>NC_041404.2:27269119-28474119 GCF_900747795.2 Erpetoichthys calabaricus
AAATTGTCATTAAAGTTTTTTTTTACGGGAAGCGTTAAAAATTCTGACTGGTAAAAATTGTTTCAGTTCAATAAGCAGAGAAATTCTGAACTAAGAAGAATATAATTTTAAGCCATTTCTGATGGGTATAACTTCCCATGTACCAGCAAGGATATTGACCAGTTTTTTTTTTTTTGTGCAGGCCTGTTATGGGATCCTGAAAGTGCCCCTGGGAAACTGGCTGTGTAGGACCTGTGCACTTGGGGTCCAACCAAAATGCCTGTTGTGCCCCAAAAGAGGAGGAGCCTTGAAACCGACTCGAAGTGGAACAAAGTGGATCCATGTCAGCTGTGCCTTATGGATACCTGAAGTAAGTATATTATTGATAGGGCAGTATATCAAAAAAAATTCAACAAGCTAATTTTTTCTTAGAAAAGGATGTCAGCAGTGCATACTGTCATTGTAAAATTTTTAAGCTGCTTTTAGAAGTTAATGTTCATAAGTTATCTCTGTTACTTAAAGTTAATGCACTTTTACATCATGTTACTAGGAACATAAACCTTATTTGTTCCACTCACATTTGAAACTGTTATGTGACATGATTTAATTTTTAATAATTACTAAATTCAAATTCATTAATCATATCATAACTGGAAGTTAGAGCACGCACAAGTTATAGCTGTTAGGCCATCAATCAAACATTCTTCATTATATATAGTGTCTTTCATAGCAATCCACAGCAGAGGGAGTTAAACAAAGCATGTCAGACTATAATACAATGCAACACAAGGCATCAAGGTAAATTACCAGATAAATGAAAACAAATGTGAGTAGGAGGATAATAATAACCTGATAAGACCACTTGGGCAATTGTATTACAATACATTACAAGAGCAACACAAGGCATGACATTTCCTTGTTGTTTATATATTAGGATTCATGTTTTAATGATTTAATTGTAGAACTTATTTAGCATATCATGAGTTTTAATCCTGTGTTATAAACTATTAATTTTCAGAACCTTTGTATACATTCTATGAGTTCAATAAATTTGCCAAGATAAGCTGATTTGGATTTTCGGTTAAATAAAATGAAGTTTTGTATTTTAATATATTTATATATATATATGTTTTATAATGTTGCTGGAAAGTGACAACATGGTAATACAATTACTTCAATAAAACCCTTATCCCCATGTTGGAATATTTTCTAAAATGCAATAAAGACAAAAATCTGTGATTTACTAATTCTCTTGAACCTTGTTGAACTGAGAAAAGTACAAAGAAAAGAATTTCAGTATTTTCACTGACCAGTTAAATTGTTTTTTGAAAATATTAATATATTTAGAATTTGATGCCTACAACACACTCAAAAAATTTAGGATACAGGCATGTTTACCACTGTGTTACATCACCTTTCCTTTTAATTACATTTTTTAATCATTTGGGAACTGAGAATGCCAATTGTTATAGTTTTGCAAGTGGAATTTTTGTCCATTCTTACTTGATACATGACTTCAGCTGCTCAACAGTCCATGATCACCATTCTGTGATTCTCTTTTTATGATGCACCATAAATCTTCAATAGGAGACAGATCTGGACTGCTGGCAGGCCAGTGAAGTACATGCACTATATGCTTACAAAGCTACACTACTGTAATACATGCAAAATGAGGCCTGGTGTTGTCCTGTTGAAATAATACCACTATACCATCACAGGTACTGACTTTTGTACCTGTCGCTGTTAACAGTCTGGATGATATTTTTGGTCTTTGGCATGGAGAATTCGCTGCCTGTTTTTCTAGAAAACAAGGTGAAACATGGACTCATCTGACACACTCCCACTGCCTTTCAGTGTGTCTGAGATGAGCTCGAGCCTAGAGACATCAGTAACATTTCTGCATAGAATTGATATATGGCTTCCTCCTTGCAAAATAGAGATTCAAGTTCCGTTTCTGGGTGCAGCGGTGGACTGTGTTAAGTGACAATGTTTTCCGAAGTACTCTGAAGCCCATGTGCCTATATTTATCACAGTGGCATGATGGTTTATCTTGTCACCTAAAGACTCAAATGTCATGCGCATTCAGCAGTGGTTTCCAGCCTTGCCTTTTATGCACTGAGTCTTCTCCATATTACCAGAGTCATTTCACATTATTATGTAATGTAAATAGTGAAGACCTAAAATTTTTTGCAATCTTGCATTCACAAATGTTATTTTTTAAGTGAATCACAATTTTTTTCATAAAGTTTTGCATAGAGTGGTAAGCTACGACCCACCCAAGGTGGCAAACAGTAAGTCCTTTGTGGTATCTCCTTTTATACCCAATCGTGACCTACGCCTGTTTCTAATTAACCTGCTTATTGTGGAATCTTCCTAAATGGTGTTCATTGAATATTCTAGGAGATTTTCAATCTTATTTTGCCCTCTATCCCAACATTTTTTGAATTTGTTGCATTCAACAAATTCTAAATTTGTTTATTCTTATAAAATATAATTAAGTACCACTACTACTAATACTGCTACAATTAGGCAAGAAGTATATTGTAATGGTTAAGGCTTTGGACTTCAAACCCTGAGATTGTGGGTTCAAATCCTGCTGCTGAAACTGTGTGACGAGCAAGTCACTTTACCTGCCTGTACCCTAATTGGAAAAAATAAAACGAATATAACCAATTCAGTCTCACTTTGGATATTGCTGTCAGCTAAATAAGTAAATGTAAATATTTGCACTACTACAATTAATAATCTGATTCCTTATTTGAAGTATTCATGTAAACTGAGGATTTAAAACCCAAAGAAATCATTGGTTACTTTTATGTAATGATATTGACTTTGTTTTCAGTTCCTGAAGCCATTTCCTTGGCCTCTAAAAATAATCAAGACATCATACAGTATTTTGGAATTTAGTGGTCAAGAAATGGTTAGATTAGTTAGGTCAGTGGTTAGATAGGATTTTTGATTTAGGGTGTTTTTAAAGATGTTATTTGTGAAAATGCATCTTTGCACGTTGCCATTCATCTTTTGTTATGGGTGCCGACATCTTTTGCTGTTTGTGATATTCCGTTGCCAGACTGTTGCTAAGCAGGATACCCGGTAATGTGTGATGTGTGATATTATTACCACGATTGTATGGTGAGCATCACAAACTTCCAGATTGTCTAAGTTAGTGAAATTCTCAGAACAATTACAACGTAGGGTTTACAAATGCTAGTTACTAATTAACTTTTGTTTTTCTTAACTGCAATTTACGTCTTTGGATTTGGCCCAGTTTTTTTGATCCTTATCTCTTGCTTTATTCTTTAATTTCATACTCTACTACACCCGTTTTTTAGATCACCGACTTCCTGGTTATAACCTCTGCTTTATTTTGATTTTAAGCCTGTCTCATAATTCTACTCTTCGTCCCTATGATCTCCTAGTGCGGCCAATTACAGTTTATATCTTATTCCGAGTTATATTTAACAGTGTTAAAAATTAATCGTGTTTACCTGCAATGACTAGTTGCTATTCTCAAGCATTTCACCATTTTATACTTCTATTACCTTAACGCTACGGCCAGTTGTCAAAAGCTGTGTCCCATGCCATGTGATGTCATCCATGCAATCATATTTAAGCCATGTGTTAATTCCCTAATTATTGACTTGCTTCCCTATTCTTTTACTGGAATTATTGTTACACACCTTGAGCCTTGGTAATAACTTTATTGATTTTTCTGGTTATGACTTCTGGCTTGGCATTTTGACTACAATTCATCTCCTAACTCCAATTTTAATTATTATTGCTGTCTTCCCTGTTCTCTAAGTATATATATATATTTATATTAATTGTTTTGTTTATTTTGTGCCAGGAGTTTCTCTCCATTAAGTAGTAAATGTAGGCCTAACACCTGATTTTGAGTTTTAGGCCTATGCCTATTTGTAGGATTCTTATATTTAACCTGGCATATTAAGGGTAAAGTGAAACAGTGGAAAGAATGCCAGGTAGTGACAGTTGTAGTGCAGATGTAGTTTGTTTGTAGCAATGTACTGTATGTGTTGTCAGAAGAACGACCAAAAGACATCGAGAAGGTTTGGGGCAGCCACCCATTTAATCCATTACAGCTGCAAAAGCGATCAAAATTGGCATACATGTTCACACCACCGAGTCCAAAACAGAACTGACTTCTAGGTAGCAAGATGGCAGCTTTAAAGGCCAGTAGCGGAAGTGATGTCATCCCGACCGGAACCAGAAGTGACGTCAGTGGCTGCCCCAGAGCCGGGTGGGATTTCCCTAGAATGGTCTGCAAAAGATCGAGAGGGAAGATTAGTGCACTCCGCCCCCCCCCTGGTCTGGCATGGAACTACCTGTATTTAAGCCCTTTAGCTGTCTCCTAAACACACGTGTGTGACAGGGCCCCCCCCCTTAGCCCAGACCCGTCGGGTCGGGCGTCCTGCACCGAGAGGTCGTGAACACGGGAGAGAGCGTCGGCATTGGCGTGTAGAGAACCCTTCCGATGAATGAGCGAAAACTTGTAATGTTGCAAATCGAGGAACCACCTCGTGACTCGCGGGTTAGACTCTTTGTGTAGGGCCATCCACTGTAAATGGGCATGGTCCGTGACTAGAGTAAACTCCCGACCCAAGAGGTAGTACCTCAACTGTGTGATCGCCCACTTAATCGCAAGAGCCTCCCTCTCCACTGCCGCGTATCTGGTCTCCCGATCCAACAGTTTCCGGCTCAGAAACATGATGGGGTGTTCAGCACCATCGACACTTTGGCTCAGCACTGCCCCTAGGCCTGTGTCCGAAGCGTCCGTCTGGAGAATAAAAGGCCGTGAAAAATCAGGCGCCTTTAACACAGGTGCCGACGTCAGGGCCCTTTTTAAGTCACTGAAGGCTGCCTCAGTCATATCAGTCCATACCACAGTGTTAGGAGCCCTCTTCTTTGTCAAATTAGTCAAGGGCACGGCTCTCTCTGAAAAACGTGGTACAAACCGGCGGTAATACCCTGCTAATCCGAGAAATGCCTGGACTTGCCGCTTGGTTCGCGGACGGGGCCATGTCAAAATGGCTTGTATTTTAGAGCACTGTGGCTTCACCGTACCACGACCCACCAGGTAGCCCAAATACTTGGCTTCCTCCAATCCAAAGAAACATTTCTTTGGGTTGATACGAAGACCGGCTTCTCCCAATGTCCGTAACACGGCTCCAACCTGCTGTAGGTGTTCCTTCCAGGTGCTGGAATAGATGACGACGTCATCCAGGTAGGCAGCACTATACGTGTTATGGGGGCGGAGCACTTTGTCCACCAGACGCTGGAAAGTTGCAGGAGCCCCATGTAACCCGAATGGAAGGACACGATACTGCCAGTGCCCACTAGGGGTGCTAACGCGGTTTTACCCTTTGCGGAGTCCGTTAAAGGAACCTGCCAGTACCCTTTTGGTCATGTCAAGTGTGGTCAAGTATTCTGCCTGTCCAAGCCTCTCAAGGAGGTCGTCCACTCGAGGCATGGGATAAGCATCAAATAGTGAGACCTGATTAAGTCGACGGAAGTCATTGCAAAACCTCCAACTTCCGTCGGGCTTAGGAACCAAGACAATTGGGCTGGACCAGGGACTATGACTCTCCTCTATGACTCCTAGATCCAGCATGCGCTTGATTTCCAGTTCCACTTCGGCTTTCTTTGCCTCGGGAAGACGGTACGGGCGTTCTCGGACTATGACCCCGGGTTCAGTCACTATGTCATGGGCAACCAGAGAAGTCCTTCCGGGGATTTCGTCAACCACCTTCGGGACGGACGAGATAACTATCTCTAGCTCCCGCCTCTGTTGGTTATTTAAATTAGACCCGAAGTTAAGGGTATTACTTTGAGCAAAAAGGGAGCGGTGCTGGCCGGAGGTGGGATCAGGGTCCCGTTCCTTCCACGGTTTCAGCAGGTTCACGTGATATATCCGCTCTCTCGGTCGCCGATTGGGTTGTTTCACCAAATAGTCGACGAGCCCCTTTCGCTCTTTAACTTCGTATGGCCCTTGCCAGTGGGCAAGTAGCTTAGAGTGGGAGGTGGGAACCAATACCATGACTCGATCCCCCGGCTGGAACTCTCGGAGTGTTGTGCCACGGTCGTAGTAGTGGGCCTGTGCTGATTGCGCCTCTTGCATGTGACTTTTTAATATGGGTCGAATCTTCGCAAATCTATCGCGTAACTGTGCGATATATTCCAAAATATTAATTGTGGGAAGGGCCTCTCCTTCCCAACCTTCCTTTAGAATGTCCAATATGCCCCGGGGTTGTCGCCCATATAACAATTCAAAGGGTGAGAACCCCGTTGAGGCTTGCGGGACTTCCCGGTAGGCAAAGAGTACGAGGGGGAGGAGCTGATCCCAATTCCTCCCATCCCCGCTGACCACCTTACGAAGCATCTGTTTGAGAGTCTGATTAAATCTCTCTACTAAACCATCGGTTTGAGGATGATACACCGCGGTTCTCAAGTGCTTTATTTTGAGTAGCTTGGCCGTTTCCTTGAACGTCTCCGAGGTAAACGGCGTCCCTTGGTCCGTAAGGACTTCTTTAGGGATTCCAACTCGCGCAAAGACCTCCATCAGTGCCCGTGCGATTGCTTTAGAATTAGCTGAGCACAATGGGACAGCTTCTGGATATCGGGTTGCATAATCCACAAGGACTAATATATATTTATGTCCTCGGGCCGAGGGTTCCAGGGGTCCCACTATGTCGACCCCTATCCTTTCAAAGGGAACATCAATTAAGGGGAGGGGAACGAGAGGAGCACGGTCCTTCCTAGGAATTTGCCGCAGCTGACATTCCGGGCACGAAACACAGAAGCGGCGAACCTCCTCGTTAATTCCCGGCCAATAAAAACGGAGCTTAATACGCTCTAAAGTTTTTTCGGTGCCCAAGTGGCCTCCTAGGAGATGGGCGTGCGCTAACTCACAAACTTGCCGCCGGAAAGTTCGTGGAATTAGCAGCAACTTCCGCACTCCCCCCTCGTGTTCACTGACCCGATATAATAAGTCATTTTCTAACACAAAGTGGGGTCCTTGTGGCATGGGCTGATTGGTGCGTTGGCCGTTGGCGAGGACTACTACATTCTTCGCAAACTTAAGGGAATCATCATTCCACTGCTCCCTTCTAAATGATGCCAGTGTTTGTCTGAATTGAAAGCTCAGATCTGAGAGAGGATCTGGGCTGACCTCAAGGGGCGGAGAGTCGTCCCGCTCTGGTGAGGTGCGGACTGATGACGTATTCGCCTGCGACGGGCCGGGAAGCTCTCCGTCCTCCTCGGGGTTTCCCATATCTCTCTCCACCGGCTGCGTACACGGTGTGGAGACAACCTGAGACGGTGTATTCCCATCGGTTACTAGGCCTAATTTTGAATAAGGCGAGATCAGTACTGCACCGCTTTTAATGTCAGACCAGTCCCGTCCGAGAATCACCGCACACGGTGGATTTGGATGTACAGCCACAACGAGTTTTTGTAGTATTCCTCCGTGGCAGATGGAACACCGGGCGGAGTCATAGGCGCGGACATCTCCGTGTACACAGGTAATTCTGGTCTTTGTTTTTAACCACTGTCGCAGGTAGTACATATCGGCAATCAACAACAGAAATGTTGCTGCCGGAATCAAATAAGGCTTCTACCTTGTGGCCATTTACTATGACCTCACCTTTATGAGCCAAAGCCAGGGGGTTTGAAAGCGCACACAACCCATCCCTCTCTCTCCACTTACATTCTGCCTCGCCTCCGAGCGAGGACCGCGCCCGCGGGATCGGGGACTCCGATGCAAACTCCGGTGTATGTCGAGAGGGCAGTGTAAGAGGGACGTAATCTCTACGGCTCCTACTTAAGGACCGTTCAGCCCTCTCAAATTGCGAGGCTGCCCTAGATGTTTCTATGAGCTCAATGAGCTCGTTTATATTTGCAAATTCTCCCCAGACCGGCTGGGCGAAATGCTCTGGCAGGCTATTTATGAACAAAAAACAGGTTATTTTTTTCACTACCTGGAAGGTGGTACATTCAGCGGGCCTTAACCAGCCGGCCACCTCTTCCCATAGAAGGTCTAGCTGTTCTTGGGTAGACCGTTCAGGGTTATACCTCCAGTTTTTAATTTTCTTCACCTGCTGGTCTGGGGAATGTCCACCTTCCTCTGGGACCTTAGCCCCGGTGGAACGGACAGCTCTCTCCTCCGAGAGAGCATAATAAGTCCCCATCGTATCCCCCATAGAGACCAGCCCACGTCTGTGTGTCCCAACGACACTCTCCCTATTCAATTGAGGTGACCCAGAAATAGACAAAGGGAGCGGAGTCTGCACCGGTTCTTTCCGAAACCCGAGACGCACTCCCCACCCGAAAGCTCGGCCCAGGTACTCTCCCACCTGGACATGATTCAGGTCCGGTCCCGTTCTCTTCAGGGATTCCTCCATCCTGCCGACTACGCCACTGTCAGAAGAACGACCAAAAGACATCGAGAAGGTTTGGGGCAGCCACCCATTTAATCCATTACGGCTGCAAAAGCGATCAAAATTGGCATACATGTTCACACCACCGAGTCCAAAACAGAACTGACTTCTAGGTAGCAAGATGGCAGCTTTAAAGGCCAGTAGCGGAAGTGATGTCATCCCGACCGGAACCAGAAGTGACGTCAGTGGCTGCCCCAGAGCCGGGTGGGATTTCCCTAGAATGGTCTGCAAAAGATCGAGAGGGAAGATTAGTGCACTCCGCCCCCCCCCTGGTCTGGCATGGAACTACCTGTATTTAAGCCCTTTAGCTGTCTCCTAAACACACGTGTGTGACAGTGTAAAAACATGCCTCTTATTTCAGCAAGCCTTACACTTCCTTGATGAATTTTAATTTTCTAATAAGTTTTTGGAAAATGTTTCATCCTGCATTTTGGAGCTAGGTTTCTGGATCACGGCACACTAAAACCCTGTGCTTTAGGGCAGTGATGTACAGTACTATTTTGCCAGTGTTTACTGGGGATGTAGAGTTGATAAGTGTAGGTAACTCCATAGAAGCAAAATGGCCAACTGAGACAACTGGGAGATGCTTACACACATGCTCGCTTGTTGCCTGTCATTTATGTTGTGACCTGTCTATAAGTAGGCAACCTAACACAATGAGTAATATTTAAGAAGGGCAGAGATACTAGGTAGAGTTGTACTTAAATAACAATAAAGATATAGTATCTTGAATATTAAATCAGACCTTTTATGTAACATGAAAAGCAGACCAAACCTATGTCCTGAATTTTTAAACAAAATTAAAGTTCTTGGATTTTCTCACTAAGTTATTCCTTTTAAGAAAGTTCAGGATGAGAGCCGTATAAAAAGATAGCCCCTTTTTTAATATGCCCACCATGACATCATATACTGACATGCATGTTAACCAAGTCAGTGCAACCACATTTAATGTGAAGTGCTATGACAGATGAGAAGGTCAGTGTCAGAACAGTAACACAGCAGCTCATGAGAAAAACATAGAAAAAAGGCAAGAAATTGCTATTAAATAAATACCAATTATAAATCTCAATTAACAAACTGAATTAACAAGAGACAATTAAACAAATTAAAAGTAGCAATGCGAAAAACAATCTGTGTAAGAATAGCTAGACAGCAGAGTTCACATTGTGAAAAGAATTGCACAGAAGCATAGCAGATTTTTGGTTCAACAGAGAACTAGTGAGTTTTTAGGCATGATTTTAATTTTATTGTCGATGGAGCCTCACTGACTGACCTAGGGAGATTTATGCTGAAATCTCTTATTCATCCACAGGAGTTTACCTAGAGTTACGGAGCAGGGCATTGGGATAGTGAGAAGGCTAAGTTAATCACATCTAATAAAATAGCTGAAGCACACAATATAGTGAGTGTGTGCCTGTTGATGACAACTGCTTATCATTTTTAGCTGATTACATACAGGTCGGGTGCATGCTCTAGAGGCGGTATGTTTAGCAATGTCAAAATAAATGCTAGCTCCACTCCCCGCAGTGCCATGAGTGACATCAATTATGATCTAAATGACTGTTTTTCTTAGCATTTGGAATTCCCAATAGAAAAGACAAAAACAATAAAAAAAGCCAGATAGGCCTAAGGTTAATGTGATTCTAATTATTTTCTCTCTGGTGCAGGGTAGACACCCTGACACAATATTCAGTGCAGCACCCACTTACTAGTCAGCAGGAGACAAAAAGTGAAGTCTTGTTAATCCATCATTTTCACATTCATTAATGGATACGTCCAAATGATAAAGATTGAGTTCTTTTATAAGCACTCTTTAATGTATTATTTAAATGACATGTGGATAAAACTGAGACGCTTTTATCAGTACTTTTATGTATATTCATTAAAAAAGTTATTCAAAGGATCTGCCCAGAGGAACATATTCCACTGGTGAAATGAAAGGAAAAAGATGATTGTGTGGCTGCTTTGTGCTAATGGGACATTAAAGAAATGTAAATGAATAATCTCTGCCTGGGCTTAACTCAATGTGCTCTGGAGGTCTGTCTTTTGTCCATTTTCTATATGCCCATATTGCTGCGTAGGTTAAGCCACCTCATTTTTTCAACACCGTTCCCCTTTTCACTATACAGTATACTGACTGAAGAAACATTATAAACACACAAACAGAGTTTTACATAAGGCCTTTTAGAATGAGCACCATTCCAGGGTGCTTTAACTAATTATTTTATAGAGCTGCATCTTAATACAATTAAAAATTGGTACATTAATCGATCCATTGGATTTTATGAACAAGTCTAAGTTTTGGGATCAACATTCCAACAGAACTTTTTTGTTGTTGTTTCTAGGTCAGCATTGGGTGTCCAGAGAAGATGGAGCCAATTACAAAGTTGTCTCACATCCCGCAAAATAGGTGGGCCTTGGTCTGCAGTCTGTGCAAGGAGCACACTGGCACATGCATTCAGGTGAGTGGTTTCTGGGACGTACAGTGATTGGGGTGGGGGGGTTATGGAATCCCAGAAAATCATATACAAAAATGTGGCTTTATAAGAGAGCATAAACAAGGGAGGAATAAATAAAAAACACACAAAAATACAAAACATTACCACCTGTGGCCAGTTGTAGGCCTTACCTGTACAGGTGACTCACTGCCTGCTTACTGGATTGACTGACCCCAGCACTGTTCAACAAGAAGACACACTCTATATCACTCCTATTTCTCCAATCCATATCCTCTCTTCTTTCATCCAGTTGAGCGTCTGTCCCAAAGTCTCTTCTTAAACACACACATCAGGCCAGTGATGCAAAGTGCTTTTTAGTTCTAATTAATTCTGATTTAATTTTGTGGTCAGAAATGCCCAGTGAGAGTACTGGAAATGTCCTCACAGAGTTCCCAGGTACTCCTGTACCCCTGAGCTCTAATTCTCCATTAAATGGGCGGGTAGCTTCTCTCTTCAAAATGCAGCAGTGGTTCAAATATATTTTAATGAAACATTAGGTGCCCTCTTTTGACCTGGGGGACTTCTATCCCTGTTTTCTCTACATTTATCCCTTCGGAGCACCATCTCCATAAATAGGACATACTGACTCCTGGCAGTGTCCTACTTTCTGCTTGGGTTAGTTTGTATTTGTCTGTGCTTCTTAGTGCACTGTCTAGCCCTCCTGTCCCAGTCTTGCCTAATGCCCTAAACTTTACCATTCCTTAAAGGAATTAGCCAGACAGTATTAGCCCCCTTTCTCAACTGCTTCTTCAACTTTGAACTCAAGTTGCTTGTGCTTTTCTGCTGCTGAGGCAAGAGATAGATCCAAGAATTTGGAGCCTCTTCAACAGCTAAGGCTGTGGAGAGCTACCTTGTCTAATTATGTCATGTGTAGAAGTGGACACATCTTTTTAGCTCTTCACAGGTTGTGATACATCATTGTTATTCTTTCTATGTGCAAAATGTTACAAATCTAAAATGTTGCAGTGTTATTCTTATTCCTCCTTTTTTTTGCGTTTGGAATATAATGACAGCATCTACTTTATATTTCAAATATAATAATTACAGTATAGTATATAGTGAACATTATAGTAATTTCAGAACATTGCATCCTTATTATCTACATATTCATTCATTAATTTATTCATTCATTATCCATTCATCCATCCACTATGAAAATAGTTTAGTTCATTTCAAGGACTACTCCATCATGGGACACATTTGTGTAGACATCCCCATGGGGCCCAATTTGAGTCATTAGTTAGTTTAACCTACATATCTTTTGAATGTGTGAGAACATTCACACAGGCACATTGAGAATGTGCAACTTCCACACATACCACGAATGGTGGGGGGATTTAAATCTAAGAATCAGGAGCTGTGAAGTAGCTGTACTAGCCACTCTGACACTATGTTGTTCCTGTATATATCCCAGACTTTCTTTTTACACTTCAGTGTCATGGCTTTACCAGGATATTGCCTGCACAAACATCTCTTAGTTTTATTGTGTAGAGCAGGGGTCCTCAGTCACAGTCCTGGAGGGCCGCAGTGGCTGCAGGTTTTTGTTCTAGCTTTATTAGAAAGCAATTCTTGCCAATAATTTAATTTCATGGCTTGTTAGTGCTTTACCTCTGCTATGTCTGGTAATTCTCGTATCCTAGATTTTCTTCCCCTTTCTAAAGATATCATCCTAATGATTTGAAGGCTAAAATGGAAGAGTAATTCTCAGTCCTTCACATTTTTCTCTTCACTTTCCTTCCAAGTATTTAATTAAACCCAATAGTGCATGATAAATACACACAGGTATAAATGGAAACAAGCTAAATGGAGAAATGCTGGTCTCTTTTGTCATTTGCATGTTATTGCTAATTAGGCGATTAAAAATCGGCAATTAAAAACCAAGACTGCTGCTGTTTAAGACTAAAATAAGCAATAAGGGTTCAAAATCTTAAAGAGCAAGACAACTAAAGTGAAGCAGGAGTGTTACTTGAGCAATAAGTGCTTCTTATTAAGCAATTGGGTTGGAGCAAAAACTTGCAGCCACTGCGGCCCTCCAGGACCGTGATTGAGGACCCCTGGTATAGAGGTGAGGTTTTTTGGCAGCGGTAGGTTGGCCCTCTTTGGGTTTGTGCATGATTGTCCTGCAATGAACTGTTGTTCCATTCAGGACTGGTTCTTGCCTAACCAGACTAAGCGGGTACATGAAAAGATGAATGGTTAGATGAATTTTGCAAAGCTGACAATTATGCTTTCCTTGCTGGAACTTCCTGACTATGGCATCCTGACAACTTCGCTGACAGTTGACCGCGTTGGCTGCTCATCCGCAGTGGGTCTCAGTGCTGCTCTTTAC
The DNA here is from genome assembly GCF_900747795.2 of Erpetoichthys calabaricus. Lineage (NCBI taxonomy): Eukaryota > Metazoa > Chordata > Cladistia > Polypteriformes > Polypteridae > Erpetoichthys > Erpetoichthys calabaricus. The sequence goes on from NC_041404.2 coordinate 27,282,379, forward strand.
CGCTTCAGTAGATTCAGGGTGGTGCCTTCTTTACTGTTGTGGATGAGATGTGACAACAGCTCAAAACAAACACTCGAAAACAAGTCAGTAGGTTCCAAATAGGAAAAATATGTTATTTTAATAAAAATGCACATATTGAAAACCTACACAGTATGGAATAGATGAGGTAGAGTATTAAAAAAAAACTTTAGATGATAAAAACATCTCCCAGAGAACAAATATGATGAGGGGACTCACCGGCAAGTATGAATCATAGAGCTGGAGTTTTACTGTGACAATGAATGAAAGCACCAGGCATCACACAGATAAAGAGGGAAATGCCGTTCAATTTCAGTAATAGATAGATAGATAGATAGATAGATAGATAGATAGATAGATAGATAGATAGATAGATAGATAGATAGATAGATAGATAGATAGATAGATAGATAGAAAAAGCTTTATTTTTCTCAGTTGGAAATTTTACAGAAGTTCTTTAAAATAATTAATCAATAAATAAATAAATACTTTGGTCTGAACACAAAAGAATAACTATAAAGCAAAATATTTAAAAAGAAAGAAAAGGTCTGACTTGGTTGTCACAGTCACAGTGAAGCATTATGCAGACATATTGCTGTTGGTATAATATTGTCAACTACATGTAGATTTAGACTCTACAGTAATCTGAATACAAATATCCCGTGATCCCGAATGCATAGAACCTTCTATTTCTGAACTTGCTTAATCAGTCTTAGGGCCTTGAGTTCTGATGCATTACAGAAACCTACATGTAAAGGCATAACAGTCCATCACCAAGGAAGTTCACATTCACTAATACTAATTAACTTTGTATATACATTTCTTAGTTTAAAGTTCAAAAACGCAGAGTAAGTAGGACATTCAGTGAACAACAGAAATAGAATCACAGTGACTTTGGCCATGATTTGAATTTAGTCTACTTGAGGTGTGAGACATCATGTTTAAATAACCCTGCTCACAAATTGAGTTTATATGGTGACTTTCTATAGTGAACCCAGTTTCGGTGTATTTCAAGAATCTTACCTACATCTTTGACCCACTGTGACCCTGAAATGAGTATCTGCACAAAATGAATGGATATTTGCATATATTTTTCAAGTGAAATGCACATTTTTTAAACAAATCTGGCAGGGCCACGCTGCATCTATGTTTTTGGGGACTGAACCAATTAACTTGAGCTTTAATAGCCAATAGATGAAACTTCCTACTAGTAAGTTGCTTTATAAATCCTATTAGAATACAATGTAGTATTGTAAATACAATAAATTCAGTTATAAAATAACTAAATAACAAATAATAATGGCACCTCATGCACCAGGAGACCTCTGAATTTCACCCTGGTCATTGTTTGTATTACATTGCACATTCTCCTCCTATAATTTTGTAAATTTCTCTCCTTGTAGTCGGGTATGCCTTTGACAGTCTAAAGCTGTTCTAAATTGGCCTGGTATGAGTGAATGAGGGGGCATATGCGAGTATACCCTGTGAATGATAAAGTACACAGCTGATTTTTGTCTTGCACTCTGGGCTGGTGGTACCCATTCCAGTCCATTGATAGAAGACTAAAATGCAGTCAAAAAACACATTTAAAAATGTGATTTATTTTTGTAAATATCTAAAAAAAGGGAACAGTCAAGTTCTTAATTTTTTAGCTTACCTATTTTATGTGCCTCTTTTTGAAGAACCACATGCTGTGATGTTTGCCACACGTGATAAACAAACCAAAATGGAATAAAACAGCTAAATTGGTGTACCTCCATAATTTTGAAAAATGGTAACATTTTGCTATTGAAGTTCAGTAAGATATCTGCTGGAGTTACAGCGCCACATACTGTAACATGATGAGTAAGGGCCTGCTGCTGTAGCTGTTATTAAAGCCACTTAATAAAAAGGAGTCAGTCACTCGTCCTGTCATTTCCATCTCTACATGCAGTAAATCAATCCTTTTCAGTCCTTTCTAGATCACTAATTCCCCTCAGACACAAATGCCTTGACATTCCCAGCAATGGCATTTCCTTTGATTTACTGAAAAGCTAATTTAGTTAAGTATGAGCCTAATCAAAGGGCTCTCAACACATAGTGCATTTTGAAAAGTAGGATCTCTTTGCAGAGTGTTGCTACTCATATGCGTGGTTTTCCTTTTGCTGTCAGCTGCCTTTCAGTAAAACTGTCCACTTCTCTTTATTTTTTTCACCTTTTATCTCATCTCTTTCTTAAAAACACAGCTTTTGCTTGCATAGTGTTAATATAACAAAGATGATGGGCAACCCGATGTGCAGGGGGACATAGAGACTTGTTGCATAATTCACACAGATTAAAAGATTCAGTACACAAAGATTATGGCAGGGGAAATTGCATACATAATGGTACACAGGTTACTACAATAAACAACACTTCCAGAGTGGGAGCAATATCTCTTGCTGCTGAATTATCACAAGCAGTTTCTTCAATCCAAAGTTGTAGAAGAACAGACTTTCTCTACCTCCATCCCCAGACAAGCCTGCTAACCAAAGTGGGTTTCATGTGGCAGAAGCTGCCCAACATTAGAGACTCCAGCTGTGGATATATGTTTTGACCTTACTGTGCTTGAGTTGATGTGCCTCCAAAATTTAAAGGGTTTGAGTTCTTGAAGTACATACACCATTCATTCTTACAAATCAAACATTTATTACTTTTACTGGATCAGTCTCACAGTAATGAAAAGCCAAACAAGAGTGTCATGTAGCACATCAAAGCATGGTCTGTAAGCCAGATTGTGTGTGTAGAGTGTAGATATGATGTTCTATATTTATTTATCAATCATTTTCCCTTGTACTGGTTTTCCATTCAGGGCTGCTTCCTGCCTGCCACCTATGGCTGCTAGGATAGGGTGCAGCCATCTGCAGTTGCTCTTTCTTGAGTAGGGAGATGTGCTGGGTCCAGGAGTGATCGTTTCTTATCTCCACTCTCAGGAACATTGTGCTCGCATAAGATGAGCTAACCCCCCACATCCCACCCTCACCACCTTATACAGAGGCAACATAGAGAGTGTATTGAGCACTTTTATCTCTGTCTGGTATGAGAACTGTACTGCCGTGGACCGTATTTCTCTGCAGAGTGTGTTGAATGTGGCTGAGAAAATCTTCGGAACATCTCTTTCTCCCATACAGGAACTCTACAGCAAACACTGCCAAAACCACCAACATTATCAGAGACCACACTCACCCCCTCAATGGATTGTTTGCCCTTCTGCCTTCTGGCATATAAATGGTATAAAGCTGCCAGAATTAATTAAAGTTTTGCCACACAAGCCATTAGACTCTCAAACAATCCTCAATCTGATAATAATGTGTTAATCTGCCAATACACTACAATATATAAATAAGCTGTACAATATGTTGGTGATTCTTTTTTGTTTAATCATGCTATTCTAGTTGTTATTTTTGTTTATTTATTTTAATGCTTATTCTTGCACATTATCGGGTTAGATCAGTGGTTCAAACTCGATCCTGGGGACCCACTGTGGCTGCAGGTTTTTATTCTAACCAACTTCCATTTTTCATTGGACTCTTAGCCTAATTAACACCAGAATTACCAGAGCCTATGAAAAAACTCGTAGATCCGTCCCACCTTAAATCGCTTCACACTTCTCCGTCTCTGTCTTTTGTCCTGTAAATGTGTTGATAAGCAGCAAACAGCAAGCAGCCTGCTATCACATCCCCCACCCCGCACAGTTTTCTCAGCTCAAGTCTGTTTACCTGTGTGTCAGTTACTTAGAATTGTATAGAGTGAGAAGTCAAGCAAAATGACACCTTTTATAAATACTATATCGTTATTTGGAACACTTGCATTTCATGTTTGTTCTTTGTCTACAACGATCTATGTAAACACATAGTTAAAACAGAAACGTTTTTCATGTTTTAGTAATAATTGACAAAATGTAGACACGAAGTGTATAATGTGTGAAGCCTGAATTCCAAATATCAAAGAAACACTTTCACAAAGGTACAAATATAACAGAACAAGTGTGCTTCTATTCAAGAATATAACTGCAGAAAAACAACACGTGTTAGGGTGCGACATTGACACACATTTGCTATGATCGCTTCGGTGGTGCAACGGTATCAGCTGTTGACTGGTGATCTAAACTTCACGGGTTCGATCCCAGACGAGTCCATTTTGAGAAGTGAGCTGCACGTATTCTTACTATTTTAGAATAAAAACATACATTTGATTCCATTTTGTAACAGCCGGGGTAATTTATGATACTTATAAAGGTTAGCCTTGTTTTTTTTTTAATTCAGTTTTATTCTCTCAGTCGCGTTCACGATTCCACTCGCATTTGACACTGCTGTTTTCACATAAAGACGCGCTGTAACAGAGGTCAAATCAGATCATGATGACTGTTCTACATCGGAGCAAGAATGCACTTTTGCCATCGCTGTACTTTATATATGTACATGGGAAGCTCTGCACACTACTTGTGACTTTATGCTGTAGGAAGTAAATAAATAACTAAAGGTAAATAACATTTGATCTGGCTCTTACATACAAAGTACAGCGACGGCAGCTTCCACCTGCAGCTATAGACTCTTCAGTACACAACTGACTGTACAGGACGGTGCATGTGCCCAAAATATTAACATTTATGTGTTACTTACATATAAGCCAGATCAAATGTTATTTAACTTGTGACTTTACGCTGTAGGAAGTAAGTAAACGACTCAAGTAGAGTGCAGAGGGCATGCTCAAAAAATACGTCTGATGCCACGAAAAGTGCCTGCTGACACTTTAATACGCAAGCAGTGGTACGAGAATGCAGTTAGACTTTTTTTGGGGCACATTAACCGTCCAGATCTAAACACTAGCGTGTAGAGTCGCTTGCGTGCTGAAGAGTCTATAGCTGCTGTCGCTGTACTTTTGTTTACATTGTTATTGTGTTTTCATAGATCGTTGTAGATACGGAACACACATGAAATGCAAGTGTTCCAAATAATGATATAGTATTTATAAAAGGTGTCATTTTGCTTGACTTCTCACTCTATACAACTCTAAGTAACTGACATGCAGGTAAACAGACTTGAGCTGAGAAAACTGTGCAGGGTTGGGGGATGTGATAGCAGACTGCTTGCTGTTTGCTGCTTATCCACACATTTACAGGACAAAAGACAGAGACGGAGAAGTGCGAAGCGATTTAAGGTGGGACGGATCTATGAGTTTTTTCGTAGGCTCTGGTAATTCTGGTGTTAAGTGAGTCATTATTTCCCAGTTTCTGTGTTTTGAAGTCAACAGAGAAATTACAAACTAATTTGGTAGATTTTTATTAAAATGTAATAAGCAGTTATATGGGGAATATGTAATTTTTTTTAAGTCGTTAACAGTATTTTCAACCTAATTTTCCTTCTGCTTTTTCAGGTGTTCTGGTTATTTAATTGATTATTTATTAATTAGCGGGTCTGACACTGAAGTCGTTGCTGCTTTCATCATCCTGGGTGTCTGCTGTGCTGGTTGTTAATTGTCACTATTAGGGTTAAATGAAGGGAGCAAACTACACAAAAAAAGGGAAAAACAATAGGAAAACAATAAAAGAGAGTTAAGCATTTATAGCTTTAGAAAAAAATAGAAATATTTCTAAATGTTTTATGAATGTAAAAACCATACTGTTATGTTTTTCTGAATGCAGAATAAGAGAAAAGTAAAAAAGACCATCTAATTAAATAAGATCAGTTGTTTATGATTATTATCACAGATTGTGAATCTGGTTGGAACAAAAAACTGCAGCCACAGTGGATCCCCAGGATCGAGTTAGGGAATCCCTGGGTTAGATGATGCCATTTCGTTCTTCTGTGCACTGCTGTTTGTGGTTTCAAATGACAAATAAAGTTAACTTTAACCTTAATGTAGGGGGTGTTTTTTTCATTTACTCCAGCTTGCTTCCATGTCCCTAAAATATGCAAGCTGTGTTTACTGATGACTAGGTGTGAATGTGAAAATGAAGCCCTATCTAAGCCTGGTTCCTGCCCTGTACCCTGTTTTGTCAGGAAGGACTATGGCCATTAATAATAATAATACATTTTATTTATATAGCCTTTGTGTCTCTATATGAAAAAAATGGGTTTGGTAAGTGTAGTGTCATTTAAAGTTGATCTTTTGCTTGTAACCTTGGCTGTCTACACACCAACAAAGCACGGTGTTATATTTACAAATTCATTAACTGGTGGGAAATTAGTCAACTAATACTCTTTGGTTGTTGTCACATCTCTGTGGTATGGCATGGTCCCCCTCACTGGGTGTGTGATGAAGTGACAGTGTAGCAAAGAGCTCCTGATGATGGTGTGGAAGTAACACATTTGCCAGGGTCACTGAAAGACAAGGCAAATTCCAGCTGTTAAGAAAGAATAAAAAAGTTGGAAAAGCAGTAAATATTTTTGGGTAAACTTGTTTTTATTGTGTTTCAGTGAATGAGTGTTAAAAGTGTTTAATATGCTTTTTTATAGCCTACTGTTAACCATCTTAGGCTTGGTAGGTCATTACATTGATTAAATACTGTGTATACTCGTACTGTATTTTATTTTACTATGATGGCTTTTCACAAATGAATTTTACTATATAGTATAATTATAATACCTACTGCAATTTTTGTTTCCTCTATAGTGTTCTATGCCCTCCTGTGTTGTAGCCTTCCATGTCACATGTGCATTTGATCATGGCCTAGAAATGAGGACAATACTGGCTGAGAATGATGAGGTGCGGTTTAAATCCTATTGCCTAGAACACAGCAGCAACTGTGGCTCTGGAAACAGCAAAGGAGATAGGAGTGAGTCAAGACTTCAACCAACAGGGGGTGCATCTGAACTAAATGGACTGCAGGCTGCACCAGACAAAGTGGACAAGAGTGAGCTGGAGAAGGCCAGCCAACGAAAGCAAAAGCTGCAAGAACTAGAGGAGGAATTTTACAGGCTAGTCAACCCATCGGATGTGGCTGAGAACTTGGGCCTTCCAGATTCCCATGTTGACTTTGTCTACCAGTTCTGGAAACTCAAAAGGAAGTCAAATTTCAATCAACCTCTTCTGGCACCCAAGCGGGATGAAGTGGACAATCTTGCCCAACAGGAGCAGGACGTCCTATACCGTCGCCTAAAACTTTTTACCCATCTACGGCAGGACCTGGAGAGGGTAAGTTTAACTCCTCGCCCCAATGTCGGCATTTGTGTCATTTCAGTCACCAGGTGTCAGTCATTGATTGAATTATGTTTTATGTGAAATGGGGTTTTGTGTGTCCTTGAGAGGTCAGCTGGAAACATCTTGCTGAAATCAAACTTTCAAAGGTGATGGCTTTTGTAGGAGGAATATAAAAAAGAGAATTTTACTTGGTTATACATCATACATGTTGCTATTAAAACAGTCAAAACAAATTTTGATAAAATGATAAAAACACTTTTGGGAAAATACATAAATCAGTATATAAAAATATATAAATAAATTAGATTGATCATCCACCCACCTATTTTCTGAACTCATTTATTTAAATTCATAGTGACATAATGCCAAAGCCAAGGCTGGCTACATCAGACACAAAGCAAGAACTAGCCCTGGACAAAGTGTTTGTCTATCACAAGACAAAGTGAAGCATACACCCATAACATTCACAATGAGATACCATTTAACTTAACCTTCTGTCTTTAAGATTTGGAGAAAATGCCACTCCCACAAGAGGAAAACATTCTTTCAGACAATGATTATGCTGATATTTGTCACCAGTCTCCTGAAACAATGAGGCATCAGCACTAAACATTACTCCACTATGACATCCTGTTTCAAATCCATCAATCTCATTTTTCATTTTCTAAACCTGCTCATGTCAACAACAACACAGAGTTGCATCCACTATTTAGTAAATATAATTTCATTAAATTTCACATAAGCAGTACTCTGTCCTGTAATATATTTCCAATATATTCATCCATTTTTGAACCCATAAAATTATAGAGAGTGGTGAAACACTTCACTGATCTGGGCTTTATGGCAGAGTGACAAGAGGGCAGCCTCTCTTCAGTAAAACACACATGGGAAAAACAGGATTCCCAGGTCTGGTTAAACCAAGAATGAACTGTGTGGCCTTCATTCTAAGCATCATGTCAAGAGGAAACCCTGGCATTACTTATCGCATATCCAGTAGTGAAGCATGTTGGTAATGGCATCATTCTGTGGCGTTAATTTGAGCGGCAGGGATTGGGGGACTAGTCAGGGTTAAGGGAAAGCTGAATAGAGCAAAGTACAGAGATATTCTTAATGAAAACCTGCTCCAGAGCAACTTGCACCTCAGAATGGGTTGAAGGTTCATCTTTCAATAAGACACTGAATTTAAGCACAAAACATTGACAACAGAAAAGTGACTTAGGGCTCGTTTATACTTCACGCTCAGAACGCGTACGCGCACGCATCATGGCTGTCATGCGTTCCCAGCGTTCATTTGACGTGTCCTCTGAGCAGGTTCACAGAAATTAACGCAACGAGTGCGCGATGTGCAGTACCACCGAAAAGTGGGGGCGGTGTAGTGTGGTAAAAGTCGGAATACGACATCAATCTATTTACTATCTACAAGTGACAGAAAGCCTCTCTGCGGATCCTACAGGATCGATGTGCACACTTTAATGTTTGATGAATTGTTCGATGTGGTGAAGCAAAATGCCGACATACAGATGCGTGGTGCTTTTATATTTAAGCATTGCATATTCTCAATCGTAATGACACAATTCATTTTAAAAGTCTGACATACCATCTTTTGTGCCGTCTTTTTTTTTTTTTTTGCAACTTCACAAGAGCAACATAATGTACAGCGCTGTATTTGAGCCACAGAGAAAAAAAATTAAGGACATGGTGAAAATGTGTATTTTGTGATTAAAGTGGAAATTTTGGCTTTAATTTCGAAATGTCCACTTTAACCTCGTAGTTTACTTTGTCATTAAAGAAGACCAACGTAAACATCATCCCAGTTTTTTAATCGCTACGAGCTTCTTGGACTTCCTTCTGACCTGACAGCAGCGGCAAGCAGCAATAGATCCCCACACAGAACACATTAAATGTATGATATTCCAACTCTCTGAAAATTTATAATCTATAGATTTATACTTGATATCACTTTCATGATGAAATGCATTAAAGTATATATGTTACATTTTACAGATAAATCGTTAATTTCGTTTAAATAATGAATACTGTTAATAATTACACACATGGGGGTGACACGGTGGCGGAGCGGTAGCACTGCTGTCTCTCAGGGAGTCACGTTGCTGGTATTCCCTGCTTGGATTCCACACTGTGCTCTGGTTTCCCTCCAAAGATATGCATATTTGGGGATTTGGTGCCGGTAAAATGACTCCAGTGTATGTGTGTGTTTGTGTTCACCTTGCGATGAGCTGAGGCCTCATCCAGGGATTGTTTCTGCCTCGTGCCCAATGCTTCTTGGAATGGACACATCCCTGGATTGATGGATTTAATCATTAAACATCCTTTTCAGAGATATTGCGGTAAGGTGTCATCGGAATTTAATGGGTGTTCCAGGCAATTCACAACACAAAGAAGCCGAACATGTTCTCACCATGACAATGTCTCGCACTGCCACCTGCTGGATTCCACCAGATTTACGTAAAGTATGCGCGCAAGTATAAACAGTAAAACACTTGCATAGCAGGAGCGTCTGCTGCAGCATGCGTCGCACCACGTGAAATATAAACCCAGCCTAAGGGTCATCTCTATGAATGTCCTTGAGTGGCCTAGCCTGAGCCTGGAACGTAATGGAAGATTCTAGAGAGACCTGAAAATAGCTTTCCACTGACAGTCACTATCTACCCTGACAGAGCTTGAAAGCTTCAGAGAAGAATAGCAGATAATCCCTAAAATCTAGGTGTGAGATGCTTGTCATGTCATACCCAGGAATACTCCATACTGTAATCAATGCCAGAAGTATTTTACTAGGTACTGAGTAAAGGGCCTGAATACTTTTGTTAATGTGATATTTTCAATACATTTGCAAAAATATATAAAATCCTGTGTTTGCTTTATAATTCTGGGTACTGAGTGTTTTTGATGTGGGGAAAATTTTAAATGACTGCAAAATAACTAAATAAAAAAGGGAAGACATCTGAATACTTTCGGAGTACACTGTATTAGCTGTAGCTGTAGTTTTCTTTGGGATTTCAAAAGATTGACTCTCGTGTTATTCGCTCAATACACCATTGATCATCTTATCTTGTTTAACGTGCTTCAGGCACATTTTTGATTGGATTGTTCCTGTTTAACACACAATCCGGTTATTCCTCTTAGCACCATGTTACAGAACCTAACATGTGTGTTTATCCAGCACAAAATCTTGTTCCTGAGAAGGTGACTTCCTCTTCCCTTTTCTTGTTCAAAACGGCCTCAGTGGATGGTAGTTTCTGATTCAGTTCTTATTTCACCTCATGTGCACATTAACTTTTAAGAGAAGCATTACCAACTGTAATGAGTGTCCATTTCATGCAGCCAGCTAAAGTCTGCCTATCTGGAAATGTTTGGTGCAAGGGTCTGTCAGTCAGGGCAGAAATTTCATGACTTCATTGCAAGTTGAATTCATTAAAGAATAACTGCAAATTTCACTTTAATTCAAAGAATGCCTGATTATCTTGGAGAGTTTAAATTTATCAGATGAAACATTTTAGAAAGTTGCCATATACAAAGTATTTAATGACATTTTTATGTTGGTATTTTCAAACCTTTTTCAAGCTTTAGAGAATCAAGTTGGAGAGTAATTTGCAAGGAGAATGAAAGAAACATCCTCCTCAGATGACTGGTATAGTCCTACAGAGCCATATTGTGCTCTGCTGGCCTTCTGGGATTTTCAAAAACAGGTGTGGGGGACCAGTATGGACAGTGGTGGTAAATGAATTCCTTTCTTGTATGGTGTCTTGACATGGCATACCATACTGAATGCAACAAGTGTTCCTGGGGCTGTATTAACTAGCATACTGGGGATGTGCCCTCATTCTTTAATCATGAAGAGCATGCATAGTGATGGCTGGCTAGAAAGAGTTAGAAAGGATAGACAGTAGTGGGGTTACTCAGGCTCAGATACATGGTATATCACAGTTTAGAAACTAATTTAAACAGAATTTTGGAGGGTTAAGTGAGGTAATCAGGTTAGCCCAACCCTGATATATGCACACACTTCAGCATATGCTACTTCTATAGATTAATTATGTTGTTCTGTGCTGGTAGTGCTGTCTTTCCTTCACACAACACAGTGTGGAGGCGGCAGTGCTAATGTGGGCATTGGTTATTTCACAGATATGTTGCACTGTACTCATAACAATAATTCAGTTCTCTTTTGGAGTCATTCTCCAGGCACAGCAGTCTCCGAATCTTCAGCAGCAGTTGTCAGTTGGTTATAGGTGACCTTTCTTTTCAACACTTAAAAACTGTAATTTGTTCAACAAGTGAAAGCTGATTTTTTGAACCCACGCAGGAAAGGGAAGAACACAGATTGTGAGCGCAGCATACCACAACAATGAACATAAGATAATACACTTCTGAGGTTTTTTTTCTCATCTCTGGTTCACTTAAAAGGCTTCTCATTTTGCTTTGTCTCATTTGTTGTCTCATACTCTTGTAAGTCTTACAGTGCATCCGGAAAGTATTCACAGTGCATCACTTTTTCCACATTTTGTTATGTTACAGCCTTATTCCAAAATGGATTAAATTCATTTTTTTCCTCAGAATTCTACACACAACACCCCATAATGACAACGTGAAAAACGTTTACATGAGATTTTTGCAAATTTATTAAAAATAAAAAAATTGAGAAAGCACATGTACATAAGTATTCACAGCCTTTGCCATGAAGCTCAAAATTGAGCTCAGGTGCATCCTGTTTCCCCTGTTCATCCTTGAGATGTTTCTGCAGCTTAATTGGAGTCCACCTGTGTAAATTCAGTTGATTGGACATGATTTGGAAAGGCACACACCAAAGGCACACCACATGTCAGAGCACGAACCAAGCATGAAGTCAAAGGAATTGTCTGTAGACCTCAGAGACAGGATTGTCTTGAGGCACAAATCTGGGGAAGGTTACAGAAAAATTTCTGCTGCTTTGAAGGTCCCAATGAGCACAGTGGCCTCCATCATCCAAAAGTGGAAGAAGTTCGAAACCACCAGGACTCTTCCTAGAGCTGGCCGGCCATCTAAACTGAGCGATCAGGGGAGAAGAGTCTTAGTCAGGGATGTGACCAAGAACCCGATGGTCACTCTGTCAGAGCTCCAGAGGTCCTCTGTGGAGAGAGGAGAACCTTCCAGAAGGACAACCATCTCTGCAGCAATCCACCAATCAGGCCTGTATGGTAGAATGGCCAGACGGAAGCCACTCCTTAGTAAAAGGCACATGGCAGCCTGCCTGGAGTTTGCCAAAAGGCACCTGAAGGACTCTCAGACCATGAGAAAGAAAAGAGACATCCTGGATGAAAACCTGCTCCAGGGTGCTCTTGACCTCAGACTGGGGCGACGGTTCATCTTTCAGCAGGACAACGACCCTAAGCACACAGCCAAGATATCAAAGGAATGGCTTCAGGACAACTCTGTGAATGTCCTTGAGTGGCCCAGCCAGAGCCCAGACTTGAATCCGATTGAACATCTCTGGAGAGATCTTAAAATGGCTGTGCACCGACGCTTCCCATCCAACCTGATGGAGCTTGAGAGGTGCTGCAAAGAGGAATGGGAGAAACTGGCCAAGGATAGGTGTGCCAAGCTTGTGGCATTATATTCAAAAAGACTTGAGGCTGTAATTGCTGCCAAAGGTGCATCGACAAAGTATTGAGCAAAGGCTGTGAATACTTATGTATATGTGATTTTTCAGTTTTTTTATTTTTAATAAATTTTCAAAAACCTCAAGAAACTTTTTTCATGATGTCATTATGGGGTGTTGTGTGTAGAATTCTGAGGAAAAAAATGAATTTAATCCATTGTGGAATAAGGCTGTAACATAACAAAATGTGGAAAAAGTGATGCGCTGTGAATACTTTCCGGATGCACTGAGTATCTCCTACAATAAAATGGCTACATTAGCCTAAAGAGAAACAGGTTAGAATGTGGTAGGGTTAGGAAGCACAGTCTAAATGCAGCCTGGTTTCCACTATGACTTAAAGGATAGGTTTGATACTTTTCAAGTCAAGGCTATTCCTTTAAAATCATGGCATATATTATTTTATCATATGGAATTGTTTTGCTTAAATTAAAAAACACTCTGCCCATTCTTGCTGTTTAAACGTGAAAACAAAAGCCTTAAACTTACCAAAATACATACATCATTCAACCCAAGCATATTGACCACTGATCCACATTTTGAGATTATGCACATATTATAAAACAGCTCATCAAGTAATTTTTGGGGAAAAACTGTTTATATATATATTTTTTTTTAGTAAGATTCTGTCTTTTTAGAAAAAGACTGTGTTTGTGTGGTTCATCTTAGTGCTTGTGTCCTTCTGCAGCAACCATTCAACCCCAAAGCATGGCTTCTTTCAGCATATCCTTTTTCACCTCAAAAAAACCTCTCCTAACACTTTTTTATTGAAATTATTGAATGTTACTACAAAGGTGTGAATTGCTGTTCTGTAGAACTACTAGACAATAATTACTGAAAATTGTAACATTTGAAGTCAGTCACAGTTTGTCACCACATGTGATTAAAAAGATCATAGAGAATTATGAAAATTTACCTGTGCACCACTTATTTCAGTTATGGGATGGAGGATTGTTTATACATAGAGATTGCTGCAGGATTCTGCATTTCAAGAGACAGCATCACCAGTGGAATTCAGTAATTTTATAAAGATTAATAAAAATCATTCAAAGCTGATACTCAGAACTATGTCATCATATTGTGGTCTTGAGTAAATGTATACTGTATACAGTTAAGGTTACCAGTTAGTTTTACTCACTCAAAAACGTTGTCTTCAGTTCTCTTTATACCATATCCTTAGTAAGAGTGACTCAGCATGCACTATATTGTAAAATTTGTTAATTGTTTTATGGTGCTTGATTCTTTTCATTTGTAGGTTGAACTCTATTGCATAATCTCCCTTTTCAACTCTCCAGTATGTTGTTATTGTGTGTGCATCAACATGCCACAGAAAGTGCATAATGCTGAGTGTTGTTTGACATTGTGAACTTAGTAAGAACATGATAGGTGGCCTTGGCTTTAATAAAAAATGTAAAGTAATGCAATGTTGTCAGTTCAGTTCACATTTTTTGTCATATGTGTAAAGTACAGTAAAACTTTTTTCGCATGCTTCACCAACATACACCACACCATCACTCGGCATGAATCTCACTCAGTAGGCTATGTAAAATATGACAACACATGTTGTAATAAGCAAAAAATTAGCCCCTGCACAACTGGAATTGTTATTCATGGTGCATGACTAGAGTTAGGTAAAAGCATATATAAAATTTATATATGCTTATAAATGGAAATGGCATTTAGAAATTTTGCGTACATGGGAATAATTAGCATACAGCCTGCACCTGTTTCAGTGTCAAGAAAGAGAAGATGGCACAGAGTGGACAGAGCAAGCTGGATGTAAAGAACACGATGCTGGAATGCGGTACACTCACAGTCATGGCAGACACAACAATGTATGAAAATCAAGAATAAATTATTGGTTTTCTTTTGTTTGATGCTGACATGCTTCCTTGGCTGTAGCCAGTAGAACCAATGTAGTATGGAACTTAACTAAATATGGTAGCGGCTGTCAAACCAGTGTTCCTGTATGTGAGTCAGTATGTATGCCTTTATTGCATATAAGAAAAAACTATTTGAATAGACTGGCACACATTTTCAATCGCATGCAGTCATAATGGTTTGATGGCAGATGCATACTCAAATCAGATGATCTCATGGCATACAGATTGCTCTGCCACTACAGCAGGCACTGAGCACACTTTTGTCCAGAGCATACTTTTTATAAGCTATGGCAGAACAAAACTGGAGATAAAACAGAATTAGAAAGTGAAAAGGAGATAAAATTGCAGCATTAAGTAACGGCAGGGTTACAGACAACTGGTGATTTGTGGTACACCTGTAGAAAATATAAACCTTCACCCAAAATGGCATCTGTGAGCAGAGAAGCAAACAGGAAAATGTATCCTTACCTCTACAAAATACAAAACAAAGATCTGTAATAAAATAGATTACCTCCAATTTCCTTTTGTTTTCATAAACATGCATCAGAAACACGTAAGTTGTGCTTTCTTAAAGTGTAGTCTTTATCACCTCGAAACTGATCTGTTCAGTGAGTTAAGGCTTTTGTTTTCACATTTAGACTCTTGCCCTTTAAAGCCCAGTTTAAACTGCAAGAATGGATATGTTATTTTATTTTTAATTAATTTCAGATCACAGTTTCATGTGGCAAATTAATATATGCACTCATGGCCAAAGGTTTGTGGTCACGTGACCATCACACCTGCATGTGCTTGTTCCCATTCCAAAACAATAGACATTAATATAAAGTTGGATCCTGTTTGTGGCTATAACAGTCTTGTACTTCTGGAAAGCTTTCTAGATGATTTTGGAGGAGTCTGTGGGAATTTGTGCCCATTCAGCCAAATATGAAATCAGGTACTGATGTTGGACCTGGCTCATAATCAGCATTCCAGTTCATCTGAAAGGTGTTCAGTAAAGTTGAAGTCACACCTCTGTGCAGGTTACTCCCTTTCCTTTACACCAAATTCATCAAATCATGTCTTTATGGACTTGGCTTTATACACAGGGGCATAGTTGTGCTGGGACAGAAAAGCATCTCCCCTAAATGGTTGCCATAATGTTAGAAGCGCATATTTATCTAAAATGTTTCTATATAGTGCAGAAATTAACAGTACCCTTCACTGGAACCAAGGGGCCTATACCCACACCCTATGAAATAAAACTTTACAATAGGCACTGTGCAGTAGATAAAGTAGTGTTGTCCTGGCATGCACCAAACCCAGATTTGTCCATTAGACTTCTGGATAGTGAAGCATAATTCATCACTCCAGAGAACACATGTCCACTGCTCCAGAGTCCAATGTTGCAACATGCTCTGCACCATTCCAGTCGATGCTTGGCATTGCATATAGTGATCTTATATCCACACTACTGCATTTTCATTTCAAAACTGAGTTTTAAACTAAAATAATCCCCATCCACACTGAAGTTTTCACATTATTTATAAAAGTATATCTGTCCATACTGAAATGCCCAAAAATACATATGATCTTTACACAAGGCGTTGCACACAAACTCCGTTAAGAGACTATGTAGTGAAAAATTCAGACCCATGTAAAAATCTGATTCCTCTGTGCTTTATGCACTTCCAAAAGTATCAATGCTCGCAGGACTCTGATAGAGCATTTACAGCATAGAAAAAGAATCTGCGGAAGTATCCACAGAAAATTGTCACATTAATTTGTTGATTACATTTAGATGTAACAGTCTTTAGAACTAGCAACGGTCATCTTGTCATTAAATAAAAACACCGCAAATGTTAAAGTGATACTTAATAAAACAAAGAAAGTGTTTAGCTGTATGTTCATTCTCGAGAGGATTGACTAAAAGCAGTCCACAGCAATTGTACCAAACAAGACGTGTAAAACTAACTCAGTAGAGAAAATAAATGTGTGCATGTGTGTGTATACAGTATCTTCACTTTATGGCATTGTGCTTTCATGTCTCTGTCCTGTAATATAGTGAACTCAGTTGTATTCTATACCTATCCACTTTGTTAAGCACCTTGTTATTAGTTTTGCTTTGGAAAGTGATTCTCCTTACTGAAAATATGAAGTTTAAGTAATACATATTGATAAGAGGCTGTCAACTTAGTTTTTACAATCTTATGTTCACGGGGCTCTGAATTTATCACTATAATGGTAACACCACCAGCCACGGGATTTATCACAAAATTGTAACAACTAGTAAATAATTTGCCTTTTGAGCATGTATGCAGCATTAAAAAAAGGAGCATTATTAAGATGCATACTGGTAAGCAGCACATCAAGCACCATAAAAAGCAACACTTCTATGCCCACTATGTTGGAATATATTTTGTTCTGTGAAGGGTGACCAATCAGTGAATGAGACCTTATAACAAGCAGAATGTAGTTAAGGAAAAGCCGCAGCGTAAGCACGAACCAATCAGAGCTCAATTAGAGTATTATTTTTGGAAAATTATGTTTTTGCCTGTCCAAACCACAATGCTGATTCTACATTTATGAAAGTATGCGATTCTGGAGAGTATTTTCAGAAATGTTCATTTTCAGGGGTTTAAAACAACAGGCTAATGTGGACAAAAAGTGAAAATGGAGACAAATGTCTGCATTTTTAAACGAGAACATAGTCAGGTGGATGGGACCTTAGGATTGTGTGCAGCTGGTCAGCCATGGAAATCCATTCAATGAAGCTTATAGTTCTTGTGCTGATGTTTCTTTCAGGAGCAGTTTGGAACTCTGTTGTGAGTGATGCAACAGATTATTGGCAATTTTTACACACTATGCACTTCAGCATTAGGAACCCTGGTGTGTGAGTTCGAGTGAATTTCATTAACTTTGGCCCCAAAGCTATAAGAGGCACCACAGGTTTAAAATATCATTTTTTAATTAGGACTTATTTTACATTTACAAGAAATAGGTTATATTTCATGAATTTCTTCTTTTCCTATAGCCTTCAGACCTCAGCATTGCTTGTCTTCTCATTTTCATTCTTAGTGAAGTCCTCAGTAAACCTCATTAACCTAATTATCAGATCCACTGGACATGTTTAACATTTTGCAAAGGTCTTTAATTGAAAGAGGTTAACACTGCCTCCTCATTACAGCTTATTTAGTTCTGTGAAAGTATTAAAAAGTAAATTATGTTTCCTCAAAGCTTGACTTTGTCACATGCCATCTTACCTTCTGAAGATGAAGCTTGCATTCTGAGGGTTTTGTTTCTTTAAGCGAATGTCATTCAGCCCATTAGCAGCACTAAAAGTCACTAATTAAACTCTCAGATTAGGAGTAAGTCACACAATGGGGATTCTCTCAACAGAGTGACTTTTCAAACATTAATGGTCTACAGTCTCGCTTCAATTTGATTTTGACAGTGGTGTTAATAAGGCAAAATGAGGGAACTATACATTTTCTGAGCAAAGAACCACTCTCTTCAAAAATAATATCAGAAATGTGTGAATATCCAGACTGAAGTAATTTACACTGTGAGAAACCCGCCCGGCCACAGACAGACAGACACTGAATGTCCCGAAAATTACACATGTTTATTTTACACAGTGCCAAAACAGCCAACTCAGTCTTTCTTTCTTTCTTTCTTTCTTTCTTTCTTTCTTTCTTTCTTTCTTTCTTTCTTTCTTTCTTTCTTTCTTTCTCTCTCTTACTCTCTTTCTTTTCTCCGGCCACCTCTTCCTCCTAACTCAGGCTCCTGTTTTCTCCCTCCTGACTCTAGTCCCGCGTGGAGTGTGGTGGCCTCCTTTATACAGCACCCGGAAGTGCTCCAGGTGCTTCTTGATTAGCATCCGGCAGCACTTCCGGGTGTGGCAGAACTGCTGCATTCGGATTCAGCTCCTCTTCTGACAGCACTTCCTGTTGTGGCGGAAGTGCTGTCGACCACCGTTCTGGAGCTGTCCAGGTGCCCCCTGGCGGTGGCCACGTCCTCCCACAGGGTTGAGTGTCCCAGCTCCGTGGCCCCCATGCAACCCAGGAAGGCTGCCCTCTCACGTTCCGGGGAAAATATTGTCCCTCTTCCGGCGTCCCGGTGGGGCAATGTCCCCGGACATCTGTCACAACACATAGAGTACTAGATTTGAAAATAGAAGTTTCGGGTATTATGGCTGCTCACTGCTGTCTCACAGGTCCAGGAAATCAAATTAAATTCCCTCTTAATCATTAGCTACATGGAGGTTTCTCTTTGTCTAAGTCTGTTGTACCCTCACATCCATAGAAAATGGAGTTGGGCCAGAGTAATTGATTGTGTGTGTGTGCGTGTGCATGCGTGCAAAATTGTGCTCTTTGATGTATCAGAGCTCTATTCAAGGTTGATTCCTGACGTGTGCATTATCCAGGCAAGGTAGGCACAAGCTCATTGTCATAAAAGGTTTTGATTTAACAGGTTCAGACACCAGATAGATGGAACAATGAGACTGACATGTATTGTGTTTATTGCAATTATTATGGTCATGTTATGACAGCCTGGATTTCTGTCATGTGTTTGGTGATAATCAAATGTGTGGCTTTATTTTGGGTGCCTTGTGCAAATAGTGATTGTCAAGATAACTGTGTGGTACAAGCAGCACTATTTACTAAATATTCTTAAAATATGTAAGGTGATACTCTTAATATTAATATACACACATTCACAACATGTCTGACTGCAAGCCCCTGACTCTCCTTTGTTCTTGATTGTGTCCACATTTTCATGTGAACAGTGTTCTCCATTCACATTTCCCAAGATCTACGTATAAATATTACCCACAAATTCTTTAAATAAAACCTCAGGAGAAAGTGTTTCATAGTTCATAGAATTCAACAACGCAAGTATAGTTTTGTTTATGGACAGCACTCCAGTTACATCCTTGTACACTTGTGCTGTAATTCTGCCCTTCACTTTGCATTCATCATCTGCCTAGTGAGAAGCAGGCTGTACATCAGCACTTCTGCTGTATGTGGTGTGGTCAGTATAGTCTGGTCTTTTATATTCTGATCTGAAATCAGACAAGTCAGTGTGTGTGCTGCACATTTTTTACTTGTGCATAGTAATGTGTTCAGTGTCAGTAGGCTGAAGGGCAACTGCTAATTCTCAGTATCCATTCTTCTTGATATTACTGATGGCTTCCCTTTCTTGGAGTGTGAAAATGGAGTTTCTGATTTTGTTTGCTTTCCTCGCTTTTCTGTGTATGTCATATATATGGAGGTTGATTCTGCTCATTTCCATTAATTGAGCATAGTTGGTAGTGCACATTGGACCTGACTTTGTCAACTAAAGTGTAATGGTATTCCAAGGCACTAAATGTAGTAGCTCTTTGGTCCAGTGTAGTGGCTATTGCAGACATATTTCTTAGCATGACTATTAGTTTGTGACATTCCTAGGGTCCATGAATCAAGTTGCATCAATTTGCTAATTATAAAATTACCAATTCAAAGTTTTGACCCTCTCACTCAAAACAGCCTTTTCCTCACCCCTTCTGCTGTACCTTCTTAACTCATGGCAAACAACACTGAATGACCACAAGAGCGCAAAGCATTCTGTTGAAGTAAAGAATATGTGAGAATATCTGCAAATGTTTCAGTAATTGGCTTTGTTTTTGCAGCTGAGGTGGACATTGTACATGAGATCAATGTCTAAACATACTTTTAAACCTAGATGAAGAGGAGTTTAATTAAAAGTTGAAATCCATGAATATTTTAGTAAATATATTTACATCCACCTTAATAAAAGGATAGGTGTCTGTGTGTCTATGTATCTGTATGTCTGTCTGATTGCTATGTTGCTGTCATTCCAACAGATCGCGCATCACAAATATTTGTAGTACTAAAATGCATTGAATTTGTCATTCCAACAGATGGCATATCACAAACATTTGTAGTAATGCTTTTTATTACTTCAAATGTGAAATGCTAGGTGTAATGCATTTTATTACTACATGCATTATAATATACATTTCAGCAGATGGTGCACTGCAAATGTTAATACTGAGGTCTGTGTTGATTACTTAGATTTCATTCTGTGTTAGATAGGTAGCATAGCTAGATTTTGGTATCTGTATAAACACTGTCTACATCAGAAGACTTCATTCTGCATGATACTGCATCATCCAACAGATTATCATTGTCCATATTGGGAAGCATCATGCTCTCTCCCAGCTGTGATCTTTGCAGTTAGTCAGTACACATTTGCCCCTTGTATACAGTGGAACCTCGGGTCATGAACATCTCAGAACACGTACAAATCGGGTTACGACCAAAAAGTTTGCCAAACTTTTCCATCTGTTCACTGGTGATGAACAAGCCAGTTTCCTTTCCGGTTCGTACGCGCCGAAGATTTCCGCACATGTTCAGTCTCTCCCTGTGCATTCGCTGTGAATTCTTTGTGCTCTATTTTTTTTCTTTTCCGGTTCGTATGCGCCGGTGATTTCCGCACGTGTTCAGTCTCTCCCTGTACAGTACATTGTTCTTGGTCAGACGTGCATCGCGCAGAGGAACTTTACCTCAAAACTATAATCTCCTCTCCACCCAGTTTCCTGCTCACTTCCTTCATGCCAGAACTCGACTCATGCAAGGTTAGTTTTCTGGGTTGTTTATGGTTAGTTTTTGTATAAATTAAGGATTTTTCAAATGTTAATTTGTTTCCCTGTGCTTAAAACTCGTTAAAAAATGTGTTTACAGTGAGTGGTTCGTAAGGCTGTAGCGTGAAATCTTTCAATGTTAGTTTTCTCTGTTCAAGGTTTTCTCTGTGTTATTCAATGTTTTTACATTTAGTTTACTATTACACTGTACGGGCGACACGGTGGTGCAGTGGGTAGCGCTGCTGCCTCGCAGTTGGGAGACCTGGGGACCTGGGTTCGCTTCCCGGGCATGTTCTCCCCGTGTCTGCGTGGGTTTCCTCCGGGTTCTGCGGTTTCCTCCCACAGTCCAAAGACATGCAGGTTAGGTGGATTGGCGATTCTAAATTGGCCCTAGTGTGTGCTTGGTGTGTGGGTGTGTTTATGTGTGTCCTGCGGTGGGTTGGCACCCTGCCCGGGATTGATTCCTGCCTTGTGCCCTGTGTTGGCTGGGATTGGCTCCAGCAGACCCCCGTGACCCTGTGTTTGGATTCAGATGGATGGATGGATGGATGGACTACACTGTACATTCTATGGTACCAGCAACCCCGCGATTCTCGAAAGAATCACAAATCCAAGACTGGCAATCACTTTCTGTTCCCTCCGATATTTGTAGGGATGAAATATCATGGAGGGTGGGTGCATCCACAGTGCCACTCACAGTATGGCGACGACGTTGACGTACAATTCTGCTAGTCATGAGGCGTGTTTCAGAAGCGCGTTGTAGGCGCCTTCGTGTATTGTTTTTATCCATGCAGTCTCGCTTTTGGCAGCGGTGGTAGTGTGAACGACATGTCTGTTGCCTCTGGCATCTGTGCATATATACTGTACAACCCGGCGTGCACGCTGTACTCATAATAACCGCTTTTCCAGCAGGGTGATCTACCACGTCCGCATCATGATTTATGTACTCCATCAGCGACTTGTACTTATCGGCCCTGAGTGCAGGCTGGTTGCTTTTAATCCATTGGAGATCATGTGATTGTGCTCGAACGTAAACATCACCTATGTATTGTTGAGTTAGCTTTCCTGCATTGATTAATGGATTAAACTCGTCTCTCACTGAGAGTCTGTAGGACAAATATTCTTTCATTGATACCCGTGATCTTTTCTGTGCTTGATTTGTTTTATATCTGCAAATTCCAGCACTCCATCTTTCCTGGCCAGTTGGAAACAAAATGGGGTATATCAAAGTATCAAGTTTAGGTTGGTTGGTTCCATCAGGATGTAAATGCATGACAATATCGCGGTGAAATGGAGGCCCACCGTCTTTACTTTGAGACACAATTACCACTTCATTAACGATGGGAACATTGTATCGTCTCGGATCCTGTTCTTTGTCCTTTATTAGCACTACGGCAATTTTAGTTGGTGCCACACCTTCCGCCCCTGCTTTTGTATTGGCTTCTTTTTCAACCTCGTAGCATTTTTATAGAGTTTGCTAATGGGTGATTGTTTATGACTTCAGCTACGTTTCTCATTATTAGCTCTGTGCATTGCTTGTTTTCAGGAAGGTTCATTCGTTGATAAACTGCGTCATCTAGATCTAACACGTACATTTGGGCACATTTGCGGTGGTGATTTGGCTCAGGGTGCACTGTTCCAATCCGATGCAATATTTGTCCACACACGCGAAAGCAGTATGGGCCATTTCCAGGTGGTGGCTTGATAGTTACCCCGGTAGATGCAAAGGCAAATGAACTATTGTAGGATCTAATGCATTCCATAAAGCTTTTACTTATCCAAAGGAGGCAGCTTAACTTGACCTTTTTGACAACAACGTGTAGCCCTTCTGCAGTTTCTTTTTGGATCCGTGTAGTGTTTCAGAAGCACGTTACAGGCGCCTTCGTTCATTGTTTTCATCCATACGTGCTCGGTTTTGTGTTTTGTTTTGGAGCCGTGACTTCTTTGCTTCTGGTGTTTGTGAGGCGCGTTGTAGGAGCCTCCGTTTATTGTTTTTATCCATGCGGTCTCGTTTTTGTTTCTCTGTTACTGAATTACCGTTATGTGATTCAAACATTCCACAGAGACTGCTGGCACAGTGGATTAGAGCAAGTTTACTTTACAGATTGTGTTGTTTGGGCGCCACCTACTGACTCTGGGAAGCCGCTGCGTTTGACTCTGGGGCGCAGTGCGCATGCGCTTCGGTGCGTCCGCCGTGCATAAATTAAACTGTCGTTTAGTAATATAGATAATTAACTATTTTTGTGCTTAAAAATCTTTAAAAAAATATATATTTACATACAGTTCGTACGGTCTGGAATGGATTAATTGTATTTACATACAATCCTATGGGGGAAATTACTTCAGGTAATGACCAAATTGGGTTACGACCAGAGTTTTGGAACAAATTATGGTCATGACCTGAGGTTCCACTGTACTTGGGTTTTGATTTCTATCCTGAAGACATCCAGTATGATTTAATAACTCTTGATTTCATTCTTCTACTCTGGTATCATGTCCAACATTCATTCCTGCTTTCCTCTAAATGCTTCTGGGAATGGTTCTATAACACCATTACCCAGACATGAAATAACCAGCTTAATGAAATGGACAAATTGCTGAATTATGCTTCATATTTTAATGCATAGTGTGTGTACCTTTGTCTTAACTAGAACTAAAAACCCTTGAAAAATGGTTTCAGTTTTACACATTTTAAGCACTCTGTGTTTTGCTTGTTCCCACAATAGCCACTTATTTTGAGGCATATATTCCCTTCTTTTGGCTTGGTGTCACTTGCTAAATTCTTTTTTCTAAGGCAATATGGATTAGTTGAACTGCATATTTTGTTGTTAGCCATCTGGCTTCTTGTTTATTTGTTTGTGTGGGCTGCTAAAAGCTTCTGCCTGTTGTTTTAAAGTAAGATTGTGTAATTTTGAGAGCTCTTGCAATATCTGTTCTATGTCAAGCGTTAACTCGGGCCCAACACAATTTCTGTTGTACTTGTGCCGAGGATATTCCTGGAACAGTGTGATTCATGATCATCTCCTTTTTTCCTGCAGAATTTGTTGTTCATTTGAACAACGCTCAAAAAGCACAAATTCCTTGTGTTTTCTTGCACCACGCTTGGGGTAGGTTGCTGGTATTCTAATGCATTTTTGATGCAGGAATTCTGTTAACATCCATCCTGTCTTTATACTCATGCTCAAGGTTCTTTCACATTGACACTCTTACTTTATTTGCAAGGTACGCACAAATAGTGACTTTCAGACTACCATTGTAGTAAAAATGAAAGTTTTAATTGTGAATGTTCAGAGTTCAATTAGGAAACTGGAGCCCACACTAGCTGCTAATTCACACTGGCACTCTTTCACAGCATGATTGTATATACTGTAAAGGCCTAACACTCTAGTGTTCTCCAGTTGTGTAGTACACATTTGTGGTAAGACACCTTAGGCTCGATGTTCATATGTTGTTAATTTGTTTGGGTTAACTGTTTTCCCAGACCTACAGTCGTGGTATTAAATAACTAAGCCATACAGGGTTATCACCGAGTATGTTTGTACCGTGAAGTGAGGCTTGTTTATCACTAGGTTTCCCTAACAATGAAAACGGATCGGATGGTCAGGTAATCTGATGAAAGAGGCACTCAGAATAACAACATTCCCTTTCTATTATATGTTAACTTCACACAGCTTGCCCCTATTGAGCTATGTGGCTGTACAAATATGGGTATGAAATGTAACCCTCTGGTTAAAACTGGTTAGCATTTTGATTTAAAGAGAAAGGAAATGATTACATACAAATATGACAGTATTTTGTGGTTTACTAACAGTACCTCAATATTTGTTCTATTTATTTATTTAGCAAATGATTTTATGCAGAGTATGCTACTTCAAATTGGAGGACTGGCAGACTACAGGAATACACCACTCAAAAAAGATCAGTTTTGTATTTGTTTGTAGTGATGGGCAAAAAAAGTTTTAAAAATTAATCTCATATTTTCAAAGACAACAGAGAGAGCAAAATTCTTGATACAATGGACTTCAATGGTGAAAAGATTGTAACAACAGCAATATGATGATATCATAACACCTATAAAAACCTCAAATTACATATACCATATAATCTAGATGTCATTTATTCAGTCATATGTTTGAAGTTAGTGATGAGCGAACACCACTGAATTCTCTTCGCCTCAGGCTCACCAAACCCGGAGAATTGAACTGAAGTAAATGAGGAAGGAGAAACTGAAATATTTGTGAGAAGATGCGTGTGAAATGGTCTTTTAAGTATCCCTGAGGGCTAGTGAAGCATCTGCCAACTAAGTTGAATTAATTTTGTGGCAAAAAATATGACCTGAGGTGTGAAGCAGCAGTGCAAACCACTGTACCACCATGCCTCCCTGGAATAAATTTAAGAGAATTAAATATCAGAACAGTAACATTTCTTGCACACGGTGGCAACAGAAGTAGCAAGCATGAATTTACTAAGGCATGCTGTCTACAGATTTGACAGCAAGTACTCACCTCTCTCGAACTGAAAGTAGTTTGTTTTTATTTTCCCTGACACATTTGCTTATCCCCTGCTGCGTCTGCCAATTAAGCACAACACTAAAGCACGTGAACTCTTCACTCCTTCCTCCTTGCATCAGCTGCACAGCATTCTGGGTAATACTATAAAAGGGGTCGGCTGATGCGTTACAAACAGGTCAACTACAAGTCCATACAGAAAGACCATACCTTTTAGAAAAGAATATACAGGCATATTTCCCTCTGCATTCTCATTTTGTGTTTATGTGTATTTTCAAGGTTTCCAATAACTTTCTGCTCACGATAAAACAGTCCTTATTAAATCCATAGTGAAAAAATTTCATCCAGTATAGCAACTGATCAGACATACTGCTGACTGTTAGGATCAGTGTTATATACTTAGGGGGTTGTCCTATACAATATTGGTGTCTACAGCTCTGTGATATCACACTGGCCTCACAAAGCATCATTGGGTACTAGGAAAAAAAAGTTTGCCTAAGCCTGCTACACAGCGAATTTTCAGCAAAATGCTCACAGGGTCACAGACAAAACCCATGAAATTTAGAATGAATAAACAGTTTGGTAAATTTTGCAGATCTGCTGAACTTGCAAAGTTTGTTTTGCAAAAATATTGTGTGTACACAGTGTGTGTGTTTATATGCAGTATAATATATTGTTACGTCTGAGTCGCAATCTGATTATTTGGATGGTTACCTCTGCCAGTCAGCAAACATCCGCCACGTCGTCTCAGTTGCGAGAAGCAGATCATAGATATGTGATATAGTATCAAATAACACAAAAAGTACAGGACCCATGTTCCACCTTTATTGGGGCAAATTGTCAAATAAAAGATCCAGCTGCTGTGGCGCAATGTCAGAGGCTTCCCCTCAGGCACTGACATTCGAGGTTCGATCCCAGTAAAGGGGTGCAAAAGTGCATATACCAGACAACCCCCAAAAAAGGCAAAACATGTGTTGTGCACTCTTTGTATTATTTGGCAGATACTGTATACAGTATATATATATATATATATATATATATATATATATTGTTGACCACCAAGGGGATGTACCAGCCACCCTACCTGACACAGGCAGGCACAAGTTCAAGTCCAGCACACATATTTATTTCCGTGGGGAAACCCTTTCCCTTTTCTCTCCACTACACAGCACAGTACACTACACCAGTAGCACAACACAGTCCTTTCTTACTTTCTCTTTCTTCTCTCTTTCTCTGCCACCTCCACTCCTCTCTCAGCAAGCTTCGTCCACCTCCTCCCGACTCTGGCTCCTCAAATAGAGTAAGGCGGCCCCTTATATAGGGCACCCGGAGGTGCTCCAGGTGCTCCCAGATCCTCTTCAGGCAGCACTTCTGGGTGTTGCGGAAGTGCTGCAACCCAGGGCACTGAAACTGTTCTGGTGCCCCCAGCAGTGGCCACGGGCCCTAGCAGGGTTGAGCTTCTAAGCTCCAAACCCATGGCCCTGCTGTGAGCCAGGGGGGTTGCCCTCTTTTGTTGCAGGGGAGGTATTGCCCTGAATATGCCCTCTCCCCCTGTCCTTCCATCACAGGGAGGTCCCAGCCGTTCACCACTATATATATATAGTGTAGCAGTAGGGGGCGCTATTGCTCCCTTGAACCCTCAGGTACCACGCCAAACACCAGGTAAAAGTACAAGACTTATTTATTCTATAATAATAAAGTGCACTAAGCACCCTCCACTCCACACTACTCATACAATAACTAATCAATACTATCAATTCACAATCCTCCTCTCCCAGACACTTAGCCACCCTTCCTCCCAGCTCAGCTCAGCATCTGGGCTTTCCCAAGGTCCTTTTATATCCCCTGACCCGGAAGTGGTTCCAACCCTGCAGTCCATGACTCGTTATCACTTCCGGGTCAGATTAAAAGTCCTTTTCTTCATCCCGGAAGCACGTTGTTCCTTCTGGTCATGTGATCAGGACGTACTTCTGGGCACGTAGCATTCTGCAAGCCTCCCTACAGCGGCTCCTGGCGGTCCCCATGGTATGCCAGCAGGGCTGTTTATAAAAACTACATGGTCCATGAGACCCTGCTGGAATTCGGGGAGCCTCCATACTGCTGGGAGGGCTCCACCTGGCGGTTTGGAGGTGTGGGCCAGAATATATGGCCAGCCATCCCTCACAATATATATATATAATATATATACACACACATATTATATACAAGGGAGGGCAAAAGTAAGGAACTAGGTTTGCAGTTGTTTGTATGGAAAAAGACTTGCAGGTTATGATTATTACAATAGCTTTATTAACTCAAAAGAATGTGACAGTGGCACAATGCATGTACAGCAGGTACAATTTTGTAAGTACTCAAATCACTGGCCTTGTATGCTCACAACTGTAACCTACTTTTGCCCACCATATATATATTTGAGAGAGACAGACAGTAATATTGTTGAAGAACAAGAATTTGAATTGAAGACAGGACTCCCGAGCAATGAACAATGGAGAACATAGTACTTCAATTCAATAGCATGATTTCATTTGAATACACTTCATCTTCATGCACTTGATTTTTTGAAAGTGGTTTTATTTTACAGTATTTTTTTACAAAAATGCATATATTTTGAGAGCATATGGCTAGATAGCCTGATATATGGATTGTGGAACACAAGTAATTTGAGATTTTTTCATTGATGTTTTAATCTCAGCACTATTGAAGCACATTGTATCAGGAACTTTATCTTTGTTTTCAATAAAAATAATGGGATTAAATATATTTCTTGGTGCTCACTATACACAACACAAGGTTAATAACAGATACAAAATGTTATGCTATTTTTGGGTGGAGTATTCCTTTAAGTGACTGTTCAAATGAGTCAGTAGTAGGACTGAAACCGCAGACTTGTGTTTTCCTCTTCAAATATTTTAGCCAAATTAGTACACACTGCCTACTAGCGTTCTGTGTTAGGTACAGTGTAATGCAGTTACAAAACTTCTTGTGGAAATTTACTGCATCCCCGTAGGACTGTGTACCCTTTATCAGTTTATGTGGCAGAGGAAAACTTGTAAGGTTCATTTGGAAAAGATGCAGGAGTCACTTTTCACTTTAAGAATGCAACTCTTCACAGCCATGAAAACCAACCTAACAACTGAACATACTGCTTTTGTGTCAGTTTTTACAGCACATGAATCCCCTCAAGGTTAAGTAACCTGCTTGAAGTCACAAAGTGAGGTAGCAGTGAGTTTTGAACCTTTGTAATTAGCTGGTTATTCCCTACTCTTTTACTACTAGTCCGCCCTACCTGACTTGTTTTATACTTTTTGCTGTGAGATTCATTGTTTAATTTGCTTTGTTCACCTTATAACATTCAGATGCGTCTTTAGCAATTTCCAAATACACCCAGGAGAAATACCAATAAACATAAAAATGATTTCAGACATAAACATATACTCAGAGATCTGTCAGTATGGCTTTTATAATTTCAGAGTCCAATGATACTGTATACACTCACTTTCTGGTTGCTATGCGATTTGGAAACTTGATCCCATGTCTTATAAATTACTAATAATCCTGCTCTTCTATATTCCATGGCCTTACCTGCTGTTGAAATTAGGTGTACTAGGTCTGCTCACATCATGCTTCACAAAGCAGTTGCCTTAATAGCAGCTCGTCACTGACCCCTACAGAAGGAAAATTGAGATTACCCACTAAAGAAACCCTTTGTAAATTATATTTTCACTCTTCACTTTTACTTTTATGCGCTAGAAACACTATAGTGAATAATTTTCCCTGAATGGCTTACTTTCTAAGCTTGGCCTATGAGTAGTTGTCTAGCTGCAAGGATGGAACAACCTTGGACTCTGCCATTCTCTGAGGAATTCTGTATTATGAACTCACATTACTGGGTTCATCTCCCAAATATTGAAGTGTCCACCTCTAGTGAGCCGTTGTAACCACTTGGGAGAAATCTTCAAAGCAACTCATCAAAAAGCAGGCTCTCTGGTCTAATTTGGCTCATAAGCTGTTCCTCACCCTGATCTCTATGTGCTATCTCTGCTCTTTTCAATAAGCAGAGATCATTGTTTTCATCCAGCTTGTTCCTGACTGGCCCACTTCCACCTGTTCACCCTGGGTGATGCATGTCACACTTTACAATACCATAAGCCTTTGACCTTCAATTAGGAGAAGCTGAGTTCCTGTTTTATGTTTAACAAATGAGTATTGTCAATCAAGATCATTTTCAGGTGTACAAAGTGCAGTTAATTTCTTAATTGCATGTCTGATCAACATGCAACACATCGCCACATTCTGATGCCATGGCCATCAGCATCAACACCTCCAGATCTATCACACTGAGCACAGGAGCACCACAGGGTTGCATCCTTAGCCCTTTGCTTTTTACACTGCTGACACATGACTGCTCAGCAGGGACCAGTTCAAACCAGACCATCAAGTTTGCAGATGACATGGCAGCGGTGGATTTCATTGAGAATGATGATGTCTCAGCTTACACGTAGGAGGTGGTGAGTGTGTCTGCCTGGTGTAAGTGCAACAATCACCCTCTTAATGATGAAAAGATGATAATAGACTTCAGGAAATGCAGCACTGCTGACCAACCTCTCACCATTGATGGCGAGGGTGATTGTTGAGAGGGTCAAAAACATCCAAGTTCCTGGGAGTCCACATCATGGATGACCTTCCTTGGTCCCTCAACTCCACCTCCATAACCAAGAGGGCTCAGTAGCATCTGTACTTCTTGTGAAGACTGAAAAGAGTGAGCATCCCCTCACCAATTCTTACCACATTCTGTAGGAATAGTACAAGAACTGTAATGTTTCGGACTGCATCACACTACAGTGGATAGTGAGAGCAGCTGAGAAGGTTATTGGTGTTATCAGGTTATCAGCCTCTACCTCTCCTGAAAGACATTTACCAAACCTACTGCTGTAACAGATCTAGTAACATTGTAAAAGACCACCATTCCCGCCCGTTACATGGACTCTTCTCCCTTCTACCATCTGGCAAGCGGTATCAAAGTTTTCACTCTGTTCCTGCAATACTGAGTAATAGTTTCATACCACAGGTCATAAGAATTCTGAATGCACATAAATGTCTAGTTCCTGTTTAACTAGTGTCATTCCATTGTACTGCCTCACTCTATGCTGTATATTTTCTTATCATATTACACTTGGGACATTTTCAACAACACCTGCACTTTGTCTTTTGTTTTGTTTATTAATATAACAGGCACTTATGTTCTGTTATGTTCTTTGATAATCTCATACTCATCACTGACTCAATGCAGTTCAATGCTGCAGATTGCTTCTGTATAGTATCTTACTTACAGTGCAATATTACCTTTTCTGTAAGGTTTAAACAGCTTTCACATTATACAGTTATATGGTTGTATTGTGTATTTATGATTTTGTTTCTCTCACACCTTGTACCTTGTTGTATGTTGCTATATGTTGCACCGGAACTCATGGAGATACATTGTTTCATCTCACTATGTATGTGTATAAAGTTGCTGATGATAATGAAGTAACCTTGACCTGGACCTAAAGTATTACTTGTCAAATATGGACCATAAACCATTTTATGTAGCGTCCTTTTGATCACACCACACTAAGGTGCTTTGAAAAGGTATAATTAAAAGACACAAGATCAAATTCAATACATGATCACCCTCCCTAGACACTCAAATTACCAAGTAACATTTTGCCCCATTCATGGCAGAGAGCACTCAGTCGACTTTTGGTAGCTGGAGCACCCTCACTTCCACTTGCCTTCAAGTGGAGTGTGCTGCTCCCTGCTGCTTTAATGGGGATCTCTTTCTCAGCTTCCTTATCCCTGACGCCGTTTAAGCAAATCATGTTCCATAATAGCAGGTTCCAGCACGTCTCGTCAAACCTGCCAGCATCAACAGCAGCCAGGCTGATGCGGCCCTGTTTGAACAGATTCAGTGAAGTGGAAAACAGCATCTCCGTACTCAAATTCGACAGCCTCTTGCTGTATCCCACTTGATGTGTCTTCACTCCCTGACTCTCTATCTCCTCTTTGTGCCCAGACATGAGACTGCTTACCTCACACTTCATTTCTCAGATGAATACTGGCTTTGTTCTCAAAATTATAACAGTTTGAAAATGCTTCTGCCTGCACCCCTCCACCCCCACCAAACTGTGCAATAAGATTGTACTCCCCGCTATTGAAACAAGTCATGTAACCATTTTAAGAATAGTAAGCAGATTTACTGAACTTGTCAGTGTTTAGGGTACTATATTAAAAATACACTAAACTGAACCATCCACAGATAAAAAGCAATTGAGAAAACTACAGGCTACTTTTTCATTTGATATATTTTCATTAAATAGTATGTTAGATTACAGTATGCCTCCTAGTGCTAGCTGCTTAGAAAAGCTTTAGTAGCAAAAGGGTGATAGAGTGAAATTCCAAACATCAGGTGCTGGATAAAGAGATTGGATTATACTGATACTATGAAACAGCTGGAATATACCCATTAAACTCTGTACCTTTTATTAGGTGCATAAATGCGTTAAATTGAAAAGATGGTTGAAGTACTACTTACCTTCCAATACTGGAAGTGCAATTATTTTTAAATGATAAGTTAAAGTACATGAACTATTGTATAGCACTTCCAGCATGATCCATCCATTATCTAACTTGCTTAATTTTGTTCAGATTTTTCACTGAACACAGCCAATCTCAATATCCTTCTTCATAAGGCAGGATCCAAATCTGGATGGGAGGCCATTCCATTTCTGACCACTTTCCTGTACACATTCTGACTCAAATGGAATCAATTTAGAGTCGCTATTTAAACTAGTACATGTTTTCGTTGTGTTGGAGGAAAAATGGAGCACCTGGAAAAATGCCCATACAGAGACAAAGGGAGAACTTGCAAACTATACATAAATAGTGCAGAAGCCCATGGGTCAAACCTACAACTTTGGAGTTGTAACTTTTAATTACTGTGTCACTGGTGATTTAGTAAGACACCAATCTGTATTATGTACTAGCATATTGTGTCAAAGGACTGAATTATATCATTAAACATTACTTGCTCAAAAGCAATACGTAATCTATATACAGTAATCCCTCCTCCATCGCGGGGGTTGCATTCCAGAGCCACCCGCGAAATAAGAAAATCCGCGAAGTAGAAACCATATGTTTATATGGTTATTTTTATATTGTCATGCTTGGGTCACAGATTTGCGCAGAAACACAGGAGGTTGTAGAGAGACAGGAACGTTATTGAAACACTGCAAACAAACATTTGTCTCTTTTTCAAAAGTTTAAACTGTGCTCCATGACAAGACAGAGATGACAGTTCCATCTCACAATTAAAAGAATGCAAACATATCTTCCTCTTCAAAGGAGCAAACAAATCAATAGGGCTATTTGGCTTGTAAGTATGTGAAGCACCGCGGCACAAAGCTGTTGAAGGCGGCAGCTCACACCCCCTCCGTCAGGAGCAGAGAGAGAGAGTTAGAGAGAGATAGAGAGAGACAGATAAAAAAAAATCAATACGTGCCCTTTGAGCTTTTAAGTATGCGAAGCACCGTGCAGCATACTTAAAAGCTGCACACAGAAGGTAGCAACGTGAAGATAATCTTTCAGCATTTTTAGACGAGAGTCCGTATCGTCTAGGTGTGCGAACAGCCCCCCTGCTCACACCCCCTACGTCAGGATCACAGATAGTCAGCGCAAGAGAGAGAGAAAGAAAAGTAAGTTGGGTAGCTTCTCAGCCATCTGCCAATAGCGTCCCTTGTATGAAATCAACTGGGCAAACCAACTGAGGAAGCATGTACCAGAAATTAAAAGACCCATTGTCCGCAGAAACCCGCGAAGCAGCGAAAAATCCGCGATATATATTTAAATATGCTTACATATAAAATCCGCGATGGAGTGAAGCCGCGAAAGGCGAAGCGCGATATAGCGAGGGATTACTGTATATAAAATTCTTTTCGCGTTTGAAACGGAAATTCCGTATGACCGCGTGATATGGAAATTACGTATGAAACGGAAATTACGTATGACCACACGATATGGAAATGACCTATGACCACAGAACATATTATAATACAGGAACTAATCACTTTGTTTGTGGACGCCATTTTTATATCGTCTTTACGAATTATTATTTGTGTGAGAGTTATTTTACTGAACAGCGCTGAGCCGTCCGACTCCAGGCGCGTTCTGACAGAGAAGTTTTATTTATTCGTCCGCGTGACTGTCACTGAAACTGCCACATTGTAACTTTTTTTTAGTTGGCAGTACTTGATAGTAGAAGAGATGACGAAAACAGCTTTGCGTCTTTCTACTTTTTAACTGCGGCGAGCTGTAAACAATGTGAAGACGAGACCGCTTTCAGCTGCGAGGGGTCATGAGAACAAAGTGGGCGCTGAGAGGCGCGGAATGTCGGGCTGCTCCACCGAGTTGAGAGCTTCGCAGTTTCGGGCAGCGTCCTCTCTTCTCGCACTGTTTGTGACACTTCAAGTCCCCCATCGGCTTCTGGGAGAGTGGAAATCTTTGCAAATGAGTGTAATTGGTGCCATCGAAGCAGGACTCTGTTTGTAAATTGCACTGCACAACTACTTACTGTCCCTTAAGGTAAGTTCGGGTCACTAAAACCCCACAACATTCAAGGTTGCTTTTGTGATTAGTTATTTTAACAAGTAAATCACAGGCATATAATGCAAGGTTGTCAGGCAAAAATTTGGACGATCACATAGAAAATGTAATTTCTATACCACAGCGGTCGTGTATCGCCTTTCACAAGGGATCTACTACTTACCTGTTGTGTTATAGCGCCTTTAAAATGTAGTTTACCCAAAACCACTCCAGTAGTGCTCAATGTATCTTTACTTCTTAAATGTTAATGTTTTACTGTTTAATAACTTATAGACTACATTTTATTTTTTTCCCTTGCACTTAGTGAGTAAAGCCACTGGGTAATCAACTAGTAAACTAATAAAATAAACTGTATTTAAACCAAACTACACTTCTTGTCATAAAATACTCAGAGATGTAATTATAAAACATTAAAATATATCACCTACAGCTAGTTGCTGAAAGGCTCTGTATAAATAATGAGAACAAAATTTACCGCCATCAGGTGCTGACATAAGCGATTGAATTATATTTACTGTATATTAAGCAGGGTAATACATTTATAAAATGAATTACATTTACTGTCGTCTGGTTCAGAAAGTCACTATATTGAGTAAGATGTTGAAATATATTGCTTGTGTCACTGTAAAATAACGTGTTTATTTATAGGATGGAAAATTTATTATAACGAATATGAGGAAAATACGTATACTGTTGTGACTGGGGTCACTGGCGATTCACTATATCTAATAGCAGCCATGCAAAGACAGCTCTGTAGCCGGTCTGCTGCGTCTTATAGTGTGCTTGTCGCATGATGTTTAGAACAATTTAACACCCAACATGAATTCATCTTTCTGTCTCTCATGGAACTAACTCTGTGACCCAAGCTTGAGAATACCTGTATAAAAAACAGCACTTTTTAAACTGCAAAAAATATTTTATTTGAAAATAAGACATTGGATGTAACTTTTTTTATAGAAATACAGGTATAAATACAGAATGAAAATGAGACGTTAGAGGAAACTTTTTTTTTATAGAAATACAAATGTGCTTCTATTTTTTTTTTATTTGGGTCCCAACACCTGATTTTTAACTTTGTCTTCTATTTTTCTTTGATTCTTCAATATTGTTGACAGCATTGAAGGTGAGATTCCGAAAGCTTTTGCCACCTCATTTTTTTTCATTCCAGAATCAACTTTTTCCATGATTGTTAATTTTTCTTTCAGTGTAAACTGACACTGTTTCTCACTTTTTTTTGTTTTTAAAACTAGAACAGTACAGTAACCGTACACAACTCAATTACCCATGCGAACGCTCAGTGGAGCACTAACTCAGAATACAGCTGTGTGTATGACGTCTCGCCTACACTTGCGCCGAGCCTCACTGAGACTGCCTTAGACCAGAAATTTCACAACAGACTGCCACTTACTTTTGGTCTAACAAGAAAAGGCCAGGCTGTTGCAGGTTTCCCGAGATCCAGTGAAAGTGTAGGCATGGCATTAAGTATATTTTGCATTGCATTATTATCATTGATGGCCATTTTGTTAAAACAAAATCTGTTTAACATGATGTTGTATGAATGTTTGTCCAGTCCAACAAAAAGTATTCGTTATTATGAAGGATTTGTTACTTCAGTATTCGCTATAACGGGATTTGACCTGTATTAGCTTCTAAAATTCACTACAGAACTATAAATAAAATTAAAAGAATTAAATGTTTTATTATCCTCTGCTGTTGTTTCTTGCGGCCGTAGAAGCCAAAGCATCCTTTAAGGTTTTTATTGTCAACATCCCCAATAATTTCAGCATTTAACTCTAGAGTAGGGTTTCTTCAACTCAGTAACACAGTGCTATGTTTTGCTATTGTATTCAAGAGCAATTCCTTCACGATCGTCAAAGAGTTCACATGATGTGAACTAATCTCACCCCTTGACTACTGGAGATTCACTGGGTTTTTCCCCTTTGGAGAATTGCTACCAATTGTCAGAGCAGCTGTGGATCAAGGAAGATCATCAGAGTAATGCCCATTGCTTAATCAACATGCACCGGTCCACCATGGCCCACTTCTCAAACCATATGCACCCCATTCACATTAAATACAACAGTGAGTCGTGACCCACCAGCAACAACACCTTACCAATTTTGGGTCATGACCCATAGTTTAAAAAACCCTTTTCTGGAGTATGGTCAGCACCAAGCTACCACCTTCAACAATCTGAGTGGGCGTCATAATTGTGGTGTATATAACTTGCTGAGATTTACTATAGTTATTTGGTTGCCTTGTCTATCTACTGCAGCCTATGCTTTGTCCATTAGCCCACATGTTGAGATCCTGGTTATATGTTAAAAATTATTTCAATAGTTATTATTGTTATATATCAAGATTTTTGATTTAGGCATAGTGAAGATTTTTATAGGGTATAAACAGCAGGACCCCAGTACATTATTCACCTGTGTAAGCACCAGAAAACTGATGGCTGACCTCTGAGAGACACCAGTCAGAAACCTGGCCAAGATATGGTAAGGTTCACCCAAAAACACAGCACACTGGATTTAATTAAGGTATGTGGCATGCCACTAGCAAAAAAGGAGAAAATACAAACTGAAAGAAAGGGTTCAGTCGGGTTCAGCCACCATCTGACTCCTGTGTAGAAATATCAGTCAGACAGATGTTTCAGTTGCTGTCGTGCTAAAACAGTGCTGAACAGTTACTTCCCTTCCCTAGCACATGCAAGTATCTAAATGAGTGTGGAGGTGGCTAACTCACTTGCCCAGTGTTTTAATTTTCCTTTCTCTGACCATAAACCATTACTGATTCACATACTTTGAACTTGTTTCCATTGAAGCATACTATTGTCCTGCCAACATTTCTGGGGTGCTTTTTTAAAGCACAATTAATGCTGGCAACAACAGCCACACTCCTGCTGTTTCTCTCTCTTCATTTCTTATAGCACCTTTCATCCTACAGCAGTTGGCAGTGATTCCTTCAGACATGCATGTCATGAAGCTTAGGCAGTTTAATTGACTTGCTCAGAGTCGGACAGTAAAGCAAGAGTGGCGATGAACTTTGTGTTTATCGTGTTGTCTATTCCATTGGCCCATAGACCTAAATACTTTGCTGTTTGAATCCTTTATTAAAGGGCAGGGGCAGCATGATGAACAGCACTTTGACCCCAGTTCGGGTTCCAGCTGGATGGATGAATGAATAGATGTTTACAGCTGCATTTAGCGGAATAGCAGTTTTTAATGGCAGTATTTCACTAGGAGAGCCTATTCAATTCAGTAAGCGCTTATTTATATTTACTCATAACAGTTTAGAATCACCAATATACCTAACTTGGATGTGGTGGGGAAGCCAAAGACAGCATTGTGCACAAGGTAGAAGCCAACATTCTGCAAATTGTTAATTGGGGGGAAGTCTTAATAAGTAAGTGTGGGAAAAAACATCTCTGCGATGAGTAAATGAGCTTGACTGAGAAGACATTGGCGGAATTAAAATTAGGAATCATGCAGCTTCCTTTAACAATTCATTGTTGACAATTTTAGGCACATTTTCTTTGTCAAAGGTGCTAAGTGAAGTAAAGCTCGAGTGCCAAGCAGGTATAGTAAGTTACACTTTTTGCTTTTATTATTCTCGTTTCCAGCAGTTTTATAGGAGCCACACTTAAGGAAAGAGTAAGTGTGTGCCACTAGGCCTTTTCATATTTAGAATGTCTTACAAAATGTCCATTTTTATTTAAGCAGCTCATCCCACTCCATAGGTCAGCTTAACCGTGTCAGACTTTGATGCTGTCACGTGCAGCCTATTTTCTTTTTTGTAGAAATACAAATCCTTAGATAAGGTAGCATTGCCCTTTGTGGTATATTGGCAGAATTAGGTATTACAGTGACCTCACAACCATAGTCAATGCCACAATATTTCAAAATCCATAAAATTAAAAGAACATTACTCACAAAAACAGTGTGGGCTTGGTATACATCTGCCCAGTGCCACGCAGAGAAGAGATAGCAGGCTTATAAAATGGGAGTGCCATACAAGCGGTTTCATGCCAGCAAAGCTCCGTTGTCACCTTCGCTCTATGCTGCCACCTCTCATCCTCATTAAGAGGCGAGAGGGAGAGCGAGAATCCTTATACTGAAAGGAACATTAGAGAGCTGGCAGCATTCCAATTGCAGTCATTCAAAAGAAAATCAGGACTCAGCCATAGCATGGCTCTCTGAATCTAGAACATTCCCTGGGAAAACCAGCAAGAGTCAAAGGGAAACCATAGGCTGAATGGATTTGCTTTTCATATGCAGCAAGGAACGAGCTTAAGTCTCTCTCTCGTGAACCAACATAAACATATTCATTAGTGAACTGTGACGATCAAGGGACCGTAGACTAACAGTGACGTAATGAGATTACTAAATTATTTGCCATCCACTGACAAATGAAAATGTAGTAGCATAAAGTTATGAGATACCTGAGTGTCTGTGAGCATCCATCAAGTGACACCTCATCTAACTGGGCAGGAGCAGCGCCTATCAGATGACTTGGCTATCATTAGTACTTGGTGTTTTTAAAAGAGGGACAATTTAGCTCAGAGAGCTGGTAGGGTAGTTATGCATGTGTTTGGCAGATGGCAATCATCCTGTTTCCTGCATTCCAGAACTGCTACTTTTGAAATTCTGTTGACAGTAAATAATTGAATCAGGTTTGCCACATTAACCAAGACAGATTTTCATTTCTTCTTGAAGTATAGTACATTTAGTGTCTTTTATTGTGTACACTGCTAACCACTCTTTCAGTTCATAAAGTACCTTTCATGAGGTGGTCTGCTTCCAAGTCTTTTTAGGGCAGCACCAGGACAGCAGTAAGAATATACTGTAGTGCTTTCTGTATTTTTATACTCAGTGCAGTTTTGATAGATGGTCTCTTAAGAGTTTTTTCAAAGGTACCTATACACCTTTAATTTATAGTGCCTTTTATACGTCACACAATCCCAAAACAAAATTAATAATCCGTCAGTACAAACAAGGCACAGTGAACTGGATATCAAAATTAAATATATCTTCACAGAGTCAGACCAAAATAACAGATGTCCAGCACTGTAAAGCAAACTGTAGTATGTATAGCTTCTTTACATGATCACAAAATTTAGTTTAAACCTGGATTTGTTATAAGTATTGTCTGGCACTGCAACTTATCCTCACCCTTCATCAGATAGTCAGTGACGAGTCTGACTGAGTTATGATGCCCCTGGGTAGTTCACTTCATTTGCTTCAGAGCGTATAAGGATTCCCCAGAAAGAGCTATAAAAAGTTGCTGAGGGTAGGATGGCCTGGTCTACCCAGCTCCGCATGTTGCTACTGTGACCCTCATCAGGACAAATAAACAGAAAATGAAGTGAAGGCAAATGGCTTTAAAATCGTCTGTTACAAAAAAAAAATCTGAATATGGCATTTTAATGAAGCTAGACAGAAAGTGAGGGTTTGTGCCTAATTATATCCCATTTGTCTTCATTGTACAGTATCTAGCACCTTTATATAGCACAAATATATTGAAAAATCAAGAAAGATATCATAGCAGAGCAGGGAAGTGAACTTGACGCATTGAGTAGTGCACTGACATTACCTGTAAGGACATATGAAGAGTGACTGAGAGTTACAGGGTAGTTGCTTAAGCTCAGCAGACTCACTTTTCTCTTCCATGGATTAGCCAATAAGTGAAATTTCAGAGTTTTGAGTCCACCTGAGGGCCACCTTTTTGTAGACATGATGTGAACTTATTGTAATATAATCAACTGAATACGATTTTGAAAGCACAAGATGGTAGTGCAGTGGTTAGCTCTGTTAACCCTGGTTTCTGAATTCGACTTCTCAACCTGTCTTTTTGCAGTTTTTTGTTACTGTACATTAAGGAGTTTGAAAAACAATAAAAGGCCATTCAGTCCATTAAGCTTATTTGTTTATGTAATAGCTAAGCTGCCCCAATCTCTCACCTAGATACTTCTTAAAGGTTGCCAAAGTTTCTGCTTTAGCTATGTGAGTTTGCTCCAGATTCCCATAACTTTTTGATTAAAAGAGAGCTTAATGGATTCTGTCACTGTTACCCCAGTATCTCTAAAGGATTTCATTCCGCATCCCAAAGACTTTCTTCAGGTAAGATTAATCACCAACTCTAAACTGACCCTCCGTGTGGGTGTGTGAATAATTGTGCCCTACTACTGACTGAGAACGATCTGGCTGTCGAACTCTAGTTGCAGACTCTTCAGCAGCCACCAGACATTTGACATCATTAAGGGGCCTTCAACTGGAGATGTAAAGTGAAGATCCTCTGTGGGTCTCCTGTACTGAAAGATTGGTTTAGCGGATAAATGTATGTGTGCTTGTAACGGCAGCTAAGGATGCTGAGCATAAATAAATCAGGAAGTAAATAAATACGTAAGTGTAGCTGCAGCTACATTTTTACTGTAGCAGAAACCTCCTTAAAACCTTTGTTGCATTGTGTGTGTTTGACCAACTGATATCTAAAAATACTTTCATGTTAAATATACTGAAATGGAAAGAGTGAGACACATTTCAAATAGCAGTTAAGTCCAACAACAGATTTGTTTATTTAACAATGAAAAGTTGAACCTTGGGAAGCCTAGCATTCCTAGTTGCATTTTTGCTCCATTACAGTTACAGTTCTTGTACTATCCACCATCAGGCACAATAGGTAGGAACTCCAATCATCCTTCCTGCTGTCATGCTGTCTCCCTGAAATCCACCAAAAACTTTCTTCATCTTCCGCACGGGGCACCTGTATGTTCTCTCTTCTGAATCATCCCTGTGTTCTTGAATCTTCCCAAAGCTTGTGACGCGCTATGCTTTGTGTAACTGTATGACAAGTCACTGTCAATCAGGCTTACAGCCCCATCCATCATCAGAGCAACAAGCTGGTTGCTACAATACTGTGATATTTCCACAAGTCACTGTCACAATTTAATATCTAAAAATACTTCTCTGTTAAATATACTGTGATTATTTCCATGGGTCGACACCGTAGAAATGCTTCAGCAGCCTTGTAGGGTTCTGCCACTGGAAGTCGGCAGCCAGACTTTATTGGACAGACTCTCAGTCTGCCCAGTTCTGTTTCCTGCATTGGATTCAGTGCTTCTGGGATAGTCTGTGACTCCCTGTAACTAAAAAGTTAGACAAATGACTAAATTAATGTAGAAATTATATGTCTTAGAAAACAGCCAGTACTATATATCTATGAAACAGTCTTCACTGTTTATAGCACCTTTCATTATACAAATGTTTACTAAAAGCTGTGAAATTCATCTAGTGCAAAACACACACACACACAAACATAATAAGTATAGTGCAAGGATGACTCTAAATTGGCTTAGTATACAGAATATGTATAGGATTGTGCCAAGTGATGGACGGGCACTCCATCCCAGGCTGGTTCCTGCCTTTTATTCAATGCAGCTGAAATCAGCATTATCCACCTCTATTACACTGATTCATTAAATTCATGATTGGATGGAAGGAAGACCAGGGCAGGCACGATGAGAGCACTAGCACAGAAATATCAGCCAGTCTTTAGTTTAAGTGTGCACTCACAAGATCTCTTCAAGTACAGCGGACAGTACGTTTCTTTTTATAGCCCAATGGCTTAACTGGTAGGTGCTGGGATTGAATAGCAGAAGCCAAGACGCAAAAAGCTTTGGTGTGCAAAGCAGCAGGAGAGATGTGTCCAGTTTATAATATGACCGCTTAGTTACTTGACACTGATGGAGCCTCCTAAATGCTATATCATTAGCAACTACTTCAATGTTACATTCATTTGTGTGCTAATCTACTATATAATAAAATGCTATGATCTGTGTGTTTGTAAGTGTGCCTGGTCCCTCTGAGCAATCTGATTGGTCAGTTTGGCTTTGGAGAATTGATCAAAAGAGGATGTGTGAGTGTAAGTCACACGAGGAGGAGTAAAGGTTCAGGAGGCATGATGAGAGTCAACTTCACTATAAAAGCAGACAGGAGTTGAGCAAAGCATCTCGAAATGACAAGAGTCTGAGATGCAGGCTTTACAGAAACACACTAGAGAGGAGGGTGCTAGCCAAGAGAAGTTCAGACACATGAGGTTCCAATTAAAGGCAATGAAGGTACACATAAGGAAAGGGTTAGCAAATACTTTCACATTTATTCTGTTGACAGGTAACATAACTAGTTAATAATTAAAGGGTTAACTCGGTGGTCCTCGAGATCAGTCCTGTAGACCACGTTAACTGCAGCTGTTCATCCTAACTACCTTCTGCTTTTAACTGGACTTCTGATGTTGCAGGCATTATTTGATGTTGGGGTGCTGGCATTACGGCCTGTAATTACACTCTGTCCTCAGTTGTCCAGCTAAAAACACTCCCAAGAACAACTTGTATTCCTAATTTAAAATGTGTGAAACGCCATAAATTGTAACATAAATGTGAGTTAGCTGATGCTTTTTTTTCCAGACAATCTATGCCTTTTGTGTACACAATAGTGGAGAATTTTGTTCATTGCATACATTTTTTTACATTTAATAATTAACTATGTTCTTTTCAGGTTTGATTCCTGGGTCACACCTGATACTGGCCAAAAAAATTGATGTTGCCTAAAATTGGATTAAGTGGGTTTAAACTTGGATGGATGGATTATTAACTGACTATGCTGCGCCCAGTGAAACGTGAAAACTGCAGAACGTCTCATTTTCCTGAGTTTAAATGCAGCGCCCGTTCATTGTCCATGTGGAGTTTGCGCATTCTGCCTGTTTATGTATGGGTTTTCTTCCATACTGATTTCCAAATATAGTATGTGTCATTGTTTTTTGGCAGCTCAAAAGTACTGGTACCCTGCCCAGGACAGTTTCCTGCCTTGTGCCTTCTGTCCCCATGAGCTTCAGTTTTACTAAGTGGGTTTTAGAATGTTGTGTTATACTCATTTTTTAACCACTTACAACAGTACTTGTGCATATGCAGCATTCTTGTCATTTGGAGAACATTCTAAGTCATGAGGTGACTTGTAGCATAGAGCATGCTAGTAGGGGTGATAATTAGAAATGCACGGATCAATTAGTCAGTGACCAGAATCAGGCAATTTTCATTTTTTAATGCTTGATCAACTCTTCAGTTCATAACTAGCTGATTTTTTGCTGAGTATATCAAATGCCAAAAATGCAAACTAATTCAATTGTATGCACACTATTGGAATGGTGTCCATCTTGCTAAATAAAAATAAGCACTAAAAATCTTTATTTGCACTCTGGCAATTTATGGGAAATACAGATGAGCATGTTCCTGTCTAGGTTGATACAATGAATATGCTAGGTAAGCAAAATGCACTGAAACGGCAAAATTTTCAGTCCCTAGAACTTTACAATGATTGAATGAAACTGAAAGTGTGACCCTGACAGTCAAGGATGCAGGAGCATAACAAACAAGATGCAGGAGAGATCCCGTAACATGCACCATATGGTGTTATCTTGCAGTGGATACTGTCAGTACATGTTTAACCTGCAGTTACAGTTAGTTTGTGGCTGTTGTGTCCACATCTAAAAGAGCAATCCAAAGTGAAGAGCTACTGTCATGTTATAGTAATATTGGGAAGTCAAGTCAGATCTGGATCTTTTCGATATTAATTATGCTGCTGCTGACATCCCCAGTCTTCCTCCCTCTTGTCCTTGGTTGCATTTCAGGCTCTTCCTGTTTTCAGCCAGCTGTTGAGTATTTTATTAGTTGATAAGTACATCAACTATCACTGGGTTTATGACTGTCTTCAATAAAGATTGCTATAGTAATTGCCTTAAATACCTGGTTTTACAGCTGGATTAAATCTGTTACTACAAGACCTTTTGAACTTTGGACACTGATCACTATGTTTTAAGAGGCCCTTCTACTTTGGAGTTTTTTTTTGTTTATTTTTAATTAAATGGCTAAACTTTTTTGATTGCAGAAAAGTAACCCAGTCTGTCTGCTTTCCAAATTTGCTCTTTTCATTTTAGCATTTCAAGGAGATAGAGCATATCCTACCAGTGCTTAGCAGAAAGAAACAGCTCTGGAAGGGGCACCTGTCCATCATAAGGATAGTCACCAATATTGTCAGTCAGTCTTCCCTACAGCTCCTTGGGAAGTGGGGAATAAACA
This sequence comes from Erpetoichthys calabaricus, assembly GCF_900747795.2. Classification (NCBI taxonomy): domain Eukaryota; kingdom Metazoa; phylum Chordata; class Cladistia; order Polypteriformes; family Polypteridae; genus Erpetoichthys; species Erpetoichthys calabaricus. The sequence goes on from NC_041404.2 coordinate 27,326,987, forward strand.
CACACCTGAAGACACAAGGAGAACAGGAAAACTCCTCACAATAACTGAAAAGGGATTTAAATTTGCATCCTTGAAACTAACCACATGAAAAGCCCCCCGCACCACTTAAAACAATATCCTGAAGCTCTGAAGCATTTGTATTATCTACTTTGCTCTATATGATTTCTGTCCATATAGCCATCCATTTTCTGGAGATTATTATTCCAGTACAGGGAGACCAAAGCTTATCCTTAGAAAAGGGAAATCGAGGTAGAAAGCAATCTTACCAATTCCAGCCACACATCCCATCTTAACAGTTTAATGCTGTAGCACATCTTTGAATTTTGTGGAGATACTATATAGAAATAAGAGGAGAGCATGAAAACTCCATAGGCAAATAGAAATGCACACACAGTCTAGGCTCTGTGTTGTGACAAAAGTGTTAAATGCTGTGTGTCCATGTCTGCTTTTTTGTAAAAAGAAATTAAAATTTTCATGTGCCATCACACTGGAATCCTACGGTGTCAAACACCTTTTAAAAATGTTGACCCCTTCTGAAAATGTCGGGTTCCTGTCTTCCTAGTGCAGCACTCAGTGCTGTTTAACAGCCTACAAAAAAGTGAAAACTGATGCTTCTCATTTCTCTCTAAACTCAAAGGCAGGAGTAGAAAACTTGTGTTACTGACCCAGTTTCGAAAGCCTGTGCTGCGAGGTACAATCAAATGTTTACCGAGCAATTAAACCCGTGGGAGGACACTACATGAGGGAGAAAAACAACAAATACTGTTAGCAAACGTGTATGAGACAAATAAGCCTACGTGTTAACTGTTCAGCTACCGGCTTATTCTGGGCAGTGTACAGTCAATCATCCCACAGCCTCACCTAACTCCCCACTCAGCACTAGTGGAACTGTGACGGTGCTAATAAATTCTAAATGGACAATTTGGTGTGGGTAGACCAATGAGATGCTCCCTCATCCAAGCTTTTTTGTTGTGTTGGGTACAATTTGTATAAAGCTACAAAAATTTCATATTTAACAGTAGGATATATGATATATTGTGTTAATCTAAAGGTAGTGAACAGAGTGATTCTGGCTTTGATAACTATGCCACTTTTGGGGGCACTTGTGTGTTCAACTTCTATTAAAAGCATATTCAGCTACGTGCTCCAGTGTCCTCTCTAAATTTCTTTTGATTTGTAAGTTATTTTGGCTAATTGAATTCTCTTTAATAAATACACAGAATATTTGCTTGCCATACTAGAACACTCAATTTCCTTGAGTGAATTTTTTATGCATAATTAGCAGCCATGTGACATGCACTTCAGAACAGGTCATTCACCTGAAGCTAAGCATGTTCAGGCCCGGCCAGTACTTGGATGGGAGACTAGGAAAAGCTTGGGTTGCTCTGGAAGAGGTGCTAGTGAGGCCAGGAGGGGGCACTTACCCTGTGGTCTCAGTGTGGATCCCAATGCCAGCATGTAGTGATGGGGACACTGTATTGTAAACATGGCATCGTCCTTCAGATGAGATGTTAAAACCGAGGTCCTGACTCTCTGTGGTCATAAAAGATGCCTGGGCATCCTTTTTAAAGAGCAGGATATATCCCAATGTTAAGACTAAATTGCCCTCCATGGCCTATTCATTCCAGCCCCCTAATCATTTTCTGTCTCTAATTGGCTGTCGCTCTCACGACTTCACCACCTAATAGCTCATGTGTGGTGAGTGTACTGGCGCAGAGATGGCTCCTGTCTCATCAACTAGGTTGATACGGCACATTAATGGTGGTTGAAGTGGCTCCTCACCCATTAAAGTAAGAAAACTGAAATATAAATGTAAAGAAATTATTATTATTATTATTATTATTATTATACAGATAGCTGGCAGAAATACAGTATTCACATGGTGGGATGATATCAGGGCTCCTGCTTTACTTAGCTCTTGTCACAGCAAAGCAGATGGCACAAGAGAGCAAACTGAGGACATAGACACAGAGTTTGGGAGAGCAGCAGGGACCTTTTAGTATAGAACGATCTTGACAGGATTTCAGACTTGACCCAGATATGTAAGGTCAAGGATATCTCTCAATAAAGGGTGTTGCTTAACTCTGTCAGTCCTTGCCTTAATGTCCCTCAATGCAGACTAGTTCACTGTTAATTTAAAATTTAAACAGAATACCAGAGATTTTAGAGTTGAAGGATGTGTTTCATAGAACTGAAACTTGCTTCATATACTGTATATGGAGTGTTGACACAAAAGTACATTTTGGGTACTGCTAATCAGTGTTAATTATTGCTGTTTCTTGTTCATTGCTGGCTGATAAACTTTTCTACTGGGTGCTGATAATCAGTGCTGCCTGCTGATCATCAGTGTCAGTTGTCAGTTAGTTTTGAGCATTGATTATAAGTGCTAATTATTGGTGGTCATTGTTGGCTGCTGGTGATTAAAGGATACGTTCAGCATGTCTTAAGTTATTTCTTCACAAATATATGTGCATTTTGCATGTGAAATTGTGTTCTAAAGTTAAGCATTTTCTATAAATTATAAAAAATATAGTCCTGATATTTTATAGTGCAGCATTATAGGGAATAAAAGCCTAAAAACTCCATACATCAATTTTTAAAGCCAAGACAGTATTGATCTGCTTTTTGCCATTACACATACATTATAAAATATTTTATTCATGTCTTTTTTGAACAAAACAAAAAAAAAAACTATTATGAGATTTAGCCATTTTACAAGAAGAACAGCTGTGCACTCTAGCACAGCGGTTGCCTTTATCCACTGTAACCTTTCACCCCTAGGGTGTGGTTGCTTCTCAAAGGACCAAATCACAGTAAACATTTCGTGCAATGTAGTTGGTTTCATTTTGATTCACATCCGTATTTATGTGAGAACTCACAGAAGCGAATAGAAAAAAATACTCTTACCACAAAAAAAGTATTGTCAGTGATATGCAATAAAATGACTTTTTCCAAATCCCTTTAGTTGTCACAAACATGCATTGAAAACACATGGCAAATACATTTAGAAATAACTTTGACTTGAAAAATACCAAACTTATCCTTTAATGTTACCTGTTGCTTGACCGTGTTGTGCACTGATCAGCATTATGAAGCCCTGTTTGTCAATTCTGGGTTCTTCTCATCAATGTTAGGTGCTTCTCATCACTATCACGTGCTACTCAGTGGTAGTTTTTCGTTGATGGAGAAGGCCACTGATGATCCATTTTAGTTACTGCTTGCTAGTGTTAGCTGTTGTTCATCAATTTTGGATTCTGACCAGCAGTATTGGGCATCAATTATTAATATTGGCTGCTGATTGTCAAAACTGAGTGTAGATAATCAGTGTTGGCCACTAATCATTAGAATTATTTTATCCTGGCCATTGTTTGGTGCTAATCTCTAATATTACCTGTTGCTTATCAAGTATGGGGTGCTATTGATCAAATTGTCAATAAGGGAATGTGACATGCCAGGCAGTGTTGATGTTGATCATCAGCAGTGGCAGTTGTTGTGGGTCAATGTAAACTGTTGCTCATAAAAGCTGGGCAGTATGGCAGACTGCTCCAAAATGTGAGAACAACTCATCAGTGCAGCACACTTTTCATTAATGATTATCAATGTTGGGTACTGATCATCCATGTTAGCTGCTGCTTATCAGTGTTAGCTTTTGCTCCTCAAAGTCAGGTGCTGATTGTTTGTATGGAACTCCACTCATGAGCATTAGTGGCTGATCATCAATGCTGGTCACTGATTGTCATTGTTGGGCTCTGCTCTGCTTAACATTATTAGTCGTAGCTTTAGCTTTACAAATGACGAGCAGAAAAATCTGTTTTTCTTCATTTTTGGCTTTAATTCATTTGACTTTTTTTTTGATCGTGTCCTCAGGAATCAGGCTGCTCTAGAGAAAATTGTCAGGATCAGACACTTCCCTCCCAACACTGAGCAGAAAGAAAAACCTTTTTTCATTTGGACAGATTTGGGCTGCTGTTGAATTAATTTTATTCAGTTATCCCCCCCCCCCCCCCCAAAGAGGCAGATGTTTTGTCTCAACTGACTTATTATTGGTGTTATACCCGAGATTGAAACAGTCAACAGGAGCTGAATGGAGAAGACCAGAAGACAAAACATTGTTAAACTTGCCAAGATTCAGTAACCAAAAGTCTGTCCTATCTTTTGCCAAGCAAGAAACACTAACACTAAAATTTAGTCCAAGAAACAAGTCTGTAATTCTTTTAACAGTAAGTCAGTATCGCAAATTGGGCCACTAACCCATGGATATTAATATGATCTTGCAAACTCAGATAACCAGAAATTGCACAGTTGTGATCATTTATCCTGTCGAGAAGGTGACATGATGTGTTACGCACCTCCAGCTGTTTCACATACCAACAAACTGGCAACCACGTTAAAATATGGCACAGCCCACAGGAAAACAAAATGATAAAAATGTTAAATTATTTCCAAACTAAAAATAAATGCCACAGATGCATTCTGTGTACTGCAACCTAAATGTTTGGACTCTCTTAGCATCTGTTCTGAGAAAATGTAATGTTCCCATCCACAAATTTTCAAACCCACTTAATTTAGCACACATTGTAACAAAAGACAAAGTGATATGATAACTTTTTGGGGTCCCTAGTAGGATAAACCCATTGTGGACCACCAGGAGGCACAGCGGCCATCCTACCCGACACAAACGGGCAAAGACGCAAGTGCAGCACACGTTTATTTTTCCACGTTGGAACAGTTTCCCCCTGCTTCCCACCATTACAGCACAGTTCTCCAGTACACAAAGCACATGTAATCTTCTCTCTTTGCCCTTTTATCACCGCCACTCCTCCTCCAGCAAGCTTCATCCTCTAACACCCGACTCTGGCTCCTGGAGTAGTGGCTGCTGACTCCTTTTTATAAGGCACTTGGAAGTGCTCCAGGTGCTTATTGACCGACTTCTGCTAGTATTTCCAGGTGTGGCGGAAGCGCTGTAACCCAGAGCTCAGACAACATGCAAGCACCCTCTGGCAGTGGCCCTACAGCAAGCCAGAGTAGCTGCCCTCTAATTTTCCAGGGAAGATAACGCCCTGAACACAGTCCCTGCCCCAATCCTTCTGTTAAAGGGGCGTCCCATCCGTCACACCATATATTCAAATAAAACACGAGGTATAGCACATTGAAAAAGAAAAAGAAAATGTTGTGACGACGCGAGTCTCCAAGATAAACTGACTAAGATGTTGTTGCTTCTGGAGATAAAGGTTCTTGGTAGGAAGAGGCGGGTCCGGGCAGATGGAAACTGGAAGTGGCATCAGAAGTGTCTTAGTTGTCAATCTTCCAGTCTGCAGAGAGAGGAAGAGAAAAGGCATTAGTAACCGGTGCCCTCTGGCTTTCCGGAGGAAGATTACAATTATCTGAGCCCTTAAACTGTCCATTATGCGCACATGTGTTACAACGTATAAATTATATCCATACTTAGTAAAAATAAGAACTTGCAAAAATCCAATGTAAGGTCAGCCTTTCCAGGAGTAACAATAAAGCACCTTGCGGAGATGTAACACCCTTGATCATTAGTGTGCATGTACAGATTTTTTTTTTTCGAAGCAGTCCACCTTGGGCATTTTGCAGGTTACCTTTCCAATCCACAATGATGTCTTTTGAGTTACATTGTGGTGGCAATTTAGATAGATAGATAGATAGATAGATAGATAGATAGATAGATAGATAGATAGATAGATAGATAGATAGATAGATAGATAGATAGATAGATAGATAGATAGATAGTTTAGTAGTGTATGAAACATTGGCATCTGATGTCATTTGGACCCTGTTTGAAAATCCCAGCTAGAGTACCTGCTATGTGCAGTTCATACATTCTCCCAGTATTAGGTAGGCAGATATTTCCATTGCTGAAGTTATGATTGTTAGTGTGCTTTGTAAGGGACTAATGTCCATCCCAGAGTTATTCAATTCAGTAAAGACAGAGTGCTGTTACAAGCTCACAGATGAAATGTAATTAAGACTTTTAAAAAATGGCTAATTACATAATGTGCACACATGATGCAGATTTATTTAAAAAGTAAAATAAAAATGTTCTAAGCTTATTAGCATAAATGACCCTAACAATATCTGACCCTTACCATTATTATTGAGTTATGGCCAGTTGACTATGGAAGAGAAGAAAGGGGGAGAGAAAAACTTCAGTCAGCAGCATCCCTGGAGAAAAACAACCTCTGGGGCTGTCAAATGACAATGTCAGTCACAGTCGCAGTCCTGGAGACCTCAGCCCACTGGCCACCCACCTCCTACTCATCATTCTGCATTAGTTTGTGCAGAGCTGTTTGATATGGCAACTGAATCTTTATATCCATTGATTCCATTGCTGCCAGTATTTCAGATGTCTTTCCATGGGCATGAAAACAGCTTGAAAGTAGAGCAGTGGCAACAACTGTGATGGCAGAACACCAAGAAGAGAAACAGAATAGAAGGGGTTAGAAATGGTTCATAATTAATGTATTGCTTACATTTTTCCACACATGACTAACTAATAGAGAGGCAATATGGATAGCTAATGAACATCTCTAATCAGGGTATCCTGAGCCTGGATGTTAAAAGCTGAGATCAGTGCATCTCTTATATAAGTAGGCTCACCAATTCACATTGTCAGAGCCCTGTAACTAAAACTTCAGCCACCTACTTTTATTTTGTTAATCCTTGCAATATTTAGTAAGCCGGCGTCTTGAAATCTTAATGCATGCTCCAGTTTAAAACTAATGAAAAATTCAGATAGTTAAGCAGAGCCTTGGCCATTTAAGGCTTTTATGTACTAAGAATGATTTTGAAATTAGCTCTAGGCTTAACTGGAAGGTTGTGTGATGACTTAAGAACAGGAATCATATGGTTGTCCTTTTTAGTTCTTGTAATGATTCTTGTAGCAGCATTTTGAACTGACTGAAAGCTGCATATAGAATAATTTGAATTGAATGAGTGACTAATTTTTAAGCTGGAAGAAACAGGTTTTAGATAGTTCTGTAATGTGTGTTTACAAGACATACTGGTATCCAAGATAATGCCGATACAGTAAAACTAATTTTTAGTCCAACAGAGTTAGGAAGTGCCAGAATATTATTACAGTGCTTGCATCTCTACCCATAATAAATAACTTTAATTTTTTCTGTATTCAGAGAGACTGGCACGGTGGCACAGTGGGTAGCGCTGCTGCCTCACATTTGGGAGACCTGAGGACCTGGGTTCGCCTCCTGGGTCCTCCCTGCGTGGAGTTTGCACATTCTTCCCGTGTCTGCATGGGTTTCCTCCAGTCGCTTCGGTTTCCTCCCACAGTCCAAAGACAAGCAGGTTAGGTGGATTGGTGATTCTAAATTGGCCCTAGTGTGTGCTTGGTGTGTATGTGTGTGTCCTGCGGTGGGTTGGCACCCTGCCTGGGATTGGTTCCTGCCTTGTGCCCTGTGTTGGCTGGGATTGGCTCCAGCAGACCCCCGTGACCCTGTGTTCGGATTCAGCGGGTTGGATAATGGATGGATGGATGTATTCAGAGACAATTGGTGTCATCCATCCACCCTTCTAATTCTTTGACACAATTAATTACAGACACTATTAGAGAAATATCATTTAGTGTAAAAGAAAGTTATAGCCGAGCATCATCTGCTAATGATTGAACATGAATGTTCTGTTTTCTAATAGTTCCCAGTGAAAGGTGCCAGGAGAGGCCAACATTCCAGAAATGTGTATTTTGAAAGTAGATGAATAAAGAAATTTAGTCAAAGGTAAATTTGTTCATTATAGAAGCTGTGTGATGGCTCTCTGCCACATCAGCCTAGAGCCACTCCATTTCAGCTGATTTTCTCAAGCTTTCTCTGTCTATTGATTGTTTGCTCTGATGTTCAAACAGCAGGTAATCAAGGTATGTCTTACTTCCTGGTGGCCTCAGATGTACCTTTACCTTTGCTCTTGGTGCAGGCTGGATCCTTCCTATGCTTCCGGTATTTGAGGCCCAGTTATGTTGACATAACCCTGTATTATCTTATATCTTCTGGTACTGTGTGATGCATTATTTGGTTTGTCTTGACTGTAATGTTGTTAATTTATTTTCAAATGGGAGGGTAGTGAAACCACTATATAAAGAATATTAATTGAAGTCATTGTAGGAACTGAATGGGAACCAAGAGGAGATAATCCGAAACAGACATTCATCACAATTATAAAGGAATGAATAATGCAACATGTGCTTGCAACTTTTGGTTTCAAAACAGCGGGGCATCACTCACAGATGAGCGATCACTAATAGCCTCTGTTTTTCTTTTGTACGGTCTAAAGAGTCTGAGCGTACTTAAATGAACTTAAGAGTGGACATAAATATACGGTGGCAAAAGCAGATCAGATAGATGGTACAGTTTGACTTTGGGTAGAATTTGCTGCCTTGCAGATCCAGTGCCCTGGGTTTCAGTTTCATGCCTGGATGTTGTCTGTGTGGAGTTTTCATGTTCTCCCCATACCTTTGTGTGGATTACGTTAATTGATTAAGTTGTCAATTTCATGCTGGCCTCTGTGTAAGTAAGTATGTGTGAGAGTTGATGCCCTGGGATAGGTCCCCCTGCCATTCTCAGTTGGATTAAGAGGCTATGAGAGGTTCAATGAGAAAAACAGACATGGATACTGCAGTGCACAAACAACGGCACATTAATGTTCATTAATGATTATCTATAGAACAACTTGGATGACACAGAAATGGACACAAACATCAGTTGACTTGCAACATAAGCAACTGTGGAGTGACACAGAGGAGATGAGCATGGAGTACCTATAAAAAGTATTCACCCACTTGGAAGTTTTCACATTTTTTGTTTTACAACATTGAATCACAGTGAACTTAAATTGGCTTTTTTGGGTCTGATCAGCAAAAAAAAAAATCACTATAATGTCAAAGTGAAAACAGATCTCTGCAAAGTGAACTAGATTAATCACAAATATAAAACACAAAATAATTGATTCCATAAGTATTCACCCCTTCAGATCAGTATTTAGTAGATGCACCTTTGACAGCCATGACAGGCTTGAGTTGGTGTGCACAGGTATCTCTGTGTATCACCTTTTGCATGTCTGGACACTGCCATTTCTCCACATTTCTTCTTTGTAAAAACTCCATAAGCTCTGTCAGACTACAAGGGGAATCATGAGTGAACAGCCTTTCTCAAATCCAGACAAATTCCATGTTCAACTAACATCTGAACTCTGACTTGACCACTCCAGGACATCAGCATTGTTGTTTTGAAGCCATTCCTGTGTAGCCTGGGGTCATTGTCTTTCTTGTAAGCAATTTTTTTTTGCAATTTAAAAAAAAAATGTTTGATTTTAATATACTATATTAATCGCCATGGGGAAGTTGTCTTTTTCGCATGATCTTTGGAAGTCTTGCAGACTACATCAGGTTTTCTTCCAGGATTTCTCTATATAGGGCGGCACGGTGGCGCAGTGGGTAGCGCTGCTGCCTCGCAGTTGGGTGATCTGGGGATCCGGGTTCGCTTCCCGGGTCTTCCCTGCGTGGAGTTTGCATGTTCTCCCCGTGTCTGCGTGGGTTTCCTCCGGGCACTCCGGTTTCCTCCCACAGTCCAAAGACATGCAGGTTAGGTGGATTGGCAATTCTAAATTGGCCCTAGTGTGTGCTTGGTGTGTGGATGTGTTTGTGTGTGCCCTGCGGTGGGTTGGCACCCTGCCCGGGATTGTTTCCTGCCTTGTGCCCTGTGTTGGCTGGGATTGGCTCCAGCAGACCCCCGTGACCCTGTGTTTGGATTCAGCGGGTTGGAAAATGGATGGATGGATGGATTTCTCTATATTTTGCTGTATTCACTGTATGCTCCACCCTCACAAGCCTTCTAGGGCCTGCTGTAGAGAAGTTTCTCTTACAGCATGATGTGGCCGCCACCAGGCTTCACAATGAGGATGGTGTGTTTTTCATAATGTGCAGTTTTCAAACATGGCATGTAGTCTGATGACAAAAAAGCTCAGTTTTGGTCTCATCAGACCATAGAACCTTCTTCCAGCTGACTGCAGAGTCTCCTATATGCCTTCTGTCCAACTCTAGCTGAGATGTTTTTGTTTTTTGTTTTTTTTTAAACTGTGGTTTTCTCTTTTCCACTCCTCCTTAAAGCTGCAAATGGTAAAGAACCTGGTTGTTGTATACACAGTTTCTCCAATTTCAACCAATGCAGAAACTTCACTCCTTAACAGTTCTTATAGTTCTCTGGGTGGCCTTCCTCATTAGTCTTCTTGCACAATCAGTTAGTTTTTGTGGCCAGCTTGCTCTCGGCAGATTTCCAGCTGTCCTGCAATCTCTCCAATTTTTTGATTATTGATTTAAATGGGCTCTTAGGTATGTTTAGTGTTTTTTATATTTTCTTGTCTCCGTCCCCTGACTTATGCTTTTTAATCTACTTTTCATGGAGTTGCTTAGAGTGCTCTTTTGCCTTCATTGTGTACATTAGTCCACCATACTGACTCAGCCACAATCTGGACCTTCCAGCTAAGATACATTTAGACTACAAAGAATGGACACCTCTTGACTAGTGACAAGGTGATCTCCACTAATTATGTGACTTTTTAAAACTAGACAGCTTAACCAGTGAAGATTTAAGTGAGTTGTGTATACTTGTGCAGTCATTTTGTGTTTTATATTTGTAATCCATTTAGATCACTATGCAGAGTTCTGTTTTCACTGACATTAAACTGTCATTTTCTGTTAATCAGTGCCAAAAAAGCCAAATTAGACCCAATGTGAATCAGTGTTATGTGACAGCAAAATGTGAAAACATTTTTATAGGTAGAGTACTCACTTATGGCCATTCACAGGGTTACACAGTGTATTCCATTGTACTTGGAAATGTGTACAAAAGTATTTATTGTACATATGAAAAGATATGGGCTCACATAATCCCAGATAAATGTGGAGACATTCAAATGAGTGGATGTTAGTATTTGGAATAATCACTTATTGTCATTTGCAATGCAGACAAACATACTTAGAAGTGGACATAAAAAATGTGGTCACCCATACATGCATGTACATTCAGTCTACAGTACACACATTAGTGAAGATGTACAAATTTACACATTATTATCCAGAGTCATACAGTTCAGGATAGTGAAATCAGGACTGATCCAAATATAAGTGGGCATGACCAGTTTGGGACGTACCAATTTCCCCCCACACGTACATAAGCAGGTCTGAACACACATAGATTTGTAGATATTAGTAGTTTAAGTTTTCACTTGTGACCATTTTCAGAATAACCCAGTACAGTTTAGTGGACTTGATAGAGAACACAGACATAAGTGAATATGCATATAAGTTACACACATTAGTGAAGACGCACACAAATATATAGAAGCATGCGTGAACACATATAGTTTATTGGGTGCTAATAGTCTTGAGTATTCACTTAAAGACCACCTTAACAATAAAGCAGTGAAGACAGTTGGACCCTGAAAGGAATTCAGCTATAAGTGGACGTGAATAAATATAGGCACACAGTAAGTGTGATCAGACACAGATTAGTGGAAATTATATTGATTATAGAATATTTGCTTCTTTGCATCTACAAGGTCATACAGTACAGGCAAGCAGGCACTAATAGCTGCTTGACATATTCAGTTTTTGTTGCTGCCTACAGGGTCCACATAAGGCACAGACTAATCCTTCTTTCCAGTGAAAGCCACAGGATCTTGGCACCTCTCCTGGCAGGTGAAGCAGAGCCACACCTTGGACAGAATACAGTCAACTTGGCCTTTCCCTTGAAGTGTGCTTGGCATTCCTGAAGCCCAGGCTCTCCCTAATTAGGAAGGAAACCGTTAAAAGATCTCGCCTTTTGCTGTCTGAACAGTGAACAGACAACAAAGTAAAAAGGCGGCGAGCCCTTTGACTGGCATGCCACATTAACATGGCCCCTTTTGTGGGATAATTGCGTTTTAGAGGACAGATCTCACAGAAGGGCTCGCTGACCCGTCCAAGACTCGGCTTTGTTCCCATTCATTATTCACAGTGTCATTCCTTAAAAACTAGTGAGCTGAGGCGAAGCCGTGCGCATTAATTCCCGGTGAAGGATGACAAATGTGTGCTTTTGGGGAAATGTAAACAGATGAAGCCTCTGTTACCAGGGGCAACCTGTTTTCCAGGAGCATGTGACACAGAGCGCTGCTGTTCATTATCTCGGTGACATTACACGCGGAGGGGAGGGGAGGAGAGGCAGGCGGTTTAGCCATGATTTGTTGCCTCTGGAAACGCAGGGTCAGACTTGTGCTTTTGTGCTTAGTAATTGAGCATCTGAATTGGAAACAAGGCCAGCTAAGTGGTTTGGATTTCAAGATAAGCTTGAGACTAAATTGCTTCATTGGGGTGGGGGGTGTAAATAAATTAATGGAAACGACACAGCAAGGGAGACGGACGGGTTCATTAAAGAACTATGCTGTTTGGCGCGTTATTTATCACTCCTTTGGCATGAAAGATTAATAAGGATGAGTGGTAGGGCAACAGTGGTGGAGGGAAATGTGAACGAATCAGGGCATTTGGCTCAACGGCTCAGTGCCATCAGAAGGCACCGGCGTCTCTGGAGTGTTGCTCAGGATTTCCCAGCTTAGCTATTCAATACATCTTCAAAATTGCAACCACCAGCCAGAACGCTTCCCAAATGTTTAGACTTGTCATTCATTTCGGTTTACTTGGCTATAGCACCATTGGCTGGGTTAGAGGGCTGCACTGATTGTCAGACATGAAGCAGTACTGAGATTTACATAGAAATGGTAAAATACAAAACTAGAGTTTAACAACATGTCATGTGATCAGTATGTTTGTTTGATTTATGGCTAAGGTGCTGAGTTGTAAGCTATAAGCATGATGATTTAATGGCCACAACTGACTCACTCTGTCACCCTGAGGAAGACATTTAACCTGACACTGCTGCAGCTATGCAAACATGGAAACAAATGTATTTATGTCACACTTGGTGATTTGTAAGTTACTTTTGACACAAGTATTACTTAAATATACATCCATTACAAAAAATCACTTAATCCATTACTTGGTCATGAAGGTCAGAGCCTATACTAACAAGACAAGATTCAATGCTGGAAAGGGTGCTAGGCCACTGCAGTCACACTTGTGTGCTTAATGAGACTAGAGTCACCACCTAACCTAACTCACAAATCTGGGAGGAAAGTCCATACTATCATGGGTAGAACACGCAAAATCGACACAGGGTTTTCGCCCTGGTCCCTAGAGCTATAACATAGCAGAACCTGCCACTGTGCCACTCATGAGATAAGAAAATGTATGTAAATGGAAAAAGCTGAGAAAAAGATAGCAACAAAGGAAACAAAATCAAACACTCCAATGTGATGAAAATTAACCCCTGGGGGCCCACGATCCTTATCAAAGATCTCGTGCAGCTGGCTGCCCAGTCTTGCCTAGGTAATCTACAATGAACAGTCAGCTGTCCAGACAATTGTGTGCCATATTGGTGTCTTTTTAAGGACTGCCATCTGCTAGCACAATAGTACTAACACTGGAGTTAGCCTCTGTGTATGTGTGTGTGTGTCCATTCAGTCAACCCTGACCTTTGTATAGTGCTTTCATACCCAGCATCCAGACATACATTTTGTGCCATGTCTCCAGTCTGCTGTGATTCATGGGAAAACTAGTTATTCAATTGAAAACAGAGTGGTCATTACAATTTTATTTCCGTTCATTTATCCATCCATTTTGTGATCCTACTTAATTGTAGCACACACAGGTTGGTGTTCATGCTGTTGGGGCTGTTTCATTATTTGTCTTTCAGTGCTGCTTTCACTATGCAGACATGGGTACATTTGACGCGACATCCCGATTAGCAGTTGCTAATGTCATGTCATCTGCTCTTCATGTATTTGCTGAATTTGTGTAGTCGAAAGATTTCACTGTAATGAAGGAAGCCATTTCTAACCAAGAACTGATAAACAATGAATATACCAGCCTGTGTGAGAGTAATTATAATATCAGGGCACATGTTTATGAAGTAGTGTTGGCAGGCATGATTTGCAGTCTTTTCACTGTCTGTATAGAGTTTGCACGTATTCTCCATCTCCCTATCAGTTTTCTTTATGTTGCGGTGACACAATGATAAGTACGGCTACTTCACAACTCTTAAAACTGGCTGTCAGTCTTGGCCTTGTTATAGTCTGTATGAAGTCTGCCCATCTTCCACCAGCTATGTCCTATATCCCAAGAATCTGCAAGGAAGGTTAAATAGCAGCTTCTGATTGGCCCGCCATAACTGATTACATTGAGTTGGTAAGAAGGTGTACAGATGGACAGATGGATGGATGGATGGATGTAGAGAAGCATGAGTAATTTGGAAAGTTTCACTGAATGCAAAGCACAGAACTCCACCTCTTATTGTTTGGCCTCAGTCACCTGAGAGAAATATTTTCATGCCCAATTAGTCCAATTCAAGCTTGCTAACAGGCATATCACGGCAGGATCAGGTACAATTCAAGTCCATCACTGGGCCACCATCTCACACAACCACACATGGAACCTAGGGAAATAGACGACCATTTAAGATTAATGTGAAACATACATGATTGGGGTGTTTGTTGCCACCTTTGATTATATGTATCTTGAATTTTGTAATGTAATTGATGTATAAAAATATATTAAAAAATACAAATCAACATAATAAACACATCTTTTCCATGTGTGAGAAAAAGCAGATGAAAAATGGTGAATAACTTGTTAGGGAAGGCCACAGAAATCTGTCTGAATATACACAGTTTTGTCTCGTGACCAGAAGGGGGTGCTGTTAAGCTGGCCCCAAACCAAGATAATGCCAAGGAGGCCAAAGAGTAAAAAAGAAAAAAGGGATTTTATAACTAGATTATATCATTTATATATTTTTTTAAGTTTATTATTTTATTTTATATCTTTATTATTCTTGTTACGTAAAAAAAAGGGATTTTATAACTAGATTATATCATTTATACATTTTTTAAAGTTTATTATTTTATTTTATATCTTTATTATTCTTGTTATGTAAAGTAAATGGTTTCAAACAAAGAGACAATGGGGTTCCAAATACAGTAATACCTCAGTTAGATGTGTTCCAGGACTTTAGTTTGTTGTAAGAAACTTCTTTATCAGAGGTAGACGTACAATAGGAGGAACATGGATGTGTATGAAAAGTTTTTTAAGGCCACAGATAAAATAATTATATTTATCCCTAAAACAATAGAGAAACATTCTGTATGACTTCATTTACATTTTAGTTTACTGTTTCAAATTAAACTTAAAAGATGGTTGTTTCAGCTTTGTATATTTCATATGCAGCATTTTCTTGTTTGTCATGTCTGATAGGGAAACAGATCCTCATTAGTAGTCAGTACAAAAGTGGAGCAACGGTCTGAGCAAATCTCAATTATACATCTCACACACACACACACCATGGCAAAATATTTAAAAAATTGAAAATGTCTATTTGACGAAGGAAATAGAAAATGAATAACACCCCAACTTTCAAAACAGTTAACCCCACTACCATACGTACCCAATGCCATGTGTTTGTTTTTTTACTTGTTTAAAGATAGCAAAGTGCTTATTTTTCCATAATTACAAATAAGTAGACAAACAAGCTAGTAAAAAAGCAATATTTACTGTGATTTAAGTATTGTTAATGTACTTATCTACTTTTGCATCATTTCAAAATTGTTGTGTTTACTTATGATCACTTTAAAGACACTTTAATTTTTTTTTTGTCTGCCCCTTCCTGACTCACCAGTACAAGAAAACCCCCACATATGATATACCATTCAACTCATCTTGATTTTTAATTATGCAAGACTTTAAACTTTTTGACCCTCTACACCCAAAAAGCCCTAATATTTAGGCCATTTTTTAACTATATTTTGTTAGGGAATGATATGTTTTTGATAAAAAGTAAACCAGGTGTCTTCAGCAAAAATTATCAGAAGGGCTTGAACTTGTGCTTGCCATGCCAAGTGAGCCTAGGGTTTTACCCCCTAATGGGATACAAGGGGTCAGATTTGCTCCTTTTCACAAAACAGGAATCGGTAATACTGTATAGGAATGTGAAGTGTCATTTATGCTATTTTGATGTTGCTGATCATGAATATGATAATACTAGACAAAGAGCCCATTTCAACAACGTAAGATGAAACGGGCACGAGTTTGTGTCAGCAGTGTATGAAGAACAAATGATAAGTAACGAAGAAGTTGTTTTGTAATGATTGTAGTCCGCTTTACTCATTACTGTACAGGCTTGTACTGTTAGTTGATGAATTTTCCAGGCCTATAGTATAATATTGAATGATGAATGTTCCAGTACAATATGGAATAGTAATAAGTATAAGCACCACAAACCTGATATAGGTGTATTGAATGAATGCGTAATTGAATCAGAATGCGTAATTAGGCCTCGAGCTGTAGTCGAAATCGCCTTTCAGGCCTCTAAAGCTTTAATTGAAGTCGCCTTTCTCTTTGAATTTTTGCAGCCGTAAATCCGCCACCTGCCGCGATGTTGGGGTTGGATGTCAGTCTCGTAAGGTTTTTCGGGCAGCTGCGCAGAAGGCGACTGCGCATTGGGCTTCGGACGTGCGCAGAAGGCGACTGCGCATTCGGCTTCGGACGTGAGTGAGTGAGTGAGTGAGTGAGTGAGTGAGTGAGTGAGTGAGTGAGTGAGTGAGTGAGTGAGGAGGCAGGCGAATTATGTATTAAGATTTTTGATACCTGATTTTTTCTAAGTGCCACTCCCAGGATGTCAAAAATGACAAATTTCAAACATGCGCACCTGAGGTATTGTGTTAAGACTATTTCGGGGTCAGTGATTATGAATACGGTGTTCTTTTTGATTTTTGATCTTTTACTAGGGATCTAGCCCTCTGTGGACCTCAACCATAGGGTCAAAATTATATATTTCTATTACAATCAAAAATATTTAGACTTTAAACATTTAAATTGAGGCATATATTTTAATATGACAAATGCTTGACGCAGCTATTTTTGTTTATTAGGTAATACTACCTCATGAGGTAAAACATGATATTTCTTATGAACACCCCGAATTAGGGAGGCTTAGGGTAATTTAGACTTTTTAAATGTGTTAATATAAGTGAGATTTACTTCATATTGTAACTTTATATTAAGATATTTGACCTATGATGAAAATATGTAGCAGTACGGTTGTAATTATAAAAAATGCAATTTTTATAGTTTGTCTGACCTACCCAAGTCTAAATGTCAAACTGACGTATAATAACTTCACATTACAGTATGGACGATATCAATGACAAATGAATTTTCTGTGTAGTGATCCTGCACAGTGACTTCTGCAGTGTACTAATGGACTCATACTTGAACGTTTACATGCAGTACAGTACATATTTTGCAGAATAAGTTCTAAAAAAGAGTTTCGTTCTCATAGAATTTACTATAACAGGCCAAACTCAGAAGCTTACAACTACACCGGGCCTTCCCTACACAGGGGGGCTGACTCACTTGTTTACCAAAATGATTCTTTAAGTAGTCTCCTCCTGCTCACACCTTTTCAGTTTTAGATAGATAGATAGATAGATAGATAGATAGATAGATAGATAGATAGATAGATAGATAGATAGATAGATAGATAGATAGATAGATACTTTATTAATCCCAGTTTTAGCCTTCCTCAGCCCTCTCCTCTTCTCATTAGTCAAGTGCTGTTGCTAACTCTAATCTTTCTTACTCTACAGTAGGTTCACTGGCCTTATGGCCAGAAGGGATTTCTAATTCCTGGCTAGGATAAACATCTGGGAGAAGCTTATAAGTGAGCTCATTTGGGTCTAGGTTTGGCCCAGAGAACTGCTGTCACTGTGCTCTTCATACATCTCCTGGTGTCTCCACATGTCCTTGCACTCCTAAACCCCAAGTGTCCTGTAAAGGGCTAAGCCTCCTGTATGTCACATGTCAATTAAAGTGTGGAGCTTAAAGCTACGCACAAGTTAACAAACCTCCCTGCCCATAGCCAGGGTAGTTACACCATGGCATTTTATGGCCCAATTCCAGTGAGACATAAAAAGGCTTTCCGTTAAAGTCTTTTTAGAAAAAGGGGAAAACAGTGTAACTTAATTTTTGGTGTGTTTTATTGGATTTCTATGCCAAAGCTGTCAATTCTTAATGAATTTAGGAAAGCATAGTCACTTGCAGCTAAGGTTCTTTTTACATTTTGACCAGTTTGTCCTTTGTCTTTTTTCGACTTTCTACTTCGGACATGCTTTTTGCTCTTGCTGTCTTTTTTTTTTAGTTGTAATTGTTATTCGTAGGACTGCCTGACAGGCCACGTTTAGACACTGCAGAATTAATTGCAGGAGACTTGACTTCCTTAGAACACAATCATTAGTTGGTTTCTGACACGTCTTGATGGACAACAACTGCTTGACACGTGTAAAACATTCTTTTAAGCAGAAGCACTTAGAGTCTTCTGTCAAGAGCTGATTATTTTCCCCAACGACCGCTCGACCCTCGCAAGTGCTGCTCAAATGAATGTTGATAACCATTAGTCAAGCGCTGATTGACGTGTCGTCAGTATGCAAATGAGCCCAGCCAGTCAGTCTATTGAGTTCCTGAATCTGATCTCTTTAGCTTTTGGCAGATTCCCACTAGCAGCCGAATGACAAGGCTTCCCATATTATGCGTTTGCCATCTTCTATTCCGCCCATAAGGAAATGCCCAAGAACAGAATTAAATGCAATAATTATTGCCATGATTTTTTTTAAACATTTTTTTTTTTTGACAATAGCTTGCATAATATCCATCCTGCAGTGGCTTGGCTAGAGTGACAGCTCTCAAAACCACATAAATATCCTAATTATGACAGTGTAACGTCCTCATATTTGACTTTTGATGTCTCTTCTGCATTTTGTCACTGACTTCGGTCATGGCCTTGTCTTCTGCAAGAAGTTAATTACTCCTCAGCTGACTATGTTTGTTTTTTTTTTTCAGCATCAAGTTTGTGTGGAATTATCAAAGCAATAGAAATAACATTAAGATGTCTTTATTGTTTTAATGAAACATTAAGATGTGCAAAATGAAAGCTAAGTGGACCCTGCACTTGCTTATTGTCCAGGAAGACAGAGCTGACCCATTAGTCCAGCCACAAAACAAAGAGAAAGGGAGCCACACATATGAAATAAAACACTTTCCATGTTTAACTCCCTGAATTCTGTCCTCATATTGCTCGTATTAGAATCAAGAAAATTTGAAGGAGTATCAAGCTTTGTGTCCCGGGGCCACCTTTTGATTAGTAATTATAATAATATTAGGGAGAGCATTAGAGAGAGAGAGAATTCAGGCAGGCAACAGAGCTTACTCTGCCAATCTCCCAACTTTTTAAAAGCAGCCTTATTACTAGAAATACAAAGCTGAAAATGTATGTTACTGGTGTGCCTTGTTGTAGAATATACAGTAAGACAGAAATCATAGACCTTAACAGCAATGGATGAGAACTCCCTCAGGATATTTGACAGAATAATTCTGAAGAGAATATACAAGTCTGTGAGGGAAGGAAAGAGTTGTAGAATTTGTCACAATATGGAGCTGATTGACTTAATAGGTGGCTGTCTCATTGTTAGATTTGTAAAGTCAAAGAGGCTTTGGTGTTTAGGTAACATTTAGCATGATACCACCACCACCTTGTTTCCCAGATGGAATGAGGTTCTCATGCTGGAATGCCATGTTTTTCTTTCTCCAAACATAATGTTTCTTATTTGAGCCAAAATGTTCTGTTTTGGTCTCATCTGTCCGTTTAGGGGATGGCAGACACTTGAATCACATAAAGAATGGTAAACGGATGATCTATATATATAAAATCCCTATGTGCGTCCAGGTGTCCGTGTGTGGGTGTCTTCTGGTGAAGTGCGCATGCGCGGGGCACGGTGCTATGCGCGATATTACTGTCAGAGAAAGTTAGAGGCGTTTTACAGATATACAAACCAGTATTACTGCGAGGGGAAATTAAAGGTACACAATACAGTGACACATATTACGCCACATACAAGCCAGTATTACTGTCAGAGGAGATTAAAGGCATATTACCGACGCGCACGCCTGTATTACCGCCAGAGAAAATTAAAGGTATATTACGGACATACGGACGTACAAGCCAGCGGACGTACAAGACGGTATCCTTCAATAAGGGCGCGCACAGGCATCCTTCAATAAGGGCGCGCACAAAAAGGCGAGCCTCAAAAGGGCGACCTCAATTGGGCGCAGCGAATAAAGCGCGTGTAAATAAAGATCTGCACCTGTTGCTCTTCACATATTCCAGAGCCATTTGAACTAAATTATCTACGCGCCCTTATTGAATAGAGCCGTACAAGACAGTATTACTGTCACAGAAAATTAAAGACACACAATACACGGCGGCAGCCCACAAAGAACGGTCAGCTCAGCAAGTAAACATCAACAAAAGAAAGGCTGAAAGAAAGAAAAATACGACCAACAAAAAGAATGAGGTCAAAGTCCCTTGCCATTTAATATAGACTTCCTACTAATGTTTATGCACTACTGTTCTAGCACCCATTATTGTAACGGGCTAAGTGACTAGTTGTATTCATAAAGAAGGCAAGCATGCCTACATACTACATAGATGAATGGTGTGGCAGAAGATCTTGCAGCATTGTAAGCTAATGATTCACAAGAAAGGTTGCTAGATAGAGTGCAATGGAGGCAACTTTTGGAGGAGTATTTTAAATGTATTTTAAATGTATTAAAAGACTTTGTCACAGTATATAATTCTACTCATTATATCTCTCTAATATAAAACAAAAATCTTGGAAGGAGATTAGATGTGATTTTCTCAGAGAGACACTTTCACATCCCGCGAGACGAGTCTTTGTGCCAAAAGATTTAACCACACCTGGGGCCAGAAATAAAAGACAAAAAGTAGATGACAAAGTAGAACATCGTAAAGAATTCAAAAATGTTGGTGCAGTACACACGCAGAGCAAGTTAGAGATAATGGAAGTACGAAAAAAAAAAGGATAGTAAAGATCAGATTAGCGCAAACAAATGGAAAATATTACTTGGTGAAATAACAGAACAGCGAAAACAGATTGAATAAATTGTTTGGATTTAAACTTTAAGTCGGAGACTTGTAGATCATCTAATTCATGTTGCCATCAGGGGAAAAAAAAGTAGTGTTTCTTCCCGGTGAAGAGGCATATCTGCGAGAATTAAAAGATTTGTTGTTTGGTGAAAGTAAAATCCCTTGAGAGAAAATTTCAAGCCCCATGAGACAAGAGCTTATGCAAAGAGATTTGGAAAAGTCCTGCCCACATCTAAAACATTTACAGCCAAGCACACGGTTTAATCATTTCTCATTTGTGTGAATGCTATTGTCAGACACATTTCTTGTAGAGTGAAAGAAACGATATTCACTCACAGGTAGTTATACGTTGCGATGTCACGATGTAATTCCAAACACGGAATCAAAATTCAATGCGATATTGATAAAAAGGTAAAAGCGAAAAGAGATTGAATATATGGACATACTGTAGGTGATATGACAGAAGTATGTAGATATTGTTTGGCTTTAAAATTTAAGTTGGAGATTTGTAGATCGTCTAATTCAAAAAGTAGTGTTTTTTCCCAATGAAGAGGTCTATCCGCGAGAATTAAAGGTTTTGTTGTTTGGTGAAAGTGAAATCCACATACACGAGCAACAGAGACACGAAGATTCTGGCATGTAGCGCAGGCGGGGGGGTTGGCAAGCGAAGTGAGCAGGGAGCAAAGCCCCCTAGTTTTAAATAAAATAAAGGCAGAAATTATAGAATGGAGTAATGTACATAAAACAAAAACTTTTACACAAAAAATTAGAATGTTCCCCAAAAAATAATGTAGACCCAAATTTAATATCCCACATGTAATACAACAAAGTATGTACACACAGCGAAACAAAACTCAAAAATAAATGTTTTATACATGTCAATGGATGATGCAAAAAATTATGAAGTACATGTATAGTAAATACTTTATAAACAACCACAAAAATATATATAGTACTGCAAACAATAGAAAACAAAAATAGAAAAAATAATAACAGTGTGAGCTAACTAAAAATAGAACTAACAGCCAAAGTTGTTTACAATAATTATGAGAAATAATATCATGAAGCATAAGTAGGTATGACATAGAAAGTGTCGCTGAATTCAGAACCTATGCAATGATGCAAGGTATAGATCTGGCCAAAGGTGTTTTGAGGGAAACCTCCTTATCAGGGCACAGCAAACCAATAATGAACTTAAAAATTAGAAATATGTATGATGAAACACTAAATAAGTACATAATACCGTGTGACAATTAACCACCAACAACCCATTCAAAATATCTGTGATATAGGAAAAGGAACTATCAATCATCCATCAATCAATTGACCCCAAACAGAAAGCTGTATGAACAATAAAGATAACCGTAAATTAATTATCATAAATATATAAACACTGCAGAATTTTTTTTGTTTTAAATCTACTTAAGAAAAAAACAAACTCAACTGAGGGGCTTGTAACTGGCTGAAAGAAAAAACCTACAAGAGTACATAAATCGAGAGAATAGAGTGGGAAAGACAGCATGCGTTAAACAACGAAAGAAATGAGAACTTGTGTACCTCACACACTCCACATAACACAGACTTTTGTATCTGTCTGGTCATTACCCCAGTAAGAAGATTGTTTATTTTTTTATATAAACAAGTTTATTGTTTCAACTTTTGGAGGAGGCCAAAACCCACCAAGGGCTGTAGAGCCAAACATGATGATGATACCTTTGGAAGATCTAAAATGTAGTGGGTATTATAAGTGGTGGAACTGATACCGGCACAATCTAGCAGAAGACAAGAACAAATACTGAACAAGTCACACTCATATATATATCTACTCATAATCATACTAGTGAAATTTAGAGTTTCCGTTAAAGCTAATGTACATTTCTTTGTGATTTAGGAAGTGAGTAGAATATAAAAGAAAAACTGAGGTAGGTACAGGGTGAGCTTGCAGACACTAAATAGACAGTGACCAGGTTATGAGGCAGCTGGAGTAAAAAGACAAAGTAAAGGTCACACCTGAGTATGCAAATGCACAAGTATATGTCAAGTTGCTCCTGGTTTATAGGGTCATTTTTGTCGCATGTACAGAATATAGTGAAATTCCTTTTTGCATATGGTGGTCATGGATAGAAAATTATTTCATGTATGAATATTTTCTTTTTATTTATTTACTTTGCTAACACTTTTTTCTAATACACTTTACAAATTACAAGAGTATGAGATCAAGTGGAGCCAGTGGTTAACACTGCAGCCTGAGGCTTCAGAATCCCAGCTTTGTCAATCTGTGTATGGAGTTTGCACATTCTCCATGGCAGTTTTTTTTCCCAAGAATTCCATTTTTCTCCCATATGTCAAAACGTACAGGTTGTATCGACTGATGAATGTAACAGTCTCGTTCTAAGGTGAGTTTATGAGTTTGCATACTCTATTATGGACTGGAAAAATGATTAATAAGTAAATAATAAGTAAATGAATGATGCAAATTCAAGAGGAAGTGTTGAAGCACTAAATCATAGATGTCATATTAAAATAATGCTGTAGGTCAGGTGGTAAAATATGCTCAAAATTAAATTACAAATACAGCAAAATATTAAAGTCACAAATTAAAATGTTGATAAATAGACCATAAAATTGCAAGACATGATGGCATAAGTTTAAAGTGCAGAGTCAGGTAACCATTAACAAGCACGTTAGAAATGGTTATAAGAGCCAAGTTTTCAATCTTTTCTCATAGATAAGGGTTGGGTTTGGCAGTAACCAGGTTTCCATCCAAGGAGTTTTTGCGAAAAAATATTTAGCGCTTCAAATTTTTTACCGATATAGCTGATGGAAATGCTAATTATCGATGAAATGTTGTACATGTCGACATAATATTTTTCCGTTTAACTTTAGCGCATAAATTCCATGTCGATACTTCAGATGTCGCAAAAACTACATTGGAAACAGTTTTTGTCGGAAAAAAGGGCTTTAACGCAAATAAATGTGTCACATTTTCATCACATGCAATCAAAACGAGAATGGCGGAGCGGCTCGCATGGTCTGATGAAGAGAGTTTTTTTTTTGATTAAACGTCGTTATTTTGTATTAATTCAAATTTCAGTTTTAATTAAAAACCTTAAGGGAAGCAGGTTAATTCAGTTGTTATCGCACTGTGAAGGGATGTTGAAAGGTAGGCTCACCTGTACAGATCCGATGCTGCAAACACAGCTGCATCATGGGCACTTCCAGGAGTGCCAACGCAAATGTCTCGTATCATGCACCTGTCATCAACAAGGGCCTGGAGAACAATAGATGGCCACCCTTTGCGATTAATGTAATCGCGGTAGCCTTCCGTCGGGGGAAGAATAGGCACATGCGTGCCATCCAGCGCACCGTAAATCTGTGGCACAAGATGCACCAAGGAATTGCGGTATGCAATTTCATTGGCCTCCGCTACAGTCGGAAGTCTGATATAACGCCGCATTAATTTTTCTTTAATAGCGGTGCACACAGCATATACACATCGATGGACGGTAGTTTTACTAACCACGAAAGTTTCTCCAACTACTCTATACTCGGCACAGGTTGCCAGCTTGTAAAGGGCGATGGCAATCCGCTTTTGGGTTGGAACCGGTGGTCGGTGGCAACCTGTGATGGGCGCAACATCAGGACTGATGAATCCACACAACATGTCAAACGTCGGCCGTGTCATTCTAAAATGTTGCAGCCAGAGATTTTCTGTTAAGTGTCTCTCCACCACCTCCTCCCAGAAGGTCTTATTCCATCGTCTCTCCCATACCCGTGGGTTTCGTCGCACTGGGGTACTTTCTTCGAGCTCTAGGGCTATTCAGACAAGCAACTGCTTCATTCTGCTGTCGTCTTCGGATATTATGTACAATTCCAATTATTTGTGAAACTGAAATAACAGTAAGCTGGCAAATTTCAAAAAACTGTCTGAATAATCTCTCCATTTCTTTGTTTAGTGAAGGGGGTGTAACGTGGAAAACAAAAGGTAGATAATTTGCGACATACACAAAATTATGTATGGAAACGGCTCAAGGGCAGATTTTTTTCGCGATACAACAAAAGTTATGCGACAGTTCGTTTTGGGGGGGGATGACGTCATCACGCACACCATTTTATCGATAAAAAGCCAGTTTGATGGAAACAGGCTGGAGACAGCAAATTTCGCACATTTTTTTTACGTATATTCTGTTTGTCGATAACAAAACGTCGCAAAAAACTGGATGGAAACTTAGCTAGTAATAGTTATGATAGACTTCAGCATTGGAATGAGAAGGACATGCCTGGCCCTTGCTCAGCAAGAACACTAATGAAGGCCAGTGGCAAAAGTCTGGCTAGCATCATGCTGGCCTTCTTGCAGATAGCACATACTGGGCCAGCTTTCTTGGGGGCCAAGCCAGAAAACAGCAGGATTTAATATGATTCATGCCACAATTGATGGACAGTGTAGGGAATGGATTATGGGGTGTCACATGCAGTCTTGAAACATTATGAACCAAGGATTGTTCTGCATTCTGGATTATCTGAAGTTATTTCATGGCTCAGCCCAGGTGTTCTACCAGGAAGTAGTTGCAGTTTGTTACTGGAAACTAAATTTGCTGTTCTTCCTTCTTGTCAACCCCTCTACACTAATCCTTCTTTCAGCCTCCACTCACATTATAGCCAGCATTAACTACAGATCCAGGAGATCTTTCCTGTTTATCATTATTTTTATTTCCACACAGGTACGCAATCTGTGTTACATGTTAACAAGGAGAGAGAAGATGAAGCAGTCCCTCTGCACGCTTCAAGAAAAGATCTTCAACCTTCAGATTCAGCTCATTGAAGAAGACTTGGCTAGAGGTAAGGGAGTGTATATCTAATCTTTAAACAAGTTTGAGATGTTCATCTGCTGCTTTGCAGTGCTGGGACTCCAAAATCGTGGGATTTTGATAGTCTGCAGATAGACATTTCCTTGCATTTTTCTCTAGACCTTCAGTAATGTCCACCAGTGGTCTTTTGATCCATTAAAACACACATGGTGGGGATAAATATGAAAACACATAGTACAATGTAAATGTGTAATTGAACAAAACACAGTTGCCCTTTGAGCCTAACCATTGCTTTCTTGAACCTCTCTCTATCTAGTATCACCGTCCTGCCCACTTCTGAAGCATCATCACAAGCCACCTACTTTTTCACTACCATTGTCACCTAATGATCTTGGCGCTTCTTTCAAGGTCCATTGTACCTTTATCAATTCTTTTCTTAACATTAGACTCAACAGGCTCTTTGATCTCAAACAGCCCAGGTTACTGTGAGGGTCAGGGTTGGTCGATTGTGACTACAAAACTTCATGCTAGAAGTGTCTGCACTGTTGAGCCCTTAAAAAGATGCGTCTCGAATTCAGTTGCCCCGCTTCGAATGTTGAAGATGCCAAATGGTCTCACACATTTCTGCCAGTTCTTTCTCTTTTTCTTCTACAAAAGAGCAAGGCACCTCTAGCACCTTTTAGGTCTCCTGCCCTAATGTGTCCTGATGGAACCTCCTCCTCTGTTTCTTTCTGTCTGTGATGCCCCTTGTAATTTCATACTTGGAGTGGCACATATTCAAGAGCCGACCACCCCCTAGTGTCCTCTGTCTTCCTGCATTGAGATGTAGAGGTGTTCTGTTGCTGACAATATGGGTGTCTATCTCATCTGTAAATTTCTGTGGGATTCCATTCCGTATCCGAGTAACCTCTCACCCCTTTACAATAGACAACTCTGATGACGAGGTAATGTCTCTTAATAATAAAGGTGGGCACAGCTCCCAGAATACCAAAATGTAAAGGACATTTATTATCAAAAATAAATTAAAAAGGATTGCAAAGAGGTACAATGGAGAGGAACTACAGGAGGAATATAAAGGCACTCTTCTTTTTGCAAAATGCAAGCTTTTGTATGCTCAAGATAAGCCTGTCTATATTAACTATGACTCTCACTCTGAAATATAGAAAGAAGTTAATCAGCTTATATCTGTGTTTACAAATATCTTCCAACTGTATCACCAAAACAACAGATACCTACCTATTCCGACAGAAAGTTACTTTCCCACCCATTGCTGTGGGCAGTCTTTAGAGTCACTTCCAGAGAAGCATAGTGGCACAGCAACATTGCTACTGAAGCATATGGCGCTGCCTAGTACTGTAATGTGCAGCTTACTGAAAGAATTACGGTAAAGTTGAATGATGGCGGGAGTGCGGGCAGACGCCTGTTGGTGAAAAGTTTCTGAATGAGACATGCATACTGTTTATTTTTTTGAGTTAATAAAACGTTCTCAGTTGTCTTTGTACATTAATCCCGTTGACTCATTATGAATCCTATCCATGTGCCCTTGCACGGTAAAGTTAATGAAAGACTAGTTACTGTCTACAAAAATGTCATTTTTTGCTGCCGTTGATGGATCTCCAGCAGCACTGCTGTTGTTGTGAGGGAAAGCTGGACGAGCCTTACAGTGCATTTAATTAGCATGCATTTCTCTTTTAAGCCAGTTTAACTTTCATTTTCCAAAGGGTAGTAGATTGACCTGTTTAATAGTTATGATAATTGGTCTGCTAGTGGTCTTATTGTTCTTCAGTTATTGTTTACAACAAAGCAATCCACTTTAGAAATGAGAGCATCAACACAGTTAGCATCCCAAGGCAGCTGTAAAAAAACATAACATAGATGGGATCAGAGTGTTGAAGATGAGCTTTAGTAAGACAATAACAGTCATATCTTGTAAATTGTTAAAATATCACTTGTAATTTTGATGACATTTTTGCCCCTGAACTTCTTTTAACGGGCAGAATTGTTTAGTTTGGGGACAGTTTTGCTCTCTGCCCCTGATTATTTCCAATGCTGGTTCCTACTTATCATAGCACTGCCAAGATCTGTACTGGATTAAGCCAGTGTGAGCATGTTATATTATGGTATGTTATGTTATGTCATCAATTCAAGCCAAGTGGCCTTATTGTCATACCAGCCATGCACAGTATTGCTGCATACATTGGCACAAAATAACATTCCCTAGGACTGCGGTGCAA
Source organism: Erpetoichthys calabaricus (assembly GCF_900747795.2). Classification (NCBI taxonomy): domain Eukaryota; kingdom Metazoa; phylum Chordata; class Cladistia; order Polypteriformes; family Polypteridae; genus Erpetoichthys; species Erpetoichthys calabaricus. Next base: position 27,355,139 of record NC_041404.2, read on the forward strand.
CATATACATAAACACAGGACAGATGCTATGAACTACTGTATATCATAAATCGATAAGTAAATAATAGATTCATGAATAGATAATTATAATTTGAAATAGGCAGTAATAATTAAATAATAACAATTTATTGGTGCTATGTGATCATGTTCAGGGTATGTTCAAGCCTTGCGTCCAGTGCTGCTGGCATAGTTTCTAGCACCCCCTCACTGTCATTTTGATGAAGCAGGCTAGGAAATGTTATGTTATGTTAAATGTACTTATTAGTACTTGTAGTATTAGTGGTTGTCCCTGCTGTGTTAATTTGTACCTTACATCCATAGCATAGGCTCAGCCCCACCAACACCCTGAACTGGATTAACCTGGTTTGACCAAGGTTTGGGAAATGTTGCCTTGCAATGTGCTGGCATCCTGTCCATGTTTGGCTCCTGCCTTGTGACCAGTGATGTTAACATAAATTCTTTACCCCATTAACCCTGAATTGAATTTGATGGATTTCCAAATGGATTTACAGATGGATGAACAGATGATACCCCTTAGTGTGTCACAGCGGTGCAGGGGTAAGTGTTGCTTTCTCACAACTCTAGTAACTTGGGTTCATACCTTGAATCAGTTACAGTTTATGCAGAGTTGACATGTATCCTGTATCCAAAAAACATGTATGTTAGATGATTTGGGAACACCTGAACTTGGCCAGCATAACTGAGCGTGGCTTTCAATCAACTTGCCTCTAATGCAGAGTTAGCTTCTGCCTGATACTCCCCAAAAAGGTTGCTGAACCCTGCATCCCTGAACTGGATTAAGCTGTAAGCATAATAGTAAATGGAAGCATAATACTTTTAGGTATAGTACAATGGCAAATGCTATTTAACAGCTCCCTTTGTGTGGAGATTGCCTGTTCTCCCTGTGCCCCACATCTATAAAATATACATATTAGGTTACTTGATCCCTCTGAACTGCTGTGGGTGAGAGTGCCCTGCATTGCTACTGGGATAGGCTTTCACTTCTCATAAACTTGAAATTAAATGGGAGGGCTTTATCATTTAGAAAATTACAAGCAATCAAGTGTGTTATTGCACATAATATTATTTCACAATCTCCAGTGGGCTCGTTAGGTTTCAGAATGCATAGTTATTGATTATAGCAGCTCTTAAGTGTTCCACACTACCCGCCTGCTGATTCAAGAAGAATAGCCAATACAGGAATGTTGTGATACTTTTCAACAGAAGAGGCTGGGTGACACTGGCTAAAAATGGTTTTTAATGAAGTTCGATTTTGATTGCCTTTTGCCTATTTTCCTGAAAACAGCCCGTCACAGTCCACCCAGCTCTACAACAGATGATAAGAGATGAAAGAAGAGATCTTACAAGTTTATTGTATGCCCTTGACGTATGATTGAACAGCAGTTCTTGGTTGTTACAGTGTGCTTGTGACAGCTGACTTAAGTCAGCATTTCTGCCCACACACAGAAAACACAGCAGAGCGGAGAAATGTAAAAGACAGCTCATCTGAGATGCTCCTGAGGCAGTCCTTTTCCCATTGGCAGATACAAGTTTCTGGGTGAACTTGGCCTTTAAACTGTTAGAGTGTCTTAGAGCGCAGCAGTGTTGGGCTAGTCATAATTCATTTGCTGACCCTATTAAAGCCTTGGTTCAGAATAAAATATTCCCCTCTGCTACTCACATGTTATTGTATATTTCTGGATTGTATCATAGCCCTGCCTGCTACTTCTTAATTTAACCGAATAAAAATGTGCTATGTTGGCATCATGGTAAAAGGTGCAGGTGCAAGACTCAGATAATTCTAAAGTGGCCGAGTTACAAAGTAGCCTGGCAGCATTGAATTCAAGGTATGAAAGAAAGATAGCTGGGCACCCTTGCACATCTTATGTTGTAAATGCCCAAAGGATAAGCATAGTCCAGAGGAGTGGTTGGTGTGCCAGCCAGGTAACCTAATTTAATTTTAACAAAATGAAAAATGTTAATCTGATGGATCAGAGAACAGAAGTATGGCCAATATAGCCTTTCAACAATGGTAATAGCTTAATATCTTTATACTCGTTTGTGTCATGGTCTAGACTGAGACCTCTTCCCCTGGATATGAGAAAGGAGAGTTAAGTGACAGCACCACCTCTCGGTTTGGGGTGGCATTGCCTACCTTGCTAGAGCCCTGAAAGTGTGACAGTTGTGGAAAATCAGCCCTGGCACAGACAGACACCAAGACACACAAATCCCCAAAAGCACATGTTTTTATTTCTTTTTCCTTTATATCACAGAGTGCACAATCTCCAGCAATCACTGCTCAGTTCTTTCTTTCTTTCTTTCTTTCTTTCTTTCTTTCTTTCTTTCTTTCTTTCTTTCTTTCTTTCTTTCTTTCTTTCTTTCTTTCTTTCTTTCTTTCTTTCTTCTGCTGCCTCCTCTCCTCGCAAGCTCTGTCCTCTACCTCCCGACTCCGGCTCCCTGAATGGAGTGAGGCGGCCCCTTTTATGTTGCCCCCGGAAGCACTCCAGGTGCTCCCTGATGATCATCCAGTCGCACTTCTGAGTATGGCGGAAGTGCCACTGTCCGGGGCTCTACAGTTGTCCAGGCTCCCCCTGGCAGTGGCCACGGACCCCGTCAGGGTTGAGCTTCCAAGCTCCAATCCCATGACCCCGATGCAAACCAGGGGGGCTGCTCCCTCGTGTCCCGGGGGAGGTATTGTCTCTCTCCTGGGCAACTAATTAATTTGCACATTTTTAGGATGTGAGAAAATGTCTGAAAAATCTAGAAAAGGCAGTAAAAGGAAAGCTTGCAAACCCCCCAGAAACAGTGTTCAGACTTTGAGTCAAACTCGGATCACAGGAACTGTGAGACAGAAACTCTATAACCACTGTGCAATCATGCTGCCCAGAACTGAGGATAAAAATAAAATTACAGGATATTTAAACAGTAGCATCCAGACTGCTGTTTCCTGTTCAGGGTGCTGTGGGCTGCGTGGTGTACCAAGCATTGAGGTCCTCTGTCACCAGCCACCCCAGTCAGTCTTTCTGATGACAGGAATCTAAGCTCCAGAGCCTGGAAGACTGCTGCCCTAGAATGTGTCTCTGGTTGGGGCTTGTTTTTCAGAGTGTAGGTCAACCTTTGTGTTCCTTCTGTCACACTGAATATACAGGAGCAAAGCTCATGATTTACTTTTCTGGTGATGACTGCCCATTTTCACTTCTAGGTGGCGATCACTTGATCAATATTTAGCAAGAGTCTAGTCACAAATACGTGTGAGGCAATGGGGCTCTGTGACACTTCAGTTTGTGCCAAGGTGCTACATAAGCACAGTCGGGAAAAGCCCTCTTGAGGGACAGAGAGTGTGGCTAATGGCAGTACCTGACCTTGAAGAAGGCAAAAGATATCTTATTATCAAACTGCTAAGTGCAGATGGCTGCAACTTCACCCTTAATGTGTCTCTTTTCAGAAAGGATACAGACATCATTTCTATAAATGATTCAGTTACAAAGATGTCACACACAAGTTGGCTGTCCTTATTGATGTTGCAGAGGTATAAGATTAAGATCTGTTGCAATCTGGGTATATTACCCTACTGACTATACCTGAAAAAATAATTCACAGCACATTGGCACAGTGGTTACCCCAGCTGCCTCACTTTTGTAGCGTCCTAGGTCGAAACCCATCCCGTTTACAGTCTGTCTAAAGTTTGTATGCATTCGCTTGTGTCTGTAGGGTACCATCAGTAAAATGTGTATTTTTGTGATACTGGTCCTGCTGCCTTATTCCTCTAGGAGGCTGCGCTCACATCCTAGTCCAGTCAATGCCTGTGTGAAATATGCTTGGTCTCTTTCCCTCCAAGAGAATTTTCTTCCAGAAAGAAGTGCAGGGTAGGTTGGTTTGAGACTAAATTAATTGCATCCTGCATGTCGAAGTGTGCCCTGAAATGGACTGGCATCCCACTCTGGGTTCATTCTTGCCTTGCATCAACTGATGCCGGCATAGGAGCGGTTTGATTGACGGAGTTTCATGCACAGCCCTAGAGAGAGTTTTCTAGAAAGTAGGCAATACAAAGGTGAGTGAGCCTACACTAATAATTACATCGGGGACTTTGGGCTGACGTTAGGTTATCTCAGATATATTTGTGGGTCCATATGGAATAAGCAGGTATTATGCGAAGTTAGTAATTACAAAATGAGCTTAGAGTAATAAAGGTGATTGTACACTGGACAGCCTGCCAGTATCAGTGAGCAGCTTTAATGAGATTGTGTGGTCCTCATCCTGATAGAATAAAACATGCAGTTTTGGTCGCTAAAGTAAATGCAGCTTTAGTTAAACAGGGAGGCGTTTTGCAAAGCTGTGCAGCTAATACTGTGCCCAGTAGGTGGCATCAAATACAATAACCGCATTTTGGGTTTAGTTTGTCACGTGATTGTCACTGATGTCCCTAGAGGTCAGTGCCTTGTTTAATGGCTGCAGGGGACTGAGGAGTAACCCTGACCTAGAGCTAAATTAATAGCCCTCTTTATCTAATACGAGTTACAAGCAAGGACCTTTACTAGAATCAGCATAGACTGAAGTGGGCAGAGAGTAGGAAAAAGACGTTGAGTAACTTGGATTTGAGTAACTGTGCCACTCACTCCTTAACTGGAGAGCTGACAAGAAGACATCCTGCCACAAGAACAATTGGCAAGCATCACTTATTTTATATTTTCCCTTTTCATTGTATTCTAGTAATAGAGCCTTTTTTTAAGATACATCAGTAGAACTCAGCAGGGTAACATAATATGGGGGTCAATCTTCTGGTCTGTGGTTCATGTCTTTAGCCCCAGGCCACAGTGATTGTTGGCTTACAGGAATATAAAAAATGCGCTGAAAGCAGATTTCCACTTCAGTCCAAATGAAAGGACTCTTTAAGTGGATTTGTTTATGAGGGTTTTGTTGGGGGGCGGGTGGTTTAGTTGGCTGCTGAAGAGAGGAGAGCGCAGCTAAGATTTATTAGGTTGATAGACTGTAACTGAAGCTGAGATTTCAGGTTAGCGGTGCTCATCATTCTTCTGCAGGATTCTGACACCCAGCCGCCGCTGCTGCCGCCACCACTAAGATTTGCTGCTACAGCACTTTTCTTGATCTGGGGTTTTGTTATGCTGCAGTAAATGACTCTATCTATTCAGAAATGCAAATTGAGGTTTGTGCAGGGACAGCCCGGCCGTTGGACTTGCCTGCTGCTACACACATAGAGGACGCCTCATTTTTCCTATTAACCTTTAGCAGCTCGAGTTAGCATATGGTTTTTAATGATTGTTTCTCTGCCTCTGAGAATTTGCATCACAAAAAGAAATTAAATACGAGGCATCAAGGCAGATTCAGTTTCTGTGCCATATGCAACCACCTCAGTCAGTGCTCCGTACCATGTTAATATAAAGAAGTTTCCCTGAATAGGAAGACAGTTGAGAGTTTAAAGTAAAACACAACACCAAGTCAGCTTGGGCAGTTTTAAATTGGTTGGTGCACCACTGAAGTATATGTTTTAAGGGCAGTGTTTATTCCATTTGTACCAGTTTATTAAGCAACATGTAAAGTGGTTGATGAACATCAGTGGAGTGCCATAAAGCAATTTAAAATGAAATGCCAACCTTTAGCATAAGAGAAGGATGAGTATGGACTGGCTGGCTGGAGTGGCTGCAAGCTGAGTCCTGTGCAGGTCTGATTTTCAAGAACCACTTCTGACTTGCACCCACAATAATAAAACCACACCCAGACTGGGCCTTTTAATGTTAATTCTGCCACCCATATTGACCCACTGATTTAAGAACTGTGACAGACCAAATGTGTAAAATAGCCATTTGTAAATCTTGACTTCATTAAAAAGAATAGCATCATCTTAACATAACATAATTAAAGGTGTTCAGCAACAGACACTGTCACATTGGAAATCATTTTAAATCTGCTTCCAAAACACAAGTGTTATGATGATAGATAGTGTTAGGTTTCAACCCAGCCACAAACATACACCAGGACACACAATGTCCAAAAGCACACGTTTATTTTACAGTTCTTTTCCTTGCACAACACAGTGCACCAACACAGCCACAACAGTTCAGTCCTTTACTTTATTTCTAGTTTTACTTTTACTTTATGCCGCCTTCACTCCTCCAGTTGCATGCTCCATCCTCTTACATGCAACTCCGACTCCCTGAATGGAGTGAGGCGGCCCCTTTTATAATGCACCCAGATGTGCTCCAGGTGCTCCCTGATCACCTTCCTGCAGCACTTCGTGGTGTGGTGGAAGTGCTCCAGTCCATGGCTCTGGAACCATCCAGGTGCCCCCTGGTGGTAGCCACAGGTTTGAGCTTCCCAGCTCCGTGGTTCCCATGTAATCCCGTAGGACTGCCATCTTGTGTCCAGGGGTAGGAATTGCCCCTCTCCCGATCACCTGCCTCTGTAGGTCTCCTGGTGGGGCAAGGTCCCTGGCCGTCTATCTATCTATCTATCTATCTATCATATAGATAGATAGATAGATAGATAGATAGATAGATAGATAGATAGATAGATAGATAGATAGATAGATAGATAGATAGATAGATAGATAGATAGATAGATAGATACCTTCTTTAACCTTAACTTAAACCTTTTTCTAACCAAAATCCTCCCAAGGCACACCACTATTTTTACTAACTACAAACACATATACAGTTTACCTCATACACTTGCTCAACATCCTGAATGGGGAAGACTACCAGAGTAGCCGGTAAAAAAAGGAGCTTACAGATCAGAATTTACAGACATGGCACTTAGTGACCCCTCCTTTAACCGCCACCTTATCGTGGTGGAGGGGTTTGCGTGTCCCAATGATCCTAGGAGCTCTGTTGTCCGGGGCTTTATGCCCCTGGTAGGGCCACCCAAGGCAAACTGGTCCTAGGTGAGGGATGAGACAAAGAGCGGTCAAACAAACCTCCTATGAAGAAAAACAATTTTGGACTGCGTTTTCCCTTGCCCGGACGCGGGTCACCGGGGCCCCACTCTGGAGCCAGGCCTGGAGGTGGAGCTCGATGGCGAGCGCCTGGTGGCCGGGCCTGCACCCATGGGGCTCGGCCGGGCACAGCCCGAAGAGGCAACGTGGGTCCCCCTTCCCATGGGCTCACCACCTATGGGAGGGGCCAAGGAGGTCGGGTGCAGTGTGAGTTGGGTGGTGGCCAATGGCGGGGACCTTGGCGGTCTGATCCTCGGCTACAGAAGCTGGAGATCCTGCCCCAAGTGGAGGAGTTCAAGTATCTCGGGGTCTTGTTCACGAGTGAGGGAAGAATGGAGCGTGAGATCGACAGGCGGATCGGTGCGGCATCCGCAGTAATGCGGGCTCTGCATCGGTCTGTCGTGGTGAAAAAGGAGCTGAGCCGCAAGGCGAAGCTCTCAATTTACCAGTCGATCTATGTTCCTACCCTCACCTATGGTCATGAGCTATGGGTAGTGACCGAAAGAACGAGATCGCGAATACAAGCGTCTGAAATGAGTTTCCTCCGCAGGGTGTCTGGGCTTTCCCTTAAAGATAGGGTGAGAAGCTCAGTCATCCGGGAGGGGCTCAGAGTAGAGCCGCTGCTCCTCCGCATCGAGAGGAGTCAGATGAGGTGGCTCGGGCATCTGATCAGGATGCCTCCTGGACGCCTCCCTGGTGAGGTGTTCCGGGCACGTCCAACTGGGAGGAGGCCCCGGGGAAGACCCAGGACACGCTGGAGGGACTATGTCTCCCGGCTGGCCTGGGAACGCCTCGGGATTCTCCCGGAAGAGCTAGAAGAAGTGGCCGGGGAGAGGGAAGTCTGGGCATCTCTTCTCAAGCGACCCGACCTCGGATAAGCGGGAGACAATGGATGGATGGATGGATGGATGGATGGGCACTTAGTGAGCACTTTGGTGGCATCTCCAAGCTGCTTTTCCCCTTTGCCAGCTCCTTTCTGTTTCAGAGGCAACTCATATACCCACTATCCACCAGCCTTGTGAGGCTTGCTGGCGACCACACACCTAGGGGTAGATGGACTCTAGCAGCCAGGAGGCACATCCGAAGTGCTCTAACATGGCGATTGCGGAGCTGCTTTAATGCCAGCTCCTCCAGGTAGTCCTATACTCTTCAGACAGGTCTCAAACACCTGCTGAGCTTGTCCCTCTCTGGTTCAGACCCAAGTGCACTACACTGTTATTTCTATGGTACACCTGGGTAGCTGCCACGGCGTGCCACTGTACCACAGCACACTGCATGGAAAACACTGATAGACAGATAAATATAAAGAGAGAGAGAGAGAACTTTGTCCCCAGGGGGAGTGGTGGTCCTCTAAATCTGTTTTAGAATGGAAATGGTGGCAGCAGACCAATCTCTTTCAGTCTTATGCTTTAAATTGTATACAGTATGTTACCCTGCCCCAAAATACCAATGATTTGCCTCAATCACACAAAAGTCTTTATAGAAGTTACAACACCATAAACAGTAACTTTGAGTTTGAGACATACATACAGTAATAAGCTCAGCTCCTTAGTGCATTGCCCTATACACTTTTCCTATTTCACCTTTTAATAAGTATTTTAAAGAGATGTATTAAAATTAAAAATGAGAAAGCTTTCTGGTTGCTGAGTCATTTAAAAATTTCTTCAACATACTTTTCTTTAACATGTGGTGTTGATCTATCAATAATCACACCAAAATGTCCACGCATCTTCAGTTTGATACAAAAATGATTATCAAATAGTTGATATTCCCCAAAAGTGCAATTGGTGATACAAAATACTGCCAATATGAAATGTGGCCTTGTATTGTGTATTGTATGACATCAGCACATGGCTGAAATGAAACACAAAGGCAAACAAAAATGTGTTTCATCAGAAGCAAGAAATTTAAAAATCTTACTGCAAAACTAGAGCTAAGGTTTAACATGACAAACTGACTGCATGTTGGCAAAACTGTTAATCGCCATCCATATAATTGGGAAGTTCAAAACTGTCTGCACACAGCATAGACGTCACTATATATGAAGGTAGCCTTGGAAGATTTGCACAGGTTTTTAATTTAGTGAGTTGTGTTCTCAGATCAGGTTGGCGAATTGCAACATTGTTTCATAAATGTGGCTCTCCATCCATAGGTTTGTTTTCAAATTTAAGTCAATCGGAACCAGCAAAGCACAAATGTATCAAGGCACTGGAACAGTTCTCAATCTCATGATATACAGTACTCAGATGCTACTGGGAGTAGTACCAAGCTGCAGTTACTTACTTCTGTGGATGTGAATACAAGTGATACACCTTTCATTGATACAGATTCAGAAATAATGCAGCAATGGATCTTAATTTACTCTCGATCGCCATCATCTGGCATGGTGGAGAGAGAAAGCAGCCAACTTCTCAATGCAGTGGAACCTCGGTTCACGACCATAATTCATTCCAAAACTCTGGTCGTAAACCGATTTGGTCGTGAACCGAAGCAATTTCCCCCATAGGATTGTATGTAAATACAATTAATCCGTTCCAGACCATACGAACTGTATGTAAATATATATTTCTTTTAAGTTTTTAAGCACAAATACAGTTAATTAAACCATAGAATGCACAGCGTAATAGTAAACTAAATGTAAAAACATTGATCAACGCTGAGAAAACCTTAAACAGAGAAAACTAACATTGCAAGAGTTCGCGCTATACTGTAGCCTTATGACCCAATCGCTGTAAACACTCTTTTTAAATGAGTTTTAAGCACAGGGGAAAAAAAGGAACATTTGAACAAATCCAAACTTTATTTAAAAACCAACCATCAACCACCAAAAAAGTAACATTGCAGGAGTTCACACTAATAGCTTTACAACCCGATCGCTGTGTAAACTTTTTTTAAGCACAGGGAAAAAAATGAACATTTGAAAAATCAGAAATTTAATAAACAACCAAGAAAAGTAACATTGCAACAATTCATGCTACGAACCGAAAAATGAACATTTGAAAAATCCGTAATACAAAAACTAACCATAAACCACAGAGAAAACTAACCTTGCATGAGTCGAGTTCTGGCATGAAGTGAGGAGGAACTGGGTGGAGAACAATCCGGTCTCGTCGCAGTTGAAGACTTGTTGCGGGATGTAGCCTTCGTCCTCCACTAATTTTGTGAAATTTTTCACGAATTCTTTCACAGCTTCTGCGTCGGAACTAGCAGCCTCTCCATGCCTTACCATACTATGAATGCCACTTCTCTTGCGAAACTTTTCAAACCATCCTCTACTGGCTTTAAATTCCTCACTTTCGCCACTCGTAGAAGGATAGTTTTGCAGCAAATCGCCATGAATCTTCTTGGCTTTCTTGCATAACATTGCTCGTTCATTCTCGTTCAGCCACACTAGCAGTAGTTTTTCCACCTCTTCCAGCACTTGAGGCCTCTGCCTGGTTAACGCTGTAACTCCTTTTGCAACATCAGCTGCTTTAATAGATTCTTTCTGCTTTAGAATAGTCGAAATCGTAGATTTTGACTTCTTGTACTTGGCGGCAAGATCAGTAACACGAACGCCATGCTCATACTTTTCAATAATTTCTTTCTTTACTTCGATTTCAATTTTCTGCAAAACTTTCTTCTCACCACTCTTCACTTGCTTAGAAGCAACGGTTAACTGCAAAAGCACACGAAATACTGTAGAGCACAAAGAGTTCACAGGTAAAGCACGCACATCTGACTGAGAACAATGAACAGGGAGAGGCTTAACACGTGCTTAAATACAGTAATCGGCGCATACAAACCGGAAGGGAAATGAAATAGAGCACAAAGAGTTCACAGCGAAAGCATGCACGTGCAAGCACGCACGTCTGACCGAGAACAATGCAACATGTGCGGAAATCATCGGCGCACACAAACCGAACGGGAAACTGACTTGTTCATATACCGAGTGTGTGGTCGTGAACCGAGGCAAAAGTTTGGCAAACTTTTTGGTTGTAAACCGATTTGTACGTGTACTGAGACGTTCGTGAACCGAGGTTCCACTGTACTTGCTTTTCTGGTCAGACTATACTTCTGTCCCTGCCACGTCTGTGCCCAGTAAGTGTGCGATTTCAGCTGCAGGGGAAATTATTACAGTGGAGAGGCTCAGCTTCATGCAGAGTGTTGACAGTTTCCCCTTTTCTTTAAAGGATATACAGTACAGTATAACATACGTTCTTCTTGTATCCAGTCAGAATCCACAGCTAACAGGTCAGTAAAGCATTCAAGCAGGAATTAAAAGGTCTACCATTGTTGGAACAATGTTTGATGTTAACTTGGAACAACAAAAAACAATTGTTACATTTGGATGGTTTCATATGTCAGTTACTCTGTAATGAAGGTTTATTGGATCGTTATGTCACGTGTACAGTGTGCAGTGAAATTCCTGCTTATGTGTTCCCATCAACATGCAACAAGTCTTTTATTTTTGCAAAGCAAATATTTTGTTATTATTTGAGACTCTTCTATTTAAATGAAAAAGCTTACAAAACCTACTTTAAAACTTTTTGGTTTGCACACTGATCTGAATTAATTTAGTGTTGTAATTTATGAAAGTCCAATAATAAATAACACTAAACACACAGGCCATCTCTTTTATGAAAATTTCATGTCTTGAGACAATTGTATCATGAAGTCTGAACTGCTAATTTGCCTTCATGACATTAAGTGTTTTTTCCAATAATGATGCTTTCTAGATCCAGTTAGTAACAAGTTGTGCATATACCTAGTAGTACCTTCCACTGACTAAAGTCTGCTGTTGTTGTTTCAGAGAGGAACACAACATGTTACAAAAAAAGAACAATATAATGTTACTATGATATTACATTATTTTTGATTGATCCAAGATGCATTATTAAAATATTTGACCACACATGAAAATAACACGTCCAAAAGTTGACCTGTGGGTAACCACTGGGAAACCCCAATTATCCTACTCAACACAAGTTTTCTTGTTTAGTTTAAAGCTGTTTTTTAACCTGTGATTAATCCTGATTGTATTATTCGTTTTTCTAACCATTTTTGATTGACATGATCTCATTCTAGGATTGGGGAGTGCTAGTAAATATCCCAACAGTACAATGGTGAAACAGTTCCTTGTAGGGTATCTTCACATCCACTCATACCAGATCACCAGTTAACCTAACCATCAGTCTTTAGGATGTGAGACAGAAATCAGATTTGCAAAAGAAAACAAACGCTAGACAGACCCAGGAAGAGTGTGCAGACCTGTTGTCGCAGGTACTGTGTAGGTGCTCCCTGTTGTTCTGCCTTACAATGATAGTGTACTAGTCAATGAAAGCTTGAAAGAATTGGCAGCTACATTCATGAAAATATGAGCTGCAAAATATGCATTTGAAGTAAATGGTGCATCACACTCTGTCAAAAGGACTGCCGTTAAGAGAGCTGATAACGAAGAGCCACTAGAGATGCAGATTTCAGTGCTCAAAACACCCTAATCAACTAATCTGCCTAACACCAGCAGACGCACAGATGAGGCTTCACAACATCCACCAAATAACTAAAGCAATTGAACAGTACTGTCTAATTGGAAATGCAAACATGACAAAATAACCGCAGCGTTTTAACACGACGTATATCCACAAACCACAATGCTTATCTAAACTCAGTTTGCTGTTGTTATGTCATATGGTGATGCAATAGTTAAAATGACAGAAATATATCATAACAGACAGAGGCGCTTCTCACACTTGTGGAGCCCAGTAGCTGTGGGTGGCCTACATGCCCAGTAGCTGTGGGTGGTCTATGTGCCCAGTAGCTGTGGCTGGTCTACGTGAGTCTGTCTATCTGTGCCCACTGTCACTGCACTCATTACAATGTGCAAATGAATGATTAAAACACACAGTTTAGAGCACACTGACTGGAGAGATTGGGGGTGGGTGTTTTAGGAAGAAGTCCTGTGAGTTTAGCCTTTGAGGCACAGGATTTCACCGCTGTTCACTACACACCTTTCAATGGCTCGTCCCGAGGCGTGTATTCTCGTTTGAGAATCACATCCAACCAAGTGAGACTTGAGTCAAACTGATGAGACTAAAAATAATGGATGATCTAAATAAAGAAAATCTGGTCAAACATTAGGTTAAGCCTAAACCAAATTCTAGGATCTCTCTAAACATGGGTTCTGTCACATAAGAGTTCACTTCTCCATTCTCCGACTGGCTGGATTCACTGTAGTCAGATTTTCCTCTTCATAGCAGATGATTTTCTACTGGCATTCTAGAGATACCACTAATTCAGGAAGACCTGTAGCAGGACAATGGTGATAATGTAAAACGGGAAACTGAAAGGCTGTGCAACAGAATGTCTCTGTTCCTGCTAATCTTTATTTTTCTGTAAAACCTGCGCTCTGAATTAACATGTTTTTAGTAGGACTAGGACTAGGGCTAGGGCCTGAACTTCAGATTCCATTTATTTGTGTGTGAAGGGAAACAGTAAGGGTGCAATTACAAATACTGAAAATGATCTAGCAAATGCTCCAAGTTTCCATTTTTCTGAGGTTGTAATGTGTGAAGACGTTACCCACCTTGTAACTAGTTGGACTATTAAAGAGGTGCTAAGTGATTTGGAGATAGCAGAGACTGAAATACTACTGGATGAAAACAGCTGAAATTAAATGAATTGCCGGAAACAGGTAAACTTCTGTCCTGGAGTGCTTAAGGAAATTACTCATTATATATACTGTACATAAACAACAAAGATCATTGGACACCTGGGAAATTACTAAAGACCAGAAGCTAGCAAATGTTATCCCATTATATAAAAATGATCATACCAGTGCTAATAAATATTGTCCAGTCTGCTTAACGTGGCTGACAGGCACATTGATGTAGTCAGCTATTAAAGAAAATATTGAGCAATACATGAAAAAGTATTAAAGAGGGGAGATCATGTATCACTAATATACTGGAATTATATAAGGAAACAAAAGTATATGATCTAAGAAGTGCTTATGATGTTACTGTACATATCTGAGTTTTTCATAAGTTTCCTTACAATTTTTTTTAAATTTCTTTTCATTTCTTATGAAATGATTTTCATAAAGTTCCCTATGAGAGGCAATAGATCAAAACTTAAGGAAGTGAGAGTTCAAGGCAGTAGATAGGTGTAAAATTGGCTTGAACACAGAAAGAAAAGTTTTATGGGCTTTTTTTGAATTAGGCAGTATTAAAGGAGTGTTCTTCAGGGATCAGTGTGTTTCTTCTATAGATGATTCTGATAAATGGTAACACGCTGAAATAGTAGATATCCTCGAGTCAGTAGAATCATTACACTCACTCCCATTCACTCCCCGACTTGCTTTCCGCCCATTCTTTTTTTTTAACTATTCTATTTTTCTGTTTGGTTCTAAAAGCTGGTAATCATCATCATTCAACACAATGAGTAATGTGACCATCTGATCTCTGAAATGTAGTCGTTACCTGTAACTGAAACAAAAGGGGACCTTCAAACATAGCAGATGAAGGGGACCCAATGCCACACACTTTCTAGGATTATCCCATAGAGTTGGTGTGTTCAATGAGAGTTTTCTATGACATGCTGCTGCCCAGAGTTGCCTCCATCCCTTAGCAGACCTGTCCTGGGGTAGGTAATATCACCAACTGAGGACACATTGAAATGCAGGCCTAGAGCAAAGTAGGGAAACCTGAAGTCTGAGTCCTGAAGTTCACCTCAGATTAACAGACTGATTGTAACGAAGGCCTGTGTTTACCAAAAGTCTCCCTATTGAAATTCATAACAGTGTAGACTGGGGAAGCTCGATTATGATTCGGATGGTCCCGGTGATTGTAGATTTTCATTTTAATTGATTCCTTAATTTGAATCCATTTTTTTATTAATAAAGCAACATTTTCACTTAGTTTTTGTTAACTTGCTTGTTACAATTCAGAATCCTTAATTTCATATTTTAAGTTTGCATTTTACTTTTAATTGTTGCCTGTTTTCTTAATCAGCCATCGGTTAATAATAAGGTGCAAATGACAAAGGAACCACCAGCTCCCCAGCTAACGTGCTTCCATGTAAACCTGTGTACATGCATCATGAAGTATCTGTGTTAATAAAATGTTTTGAAATAAATTAGCAAGAAAGTAAGGACCACAAAACATATGGATAAAGTGCTCAGAAAACAAAAAGATATCTTTTTTTTCTTGGAATAGCAAGCCATATAATTAAATACCAAGTTTCAAGTTTCCTGTTAGGCCAGGTTAATAGGAAACCTGCAGCCACTGTGGACCTCCATGACCGTAATTGAATACCCTTACCCTATGTTGTCCAGTGATCTACAGTCAGCATCTACAGAAGACAAGATAGTTGTGCACACAAGCACCAGGAAAGGCTAACCCTTGTAGCATATTGTTTAATGTGTGAAAGTGTTCAGATGTGAAGTGCCAGATCTCCCTGACCTGAGGCAGAGGGTTAATGAGGGATGAAAATGGAAGATCAGACACTCTCACCTGTGGCCACATGAGCTCAGCCTTCTGGCTTTTCATAAGTGCCTGCTCTCCAAGAGTGATATTGAGTGAAGTGCAGTAACCCAAGCAGCAAAGCCAATGAGACAAGGTAACATGAGAGGGCCGATGCCGTCACTGCTTGTGTTTCATCTAAAAACCTGCACACTTCTAAGGTTTGTCTGTAGGCATGTGCTGTGAGGAAAAGGGTATCGAGAAACCAGTTTCAAGATGGCTTCCCTATTATCTGATTTGTTCTCACAAAGGTTATTGAATTTGTGAATAAAACTGTCAATCAGTCTTTTGCTGCAATAAGCTGGCACCCCATCCAGGACGGTTTTCACTCTGCCTTGCTACAATAGAACGGCTCCCCCATGATGTTGAGTTGGGTTAAGTAGGTTTAGGAATCAAAAGCCACACATGCACATGGAAAATGTGGAAAACTTCCCATATTTCCCAGACGCCATGGCTTTCTCACACATTCCACAGACTGGTTGGGTAAGTTAATTGGCAGCTCTAAATTTGCTTGTTATGGCTATGAGAGAGATAGTGCACTTCCAAGGACCTAATGCAGCAGGTTCAATAAATGAATGAATTTTAACTTGATAACGAAGAAACAAAATTGTAGTATACAGTGTGTATTTGGATATCTATATTCAGAAGTGAGTTATTCTCTTTTTTTTACACTGAATATCGTCATCATCATCATCATCATCTGTGCTACAGCCTATCTCCTCCTTGAAATCCTTCTTTGCCAACTTCCTGAGTCCTGTCTTTGATCCATAAATCACAGTAAGTCGTATTACTGTTAATAAGTTCTAACTTTTGTTGTTCTACTTATTATATTATATTTAAAAATGCTGGAGTACAAAGCAGCATTAGATGCTCTTTTGCTCTCCATGCATCAATTTCCTCAGCAATGCAGTTCTCACGTGTGATCAATGTGCCCAATTGCTTCAACTCCCCAGTTCTTTCAAATTCCTTTTCTTCTAATATCATCAAAATCTTAATGTCCTCCTCTTTGCCTACTAGAAATAACAATGCTTTAGTTTGTTCTGAATTCACTTCCAAGTCAATGTTTCCTACTATTTCTTTTAAATATTTGAATGTTACTTCTATGTCAGGGGGTTTCAAACCAAGGTCCTGGAGGGGCTGCAGTGGCTCCTTCTCAGCCACTTTCAGGTTCCTTCTCAGCCACTTTCTTAATTATTATCCAGTTGCTGCTTCTAATGGAACAGACTTTTTAGCCTTAATTTTAATTGACTTCTTATAAAAATTTGGAACTTAAATGTTTTTTTTCCTTAACCATCTAACTCTGGGGTCTCAGACTCGGCTCCTAGAGGGTTACTATTTTCACTCAATCCAGTTTCTTAATTATTGCCAGGATCTGAGTTTGACATCCCATTTCTAGGTCTCTTTTATTTCTTGCAATTACTGCCACATTGTCTGAGTAGGTCAAGTACTGCCTTATTCTGTTGAAAATGACTGGGTTGTTTATTATTACGTACTTATAACTTTCTCCAGTACCAAAGTAAACATTGTTAAAAGCATGTCCCCTTGTCACAGTCCTCGCTTTACGTCCACACATCTTGCCTCACCTCCCTTCTACCTTGACCAAACTCTTTATGTACTTTACCTTTTATATTTTGTATTAATTTTGCAGGGACACTCCATTTTCTCAAATCTTGGCACTACTTTTAATCTGTGCACCATCTCATACTCCTGTCTAAGGTCAACATGCTACTGATTTTGATCTGTGTCGCACTTGTAGCACAGAATTTCACAAGAGTGTAAGGATCAGATCTATCATCAATGTATTGCATCTAAAAACACACTGGTACTCCAAATTTTTTTCTGACATGAATTGTAACCTCTTTGCTAATACCTTTGTGAACCCTTTGCACATAACACTTAGTAGGCTGATTTCTTTGTAATTTCCAGTTGTTGATTTCTCACTTTTCACAGATGGGACGTATAATTCCCATTTTTCAATCAAATGATACTATATGTATCATTTATACAATATACTGTATATGCAGATACAAAGTGCAGTATTCCATATCAGTACAGTATCTGTGTTGTTACAAGAAGTACAGTTATTTAAAAAAGCAAAAAAGGAAATCAGAATGGTAAAGTGGCTGTAAATAAAAACAACAAATAACAGGAACTACTCAGTCATGTTGACGTATATTAAGAATGCAGGTGTCACATCCAAGAGAACTATACACAGTATACAGTAAATGTTTGTGGTTCAAGATGTATTTTTTTCTATAAAAAACAGGAAGTGGCTTAAAATGTGTGATAACATATCCATCAGAAACAGAGGAACTGCACCTGTTGCTGGGCTCACAGCCTCATTGTTAAAAAATACAAATATACAAGTAATGAATGGCTAGGCTAGTCCAGGTGCCATATAAATGTATGTACAAGACTATTGCAGTGTTTTACACAAATGCACATTTTATTTTATCTAAAGATTCCTACTGACACATTCCTGAATTGAATAAGCACCTTCACAAATGGATGGATTATTATATACAGTAAATGCTTTACAGTGTAGGCTATTTTTCAGATCCTCCTGCTTGGTGCCTTGGGGGAATGGCAGCTCAAATATAATACAAATTTACACCAATAAAGAAAATAAGCCCAGGCAGCCCTCCCATGGGTCTGCTTAAACTGATGTTGAGACCCTTTCTATATAATTTAAGGGTATGGCTGCTTCACGTGTCACACTGCCTTCCTCCTGGAGCCTACAGCGATCCATCCCTCTAGTGTGTCCTCTCTGCAGAGCGCCATCTTCTTCCTCTTCTTCGTCTTGATGTGGTGCATGGAGTAGGACACTTAGAAAAGGACACTTGGAAAAACCTTTAAGTGTAGCCCCTCCAAACAGAGACAGTATGAGCAGAGCAGACAGCAGACTTGACGTTCCCCAAATGCCACTCCGTATGTAAAAAAACTGCCAAGATGTTCCTGTCTAAAAACAGACCCACTTATAAAGATGTTCCTAGCAGTTTAGCTCACAGTGTGTCATGTTTAAATTTGAATTTCAATTTTTAAACTTGCATACCAGTCACTGTTTTTCTTTATTTTGTTCCTTTACTAAATCAGTTTATTTGTGCAGTAAAGCAAATGTTACTGAGATACCTGCTCTTATTGTATATTTTTCTTTAAACAGAAAAAGCTGGGAAAGGACCTAAAGGCAAGGTGAATGGCACAAAAGAACGCCGGAGAGAACGGAGGAAGGACAGCCCAGAGATAAAGGAAAGGTGGAAAGCAGAAGATGGATCACTACTCAAGCAGCTAGGTAAGCTACAGGGCTACAGGGTCACTTATCTTCTCCATTTGTAAATGGGCATCCAAGACCACTGGAGCTGCTATGGTGGCCAATACACCGCCGTGCCGATGTTTGCTGATCTGTTTCAGACACATCATGCATGTATTACTAACAAATGACATGACATTCTCAAACTTACCTAATCAATGTAAGGGCTGGAACCTGTCCTGGCAGCACTGTGAATACAAGGGTGGAAACATCCCTCCACAGGGTGTTCAGTCCATCGCAGGGCACACCTGCATTACCCAACTACATGCTCAGAAATGCAAGGAAGCCTTTTAGGTAGTCTGTATATTCAGTAGCATTACTACTACTACTGCTCCCACACTCATAATTAATAAATAATAATAATGAAAACAATGTTACCTACTACTCAAAGCACTTTTTACATTGTGAGGGAGGAGCCACTTCAACCACGAGTAATGTGTAGCATCCACCTGGATGATGCAACGGCAGCCATTTTTGCCCCAGTACACTCACCACACATGAGCTGTTAGGACACACCCTGCTGTTTACAATGGGATCTTTTACGACTACAGAGAGTCAGAACTTCATCCAAAGAGCGGTGCCATTTTTCCAGTACAGTGTCCCCGTCACTGCACTATAGCATTGGGATCTACATTCAGACCACAGGGTAAGTGCCCCCTCCTGGCCTCACCAGCACCTCTTCCAGCAGCAACCCAAGCTTTTCCCAGATGGTCTCCCATACAAGTACTGGCAGGGCCCGAACATGCTTAGCTTCAGGTGGATGACCTCTTCTGAAGTGCATGTTATTTGGCTGCTGTCCAAATTGCCTTAACATATGGGACAAAAACTGAAGCACCATAGAGGAAAACCCCATGCAAACACATGTAGAACTTTCAGACTCTACATTAAGAATGACTGGGCATTGGATTTGAAAACATTACTCTGGTTTTTAGTGCTGGTGATGCAGCACTAACCAATGTGCCACCACCACAAACCCTACTAACAAATATTCATTTCTAATTTGAAATTTATTTATATATCATGACTGATAACATATACAGTACATATTGGCCCACTAGTCAGCTGACTCACAACTTCTATAACCGAGGTTTAAACCCTAGCCTTCTTAAAGCAAATGGTAAGTTTAAGTTGGGCCTGGTTTGGGATGTATGGGCCTATTAGATAATGTTAGATAATAAATCTTTTTCTTTTGGATATTTTTTTTTATGTAGAAGTTACTTTCACTTTTATTTTTTTTTACCTTTATTTTGTCTTTTGTTATTTTACTTAATTGGCACAGCATGTTAGTTGTTATGACATGACTGTCATCTGCATAGCTCTGGTAGTTCACCTTGTGTTTTGAGATAATCTGGCTTAATGGGGGCAAATAGATTGGTAAGGTAATAATATGGCTGTCCTCTTCCTACACTAGTTCAAAATGAATATGGAACAGTGTGAGTGTCATCCTTTGCATGGCTGTGCTCGGGTCCTAATTTGGGATCCTGAGGTAGTTTGTCATGTGATGGGTGGGCAACGTGCTGTTTTAGTGTACACTGCCAACCTCTCTCTCTACACTGAGAATTCCCTTAACACTGGCCTAATATGTTCCGCTGTTCTGCCTGAGGATCCAAGATAACTCCTTTGGCGTTTTGTTACTACAGTACAGCATACACTTATGCTTACTGCCCAAATTATGACTTCTCATCCTTTTTCCACATTAGCACCACAATATTTGTCCGGTTTTCCATTGCCTTCTCAGTACACATCAGTGTGGCATACTCTTTTGCTGTCCTGGTCATAAGGTTTAAAGTACTATAGGTTGCAAGAAGTGTAAAAGATGAGATTTCCACTATATAGTCATGTGAGTATAGCAATAGAGGAGCGTCCCTTGAGTGGGGCAGAGAAGTTTTTATCTTTTTGACATTTAACAATCTGCAATATATATTTCACTGTAGCTAGTAACATTATAAATATAGAGATTATAACTTTACCATTTTGACTCAGGATCTCCAGAGATGCAGGTACCTCTGCCTAAATCAGCCTCAGTTGTTACCACATGATTCTAAGAAACAGTAAGTTATGTGCCACTGTTGTGATTAACAGGTCCCATCACCTGTACTTCTATTGCCATTAGCACTATGGCCCCTGCTGTGATCATTTTCCTTATCTGTCTCCTACCTGTAGATGTATGCATACAGCTTGTGCAGTGGTATATGTGCTGGCCTCAGCCTACCGTTGTCTGCTGCTGATGGAGCAAATGACCAGCAACACTCACTGATGTTATTCCCAACATCTTTGTACATTACTCCAGGCAAAATCTAGTTATCTATAGGGGACCCACCGTGGTCACCATTCACTTTCATCGCACTTTGTCTACTTTCACTTTGTCGCTACTTACACCATAGGATACACATTGCCACCTTGTACACAAATAGTAGTAGTGAGGGGGTAGATTATGACTTAGGTACGGTTTTGTGCCAACATGGAAAGCACTTTTTAATAATGACTGTAACATTGATCACATTAACTTATTGCTTATTACATGTTTCTTATTATAAGTAGCATAGATAGTAACAAACAGTTCAAAGAAACAAGCATAAGGGGACAAAGAGCTTTCAGATTAAAGATGAAAACATCAGAGAGGTAGGCAGCTTGGAAAAGCTGGGCCTTCATACTGATTTGGTATAAACTGCGTTCTGCTCTCCCTAGGGCACTTGGTGGCCTAGCTTGACCTGCACAATTAAATAGTGTGACTGGCACTCGGTGTAAAGCAACACCAGCACCGCTGTTTAGTGCTGAAGTGTGTCAAGGCAGCTAACAATAATAAAAAGCCCGAGAGATGTCGAAAACCACTTTATTAGCAAACATGCTGTCAGTTGTTTGTCTTCACGAAGTGGAACGACAGCTCAATTTTAAGACAGCTACATAGAAACAAAATACAAATGTGGCCATCATGTCAAAGTGGGGATGTGTACATCTGTACTGTTAGACATACGGACATTGTGTAGGGGATAGGGGGAGGCAAAGGGTGGGCAGTCCAAGAAAATAGAATTTGCTTACAGTTCTTAGCTATTTGGCTTATGAGCTTCTTGCAGTTCAGGAAAATGCTGGTAGAGCCCGATTTTCCCCATGTACACCGTGTATAAAGGTTTATACAAGTCTGAACACACACTTACACGCTATATGACATCGCAAATGTCCTTCAATTAGTAGTCCTGCCTTGCTTCTTGTTGCTGTCCACCAGAATGATAACTAGTACTTCTTCTAAAATGGGTAGAACTCAGAGCTCTAAGGGTCTAACAGCAGGTGTTGTGCGCAGATTTTCTGCTGAATCGATTCATGGTGGCAGTTCATCCCCTCAGAGAACAGCGAGTGGTAGCAACTTGCTGGAAGAATTTTCATTTTTTCAGGTAATTTATTTAATCTTTCAAGTTTAATTTGAATAATAGCACATGGTCCACAAGGAGCTGCATGCTCTTGACCAGTTGGTCCATCCATTTTTAAACATGATTAATCGAGAAAACAAAACACATCCTATCAGGACTAAGCACAATTTGGGAATCAACCAATGATGGGGAACTTGCCTATATCTGAGCACACAAGCAGATACCTACATACACTCATGCAAGGCTTGTTGCCAATAAATCTAACCTATGTAAGGCAGGACAAAATTAGGTGCCTGATGGTTATAGGGAAGTCACTGCATGCAACCTCCACACAGAGAGGCAAAATTCAAGAGTCAAATCCAGGATTGTGGAGCTGTGAGGCAGCATCAGTAATCAACAATATTTACACATTCTTTGGGCAGAAGATGAATATATAATATTTGTCTGTATGGGGATGCAATGAGAAGTGTGAGGTTCGCCCTGAATATGCGTTGGTTTTCTCCCAGTATAGCCTTCTCCATACCCCAAATATGTGAATATTAGGTTTATGTGTAACTTTAAATACACTTGATATGAGAATGTGTCTGAAGGTGTGCCCTCAAAAGGGCTGGTGTTTCATGCAAACCAGACTACTGTCTTCCATGTACTACTTTCAGGATTCCTCTCCCCACAACACGTGAAAAAGTGGGTCCAGACGTGTGCTTTTTTTTGCTGCATTCCAAACTGTAATCAGTCATGACTTGAATTATGATGGACTTTGGGGTGTGATGAGCCCCTTATTATGTTCTTGTTCCTATTTACTTGTTCCTCAGCATACAACAGCAGCTTACAACTCAACTCGTATGTACTGTATGACACTCACACCTACACTAAATGCATAAAAGAAGGTTTTGAAAGTCACCATGCTTACGTAAAGTTGATACTGTTTTGTTGATGTTTGCCCATCCTCTGTGTCTTCTTTTACTTGACACTGCTCTAGGCATTTGTGTATCACATTCTTTCTTAACCACTAGTTTGCAAGATCATCAGTGACAAGTGCAATCCCATCTCTGGGAAACTTTGGCCTGGGGTAAAAACATCACACTGTACTCCTTTGGAGCAGTTGAAGATCGAATATATTGTCAATTTTAAAACATCCATTCCTTTGTAGTGTTTTACAACAACAGTGTAAATGGCCACAGTAAAACTACATTTTAGTGAAATATATCAACATTCTTTGAATTGTATACATTCAGCTTCTTTCCAGTTTTCCAGAATAAAGAAAGTGTGACAGATAGGGGGTGCTATCGCTCCCTTGAACCCTCGGTCACCACGCCAGACACCAGGTAAAGGTCCAAATATAATATTTATTTAGACAATAATGTGCACAAAGCACCCTCCTCTCCACAATACTCATAAACACAATAATCAAATAATTCTCCACACTCCCAGACGCGTTGCCACCCTTCCACCCAGCTCAGCTCATCCGTCTGGGATTTCCCAGAGTCCTTTATAGTCCTTGACCCGGAAGTGCTTCTGAACCCTCAGTCCATGTGACTTCCTAGCACCTCCAGGTCAGATCAAAAACTCTTCTTTTTCATCCCAGAAGCACGTCATTTCTTCTGTCCATGTGACTGGGACGTACTTCCGGGGTGTAGGGAAAATAGTCCTTACTCCTCCCTGCAGCGTCCTCTGGCGGCCCCCATGGTATCCAGCAGGGCTGTGAATTAAAAGTCCACTGTCCATAATTCCCTGCTGGCATTCGGGGCACTTCCATGCTACAGGGAGGGCTCCACCTGGCAGCCTGGGGGTATTGGCCGGGATGAATGGCCGGCCATATCCCACAAGAGACAATAAACTATTTCTCTGGAATCTTATTATGTTATAATAATATAATATAATATAATATACCAGCAACACAGTATCACAGTGGTAGTAAGGAGACCAGGGTTTGCCTCCTAGGTCCTCCCTGCGTGGAGTTTAAATGTTCTCATGGTGTCTTTGTGAGTTTTCTCTGGATGCTGTGGTTTCCTCTCACTGTCCAGAGACATTCAGGTTAGGCGATTTGAGGTGTAGGTGTGTGTTTGTGTGTTCACCGTGCGATGGACTGCCGTCCTAACCAAGGTTTGTTCCTGCCTTGTGCCCTATGCTAGCTGAGATAGGCTTCAGCCCCCAACCCCAAATACCGTTGTTTGGATTAAGCAGGTTAGATAATAACATGACACAATACAAACCCAGCGATGAGCTGGCACTTTCTCCAGGGGTTGTTTCTGCCTTGCAGTGCCCAAGACAAACGGGTTAGGGAAATGGATAATAATTCTTTATATTTATATAGCGTTTTCTCACTACTCAAAGTGCTGTGCAAACTCCACACAGCGAGGACACGGGACACAAACCAACGATGTCCCTACTGAAATAAGTTAACTAAATGAAATCGTAATCTGTTTATTTGTTTGTTTGTTCACCAACCAAACAGCTGAACGTATCATCAGGAAATTTTGCATATGCATTGCCATTGGTCCAACATAAAATCTAGGCTATAGGCGAGATAGCAACCCCCAAAAACCAGAGCTGACATGGCGACTACAGTTGCTATCAGGCAGCAGAAGAGTGCTGGGGCTGATGAGAGGGGACCATTATCGGCGCACACAAAGTTTTGTACCAGACAGAGCAGGATCCCATCTAACAACCCAGGTGCAGCTTTTTCTTCTCAAGTAATCTGGGTAACAAATGTATTGCCTTGGATTATAGGATTGTCAAAGGATTTGTCATTTTGTGTCAATGATTAAAATTTAACTGTGAGGATGCACAAAAACTGAGTAAAAAAGCTAAATGCAGTTACATATTCAAAATACATTAATTCTTTGTTCGTAAGTAATGTCTTCTTCCTTGTTACGAAAACACGTCATGTAAAGTAAACATCGACGTTTGAGTGGGCGTAGCAAGAGCAATGATAAAGCAGGATTCTATTTAAATAAAATGCTTGCGGTATACCATAAAAATTAGGTTGTGTGTTGTACAGTTGTACTTTCTGAACACCCTGCGTGAAAGTGCTTATCACAGCAAGGTTTTGGTCGTGTTGCCATACAAACATGATGCCATGATATCATTTAAATGACTGCAACAATCCAATACTGTATATTGTAAAAAAAGAAAAACGTTAGCAGTTGTTACTAAAAGTGCATACAAGTTGTCATTTGGCTAAACTATACTTGCTTGTGCAGGCACCAAACAGTCTGTTTTGGAAAATACAACAAGGGACGTTCAATATGAAGGTTCTATACAAAGTATTTCCTCATTGACCAAAAGACATTCATGAAGCTTAGCTGTACAGTTTACTTGGTCTGAGGTCAGTACAATCTATCTACTATATAATAAAACACAAAGGACTGTTTGGATAGTCCCACAGACACATCTCACTGGTGAATTTGGCTTTGGTGTGATTGGTCTGTTTGGCTTTGGTCATGCAACAAAAGAGTAGGTGCAAGAGTGAGATGAACAAGAAGGAGGAAAGGAGTGGGTGACATGCTGAGAGAGTCGCCTTTAAAGAAGGTAAGTATAAAACCAGACAGGGGGTGAGAAAGGCGCCTTGAAAATATTGTCAGAATCTGAGAAGCAGGCGTTACAAGAACGCGCTCGAGAGAGGGAGCAACGGTCAAGAAAGGTGCTGAAGGTACATGTAGGGCAAGAGACATCACATATTTGTTTTAATTATTCTATTACTTGTCTGCAATAGGTAGAGTGACAAGTGATAAATAATCAGCTCTACCAGCTTATCAGTGCAGGGAAATCTGGGTTAAGTTGGCAGCGATGTAATCATACATAAAACACTAAACAATATACAGATGGACATGTTTAAATAACATTTAGTATTAAATTAATTTTATGTGGACTTCTAAAACAATAATGGTAGACTTTTATTCAAGTCCATTTTATAATGAGGCAGCTATAATTTTAGGGTTTTAATGGCAATACAATGTCGTTATTTGCAGAAATTTAAAATCAACATTGAACAAATCATCTTTTTACTATTATTGAATAGCACCCATGGTGAGGTCTCCTGTGATAATACGGAGACCTGCAGTGGTATCTGTGCACCCAATTTCTGTGTGATTTCCATTTTTCTGTCTTTGAGTGATGTAACCTTTTGTTTTTGTTCAGTCAGTGATAACAAGGCAGCCACTCTATGGAGTGTAAAATACACACACTGAGTGGACATGAAGACGTCAGTCAGTCACTACACTTTTGGCACGCAGACTTATTTTGTTAAATTGGAAGAATCTTAACTCTCCTCTGATAAATCAGTGGGAAATAATGTCTTGTATTATTTGAAATTGGAAAAAATCAAATGCTCAGTTAGAGGATCTATACAGAATTTTTTCAAAACCTGGCAGGATCTAATCAATATTATTTTAGAATAAGAGAAATAACTATTACCGCATTTATTTTCCTTCTCCATTTTTTTATTTACCTATATATATTTCTTCCTTTGTTTATTGTTGCCTTATTAATTTAATTAATAATTTAATATTATAATTAAATAATAATATATTTAATAATAATAATAATTTAATAATATATTTTATTATAATTAAAGCAATTTTCCTTTGGCTAAGCTCTCCTTCTCAGGGGTGGGGTTTGATTTGTCTTCAATTTTTTTTTCTTTTTGTTATAAATTGATCTATTTGTATGGAATGATTACAATAAAATTAATAAATAAAATTAAAAAAAGAAAAGACATCAGTCAATCTAGCACAGCACATACTCTATTGTGGAAATGTGTAAAACAATACCACTCTTTGTGTGGCATAGTAGTTAGCATGGCTGCCATAGAGATCTACAAGAATGGGTTTTGAGCCAAACCCTGGTCACTGTCTTTGTAGATTTGTATAGGTTTCATGGATTCTGGCTGTTTTCTTCCTAAATCTGAAAGGTATGTGTTTCAGACTGACCAGACACTCTAAATTCACTGTGGTAAACTTTGCACCAAATAAAGTTGCCAGCTCCCTGCAATCCTGAACTACATCATCAGTTCTAGTAAATGAAAGGATGCCAGTTAGTAGCCTTGGCACACCCCAAGAAAGGTAGTGCTACATCTGCAGGGCCTTCTGCTGATTGTGTTTAGATAGAACGTTATTTAATGCATTTATAAATTTAGGTTTTCTATACTTTGTATACCATACTCATTCCTCAGGCCTTTCTGGGTTAAATATTTTTTATGCAAACTGGTTGATTATTAATATGCCAAACTTAAATTTTTTAGTTCTGTCTTATAGTGAACAGAATGGCAAGTTGTTTTACAAGTGTAGATTAAGTGAAGCACAACTATTGAACTGATACCCTTGTGCTTTGCAGTCTTACACCTCAGCTCCTGCACTTAAGAAAGTAAGAAATGTATTGGCAAGAACAAAGCCCATCAGTCTAGTTGGGATTTAAAGATCCCCAAGTTACTACTATTTAATACACAGCCTGGTAACTCTGGATGGGGAGGCCCTTTTTAATATTTTTTTTTAAATGTACCCACAACAAGCTTCCATCTCTAATCTTGTTTTTAATGAAGAACTCGTTTTATGGTAAGAGATGACATCTACCTTACTACCTCTTTTCATAATACTAAGAATATAGTCCTAGACAGAGTCTAGTAGTCACTCTTCATTGGACTTTGCTGACATGTCTCTTTGTAACAACACACAGTATTCCAGATGAGGTTCACATTAAGGGCTTGTTTATACTTCACACTAAGAATGCGTATGTGCCCACATCATGGCTGCCACACGTTCCCAGCGTTCATTTGACACGTCCTCTGAGCAGGTCCTCAGAAATTAACGCAACACGTGCACGAGTTGCAGTACCAGCAAAAAGTCGGGGGGGCACAGTGTGCTAATAGTCGGAACGTGACGTCAGAGTCTCTGTTTACTATCTACATGTGACAGAAAGCCTCTCTGCGGATCCTACGGGATCGATGTGCGTGCTTCGATGTTTGATGAATGGTTCGATGTGGTGAAGCAAAATACCGACATACAGATGCATTTGTGGTGCTTTTATATTCAAGCGTCACACATTCCCGATCGTAATGACACGATACATTTTAAAAGTCTCACGTACCATCTTTTGTGCCATCTTTTTTTTTTGCAACTTACAACAGCAACATAATGTACAGACACTGAGAAAAAAAATTAAGGACATAGTGAAAAGGTGTATTTTGTGACTAAAGTGGAAATTTCGGCTTTAATCTCGAAATGTCCAGTTTAACCTCGTAGTTTACTTTATCATTAAAGCAGACCATCGTAGACGTCATCCCAGTTTTTAATCACTACGGCAAGCAGCAATAGATCACCACACAGAACATATTAAACGTATGATATTCTATCTCTCTGCAAATTTAGAATCTTTAGATTTATACTCGAGATCACTTTCATGATGAAATGCATTAAAGTATGTATGTTACATTTTACAGATAAATCGTTAATTTTGTTTAAATAATGAATACTGTTAATAATTACACACATAGGGGTGACACGGTGGTGGAGCAGTAGCACTGCCGTCTCACAGGAAGTCACATCGCTGGTATTCCCTGCTTGGATTCCACACTGTGCTCCGGTTTCGTTCCAAAGATATGCAGATTTGGAGATTTGGTCCCGCTAAATTGACACTAGTGTATGTGAGTGCTTGTATTCACCATGCGGTGAGCTGAGGCCCCATCAACAGATTGTTTCTGCCTCTTGCCCAGTGCTTGCTGGAATGGGCACATCCCTGGATTGATGGATTTAATCATTAAACATCCTTTTCAGAGATATTGCAGTAAGGTGTCATTGGAATTTATGAGTCTTCCAGGCAATCCACAACACAGTGAAGCTGAACCTGTTCTCACCGTGATATCTCGCACTGCCACCTGCTGGATTCCTCCATATTTACGTAAAGTACGCGCGCAAGTATAAACAGTACAACACTTGCGTCCACTGCAGCATGCGTCACGCCGTGTGAAGTATAAACCCGGCCTTAGGCATCACCTTCCTTGACTCACCCTCTTGATACCATGCATGGCTGTCTGTGGTCTTCCATAGCCTTGGCTGTAGGACATTTTACTTTCCGCACTTTCTTCTGACACCACAGTGGGAGAAGCATCCATCTCTGTCCACATACTGTATGTGGCACCATGGCCACACTCTTGCTGCTTGGATGCTCCTGGTTCAGATGACAAAACTCATTTAAAATGTTTGAACCCCATATAGTGAATGATTCATGGTGCTTCCATGTGATGCACTAATTAAGCAGGTTCAGTAGATGGAAGGATGCAGTCCCATTATTGTGAGTTGTAATTTGCTTTGGATACATGTTTAACATGTGAAAAGAAATAATTCTGATTACAGCCCTCCCTGTATTGTAAAGTCATGTTTACGATTAGAAGTGGCCCAGTCATAGCATGCCTGCCAGTACGTACCCACTTAACATTTTCGCTTTAAACCAAGCATGTTTCTTGTCTTGCAGGTTTGTCCAAGACCTTTCCAATTGATGAGGCTCTCTTCAATAGCTGGCTTGCACAGTCTGTACAGATCACTACAGAGGATATGCTGAACCAGTGGTCTCTCCATGATCGACAAAAGAAGAAAACTGGCAACCTTCTGTCCGATCAGCTGCTTCAGGATGAACAGAGCCTTCTGAGCCTCATGATGGACCACTCAGTAAAGCCTGCCTGGAAGACGCACCAGGCTGGAAAAAGAGCTAGGGGGACCTCAAAGGGGAAGAATCTCAAGACCACTTCCTCTTCTTCCTCAAAGGAAAGCAAGGACTGTGGACACTCTGATGAACCAGGGACCCAAGACAAGAGTGTGAATTCTTCAAGAAGATCTTCAAACCACGTAGAGAAATCAAAACCTTCCAAAACAGTACAGAACCATAACCGCCGAAACAGTGAGACCAAACTAGATTCTGGGAAAGCAGCCACACAGCCTTCAGTTACTAAAATGAATTCCTGTCACAATTCCGTGGAGAAAAGTCAAAGTGTCGTCCACCCTGAGCAAAATCTGGAACTCGGCCATCCAGTCAAAGTGCCTGAGGCAGCTAAAGCTGTGGTACGGTTCAGACTACCAAAACAGGGTAAGTCCAAATCAAAAGCATGCAGCCCTGGCCCAGCTGCAAGCCGTGAACATATAGGAAAGGACGCCTTGTTGTTTGACAGTGAGATTGATGGCTACTATTCTGATGCGGAAATGAGAGATTCCGATATCCAGTGCAGCAGTGCGAAACTCCATCTTGGCCAACTGCACCCTGGAGGTGAGGACTTTGTCAGGAGAAGCGTGTTGGCGTCATAAAATGAAGAGGGAAAAGTGGACGGCGATGGCAGCAAAATTCAGCGCAGAAGCAAAGCCTGAACCCAGTAACAACTGCCATGTCTTTTACTTTTTCTAGTTCACGTCACGGCTAATTTCTGATTCCATCCCACAACCAAAACCAGAAAGCCGAGGCCTTAGTGTCCCTGCAGAAGCCCAGCAACATTGCAGGCCTTTATTCCTTCATTTGCAGGGGATGAAAAAGTAAAGTCTGTGCATTACCAAGGAGATGATATCCCACATGTACGCATGTATTTTGTATGTAAATCATTGTGACATTGACGTTTCAGCTAGACTAGCCTTTCATCACAGGCTCCATTGGCAACCTTTGCCAGTATTAACAGCATAAGCAGGGATATTTAACTTAGGGGCATTAAAAACAAGGAGCTGATTCCAATGTCATGACTTCCTTTAGAGTGACGGAAATGTATGCAGTTGGAACATTTTTTAACATATCGAACGGTCTTAAGTAGGAACCTCTAAGTAAATTAAAGAGCTGAAGTTAAAAAAGATAACAAGCACAAGGGGTTTATGGGTAACTTGACGCACTCACCTGCAGCATAGGAAAGTTGCAAATTTTTGAATTCTTCCAATTTACAAAATATTGAAATACTGCTTTACTTTAGACCAGTTGACACACCTTTAAAGTTTAGAGGGCTCTACTCCCAAATGTTTTGACGCTTTCAGCTTTTATTTGTCTCCTATGTTAATGATGTCTGGTCTAAATGAACTAACAAGGTTGTTAAATTAAGAAAGAGTTTCCTTTAGCAAAGTTCCGTTGGTTGGTTGCTTTCTGGTCTAAGAAGGACTGTGACAACCATTGAATCGGAATATGAAGTAAGGGCTTGTAAAAATGGATTTTGGTTTTACCTTTTGATCTTGTAAAGCTCGTGATGGGTGGTCATTTATGGCAGTGAACCTTTTTTTCAAATCTGTGTTTTTGGTTGCCATAAAAACAAGAGAGGAGGCAGGTACTGCAAGTGAGTGATATATAAAGTTTTCATTCCCAGTTTCCCGACCAGGGCTTCTCACTCACAGCTCCTGAAAGGCTGCAGTGGTTGATGGCTTTGACTCCAGCACAATTCTTGAATGTAAGCTGTTAATGGATGGTGTCACTTAATTTGATGGCTTGTCCTTAACTGTGAAATTACTAGCAATGTCAAATTTTACTTTGCTGCTAAAATAAGCAAAATATTTTCTAAACCAGAGTCTACTTTTCTACATTTTTTTCTAACAGGCTTGCCATGATGGGTGGCATGGTGGCACATTGCTTAGCACTGTTGACTCCGAGTTCCTACGTGTTTTTTTTTTTAGTCCAGGGCCCATAAAAAACGTACATGTTGGTTTTTGACTCTAAATTGGTGTGATATTTGTAAATATGTCCACCCTGTAATGGTACCTTGTAAATAGTTGGTCTTTACAATTGATAAAAAAGGCACATCATGAAGACCGCCATCCTTAATGTAATTGATTTATAGCTGTTCAACAAAAACTGTAACAAGCCAAAGTCACATTGATAGGTAGACAGAACTTTATTTGTTTTCAGGAAGAAATCTAGCATTTTACAGAAGCTCTTTAAATAAATAAATATATTAATGAATATTACACACACAATACGGTCTGAACACACACCAGAACAACTAAACAAGAAAAAAAGTAAAAAGAAAGAAAACGTCTGACTTAGCAGTCACATTCACAGTGAGGCAGTGTGCAGGCGTATTGCTGTTGATATAAAGGAGCCCCAGTAGCGTTTCCGGACACAGTTACGCTACATCTAGTCGTGGCATATGTCAGATTTGTTGACTTCAGTCGCTGATCTTGTCTCTGAACTGTGTGTCATTTTACATCATTGAAAATCTCTGTGCGTGTCACATTTAGCAACTGCATGCCAACCTTCCAGCACAGTCATGCTTGCGCCATTTTGTGAAATACAATAACAGTGCTGCCTGACGGAGCCTGTGCTGTACACTGAGGGTTATGGCAAATTCAGCTGCAATCTCTGCCCCTTTTTTCCATTATGTCATGGTACATAAAACATGAGACATCAGACAGATGAGCCCCCTCTTCTGTTTGTGCGGACCAAACCACCCTCGTTCCTTATTCCTCATTGCTGCATTATATGAATTGCACTTCCAGATGAGCATTCATTGGTTGTCAGCTATCATGCGCATTTGCTTTTGTCGGAGCGAGTAATGGACTAGGAATGTCACATTACACGACCGGCTTCATGGGTGTGCGCCACCGACTGTCCCTAACTGGCTAAGATTATGTAAATGAAGATACAACTGAAAATCACTAGAAATGTTGCATAATGTGACATAGCCTTAAGTGGAGCAAAAACCAAAATGAAAAGACGTTTCCTGTCCATTAACAAGCATCTTTTTCATATTTGTATTTGAAAAAAGAACACATTTATGAAATTGTGGGTAGAAAGCTGAGATAAGCCATCTAATTATGTTTCACGTTTGATTAACAGCTTTTGATAACCACAGTGATTGTACACCGAGGCCCAGGAACTGAGTCTGAGATATCTAATCCAACTTTCCCAGCCTCCTTCATGCCCTCCCACCCGTCTGTTCTAGGGTCATACCAGTGTCCGCCCATCATTCTTTGTGCAGCTCTTCTCCCCTCCCAGCATGCTGGCCTAATGTGGATAGACTGGCTTTTTTTATACCTCCTATGGGGGTCAACTGCTCAAAATCAGGGGCCAACACAAACTACTGTTGCTGCCTCCTGGTGACACAGGATGTATTGTACCCCCGATCAAACACTATTATCCCTTAAAGGGACAAGCAGGGCCAGTGGAATTTTCAAACTTCTTGAAAGCATCCCGCCACATTTTTGCAGGCAGCACATTTACTGGCTATGATCAACTCACTTCATTCGGCTGACCCATCACAAGCTTTAAAAGCAAAGCGTAAAGTAATGTCCGCTGACAAGACCTGCACGGGACCTGTAACGAAATGTCAAGGAACAAACAGGGTTTCTAAAACCTAATTTTAAACACCCGAGCAAAAAATGAAATAGCAGACAGGCTGCCCTTCTTGAGAGTCGAGCCCAGCATGGTTGGACTTCACCGTCATTGTCTTGTTCGTGAGCATCTCGATGCAGAACTCTGGGCTCATTTCACTGTTTTTGGTTTTTATTGTTGTTTTTTTGTCCTCTTATTGGTGAGTTGCATTTTCTATGTATTCAGAGTGGTCCACAGAATCTACTCAGGGGTTAAACAAAAAAAAAAAATAGAAAGAAAAATTATTTATTCTGTGGCTTTTCTGCAAAAATACACTGTCTGAAAGCTGACTACTGCTGAGGTTTTTTGCTCAGTGAGTTCTGACACTTTGTTTTTGATTTTCGAATGCCAAAGAACACGCGAAAGATGAGGCACAACTGGGAAACCCAATTAATTC
The DNA here is from genome assembly GCF_900747795.2 of Erpetoichthys calabaricus. Lineage (NCBI taxonomy): Eukaryota > Metazoa > Chordata > Cladistia > Polypteriformes > Polypteridae > Erpetoichthys > Erpetoichthys calabaricus. The sequence goes on from NC_041404.2 coordinate 27,388,976, forward strand.
TTTTTTAAGAGAAAGGCAAATGGATCATTAAACAAGGGCCGAGAATAATGCATATCGAGTAGGTTTCCACATCTCACCATTGCCAGGACTTGCAAAGAGCCTATCCGCTTGTTCACAGTTGATCTGTAGCTTCTGGAGCATTCGTTTATTTACTTAAAAAGTGGTGGCTGGAAAAACAAAAAAGGCCATAGCTGCTGCTGCCTTCAAAGGCAAGGTGTCGTCTCCTCACTGGCCTCCGTACATCTCAGCTGCCAAGCTGATACCAAAAAAACAGGTCTTGAAATATCCGTTGAATATGACGTACCTGCTATTGCACTGTGCCACTCCAGGTTTTTGCGTTACAGACAGACAGCCGAAGTAAGGTGTTTTGTGAAGCTGCTCGCTGGCGCCTTCCAACACTCTTCAAGGCCAAACAATGAGAACGACAACCATCTACACTTCTGTCCAGCAAGGAAATGTTTCAACTCGGGTGATCCTTCGCTCCCTTAAAACGTTTCACTGCTGAACACCACGTAACTTACCGACTTTGATTTAACCTCTGTATATACAAAACAAAAGGTTGCTAGCAGTAATGTGTTTGGCTATTTCTGTTTCACCACCACCCCAAGGACAACACAATGTAAGCCAGTAAGGGTGGCAAGATTCCAGTGCGGTGTGCCTTTTGAGGACATCAGCATACCATGACAGGTGTTTAAACTGTAACACTTGTATGAGGAGGGATACATGCATGTCTAATCTATCTGTTAACGTCACAAGTTACGTCTCATCTTCTGTGTCAATGAAGAAAGGGAGATGCCCACCAATGATGCATATCCCCCACACTGAAAACCTACAAACATTCACTCAGGCTCAGCACTCCTTACATGTAGGGATTGAAGAACTGCCATGATATTTATTTGCTTAGACTTCAAGAAGAAGGATCCTTTAAAGATTTTCTGCCATTTTTCAGTTTTCATAGAAAATTCAGCCACTTGGACAGCCCTTACTTCAGATGTTAGGAAGGTCCTTTATATTAGGTGATGATAGAAGAGGGGCATCAAACGGAGTCATTACCTGTCATACCTCTGTTACCACAGCTGCTGTTAGCGTGGGCCTCTGCAGAAATGCCAGCTGCTTTGGCAACATCCATGGCTTCAAATACATAAAAAGCAATCATTCTTTAGTCTTACCTGAGCTTTGCTAGTCAACTTTCTTCAAAGTTTATTGTCTGATATATGCAATTAAACAGAGCTATGAGGTCAGTAACACGACTGATTAGACCGTGGCTTACACCAAATTCAGAATGGACATTTCTGTGCCTCCTTTACTCCAATAGCATATAAATTCATTTAATAATAATTGTGTGTTTATACTGTACATATGTATACAGGGCCATTATAAAGCCCTTATGCATTTAGAAAAATAACCGAGTCTGTTGTGTAGGAGATGGAAACTATCTGTGAAATGCTTCAGCATAGTAATTTAATTCAAGTTTTAGCACATTTAATCTATGGATTATTAAATTTCAACAGATTATACAATTCACTTTCTGAATCCATTCAGTACAGCACAGCTAAGATTACTTGGAAAACTGGAAGGGAAGAAATTGGAATACTTTATAAAAATGAAACAAATGATCATTCTGAATTATTTTGCAGATTGTTTTTAATCTCCTATAGAACAGATGTTATTAATATTAAAACATACACACAAACACACATACATGAAGGTAAGTCAATAAATAATCTGCACTTTTGTGATCATTTTGTTTGGGTTGGCTATACAGCTTTCCCTGGACACATGAAAACTTAATGTGTCACAAAAATGAAGTGTTGACCTTGATTGGTCAGATTTTCTTGTTGTTTTCTTGGAGTAAACATGACCTCTCCGCTCTGCATTTGCACCAAAGAAAACCAGTGAGCAGTGATCACTTTTTATAGCCTGAGGGTGTACCAGTGGCCTCCATGTTTCCACATGTGCATGGAGAAATGAGGAAGCTGAACAAAGAACCCAAACAAAAGAGCCCTAAAGTGTAAATATATATATATATATATATATATATATATATATATATATATATATATATAATATGAGTAAAAGCGCACAAGGGCTATACTAAAAGTAATGAGCATATTAACTTATTAATTTTACAGTTCAGCAAAGTTATGAATAGAGAAGTTCTACCTGTTAATCAGATGCTCCATACTTTTGTTTCCTTTCCTACAACATCCCCATTCCTCCTCATCAAGGCATTTTTGTGACATTTCTGGGAGTTTTGAGGTCCATTGCAGCTGTGCTTGACCAGTGGCTCACTGCTGCCTGCTGTCTCTGTCTATGCACTTGCTGCTTCTCTTTTTGTTGCTGTCTGATGACCAAAGCCAGTGTGATTGGGGGGGTCAGTGCTGCCATCTTCCAAGCGCTGTAGCCATTGCCTGACAATTCAAACTCCCATGCAGGCATCTCCAATTGCATACTGAAGTCATGTGTGTATATATAATCCTTGTACATTATTTAAAGAGTATGCCTTTGTCAGCCATTTTTTCACAATGCACTATGAAAGGTGTAATTAAGGCCAGTACATAATTTTTCATTCAGATATAAAACAATAGATGAAAGTATTAGATACCTTCAGTACGCTCATTGCTTTTCGCACAACCCTTATATATACACATTCCTTTTTCTCTTTTTCTGTCTCTGTCTCTTTCTATACACACGTGTATATATACTCACACATATACATATATATATATATATAGAGAGAGAGAGAGAAAGGGGCACACACAGTAAGAGAAAAAGTTCATACGCATATGAACACAAAAAACTTCCATTGTATTCACAATTTTCAAATTTCTGTGTCTTAGTATGTATTTATGTAGCAATAATAAGAAATTATAACAATTTTCATTTATCATTTTGTACCAAGTGTGTATGACAGGAGGTCATTCTACACAATGAGATGCTTGGAGTAAAAGAGTCTAAAAACATAACCCTAACCCTAAGTACAGCAGCCCCAGATTGTCACTGCAGTCAGTCCCAGACATAGAGTGCTAACACGATTGTTCACTCTGCCTTGATCTGGGCTGCCCCGCAGGTATATAGCACATCCATTTTGGGCTTACTTCACTTTAAAATGACACATTTGGGATACAATGAGGGGCTAAATAGCCACATGCAGTACTGCTCAGCAACTGAAAGGTTTTAAAACTGAACCACCTCTGCTAAGTAAGAAAGAAAGACTAAGAAATTGGACTAAGGTCTCACAGGACTTCTTCTCGTGTTTTTAGTTGGTTTTTCCCACTAGGGGTTGAGCCAAGGCTGTAGTCAACAACTTCTTGCTGGTTTTGTATGCACCTCCATAATGTACAGTACAGTCCAGTACTAGCAACCCGTTCTCTGTATCTGGCTTTGTATGTTTTAGCTACAATACATATTATAGAATGCTCAAATATAATTAGACAAACTGCATCTTGACCGGAGCTTGCTTTAGTGTGCTTCAGTAACCGAAAAAAGACAAAAAACTGCAATGTTTTTTCTTTTTTATATACAAAAAAAAATCACTGCTTCTAGCTTCTGTGTTCTGCATCCCAAGTCCTTTGTCTTTAAAACCACAGGAGGATGAACAGGAGAAGCTTAAAGGGCAAATGATGACCGGGGCAGGCAAGCTGTTTCATTTGTTTTTTTTTATTTTGTTTATTGGGACGGTTCCCCCATTTGTCTCTTTGGTGCAGCACGTTGTCACATCATTTAAAACCATAGGTGATTAACCCCCAAATGTGTTATCAGGTTTTTAAAAAATATATTTTTGTACCTAAAAGGATGGCTAAATGATATTGTGACTAATGACAAAAAAATAGATTATGCAAAAGTCAGTTCAAGACAACCCATCCTCTAACCCTAAAGCAGTCCACTAGGTAAATGCCACGCAATGTGATGTCCACAGTTGCACTAAATGTAAGACAATCAGAAATGTTGAGTGGCACTGTGAGAGGCTTACAGGGGACTCCGAGCGGGGCTGAGGGCACCAAAAAGAATGCAGTGTTGCCAGGCTGTGTGATACTTTACTTTGTTGGTCTACAGAAACTTTATATTTTGACCTGCCATAATTTTCAGTTTATGTTACGACGTAAGATAGATCATAGCATGTTGCATAAATTAAAATGCCAACTTTCACCCGTCTTTGGTTGGTATTTAGACAGAGAAGATATCACTGATTTAAAAACCCCATTCATTTAAATTGGATCACTTCTTTGGTTTACGTCAAATTCCCAAGAGGACTATATATATATATATATATATATATATATATATATATATATATATATATATATATATATATATATATATATATATATATATATATACTGTATATTAGAAGGTAAATACTAAGATATTATTAGTTACTATGTATATAATAACCAATAATATATTTGTATGTATGTGTTTATATGTATATACAGTATTTGTTGTTATTATTTCCATTATAGCGTTTTCTTATTTTTTTTAGAGACGGGCTCATTTTAATCGTCCACTCGGGTCCCTGTCTGGATCCCCCTGCTACGCGGATCAGCTCACATTCATGGAGGCTCCTCCCACTCTTTGAATTGTGACGCCATATTGAACTGCTGTGGATGCACCCAGCTGTGCAGTGCTATATGACCCACCATCAGGTTGTATTACCTCCTTGGCTCCCCCCCTCCCAAAGTGAGTAAAGGCTGGTTATTAGAAACTCGGAAACATGCAGACCTCCGGTCCTGTAAAAATGAAGGTTCTAACCCCATTAGTTCTGCAGGAAGCAGCAGGTTCCTGCCCGATGTGTGCTTGATGTGCAGAGGATGCCACCATTGTCATTCTTCTTCTGTCTGACACATAATCGGCTTCTGCAGTTTGCTTCACACTCGTTAGATGTCACTGCTGTTCTTTTTCTTTCTGTCATGTCACCTTCTGGATCAGATAGCCTGTACAGCTTGTCGTAAAAAAAGACGCAAATCCCTTAAGATTGCTGCTGGCCGCATTCCTTGCTTCACCAGTGAGTATCATGTCAAGCAAGACCCATGCTGAAATTATTAGAGGTAGATCAGGACAAGTGTATTCATTGTTGCAATCTGTTACACAGGGCAGCACAAAGAATTATTAATATTTGCACAACATAAAGTAATTAACCTACACTTGAACAGATTCTCGGTGTTGATTTTTAAAGTGAACACGATTCAAGGACATTTCGTTTTTTTTCCAGCATTTAAAAGGTGGTTTGATTTAGTTAACAAAGAGGACTCGATAATCAAAAATAAGGAAATAATTGAAGTTGTTGGGACTTACAAATATTAGCTGTTTTCCAAATAATCATTAAAACCAATGAAGTCCAAAAATAACCACTTTATGGTGTGTGCTTTCTTTGTGGTCAGATAGTGTGGCCTAGTGACTAACGCTGGGGCTGATGGTTCATTCTGAGTCAGTTGTAAGATAGTTCAGTACTGTAAGGTGTTCCTGTCGATGCGGTGGAACATAACAACCTGGAGTAACATTGACATAGAAGGCCGGTCTCATTCAGGGTGGAGATCTAGTCACAGCTCCTCTTGTACTCCGTCACATTTAGCGGGCTAAGTGTATTGGCGAGCGTTTTCTGAATTATTCAGCAGTGTGTGTGGCCGGGCTGCTTCAATGAGTTTCAGAATCGGGAGTTAAGATTGTCCAGGCAGTAATAGGGGAGTCCATGATGGCACATGTCTGGCTAGTGCCTGATGCTTTGTGCAGTCTGGTAGCTTCAGATATAAGGAGAATAAATCAAAAGGTCTACAGATGAGCGAGTGGCAGACCTGCTTAGTGTATTGGCCAAGGCGTGGATGGTTCAGTCCCAGGATGCTAGTTCATGTGCATGAGGTGCTTATACAGCCTGTGCTTCACCTCTTTAAGTAAATGCAGGCAGTTGTACTGAAGCTCTTTATTCAGCGTGGTGTTCTCCATGGAAGGGTACAACATAAGTTACTACTCATCTTCCTGCCTGGTGCTTTGAAATTTTAAACTGAGCCAACACGTTAAAATGACAAATAGATTACATGAGGGTGGCACTCAAGTGCAGAGGGTAGAAATGCTGCCTTATTGTTCTTTATTTCGCCTTGTACAATTTCTTGTATTATGAATTTGTTAGTTTTCGCATACTCCTTGTGGTCAGAGCGCAGGGTCAGCCATTTTACAGCGCCCCTGGAGCAATTGAAGGTTAAGGGCCTTGCTCAAGGGCCCAGTAGAGCAGGATCTCTTTTGGCAGTGACAGGGATTCGAACCGGCAACCTTCGGGATATGGACTTAGCGTCCTGTGCGTGGACATTGCCTACATGAAGTTCTCACGGTTTGTCCGTCTTCATCCTTCATCCCCAGAGACATGCAGGTTTGGAAGACTGGAGGCTCTGAACTGGCCCGATGTGACTTGTAACTGTAACGTGTGTGCGAGTGGACCCTGAGGTGTTGCTTCAGATCCCACCACTGACATTGAGTGACCATAAGCAAGTCACTTCACCTGCCTCAGCTCCAACTAGAATAACAAGAGAAAAATTCAACCAACTGTAGCGCAAATGCCGAACGTCACCTTTGTTAGAAAAATAAGTAAATATAAATGCATTGGATGGATTCCTGGCTTTTGCCCAAAGGTGGCAAGATAAACTGTGGGCTGCCACCATTGTGAATTAGATTAAGCCAGTGTGAGGATGTTTTGTGTTAAATTGAACAGATGCTTATTTAAATTATGATAAATACATTATATTAGAAGATATTTTGCCCAGGAAGTGTAGCCATGCAAGAGTTAAAGGAAATGCACATTTTAGACATCCACCCAGTTGGTTGTTGTCAGACATTATTGAGATATAACAGTGTTGTTTGTTGTGCTCGATTTCACTTGAAAACTCACAAATTGGTCAATAAACTAAAAAAGAATGACTCGGTTACGGACAAACAGGTCACATGGTAAAGGCCAGAGCCCTGCCTTATCCTGCCCATAGTTTTTAGGGTACGTTTCTCAGTGACAGCCGGGCGGACGGCTGGAGAGCCATGATCGATAGTCGGTGACCTCACTTGACTGCTCTGAAGCTCAGCATTTGCTGTTATTGATGCGCCTTTCCAGTAAATTGAGATGGCTTCCTGGCAGGCAGGCCGCGACTGCACTGCCAGCAGGGTGACCTGATGAATTAGGCACGAGATGCGTCTGTGATTGACTTTCCCATTCCTCGGCTCAATTAGAACGATTGATGGCTCCTTAGCTCTCTAAACTCTTCCTGCTCAATGAAGTCCTGCCAGCGTTATCAGCTGTCGGCATGTCCTGAAGAAGCTTTGATGTGTTTGATGATTCTGAAGTGGGAATCCTGACCAGCTGCTCCTTGGCTTTAGTCGACGGCATTGGTGCCAGCTTGCATTAGAGTAGCCCAGGGTCACAAAGTCAAGAACCTGCAAGTCCATCACTTGGCGTACACTCACACTTTTACAGTTTGCTCGTTCACCTTGCTGCATCTTTAGGATCTGAACTAACTGCTGTCCCTGGAGGGAACTGCTTCTACTTCCAGTTATAAGGAAAAACAAATGTCTAAATCTTTGTAATTTATATTGTTTGACAACAAAGCAAATGCTAGCCCATCACATGCAACACGCACTCATGAAAGGCCAGAATGCACATTGAGTGGGAGTAGCAAGAGAAACCCAAACCAAGACAGAGAAAATCAAAGACTCCACACGCACAGCAAGGCTGAAGCAGTAAACAGTGACCCGCCAGTTACTTGAAAAAATCTGTGGCTTGTGGAAGAAATCAACATATTAATTAATTAATTAATTAAGGAAAGAAACGTACACTCTACTAGGACAAGTTTGATCAACCTCTTTGAGTCAGAAACCAGGCAGGAGGAAACCTACCCACTGCATCACTAATGGCCTCTCCAGTAAAAGTGAGCATTCATCACAGCAGGCAGTCACAGAATGGACAAAAAAAGTAACAACTGATTGTACGTAACAGTGCCGATTAATACATACAGTTCCTCTGATTTGTTTGTTGGCTTACACCTAAATAATTTATTGAAATAAAAGTCGATTCTCCGGCACTCTGTACTTCTCCCATCTCTTAAGTTCAGCTCTTACACTTGAAATCTCGGTGTATGTGGCAATCTTCTTGTTTCCAGGACATCTGCTGATATCTTGACCCAAGCACACTTTGCATATTACATCAACCATTCTTCTAGTATATTCTTGGTTTTTTTTTTTTTATTTACTTAACCATGTCAGTAGTTTTCTTCATGACATTTCTAAAACAAATGCTTATATAGTTCAGCTTGCGCTGTACACCAGTTATCCTCTCACAGGCTTCAGTAGTTTTTAGTAGTTGATCAACGCAAGGCAGTGAGAATGAACTAAGCCCTTCATTTAATGGAGCAGTCTGCCTCTAGAAAGCCCCATCCTGCAGGACTGACTGGTGGGGTCATGAGAGACCCTCAATAACACAGTGAAGGGGATTTGAAAAGACGGCCTTTTGGTTTACGTGCTGCGCCACACGGCTGGAAACCCGTTTGTTCTTAGCTTAGTTGGCCACTTCCTTATACTCAGTGGTGTCAGCATTTTCATCGAAGATTGCCTGTTAATCCGAGGCCTGCTCATTTATGTTCACAGTTCATTGTTTACTTGATCGTACACTCAAATCAAGCAAGCAACGTGAGAAGTGTGAGTAGCGACTTGGAGTGCTGTGCTGCGTTTTACAGAACCAAACTTGATTCTCTTCCTTCAGATTCCTTTTTTTTAGGCAGAAGGGACTGGCTACGTCCACACTGCTACACTTTCATTTGAAAATGCAGACACTCCTTTCCCCCACATAACTCCGGTATTTTTAACCCCCAAAAACGGAGACTTTTGAAAACACAGACTCGGATAGATAGATAGATAGATAGATAGATAGATAGATAGATAGATAGATAGATAGATAGATATACTTTATTAATCCCCAAGGGGAAGTTCACATTACAATTCACAATAGCACTCTGATTTTTTTCTCATGCTTATTACGAAGCCTTTCCCCAGTCGTATCCTGCTCGTTACAACATCTCATTCCCCGATTGAAAGAGAGCCATATTCCAGCATAGCGTTCACAGACGAGTTGCTTTCCACGGCGCTTGTTGCACTGCTCACCTGTATGTATCAAAATAGCCATTTGTCCAGTTTGAAGGCTGCATGCATGCACAAGAGGCACATCATCATTTTCTGGTCACTGCCGTTTTTTTGATAAATCCCATAGCCAGTGGGGTGCCAGACCCTTCAAGGATTTTTCTACCGATGTGCACGTGCCCAGTACAGGCGAACGTCTATGTCATATGGTTTTTTCGGACATGTTAGTGTGGACAGAGATACGTTCATAAAACTCTGTGAAAACGCTAGTGTGGACAGAGATCATTTTCTAAATGAACATGTAGCAGTGTGGATGTAGCGTTAGATGTACACCAAGGCTAAGCATGGAGGTCAAGGGCCACCCAAGTCGTTTTCAGGTATTACCTACCGGCCTCACATAATGGCCCTGTGACTTAAAATTGAACCTACATGACATGGACTAGATGTGATGTGCCATAAAAGAGCGGACTCAGCCTCGTCAAGTTCTATGAACACACAAATAGCTTAAGAGGACCACTAATCCGTCCCCACAAGCTCATTGACACTCCTCAGTTTTGAGCCCGAGAGCAGCAAAAACGTGTAGTTAGTACAGCTGGAGCCCCCGATTTAGCGTTAATGTCGACAGGAAAGAGCTGAAGCACGGTGCACTTACTGTTGTCCTTTAGGTGGAGTAACCAACCTTCAGCTTTATGAAGCTTCACAGACCACTTGGGGAGGAAAAGCAGTGCAAGGTGAAATGTAAAGAAATAAGGAAAGCCAATTCACTCACACCACCAAATGGAAGGATGGGATTTGTTTGTTTGTTCTTTTTTTATTTCATTGATTTTGTGTTGTTACTTGGGGGTGATCGTTAGGGTTACAAATCGGGGTCATGCAACCTTTACTCTATATAGTGCCTTTCAAACTGAGCCCTGTCTGAACACAGCAGCCTTCTTGAAGAGTATTGGAACTTAAGAGTGGAATTACGCAGATCCCAAATTTAGGGAGGTCGCTTTGAATTCAGTGCTTCTTTAAGCAGAACGAGTCACCACACCCGTTGATGTCAGGTCCTTGGTGCCCCGGATGACGGCCGTTTCAGCCTGCTGCTTTTCTCCAAGCCCACGTGTTCTGTCGCTCCTCAGTCAGTCCAACGTTTGGCTAAAGAGCCTGTGGGGGAACCTGCTGCTTTTTGGTGCCTACATTCCTGTAATAACGCGTTACCTAAATCTTTGAAAATTCTCCCAAATGTTCAGTCCATCCCTCTGTTTGACCAACCTGGTGAAACTTTAGTTGTTTTTATTTATTTATTTATTTTTTTGCAATACACCAAGAATTCAGATTTAACCGGCTGGAAACCTCTGAAAATCCTAAGTGTGCTCCACTGCCTTTGAGGATGACGTCCAGACCTGTGGAATGGGTGCCCACGCCACAGGTACAGACGTCTGGTCATCTGTCCGCTAAGCTTGTGCCTGTTCTGCACCTCCGTGTAGTTTCTGAAACATGACAGCTCTGCATCAGTTATTGATACGATAATATGAATGTTACAGGAGTTTTTTCCTTCTGTATTCTTTGTTTCAAAGAATGTTGTGCCATTTGTTAATAGCAAAGAAAAATATTGATGATATATAAGAGAAGAGCTATTTTAAATTATTTTTTGGCTTTTTTTGGCAATATTTATTTTCTTGTATTAGAATCTTCTTTGTAGAAAAAAAAATAATTAAAAAAAAAAACAAATGTATTTTTCATTAGTGCAGAAACCTATTTTTTCCTTTTTTGTACATTTTCCATGTTAAGCAATCTTTAAAGCAATATGATGTACAAGAAGGTGTTTTACGTGACTGTATCTGCATGCTGTTTGTGTTGCCTTAACGTGGCCTGCATACACCTTTGTTCCCCTCGTCACGGAGAACGTGGACTGTTGCATAATAATCCTAGCAGTCTTTGGTGTGATAAACAAACGCGGTCAATAAAGCAGTTCTTTCTGTGTACAAGCAGCCGCCTCTGGTTTGTATCGCCTGACACACTCGGCACACAAAGACAGGAGGAGGAGCAAGAGTGGGTAGAAATTGAGCACTGCGACCAATCACAAGCGAGTTCAGATGGAGGGGGCCAGCAAGGGGAGGGGAATTCAGAGCAGTGTCCAATCACAAGGGAGTATAGACAGAGGGGGGGGGGCAGCAAGGGGAGGGGAATTCAGAGCGGTGTCCAATCACAAGTGATTTCAGATGGAGAGGGCCTGCAAGGGGAGGGGAATTCAGAGCAGTGTCCAATCACAAGGGAGTATAGACAAAGGGGGGGGGGGGGCCCAGCAAGGGGAGGGGAATTCAGAGCGGTGTCCAATCACAAGTGATTTCAGATGGAGAGGGCCTGCAAGGGGAGCTGTGTCCAATTACGTTTAAGTACAGACAAAGAGGGGCCGGCAACAGAAGGGGAATTGAAAGCCGAGTCCAGCAAGTGAGTACAGACAGAACTCGCCATCAAGGGGAGGGGAATTCAGAGCTTCATCCAATCACATTTAAGTACAGATAGTGGGCGGCAGCGAGGGGAGGAGAATTCAGAGCCTTGTCCAATCACACGTGAGTACAGGTGGAGAGGGCTAGCAAGGGGAGGGGCACTTGATTTTTTTTGTTATATATTCTAGGATGGGGGGGCACCTTCATTTTTTATATTAATTTATTTTTTTTTGGTTGCAGATGCCATCTTGAGCTTTCTTAATTATTTTAAAGGAGGATGACTCCCTTAGTTTTTTTATTTCAGTCTTTTTCTTATCAAGGAGAGGGGGTAACTTACAGTTTTTAATATTTATTTTTTTTATTATAGGTGGAAGGTAACATAATTTGCCTTTTTTTCCTTGTTTGATTTATCTTAAAAGGAATGTCCACTTGAGTTGTTTTCCCCTTGGTTAGTTTCATCCCAGGAAAAGTGAACCTTTGGGGAAAACTCCTTATTCAAATTATTTTAGAAGGGCGCCACCACCTTCTCTGTTAGGTATGTATTTCTCCATATTTCAATGACAATTAATACACTGTGGATTCAAAGAGTATTCTGACCCCTACGCTGTCTGCACACTTTATTGAGTTGTAGATTTAGTTATAAATGCATACATTTGCCATTTTTGCCCATCAGGCTGCACTCCATGGCCCATAATGACAATGTGATGTTTTCAGAAAGGTTGGCAAATTTATTAAAAATCAAAACCTGAAGTCTCTCATTTCTATAAGCACTCTGCCCCTTTGCTGTGGCACTCCAGCTTGTGGTCAGGTGCCTCCTATTTGCTTTAATTCTCCTTGAGATGTGTCGAGAACTTGGCTGGAGTCCATCATTTAGAAAGGCACATCCCTTCGTATGGAAGGTCCCACAATTCAAACTGCATGTCAGGACAAAAACCAAGCCAAGAAGTCCAAGGAACTCTTCAAAGAGCTCTGAGATCAAATTATGGTGACATAATTTCAGGACAAAGGGATTAAAGCATTTCTAAAGCTTTGAGTCTTCCCAGGAGCAACAGTGGCTTCAATAATTGAACTGGACAAGAAGGACCTTGGAGAGGGAGGTGACCAGCCTCGGGGTTTGAAGACCACTACACCACCAAAAATGAAACAAAAAACTGCATAAACATTCTGGAAAAATATCCCCAAAAAAATCAAATGGAAAACATTAAAAATATATATCTGACTGGGGGTGCCCTGTCCCCTTAGCAGCAGGACCCCTGTAACATAAATGACTTCACATGTCTGTGAAATTAGTTTGCTTTGTTAAATGACTCGAGTTGTTGACATGTGGCCCAATTGTGTCCTTTGTTGTGTTAGAAGCAGACAGGCAAAGCCACCAAACTCCATCACAAGTCACTGCAGAATGGCAAACGTCACCCAAAATCATTTTATCAAGTTAAAAACAAGTAGAGATCATACGGCATTGATTTATAGCACAATAACCTACAAATGATTTATGTGATTTGTGCTCCTAATTAAAGCAATGAACTCCATTTACACTCTTTAATGTGATTTAGATAAAGATACCTAAAATCTTACAGCTTGACGATTTTCAGTACAGCTGATTTAAATTAACTACAACACACTCCAAGAATAACTTTTAAGTGCATCATGTGTTTTTGTGAAGTAGAAAATGAAAAATATTAATGTTACCTTCAGTTGTATGCACTTCAGGGAAGATCGACCCCGTGAGCATTAAAAGACGGCTGATGGACGTCGTGCGGCACCACCATTTAAGTGGCCGTCCCGTTTACTTGATGGGTTCACTTGCAATGAAAAGTAAAGCGCACCACATCTTTAAGAGGGACGGCGGCCTTGCTTTGGAGCAGCGTGCAGTTTTTTTAACGCCATGTGTAGAGTCCTGTGACTTATTCTACAAGGTAAGAGGGACAGAGAAGGCGTTTTTACTCCTCATCTCCGGCATGCTGCGTCTGCATAACAGCAACAAGGAGGCGGCGGAGGTGGCAGCTGTGCGACATAGTTGGGGGCACTTGCCAATTTTGCTGACATTTCAAAGAAAAACTGGAAACTTTACTCCTCGATGTTTTCATATGTAATTGATGCTAAAGTGACGGATAACGTAAGTGTGCTTTATGTTTTAATAAGATAAACGCTCGAGCAAAGCAGGCAGCTGGGAGAAACTGTTGGCAGCAACGTCAAATGCTAGGCGCGGAGTCTGCACCGGACAGGAGCTGCAAGTCCGCGATCTGACCGAAGTGTTGGATGCAATGGCACAAAGACGCCACAGGAGGGCGCGCGCGTTTAAAAAGCGTTACAAGAGAAGGCGGCGCTGGCGTGGCTGTCAGAGGCGCTGTGGCAGACGCAGTGTTGGCGCGAACTGTTGACCACAGCAGCTAACTAGTAAAGCTCTTGTGATGGACGCGTGTCGGAGTCACTCAGTGTGCCTCTGGGCTTCTCCCTCTGCTTCACAGCTCTCTTTAGCAGTTAAACCTCCGAAAATACAAAGCAAAACTTCCGCTTCCCGCCGGCGCACCAGTGCGATTAACAGACTAACAGACCGGTGCTCTCCTGCATTGCCGTTTACAACCTAACAGTAGGTGTAATCATTTACAAGCACTTTATTTTCTTCGATCTTACAAATCGAATTACTCGGGATGAGTAAAGTTAACATCATAAATGTTAATAAGTAGACGGCGTGTGTAAAGACGATGTTATTTTTACCTGGCGCTTTTCGTGTTAGCACTGGCAAGGTATGCTAAACTGAGGCCCAAGTCCAGCGGTGCTGGCCGGGTCTGTAGCAGCAGTTGGACCATTCACTGTACTGGCCAGTAGCCCACTCCCACTGGTCAATGACCCACCCTCAGAGGTCAGTGGTCTGCTCCCATAGGACAATGGCCCACCCCCAGTTGTCAGTGGTCTGCTTTTGCAGGTCTGTGGCCCACCTTCTGAAGTCAGTGGTCTGTTCCAGCTGGCCAGTGGTCCACTTGAACAGGTAAGTGGTCCACTCTCATAAGTCAGAGGACCACTCCCACAGGTCACTGGCCCACCTCCAGTGGTCAGTGGTCTGCTCCCACATGTCATTGGTCTGTTTCCACAGGTCAGTTGTCCACCCTCAGAGGTCAGTGGCCTCCTCCCATGGGTCAGTTGCTCACTCTCAGAGGTCATTGGCCCACTCGCACAGGTTAGTGGTCCACCCTTAGAGGTCAATGGCCCACCTTCATAGGTCAGTGGCTTGCTTCCACTGATCAGTGCTCCACTAGCACAAGTCAGTGGTCCATCCTCAGATGTCAGTAGTCCACTCCAACAGGTCAGTGGTCCACCCTCAAGGGTCAGTGGTCTGCTCCCACATGTCAGAGACTCTGACTTAGTGAATTGTCAGCACAATACTGTCCACCTCTCTCGGCTGGGAGTCGTGCTGCTGAAGCTGTGTTGGCACCTGGCACCAGGACATGAGTGATCTTAAGCAGTCGGCTCTCAGATACTCAAAACAAAGCAGTCTAGCACTGAAATCATTAACAACAGAAACGTGTTGCTCTCGGTTTGCTGTGCCACAGTCCACTGGATTACTTAATAGTAAGCAATTGTCTGCATGGCTTATTCAAGATGACCTCTAATTAGATTGTTTGATCTTCTCCTTGTTGGGTTAGATTGAGCCATCCTGTAAAACTGTTTGTTTGCACCGCATGTGGAGAACAGACCGACATCAATAAAGTGGCCTTACTTTGAGAACATCTGGGTGACTAACTGTTGCCCTCACCTTTCTCTCTTCCAAGCTTTTCTTGCTTTTCTTTTCTTGAACCTGAACTTAGGCCTCGACATTGCAATTTAAATAAAATGAACTGCTGCTCTATGGAGGAAGTGAGGACTGGGCTGAGCTGTTTTGGCTAAAAAGGGGGGGGGGGGGGGGGGGGGGGGATACAAATAAGATTTCCTGCACTCTTAAAAATTCTTCTTCAACATCATCTCTTTCCTCTTATATTTGGGATTGATGTGCCTGATCAACCTTCTCCATACAGCTCGGTCCTGCACCTCCTTGAGTCAAGTCCTGTTTCTTCATATCTTCCTTTTCTTTATCCATCCAGCACCGCTTAGGCCTCCCTCACTTTCTCCTCCACTATACTTCTGTTCCCATCACTCTTTTGCCCACATTTTCATTGTCTCTGCTCATGACATGTCCATACCACTGCAGCCTTCTTTCCTGCACTTTCTTAGATATATCTCTCTCATTTTTGTTGTCCTCTGATTATCTAATTTCTTATTCTGTCCGGCTTTGGAATTCCACACATCCACCCCCACATTCTCATGTCTTCCACATCTTACTGGCCATGTCTCATTTCCATCCATCATTGCTTGTTTTATGATTGTCTTAGAAACCTGACCTTTAACCTTCCCCCTAATTCTTCAATCACACAATATTGTTCTGTCCACACTGCACTCTATGGGTTATCTCTCCATCTAATTCTCCATCTTGGACTACCACTGATCCTATATATTTAAATGTTTCCACTCTTTTCAGTAGCTCTCCCTGCAGGCTATTTTCTGAATCCTGACCATCACTAAACCTCAAACATTCTGTCTTCATCCTATTTATCTTCAATCCTCTTTCTCCTCAAGCCCTTCTCCATTCTTCCAACTTCTTCTCCACTTCCTCCTTTCTGGTGCTACAAAACACAATGTCATCAGCAATAAGCAGCACCGGGGGATTGCTCTCTAATCCCAAAGAAAGTTTTTTAGTGGCACTTGACAGGGATGTGCGGTTCCTCATAGAGTCTTTGCTTACCAAAGAATGATTTCATTATGGGGGGGATTGTTCTGTCAGAGCCAGCTCAACACATAGCCCAAGTAGGCACTGGCCAAGAAACTCCAAGCACCCCCTCCACCGTAGATGCGAGTCAGTCACCAAGGGGGACCCAAAACCGCCCCCACAGCCCCATCTGTGTCTTTCACATGCTGCCACAAGCACGACAATCTCCCAGGGTGGCCCATTCTTCAATGTCATTTACGAATAACGGGTGCTTACAGCCATCACTGCCTAGGAGCGCCATGTACCACTGAGCCAGCCCTGGGTGGACAGCTTGTGTATGAAATGAGGTCTTTGGGCTTTCAAAAAGGTTGCTAACAAAATGGAAATCTCGAATGTCTGGTAGGCTACCTTACAGAGGCTGAACTATCAAATCGAGACCACCGAAACTGAGCCTCAGTTATTGTAGGCAGCAAAAGTCTGTTTAGAAGTCGGGAAGCCAGTGGTATTTTATAAATCTGGTATCATCTGTTAAAGGATATTAATATAATCAGATCTAAATGAGGTTCCTCCTGGAAACTTCACTTGAATGGTTCCCCTGTGGCATCGCTCTGAAGAAAAAATAAATGAATAAATAAATAAAACACTTTGGCGCCTTTTTTTAAGAAAGTGGATGGCTACTTTTAGCCAAAAAACAAGAAAACACCAAAACCATCAACTTTTAAATCATCAGTAAAAATTGCATTCCAATATTGGTGAGGGCTCCTGTCCTAACCCCCCATGAAGTGCCAATTTGGGCAGTTGTTTCATCCAACGTGGCCTCATTCCGCTGAGCAAAACTCACGTGCAAGTTAGCAAAGGGATCTGTCTTGTCACAAAATTGTGAACATTAAGGGTTTCCCAGCAAGATGTAGCCCATTTTTAGCCATGCGTTGCATGTACAACTGTGCAATCAAATATCAAATAATTCGTCAGTTTTAATGACGAAAATGAGCTTGTTGTTAACGTAGAATAAGTAACTGTGTGTTAAACTGTGCGACTGAGTAGCTGACCATAGTCGGATAAGGAGCCTGCCGAATAACTCGAGCCTCGCGAGACTTTATATACATACAGAAATCCTGGCTGGTCTGCTCTTCCCCGTTTACGATTATTTCTGGGAAATCACTGGACTAAGAGACGAAGCCCCCGATGCTTGCAGGGGGCGGGCAGGCACGTAAAGATTGTGACTCGGCTACCTGCAGTGGTGGCCAGCGAACAATAAGCGAGAGACGAAACCTCAGAGGGCTCACCTTTCACATCAGGTATCACAGATAGCGGTCTGACCGCAGCGTGCAAGCCGGGAATTCAATGGAGGCCGCGTGCGCCGTGCGGCTAGTTAACTAGCACGGAGTCTCGGCCTTCGGCAGCAGGTGCCAAGAACGCCCCGCCCACTTCTGCGCCTTTCCTGACGGCTCAGCGTACTGACGCGCGGCGCGTGCGTAATTAGTTGACGAGTCCCGTCCATCACTTCAGCACCACGGACAGGGCATCCGTCAAGACGTCTTTATTGTATGTAATAGAGAGAGCACGACCGTAGAAAGACCCAGAACGAAGTACTGAGTGGAGTTGGTGGGGTGGGGTATGCGTCCGGGGCTTTATTCCTTAATCAATTAGAGGTCTCCCCCCAGCTGCTCAATAACTTAGGCTTCTATCCCCCGATGTTCGCAAAACCAGCTCTCGTGACTCCCGTTTGTGCTTTACTCACCCCCGCTCGTCGAAGTCGCATATACTCCAAGCTCGTCGACCCCCGGTTTTCCATCCACTTTGTTTATATGGGCTAAGCCCTTAACAAGTGCTGAAGCTAGCGACGCCCTCCCGGAGTGTTCATACTATCCAATTAACCCCCCAAATTGAGGTAAACAAAATCCCCAGTGGACTAACGCGCACATTTTGGCCGTGTCATTACACTAAAGAAAACAATAGCATTATTTATTTCTATAGTACCTTTTCATACAAAGAACGTAGCTCAAAAAAGACTAGGTTATCATATGATTATCACCATAATAAAATGGGGGGGGGGGGGGGGGGGGCGGTTGACAAAAGACCACCCAGCCCCTACTGGGCATTCTGCCTAACATTAATGTGCCTAACGTGTCCCTCATTGTTTCCAGGCTTTGTCTTATTCCAGTATCGCAGCTGGCTGCACAAGACGTCGAGGAGGTGATGATGGCCATAGAACACCAGAGCCGGAAAATAAAGCAGAGAAAAGCCGAGGTTATTCAAGACTGCATATCCTGGAAGAATATAATTCCATGCCTATATAGTCTATTAAGAGTACAACTAAGAAAAAGCCAAATGTAAAAAGTGTTTTTTTATTTTAAAGAATATTTTTAAATTGTTCCACAGTGTTAGCCTGGTGTATGTCTATTGCTAAAGTATTGCAGATTTTTGGTGCATAGCAGCAAAAGGATGCCTTACCACTTCTTTTACTCTTGGTTTTTGGAATATTAAGCAGACCAACATCAGATCGTAGATAACGACTTCTTTTGTAGGGAGACAGGCATTCCAAAACAAAGGAAGGAGTAAGATTCTTTAAGGCCTTCTACCCTATTAGTAGTATTTAGTAGTTGTCCATTAGTAGTCAATTCTAACACTAAGATTGGTGAGATGTGTTCAGATTGTCCTTGTTTAAGATCGTCGCTGCTTCCTTCTGCGCGAATTGCTAAGCTAATAGTAAACAACGGGCGTTCTCTTTATCCCCAAATTTCACCCCTCCAATGAATAATCGGCGCCTTCGTGCGTCTCTCACAGATTTTTCCATGAAAGGGAATCCCCTTGAATTTCAAATCTGCTGTAAAACGTAAAAACTGCACAAAGGTGACTGCACATCCATCCATCCATTTTCCAACCCGCTGAATCCGAACACAGGGTCACGGGGGTCTGCTGGAGCCAATCCCAGCCAACACAGGGCACAAGGCAGGGAACCAATCCAGGGCAGGGTGCCAACCCACCGCAGGACACACACAAACACACCCACACACCAAGCACACACTAGGGCCAATTTAGAATCGCCAATCCACCTAACCTGCATGTCTTTGGACTGTGGGAGGAAACCGGAGCGCCCGGAGGAAACCCACGCAGACACGGGGAGAACATGCAAACTCCACGCAGGGAGGACCCGGGAAGTGAACCCGGGTCCCCAGATCACCCAACTGCGAGGCAGCAGCGCTACCCACTGCGCCACCGTGCCGCCGGTGACTGCACAATAAATCCTTATTTCTAAAGGGTATCAAAAGGTGCCATATAGTCTTTAAATCTAGCAACATGTACACAAACATTCATGGCTTCCCCATTATTTTTGGCCAGTTTATGAAAGGCACTAAGTTAAATTTTGTAAATTAGCTTTCATTGTAAACCTGCTCTGTTCATCTGCCTTTCCTGACAGCACCGTAAGCCGAATGATTGTCGAAATTAATCTTTCATTTCTGTAGCACCTGCCTGCTGCCCGTGCGATTTCCGACTGATGTCGCCCGTTTCTGAAGTTCCTGCCGCGCTCCTGCTGTCCCGTTTCAAGGATTCATGAGATTTGGAAACAGTGCTATACAGAATTGTGTGGACCATATATCTTTAAAGAATGGCCAATTACCCAGGACTGGACCTACCATTAGAGTAACTCTAAAGGGGGCCCTCGGGTCCTGCTCGTCAAAGGGGGCTTGGCATATGTGAGAACAACATAATAGGACAAGTCCACGTTTTCACATACAATACAGACAACGCGGCAATCTTCCATCCAGCATGCACCTCTGCCCCACTTCTATCCTCACGATTAGAAACCCATCCAATCAAGCCTGTATAAAAATACTTTAAAAGATAAAAACACGAATGTGCAGAGCACAGCCGCAGGGCACCTGTCTAATAAGTGTTTGATGAGATCGTAAATCTGAGCAGTTATACTTGATGTACAAGAAAGCAATTAAAGATCATTTCCATCCATAGACTCAGTGTGCGGGTTTCGTCCTTCCCGTCTATGCCACGGAGACTCGCGGAACGTGGACATCAGCTGTCATTGGGGTCCCTAAACGCACTCCCGCAGCTTGAAAGTGACATGCGGTGACAACTCGAGCTTGCAATACAGCGAACGAGAGGCCGTTTCAATCACGCTGGTGTCCGTCTGAATGTGCCCGCCAGTGTGTGCCGCACAGCGGCAGCGCCCGACTCGAATGACCCCGCGTTTTGGAGGACATTCCAAATGAAACGAGTTTTTTCCGGTGCCTCGCCGACAAAAGAGCACGTCAACAGACACAGCATTTGGATTGAGAGCGACAGGCGCTATTTTAGGACTTTTGGAAGATGGCACGCGCTATTTTTAGTCGGCGCTATAAATAGAAGAGGCGCTGCATGCCAACTTCTGCATTGCGCAAGTGAAGAAAGAAACGTGAAGCACAGCAAGAGAAAACCGACCGGTTATGCAAACGAGAGTGGACTTCATGTTTTGCTTAACTCGTTTTTATTCCTGACTTTTCAGTGGCACAGATAAAGCTTAGCCTACCTAATATACTTTACACGGAACAGGTGACAATGGCGTACTTTAAGTGACTGAAGTGAATAGAAATGTTCTATGTAGACATCTTGTAGCTCCAGTGAACACAAACATTCCTGGAAGGAGAGAGACAGTTTTAAATGACCACATTAAACAAAGGGATTCTTGACACGCTCATTGAGGAGCCCCAGTAAACAAGAGGATCCTCGAAAGGCAGCACAATTTTATACAACTTACTTTCTTGTATAGCGCTCTTCACAATTCTCAGTTAAAATACAAATTTAGATTATACTAATTTCTAAATATAGAACTGGTACAGATTTAGATGCAGATTTGTTAAAACACATATAGATAAAGGCAGTGGCTGATTAAACATAAATGGAAATCAACAATATCTGTACATTAATTAGTTGATGAAGAGGACTCTTGCAAGGTATATTAATTAAGGATTCTGAGAAGGAGATACAAATTGCTTTAGGAGGCTTTAAGTAAACAAGATGGATTCCTCAGATGACACAAAAGTTATTGGCAGCGATGGTGATCTGGAGAATTCTTGGAAGAAAATATATAATGCATTCTGTGGTCCCGGTCAATGAGAGGATTGTTACAAGGCACTTTGGTGCCACCTGTAATTCTTGGAAGAAAACAAAATCACTTTCAGTGGACCCAGTGAACAAGAGGGATGTGTAAGGGAGACAAATATATAAGAAGACAGCACTGCTTTGAGTGGACCCATTGAACAAGTTGGATTCCTCTAAGGTGAAACAAGAGCTATTGTCAGCCCCAGTGATTAAAAGGGTTCTTGGAAGAAGAAGATACAAATGCATTCTGTGGTCCCATCAATAAGAGAGAGGTTCTTTGCAAGGCACTTTGTGGTACCTCTAATATTTGGAAGAAGACTCAGACACCATCAGTGGTTCCAGAGAACAAGGCAATTCTAAGAGGGAGACACATGGAGCCTGTATTCCCATATACTGCAAACAAGAGGATTCATGGAAGAAAACACCAACCCTTTGAGTGGCCCCAATGAACAAGAGGGATTTCAGTAAAAAAAAAAATAAATTACATTGATGCTCAGCAAAGGTCAAACAGATGGACAGCACATCATGACACCTCAAAGCAGAGTGGACACAAAGCCAAAGGCAAAGCGCTTCCATGGATCAATAACCCAAATAAGGAAGCTCCTTTCAGAGTAAAACAGATTTTGTCTCTGTGTTTTCTTTTTAAAAACATTCTTACGACATTTCTCAGAGCTCATGCTTTTCTTCATCAGTTTACTTGTGCATAGAGAATGCCTTCTCGTGCTCCACCTATTTAATCAAGATGGTATTTTAAGATGAAAGACCTATTTATAGCTGCTTTCAAACTTTACAAAATATTTTGTACTGTGGCCAAGCCCAAGGCCAAGACTGTGCACGCTGTAGCTGCAGCTTACTTTTGTTTTTCATGGCATCTTCCTCATTCTGTTTCCTTTCACCGTACAGTATGCAGTTCCAAAAAGAAGCTTTTGTTTCTTTGAGACAAGAACCCTTAAATTTAAAATGCTTCCTTAGGTCTTCTTGATTCATGTAAAAGATTGAATGTCAGGAAACAGTTCTAGAAGTTTCTAATTTTTAACAATCAATTTCATTTTATCACCACTGATCCAGTGGCTCGGATCTCATCTCACAGTTGATTTATCCTGCCCTCATGACTGCTAGAACTCTGTAGAAAAGGGAATTGGCTTCATTGACAGTCAGTATTGTAAATTTGCTAATTAAAATCCGACTAGTTCATGGAGCTTCTTTCACAGCACACACTATGACAAGCTGCATTACAACACAAAAATCAAAATTGCAAGACAATTTCACAAGAAAAGCAGCCAAGTTTTGACATGGCAGTAACAGAATACACAGTGCTAAATGTCCACTGGTGGGAAGTCAAAATGTGAAGCAGGTAATGCTTATGGCGATCCAAAATTGTGTTATACTCAAGAAACGGGGCTATTGATGTCCAGAAATGTTTGTTACACACAACCAATACCACAGTCTGGGAGTGCAGGGAGGCCCTAGATAATGGTGACAGCAGTGGCAGGCAGATGTCAGGAGTGAGCCCTGGATAGGAACTGGGTGCCATGCCCATTAAAGAATACATTTAGAATTGTTCTATTTAACCGCCCCCCCTTACAGTAGGCAGTGTGGCCTATTAGACTGGACTGCCAATACTGATGCTCTGTGTAAGAGAAGACAGAGCCGGCTATACTTCCTTAGAAGGCTGGCGTCCTTCAACATCTGCAATAAGATGCTGCAGATGTCCTATCAGATGGTTGTGGCGAGCGCCCTCTTCTATGTGGTGGTGTGCTGGGGAGGCAGCATTAAGAAGAAGGACGCCTCACACCTGGACAAACTGGTGAGGAAGGCAGGCTCTATTGTTGGCATGGAGCTGGACAGTTTGACATCTGTGGCAGAGCGACGGGCGCTCAGCAGACTCCTGTCAATTATGGACAATCCACTGCATCCACTAAACAGTGTCATCTCCAAACAGAAGAGCAGCTTCAGCGACAGACTGCTGTCACTGTCCTGCTCCACTGACAGACTGAGAAGATCGTTCCTCCCCCAAACTATGCGACTCTTCAATTCCACCCGGGGGGGTAAACATTAACATTGTACAAATATATTGTCTGTTTTTACCTGCATTATTATCAATCTTTAATTTAATATTGTTTTTTTGTATCAGTAAGGTGCTGCTGGAGTATGTGGATTTCCCCTTGGGATTAATGAAGTATCTATCTATCTATCTATCTATCTATCTAGAGGCTAAAGTGAAAAATCAGATGACTAAGGCCTATAAATCTAATGACTGCTGGTTCTAGCTCCATGACCCACAGTAGTAACTTGAATGGTCCGATCTCCAGATTAATAAAGTACAGCTGGACACATGCAATGTGGTTTTCACTACAGAAAGGTGCAAAGCCAGAAAATGCCTGGTTACTTCTTATTGCAAATTTTGTCTAGGATTTGACTTACTTCTGCATGAGCACAATCTACCTGGGTCATTTGTGAAAGTAAAGATTGATTGACTGGGGTGGCCCAGCTATAAATGTCACTTTTTTTACAGCCTCAGAAGACTGGATTCAACCCCCATCTCCTTCAGGTCCTGATCAGAGTTTAAAAGTCCTCCCCATGTTGTTTTTTTTTTTCCACCAGCTAATCCAGTTTTCTCCCACATCCCAATGATGAATGGGTCATGATCATTCATGACTCTAGACAGACCCTCTTATGTTTCAGCCAGGGCCCCCCTCAACTGGTGTTCGCGTGTCCTTTTCTACGTCTTTTTCTTCTAATTTGATTCTTTTGTTAACATTGTTGATTGTTTAGTTTTTATGTTTCTGTGTATTATTTACTGTGTTCCATGTGTCTTGTGGGTGGTTCCCCAAGAGGCAGGGCCACCTGCTCATTATTCTGCCCTGAGGGCAACAGAAAATGAGAATGACTGGAAGAAAAGTCATAGAGAAAAAGCAAGTGTCTGAATCAGGAGACCAAAAACCACGAGACAAGAACAAGGTGAAAAAGGATTGCAATGTTCAAAATCACTAAAAAAATCAAACATGAGTTGACAAAATGAAAGCACAAGAAGGGTTTTGGAACGCAAGTAGTCAAACGAGGAAGTGAACCTAGAATGACCATTTTATCCTGCTTAGTAATGACTGACAGGCTCACAACCTCTTAGTGGGCAACACCTGGCAATTTAACACAGCTGAACAAAATCCAAAATAGTAGCAAAAAACAGTCCAAATTGAAAATGAACTTTAGAATGAAGCATTGTATCAAAAATCAAATGATTTCACCAGATTCCTTGGTGATAAAATCCCCTATAACGCAGCTCAGGACATGTAAAAAATCTACAAAACGGTCTCAGGATCCTGATAGCCATCACCTCCGGCGACTGAGGAAACCCCACAGTCCCTTGTGGTTCATTGAATGTGCTGGTGGTGGTGGTGCTGGTGGTGCTGGTGGCGAGTTCTCCTGTGTATATTGCTTTCTGAATTACTGGATTTTGGATCCTATGCTCAGTTTTTGACTTTGTTTTTTTAAGATTTGGCATTGCAATTAGTTTGTCTTGGATTGCCTTTGCCTTTTCAGGCATCCCTTGCTGTAACGTCTGTGCTCTTTTGAGCTTTACTATTTTACAGAGCTTTTTAAAAAGTAATATTTTTCTTTATAAAGATTCTTCATTGCCCTTTTTGTGAAGAGCAAGGGTTTGAAGGTTTTTTTCCCCCTCTAGTGGGCATTTTGAGTATTTTGGGACTGGTTGTTCTTTATAGCTCTCTAGTTCATAACAAGCCCAGAGTGAGTCTGTCTGTGCCCCATGATGACCTGGTGTCCCGTCCAGAGATGCTTCCTGCCTTGAATAGAGTGATATGAAGAAGGACCTTGGCCTCTCTTAACACTAAACTTTAATTAAGTAGACATGAGAATGTGCGCATGTCCTAAATGTATAATTATCTTGGGGTTCCTATGAAGGTCTTTTGTGAATATAAAGATTAATTGACTGATTGCTCCTGGGTGGCACACAGGAGTAGACTTAGAAGGGTTTGAACCCCACTTAGATGTTCTAAGGGAATCACAGAAAAGCTAGTATGTAATGTCAAAGCTGAGGAGTCGCCTAAACCTGACTACACAAGAACTACTAGTGTGAGATCATGCAATAGTATGGAGAGCAGCAAAACCCACAGAGCATCTGAAAGTATAAATGATACAGAGTATACAATGGCAAAGCTAAGAATTATGCTTGATAGCCATCAGAATACAATATTTCATGTGAGATGTTAAAAAGAGTCTGAGCCATTTCAACTATCTGTTTTGAGAGAGAGAGAGAGATAGGGAGAAAAAATATTTATAAACATTCCAATTGGCACCTAGCTATTTTCACAGTAATATCATGTATTTTCAACTATTAAGATAAAACTAAAAAAAATTAAAACAGAAACAAAAATATATAAGAAGAAAGTTTTAAAAATAACAATAAAACACATGAACATGTTTAGTTGTTCACCATTTTGCAGTCTCTGGGCGCATTTGTCCAGCTATGCCAAGCGTCACTGGTTCTACAATCGCAGTACATCCTGCTCAGTAATTCCACAAGGTACAGTGTGGGTCACTTCCTTAACAGACGACCTTTCTAAATTATGTGATCAGCCAACAACAATATTCTATTAAAGTATGCATAGCATAAATAATGAGTTTATTTTCCAAAAAGATTTCTCACTACTGTGTGCAGCGAGCAAAAACCTGACAAGTAACCTTTAACCTTTAACACTTGTGAGCTGTGTGTTTTCAGTTTTATGGGTGCTCAGAATGACCAGGCCAACAATACTAATTTCTTCTGGGCTGACACCGAGACTTTTCCTTATTTTATTTTGATTAGACAGAGTAATGTTTTTGGTGAAGGATCCTTTCCAAGTTATTTCTATAGTTTAGTTCTTCCTTAGGACTGTGCTTATTATTTTCTGTATCTTTTATCTAGGGTCTTTGAATTTTCACCTAACTTGGGTGGACACATATTTGATATCTATTTTAAAGTGTGTTAGGGTTAGGGTTACCATTCTTGGTAAGTATATGGTGGTAAAAGAAATGATGACAATGTTTGTGACTGAAATAAAATCACTCACACTCACTGATTCCAATTAATCCATAAAAACACAAGGAGAATGTGCAAACTCCACGCAGACGGGAGCAGTATGAGGCAGAAATGGCAACTCTGTGTTACCATTCTGCCTATGCTAAATGTATGCCTATAACGTCTGTTCAGTTCTGGTCATCTGATTGCACACTACTCCTGAGCTCAGTCTTCCCATCACTAGACCATGGAAGCACATGCTTGAATGACAGCAG
This sequence comes from Erpetoichthys calabaricus, assembly GCF_900747795.2. NCBI lineage: Eukaryota > Metazoa > Chordata > Cladistia > Polypteriformes > Polypteridae > Erpetoichthys > Erpetoichthys calabaricus. The sequence goes on from NC_041404.2 coordinate 27,415,643, forward strand.
GCAACACCCTGACAAAGAACTCAAAACTTTTTTTTTTTGAATGTGGGGAATAAACTTTAGTTTAATGAAAGGCTGAGTGATCCAGGAGACATTTTGCGTTATTATTTGTGTATAGGACAGAGACAGCAATTCACATCTGGGCATTAACGTTCAAGGATGTCAATTTGAGCCATTGGAGTGGACTTTCTCAGAGGAATCCACACCCCCTGTGGCTGTAGAATGACGTGGAAAATGACATCGACATGTCCTGCAATAAATGTGCAATCTGAAGACACACATCAATACTCGAGAATACTTCTGGCTTGGAAAAAATGGACTTAAAAAGCATTAAAACTTACCGATTATGTTAAGACCTGGGGTACCAGAGGCGGAGTGGTCATAGGGAACACCGGGAGATTTCTTGCTGAGCCGGTGACGTTTCTTTGCTGGTTGAACTGCCATGCACACCTTTAAAATTTTCATTAATTAAAGAACACGCAGTGAGTGATTACATAAAAAAGACGAATCCTTTCCAAGTTGTATAACCCCGTTTTGCTTGCAGGTATCCATTGTAGGGGAAAAGAATTAAGGCGACCCCTTCCAGAAAGGTACAATCCCGCGCGTGTTTAAATTGAGACTTTACAGCCGTCCATCCATTTTCTTAACCGGAGTGCTGCATTTAACAATTTTACAATGGACACGAAAGGTAAAAGGAGAATGAAAAGTGATGTTGGGAAATCCAGGGGAGAAAAAACAGGTGAGAAAAGGCGTCATCCGTTAACTTTACAACACTGCATTCAGAGCCGGATTTATATGAAAAGAGGCCCTAGGCTATTCCACTTATGAGGCCCTTTCACCTTCCATTTTTAAGTTTGTAAATTACATGAGAGATAATAAAATTTTGCTAACAATTTGAATGTAGGCCCCTCTTGATCTTGAGGCCCTAGGCTGAAGCCTAGTTAGCCTATAGGAAAATCCGGCTGCATTACTTCACGACTTCAGTAGCACTAGATGACAGCAACATAGCCAGCTAGCCACAATATCAAATGTGATTGGCCCTGCCGTCTGTCATATTGCCTAAAACACTAAGTTTCTAGCATTATGAACATGCTGCTCGATGATAATTGATGTGCAATGCTTCACATAACAGCATTGTTAACTTTAGGTCATTAAATAACGTGGCGTTCAAAAAGAGTAGTTGCAACTTAGCGCCGCTACGTAGCTTTAAGTGTATAGAATTTTGGCTTTGTGTGGCACATTAAAAAGGGAATACAGTATGCTTAGTGAATTTGCGATTCAAGCATGAAGCCACTGAAACGCTACCAGCGAATAATGCCCAGGGAGAATAAAATACTCCCCGTGCTTCTCAGTTCAGCTCCCACTTTCAGCCACAGAGTCAGTCTGGTGATGCAGAAGAGGCAGAAGCAGCAGGTCGCAAAAAAAGGACATCAGCAAGTAGGTGCAACATTGTGGTGCTATGTAGTTTTGTGAAATGTTATTATGACGAAAGGATATGAAGAAATAATGTAAGGAAGGGTATAAAATAATAGAGCAATATAGGCATCATGTATTATGTATTGCAAATGTATCATTACCCAAGTAACACTGGCATACACACTGCATAGTAGCAGTCCTATTCGTTATTTAATTTATTTGATAAGACTGGTCTAGTGGGAAGAGAGGAAGTTAGATCAAGTGCAGGATCCAAGCCAGAGACAAGGGAGCACTGTAGTTTGGGGCACATGACAGAGGCAACAACAGCTAAGGAGGATCAAGAAGGAGATACTTGGGGAAGATTAAAGGAGTGCAGAGAAGGCTACTACAGGCTTTTATTACTTTGCACATCCCCAGTCCAAAGATCTAGATCTGTTTTTCTGCTCTCACCTCCTACAATCCCCAAAATAGAGCATGTTTTTGATGTTTTTATATTGATTGGAAAGTGTGACCTTGACTATCGAGGGTACAAAGCATAAGCTACCTATACTCTGCAAGACAAAACATTTGATCATAGCTATTTGCTGCTCCAGCATCTACATGAGTGTATTGAAAAGAACAAGAGACAGGTGCTTTAAGAGTTGTAGGTCTCTTTTTTTTTTGGAGGGGGGGAGGGGTTCCATGACAGCTATATTATAATGCCCTCCTTCCCCCACCCCTAGTAAGAGTGGGCCAGTCTACAGTGCATCTGGAAAGTATTCACAGCGCATCACTTTTTCCACATTTTGTATTTTACTGCCTTATTCCAAAATGGATTAAATTCACTTTTTTCCTCAGAATTCTACACACAACACCCCATAATGACAACGTGAAAAAAGTTTACCTGAGGTTTTTGCAAATTTATTAAAAATAAAAAAATTGAGAAATCATATATACATAAGTATTCACAGCCTTTGCTATGAAGCTCAATATTGAGCTCAGGTCCATCCTGTTTCCCCTGATCATCCTTGAGATGTTTCTGCAGCTTCATTGGAGTCCACCTGTGGTAAATTCAGTTGACTAGACATGATTTGGAAAGGCACACACCTGTCTATATAAGGTCCCACAGTTGACAGTTCATGTCAGAGCACAAACCAAGCATGAAGTCAAAGGAATTGTCTGTACACCTCCAAGACAGGATTGTCTCGAGGCACAAATCTGGGGAAGGTTACAGAAAAATTTCTGCTGCTTTGAAGGTCCCAATGAGCACAGTGGCCTCCATCATCCGTAAGTGGAAGAAGTTCGAAACCACCAGGACTCTTCCTACAGCTGGCTGGCCATTTAAACTGAGCGATCGGGGGAGAAGGGCCTTAGTCAGGGAGGTGACCAAGAACGCGATGGTCACTCTGTCAGAGCTCCAGAGGTCCTCTGTGGAGAGAGGAGAACCTTCCAGAAGGACAATCATCTCTGCAGCAATTCACCAATCAGGCCTGTATGGTAGAGTGGCCAGATGGAAGCCACTCCTTAGTAAAAGGCACATAGCAGCCTGCCTGGAGTTTGCCAGAAGGCACCTGAAGGACTCTCAGACCATGAGAAAGAAAATTCTCTGGTCTGATGAGACAAAGATTGAACTCTTTGGTGTGAATGCCAGGCCAATACCATCCCTACAGTGAAGCATGGTGGTGGCAGCATCATGCTGTGGGGATGTTTTTCAGCGACAGGGACTGGGAGACTAGTCAGGATAAAGGGAAAGATGACTGCAGCAATGTACAGAGACATCCTGGATGAAAACCTGCTCAAGAGCACTCTTGACCTCAGACTGGGGTGACGGTTCATCTTTCAGCAGGACAACGACCCTAAGCACACAGCCAAGATATCAAAGGAGTGGCTTGAGGACAACTCTGTGAATGTCCTTGAGTGGCCCAGCCAGAGCCCAGACTTGAATCTGATTGAACATCTCTGGAGAGATCTTAAAATGGCTGTGCACCGACACTTCCCATCCAACCTGATGGAGCTTGAGAGGTGCTGCAAAGAGGAATGGGAGAAACTGGCCAAGGATAGGTGTGCCAAGCTTGTGGCATCATATTCAACAAGACTTGAGGATGTAATTGCTGCTAAAAGTGCATCGAGAAAGTATTGAGCAAAGGCTGTGAATACTTATGTACATGTGATTTCTAAGTTTTTTATTTTTAATAAATTTGCAAAAACCTCAAGTAAACTTTTTTCACGTTGTCATTATGGGGTGTTGTGTGTAGAATTCTGAGGAAAAAAAAATGAATTTAATCCATTTTGGAATAAGGCTGTAACATAACAAAATGTGGAAAAAGTGATGCGCTGTGAATACTTTCCGGATGCTCTGTATATCATGTCACTCCAGGGCTGAAAGACAGTCCGCACTCCGCCACTGCTCAGTGCCCTTCACCTCCATTACAAAACACAAGAGCGGGTGATATATTTTTAACAATACTGAATGAGACTGCATGGCACAATGAAGGAAGTAAGTGCCTATAAAATTGGAGTTTGTTTTTTTTTTTTGTCTTTGATGCATAAAAGATTGTACTTCTGGCAGCAACACTCTTTCTCCTAAATCCATGTTTGCCTGTTATTGCCTGTTGCCATACCAGTGGCATTATGTCCTCCTGGTTCCATCAGCTCTTATGAGCAACTCTTCCTGTTAGGCAGAATTTAGAAACATCATTGATGAAACCAAGTCAAAATCCCTAAGTGACCTTACTTCTGTGATTACTCTCAACTGGGCACACTTGAGGAAAGATGGAATAAGGAATAACTTTTATTTAATCATTTTCTTAACCCGCAAATTTCAGTATCAAAAGTGCAAGGCATGAAACACAAAGGGACCAACCCTGGAGGTGGCATTTGTTTGTTGCAGACACACTCACCATGTTAAAATGAGGGTAAAATGAATGCATCAAAATACAGGGAAATAATGGAGGAACACCTGATGCAGTCTGCAAGAAACCTGCACTGTGGGAGCAAATTGGATTTCCAAGAAGACAAAGACCCCAAGCATAAAGTTAAAGCTACAGAGGAATAGCTTAAAAATAACAATGTTAACACCCTAAGGGGCCGAGTCATTTTTATAAAAAACCCTTCTTTTAATTGCTTGCCTGCCTCGTGCTGACCAACAAACATCTCACCGCACAAAGGTTAGCACTGCTGTCAGACAGCTGGAGTCTTGTGCTCGAGTCCTGCAGTGTTTGTGTGTGTGTTCTGTCTGTGTTAGCGCTGCTTGTCTTATTTCAAAGCCATTCAATTCCAAACTTGAGGTGGTGTTGTTTCACTTTAGGCTGTTCATAGCCAGCAGATTTTCCTGGGATGATTACAAGGCTGTCGTTTTACTTAATATTTAATCTCTATGGCTATATTTTTTCAGAAGTATCACAACGATCTGATACTAATCAAGGCAAACCAAACACCAGTAAGAATCCCACTGTTTTGACTTATTGTCATGCAAATGGTGTGCAAACGTGTACACTAATCAATATCAAATGAGGGACAGGCATAAATAATGATGTACAACCCCAATGCCAAAAAAGTTGGGACGATGTGTAAAATATAAATAAAAACAGAATACGATGACTTGAAAATCTGATTAAGCCATATTTTATTCACAATAGAACATAGAAAACATTTCAAATGTTTAAACTCAGAAAATGCACCATTTTAAGAAAAGAAAAAGGTCATTTTGAATTTGATGGTAGCAACACATCTCAAAAAAAGTTGGGACAGGGCCATGTTTACCTCTGTGTGGCATCCCTTTTTCTTTTAACAACAGACCGTAAACATCTGGGAATGGAGGAGACCAGTTGCTGAACTTTAGAGAGAGGAATGTTGTCCCATTCTTGTCTGATATAGGATTCTAGTTGCTCAACAGTTCTGGGTCGTCTTTCTCATATTTTTCGTTTCATGATGCGCCAAATGTTTTCAACTGGTGAAAGGTCTGGACTGCAGGCAGGCCAGTTCAGCACTTGGACCGTTCTACTATGAGGCCATGCTGTTGTAATAGATGCAGTATACAGTTTAACATTGACTTGTTGAAATAAGCAAGGCCTTCCCTGAAAAAGACATTGTCTGGATGGTAGCATATGTTGCTCTAAAATCCGTATATACCTTTCAGCATTGATGGTGCCTTTCGAGATGTTGCCAATTCCACGGGCAATAATGCACCCCATACCATCAGAGATGCAGGCTTTTCAACTGAGCACTGATAACAAGCCTGAAGGTCCCTCTTCTCTTCAGTATGGAGGACATGGCGCCTATGTTTTCCAAAATAATTTCAAATTTTGATTAGTGTGACCACAGAACACTTTTCCTCAGTCAATTTTAAATGAGCTTTGGCCCAAAGAAGATGGTGGCATTTCTGGATCATGTTCACATATGGCTTATTCTTTGCATGATAGAGCTTTAACCTGCATTTGTGGAAGGCATGGCCAACTGCATTGACACACAGTGATTTCTGGAAGTGTTCCTGAGCCCATGCATTGATTTCCATGACAGAATTGCGCCTGTTTTTAATGCAGTGCCGCCTGAGGGCTCAAAGGTCACGGGCATCCAATACTGATTTTCGGCGTTGTCCCTTGCACACAGAGATTTCCCCAGATTCTCAGAATCTTTTGATGATATGTACTGTAGATGATGAGATATTCAAAATCTTCACAATTTTACGTTGAGGAATGTTACTCTGAAATTTCCACAATTTGTAGACAGCTTTTTTGCAGATTGGTGAACCTCTGCCCCTCTTTATTTCTGAGAGATTCTGCCTCTCTGAGGTGCTCTTTTTATACCCAATCATGTTACTGACCTGTTGCTAATTAACTCAATTAGTTGCCAAGTGTTCCTCCAGCTGTTGCTTTTTAGTACCACTTACTTTGTAAGTCTTTTGTTGCCAGGTCCATACGTTTTTGAGATGTGTTGCTGTCATCAAATTCAAAATGAACAAATATTTTTCATGAACTAGCATAAAATCTCACTTTCGACATTTCATATGTTTTCTGTGTTCTATTGTGAATAAAATATGGGCTTATAAGATTTGCAAATCATTGCATTCTGTTTTATTTACAATTTACACAGCATCCCAACTTTTTTGGAATTGGGGTTGTAAGTTCATGTTAATATTTAAGAGGTCTGCATACATATGGGAAAATTCTGACATATTCCCACCAATATTTTAATGACAGGCCAGGATTGTGACCACCAGTTCATAGCTGCATGATCCTCTGGGTGGACACTGGGCTGCATGTGAGGTAAAGAAGAATGACCAAAATGTGAAAATGTCGACAACTAGGATGGTAAGAGTACAGGATTGACATCTTTCATAAACCTGACACTGAAATCCCCTAAGTATCTAAGTAATTCAAACATTTCTTTGAATTCATACACACACAGCAACAGCATCCTTAAAGACTGTAATGAAAACTAATTGATATGCAGTCCATCTTTCCATACTGTCTTCATTTCAGGGTCAGACAGGACCCTGGACATGTCACCCTCAGGGTCACTCAAACATTCAGCATACATGTATTTTCAGGATCTGAGAGCAAACTGATAAACTTGGAGAACACCTACATGAACACTTGAAGAGCATCGGCCCTTCTAATATCACAGCATTTTTCATTCTCATTCCTTTTATGATACAGCCTATATGTCATTTACATAAAAAAATACTGATGTGTGCAGTAGCATGTGTATCCATCGGTGTTGTCACAGTTGTAGTCTTTCTAGCCCAGAATTTAAAATTTAGATTATTTTTGACAGCACCTCATATTCATAAAAGGACACTGAATCTTTGGTGTAATCCAGAATATACAGTTTTCAGCTTCCTTTGCTTTTTTATGGTTGTCCTGCTACATAGGACATGTCAGTGTGCAATAACATAACAGGCCTAATGTGTTCACATGACTAAACAGTAGAAGCAGAATCAGCCACGTGTCAGACCTCATTGAACACTCAAGAAACTGAAAGAGAAGGGTCAGCAAAGTTTATTTCGTCACTGGGTGGAAATCTATGCAAATACCCAAATTGATGTCCACAATCCTGCTATGAACAGGAAGCTGACAGCTTTAAAATCAATCAAATGAGTGAAATATGAGCATACCACAACTTAACAAGAAGACAGGAGCCATGGCCATACCATCATGACACCTTAAACCAAAACACATTAGTCACTGGAGGAACTTTCAGAGCCATACCCAGGAGTTAGTTCCTTCAAGGAAAAGGAGTGTCAGCTTAGCATATTATAATAAACGCTCATCTTTGTCAATGAAACTCTCCAGAAGATTCACAAGAAGATATTTTTTTCCTTCAGATTTCTCTGTGCCTCAGAGTTGGACAAATCCAGTCTGACTGAGCAGTGCAATGTAAAATTAGTGAAACACAATGTACATGTATGCAAATATTCAGGTTCCTGGGAAAGCCCATCCTGCGCTTCCAGGTATTTCTAAAAGTAAAACCAGGAAGTAAATTAAGTCAGCAGTCACTCAAAGGCCTGAGAAATAAAAGATAGGTAAAGCAAAAGTGCCTTGGGCGCAAGGTGTGAGATTTCCAGTAGAACATTTGGTCCTGGTAAGGTGGACATTAGGCTATTCACTTACATTAGTAGTGAAAGTTGGCCACTTTACTCTGTCTGGCACTTTCCAAAAGGGGGCAGTACAATTAATAGTGCTACCTCATAGCTTTCAAGTCCCAGGATCAAATACTGATAGTAGATTGGCCTCACTCTTTTACCAGAAGCTTGTAGTTCTGTCCAAGATAGACTGGCAGACATACATTCACCGGTTTGAAGATGAACATGATGGGTAGTAAACCACTACTGATTCAGGTGTCAAGTTGGGGAGCATGCACTGGTACAGTGCGTTGCCACACCCACTACACGACGAAACAACTCGGGGTCCCGGTCTGCAACCCCCAAGGCAAACACGTGGTCAGTGCCGTAACTGACGCTCCTTCACAATGCAGGTAATGTATCTCATTTGGGACTCCATGAGCAACCGCTCATTAGACACAAAGTCAAACCAACGGTACCCAAGGATTCTCTGAAGAGACACAGTACCAAAGGAGTCCAGTCTTCATCTCAGGTCACTGGATAGCATCCATGTCTCACAATCATATAGCAAGACAGGAAGCACCAGGACCCTAAAGACTTGGACCTTCGTCCAAACGCCACACACCCCTTTCCAGCGACTTCATGACCTCCATGCTCTCCCAATCTGTCTACTGACTTCATAGGAAGACTCACCAGAGACATTAATGTCACTGCCAAGGTAAGTAAACCTCTCGACAAGGTCGACACTCTCTCCGCAAACAGACACACTGCTGATGGCTGTGCCCAAGAGGTCATTAAAGACCTGGATCTTGGTTTTTATCCAGGACACTCGCAAGCCTAGACACTCAGACTCCTCACTCAGCCTCTCGAGCGCCCCAATCAGAGCCTCCATTGACTCTGCGAAGATCACAGCATCATCAGCAAAGTCAAGATCAATGAATCTTTCTTCACCAACAGATGCCCCACAGCCGCTGGACCCCACGACCTTGCCCAACACCCAGTCCATACAAGCATTGAAGAGAGTAGGATCAAGAACACACCCCTGACGAACCCCAGAATCAACTGGGAAAAACGCAGAGGTCCTGCCTCCACTCTGCACAGCACTCACAGTACCAGTATACAGGCTGGCCATGCTATCCAGCAACCTCGAGGGGATCCCGCAAATCCTTAGGATGTCCCACAGGGCAGCTCGATCAGCTGAGTTGAACGCTTGCGAAAATCAACAAAGGCTGCAAAGAAACTCTGCCGATATTCACATTTGCGCTCCATGAGAACCCTCAGTGCCAGGATATGGTTGATGGTAGACTTCTTAGGCGTAAAACCAGACTGTTCAGGTCGCTGGTAGGTGAGCAAGTGATCACGGATCCTATTGAGGATGACCCTAGCAAGAACCTTACCCAGCATCGAGAGCAGTGTTATCCCCCTGTAGTTGCCGCAATCCAGGCAATCACCCTTCCCTTTCCAGATATGGACGACAAGTCCCATTTTCCAGTCAGTTGGGATGATGCCAGTCTCCCAAATGGAAGCAAAGATTGCTTGCAATGCCAGGAGGACAGCCTTGCCACCAGCCTGGAGAAGTTCACCCCGGATACCACAGATCCCTGTAGTGCTTCCTCCCCTCAGCTGGTTCACCACCTGTGCAATCTCAGTGAGATTGGGTGGTTCACAGCTAATTGGAGGATCAGCCTCAAGGACTGTGGACCCAGAGATATCCAACATCCTTGCCAGGGGATCAGCTATGAACAGTTGCTCAAAGTAGCCAGCCCAGTGGGTCACAACTGCAGTGTCATCCGTAAGGACCGTTCCATCAGCCTCCCTGACCGCGACTCTCCGAGGAACAGATTTGGATGTGCGTAATGCTTCGATTCCTCTGTAAGCAGGACGTGGGTCGCTAGACCACAGATGGTGTGTCACTTGCTCACAGATTCCTCTAACAAACACCTCCTTATCTGCCCTCAGAGCCCTCGCAGCCGTCCTTCTCAGTTCCTGGTACAGACCAGAGTTGCCATTGAGCCGTGCGCTGCGACTGCTCTTGATGATATCCAGGGTGCCCTGCAAGATGAAACATCTCCTTCTGGGAACACTGGCAACACCAACACAACCCTCAGCAACCTTCAGGGTCCTGTCACGTAAAGGTCTCCCACATCACATTAGGATCGGCAGTCATACCCAAATCTGCAAGTTCCTCATAAAAACTGTGTGCAAACTCATTAGAAATAGCCTGGTCTTGGAGTCTGGTCAAGTCCTGGCTCATTTTCCTAGTAGGTGGTAACCTACTGGACCTACGCTGGATCCTAAGAGTAGCAACAAGTTTGTGGTCGGAATTCACAAACTATGCCCTTCTGTAGACCCTGCAGTTTTGCAAGAGCCTCCAGCGTCTGTCCATGAGGATGTGATTGATCTCCTTCGGCCGCACCAGTATTGGAATACCAAGTCCAACGATGCGATTCTGGGCGCTGGAACCAGGATCTGGTGATTCGCAGCCCCTGACCTTTTGCAAAGTCAAGGAACATGGAGCCACTTTCACCACGGTCACCAGACCCATGGGGACTGAGACAATCCTCATAGCCAGCCCTGTCAGTGCCAGTGGCTAAATTGAAGTCACCCATGACCAGAGGAGTATCACCTCGTGGGCACCCATCAACCACCGAGTGAAGCTGCAAATAAAATGTCTCCCTCACCGAGACATTACTCACCACAGTTGGAGCATACACTGAGACAACAGACAAGGCACCTAGGGAAGTGCCATAATCTGGGTCTCATAATACGCTCGTTGAAAGGACTGACATTGGACACCATCAGAAGAAACCAATCCGCTACAGCAACAGCTACTCCCCGAGTACGACAGCCATCAGACCGACCAGACCAAATAAAGGTGTATCCACCTGCAGAGATCAGGCCAGTCCCTGGTCTGCGCACCTCAGAGAGTGCCACCACTGAAATGCGGAGTTTATGCAGCTCCTCCGACAGCAGAGGAAGATGACCATCTTGCCGGAGAGAAGAGACGTTCCATGCTCCCAGCCATACGGGCCACTTCAAATTGGGACCCGAGTCATTCTCAGATAGAAAAGAAGACAACCCTCTTTAGGTTATTGTCTGGTTTATAGCTTAGGCAACAATGTGCTCAACCTATGAGTGCTGAGTCAAACCTCCTTTTATACTTATTTATATAAAACAATAAGCTGTTTGCATGTCTGTCACTTTGCCTGTCTGCTTGTGCCCCAATGACTGAAAAACAGACTGAGCCGATCTTCATGAAATTTTGCATATGTGTTACCACTGGCGCACCTTAAAATACAGGCTATATGTTTTATCAGGAAGAGGAATTGTAATGGAGGGGGGGGGGCAACCTTTGCTGATGTGGGGACTACAATTCTCATCAGACAGCAGGAGTGTGCCACTATTATTGGTACCCAAAAAGATTTTGAACTGGCCAGAGCAAAATCTCATCTAAGACTACAGGTATAGCTATTTTTCGCAACTAATTTAGATATATTTGCATAAGAAACATACAAGTACAAAAGTGGTGTACAGTGCTGCCAAATCCTTAAGGAGCAACGTTACTCCCCTCCCCTCGCAAAAAATTTTTAAAAATCCAAAGCACCCTTTTTAATGAGTTTTACAGTTGCTAAATGGCATGCCAAACTGTATGCAAAAGGAAATTCAACTCTTTTACTCACCCCTACCTATTATTTAGTGGTGCTCTACGTAACTAAAGAAGCAATATTTGGATTGCTAGACAAGGATAATGGCGCCCTGCCCTGTGTGGATCAAACTTGCAGGTTGGAATTTTATTGCATCATGTACATGCAACAATAAATCTGAAATGAACTGATGACACTACATGTTTTATCAAAGCAAAACATTACATTTTTGAAAAGCTAGCATTGTCACATACGTGCATATCTCTACTAAGTGCTGCAGAGACAAGCCACAAAGAAACAGAATGAAACTCAGTTTTTTAGCTCATGCCACGTCCTGTTCAGAATATGGTAGAAAGAGGATGACTGAAGATGGAGTTAGTAACTTTTACTGTTTCTTTATGGTAGCCATTTATTGAAGCCCTTTCTATGAAGTGGCACTTGCAGTATAATTTTAGGTCTTTATTGCCAATACAGTGTTGTGATTTTTATCAATTTTAAAAAAATATTGAATGAATAAACTTTGGATTATCTTTATAACTTGACTGAATACCACCACTGATGCACTCTTGTATAAAAATATAGAGATGTGAAGCAATGTCAGTGAACCCCAATTCCCTCGCCACCCCTCCTATAGATGCTTCTTGCAGTCCATGGATTCAATTATTCAACATCAGTTTATTATTGTGGGAAACCACACTAAACTAGAAAATATGAAGAAGCAGTGTTCATGGTTCCAACCTAAAAATTACTGCAATTACGTTATCTAATGCTAAACAAAAAGAACAAATTCCCAACTCAGACACAGAGCAGAGATACTGACATAGAGGTAGTGTAGATGGTACATGGGACACTTCAGCCAGCACTAATAAAAAGGTCAATACTTATATTAAAAAAAAAAAAAAAGCACATGAATATTTTCTTACCATAGCTCATTATATAAATATGCACAGGCTAGTTTTAAATTAAACATTACATACTCAGAAAAAGTATACACCATTCAAATGAATTTAACATCAAACTTTTGTCAAGCAATCAATTGTTAAACCTTAACAAAATCAAACAAGAATGCTAAAACAAATTCCCCATTGTTAAAACTTAACGCAATAAAGCAATTCCAAAAATGTTAGTAGAGAATTTCACACTAAACAAGGAAACAAAAATCCATGTAATCGCTCCTGCGGGCATGCCTCCACCATCAGAATGTAAGAAATTCAAACATGACTCCCTTCCAAATTATGAAAATTTTGTTAAACCGAAAGTTTTCATCCACATAATATTATAACTATAAGACAGTGACATTCACACTAAGATATCTTTCTTTCTTTCTCTCTCAAGTCCTTTACTTCAATGAGTACCTAAGCACACCCCAAAACAATGCCTGCAGTGTAAAACCAGCCCAGGAGGAGGCGCTAATCCTTCACATAGCATATTTGAGATGATTCACACCACCAACACAGAGTCATCAATGAAACCTAAGCAACATGTCTTGGGGACCTTGGGGAACAAATGAACACATTTTAGAAATGGAATAATGAATGAATGAATTATAACCCTTCGAACCATGTCGACCTATAAATGTGATTCAAGATGAGCTTAATGCAAGATTTACAGAGGTTCTAGATTTCTGCTGTCTACTTGTTATTATGTAAATCCTCCTATATGCCCATTCCTTTGAGTTCTGTTTGGTCTACAGCAGTGTTTCCCAACCTCAGTCCTGGGGACCCCCTGTGGCTGCAGGTTTTTGTTCCAACCAGATTTCTAATCAGTGACAACATAGCACTGATCTCATTTAATTAGTTGGTATTACTTTTCTTTTATTCTACATTCAAAAAAGCACAGCAGCATGATTTTTACATTTATAAGACATTTAGAAATATTTCTGCTTTTGCTATAGATTTAAATGCTTAACTCTCTTTTGTTGATTTCATTATATTTTGCCCTTTCTCTGTGCAGTTTTTCCCCTTCGTTTTATCTTATTAATGACAATTAAAAGTGAGCAGAGCAGACACGCTAGCAAATAACACTGAATGAGCAAAGGCTGCAAGTACTTTAGTTATCAGACCAACTAATTAGTAAATAATTGATTAAATTAGAACACCTAGAAAAGTAGAATGAAAATCAAGATGAAAATATTAAAAAGAAAAAAATACATTATTCCCATATTACTGCTTGGTACATTTTAATATATATATACATACATATACACATATATATTTTACCAAACTTAGTTTTCTAATTTCTATATTGTTCCCAAAACACAGAACTTGGGAAATAACACATCACTTAATTAGCCCAGGAGTCCAGTTAAAAACAGAAGCTGACTGGAGCGGAAACCTGCAGCCACAGGGGGGCCCCAGGACCGAGGTTGGGAAACACTGGTGTACAGGCTTTATTCATTTAATAAAGAGATGCTTGCTTGGAAACTACAGATCAACTGCAGAAGATTCCTAACTCTTAGAAGGCATCTCAAAACTCTTAAAAGGTATGTAATTCTTGAAATCACTCCTACTCACATGTTCTTCCTGGTACTTTCAAATTGTTTTCCTGTGTGCTACAAGAATTCCCCTTTATCTTCAGTTTTTCCTCCTTGCAGATGATTTTTCTGTTCCTTGTAATTATCACAGATAGCCTGCCTATTGGTTTCTCTAGCTGCTAAAATGATTGTTAGCTGTAGACTGAACTCTCCAGAGTTGATGACTGTCCAGCACTGGCCTGTGTCTTTTTACATGTAATCCACTTGAAGACATCTACTGCCAGTCACTTAGTCTATGGGAGACAGTGGTTGAGAATCCTATACTGTATATCCTATCCTGGTTGTTGTTATTATTCTCCTTTTTTTCTTATTCCTTTTCATTTTTGCTTGATCATTCATTTTCACATTTTTTTTGTTGTCTCCTTATTTCATGTTATTTGAGCTCTCTGAATGTTGGAGCTTGGGGAGCTGCATAGAAATTATATTGTGTTACTAGAAGGGCTGGGATTTCATTACAATGGCATTATTTTTGTTATTATTTATTTTGCTATTTTGTTATTTTATTTTTACTGTTAAAAATGTAATTTGAAAAGAAAAAAACAAATCATATGCAAACAGAGATGTTACTTCAGTGGCGGGGCTGATTGCAAATGTAATGAAGAGGGACAAAGTTTGCAAATTGGCAGAATGGTGCTCAAAAAAACAACCTGTTACCTAATACCAAGAAAGCAAAAGAACTCTTCATCAGTTTCAGGAGACATTGTTATGACTTAGAGCCTCCTAAAATCAAATGAAATAACATGAAGAGGGTCTCCAGTTTTTAAATTGTAGGAACCCACCTCACTGAAGACCTTATATAGTCAATAAACACTACAGATGTGGTCAAAAAGGCATGGCGGCATCTCTAATTTTTAAGGACACTTACAAATTCAGTCCTCACACAAGCTGCTTGTATTCTTTTACCACTGCTCCATAGAAAGTGTTCTGACATACTGCATAAGCGGGTGGTACGCGAATTGCACAGCTGCAGACAGAAAAGTTTTTCAGAGAGTGCGCAACATCTGCATACAATGTAATTGGACACCATTTTTCCTCACTAGAAGACCTCTTTTGATCACAATGCCTTGCGCAAAGCCAGTAGTATTGTGAAAGACAGTAATCACCCTTGCCATCATCTTTTTACTCTGTTGCCCTCTGGGAGATGCTACAGGGCCATAAAAACCCACACCCTCAAACTCAAAGATAGCTTTTATTCTGGAGCCATCATTGAACCGAATTTAGAGAACCCCCCTCCCCACCAAACCCAGTTAGATTTTACATTTAATTTTATTTATCAAGTCAAATACTGTTGACTGTGTACAATCTCCCAGAAGTGCTATGCTTTTTTTTGATATGTATGTGCATTTACATTTTGTTTGTGAGTGTTCTTAAAGTTTTTCCATGGGATGCACATTTGTTTTTAAATGCAATGAAAATAAAGGCATGCATCTGTCTATCTAGTCTTGGGTCACTAACCTTTCACAGAGCCCAGCCTGACCATTTGTGTAAATTACCTTTGAGGGGGTGTTCATAGTAAAAGGCACAATACAGCACACCTTGAGTCTTAATAACTGGGTCAGTGTCTTGTGGTTGTGGTCTAAAGAGATCTGCTCCCAAGCTGGTAACACTGAGTTCTACACCATTGGTAATGTCCTCTACTGAGCAGGATGCCTTGGAACGACCAGAGTTCCAATTCATCCCAAAGACATTCCTTCACACTGAAGTCATGCCTGTGCACAACCTTCCATTTTTGTGCTCTATAGCTCACACATTCACAATATTCACACCACAATGTATTCTTGTTCTGCAGGGAGAATCGTTTAGGAAGTCAGCACAATACCAAGGATTTCTGAACCCAGGGAGTGCAGCAAGGTATCAATAGCAGAAAAACGGTTGAGTGAAAACATGGAAAGCCATGTGAAAAAAATCTAAACTCCTGTCTTAGCAGTATTTTTGAACTGAGATCCATTTGGTACATGACCACCACAGCCATTAGGACAGCTGAAAATTTGAGTCACTCGCAGCTTCTGGAAGTTGTAGGAAGCCACATTTTTACACATTGGCTTTTTGCGTCACATCTCACAAAAGGCCTCTCAGTTGCAGTACAAGTAAAAAGTTGTGCATTTGGATTGTAACTTTCACTGAGATCACGCATGAAACACCTGGGTACTCAACAAAGCAGGAACCAGAAAACTAAACTCTCATGTAGGAACTGGAACTAACCATATAGTGGCAGATTCCTTCTACTAAAACACTTACTTGTTTTGCTGAATGCAATATTACTGTGTTAAGTGTCACTGGCTTACAAGAATGAACCTTAAGGAGGACTTCAGTCCCTGGCTTCAAGAGATTAGAGATGTTTAGAGTCAGGCCCAGAGGGATGCCCAGGTTATCTGTCTCTCTGTTTCCAAGGCTAAGGGTTGAGAAGTACAGAAACAATGGAGACCTTAGCTTCCTTAAGCTTCACCCTGCAGTTCCAAATTTTTGGTTCTACAGCCTGGCGATGGAGCTTTGACAGCTTTGGTTTACATGTAATAGGCCATTTAGTCCCATGTGCCAGAATGTCACATCCCTAACCCTGCTTAACCTTTCAATGAAACCGCTAGCCTCTGAGACCAGAAAAAAATGTAAGAATCTGGACCAAATTAATATTAAAAGATTGTATCTTAAATATTGAATTCCAAAACAAAATACAAAGGTAAGAGATTAAATACAAATTATATATGGTATAAGAGTTTAGATATTGTCTATTTTAACAATTAGCTTCAATAATGAAGAAAATAATCTTTTCAAAATAATTCAGCAATGTCACAAACTCAGACCATCCTCATTGTCTTTAAGACAATATACCTTTTTTCAAATCTTACTGTGGTTTTATGTTGAAAGTTCTATCAAAACTACACGGAAGCTGCAATTGCCTTACTACATTTTGATCGAAAATATTCTCCCTCTTCTGGGGTAGTGTAATACTTTTGTTTTTTTCCATTCTAATACAGTAACTCATAACCATATCATTTCTTTAAATAATTAATATTCCTTTATTTCTAATTCTATTTTCGCTTTCATTTACCTCATTTATCAGAGTTACTATATTTCTTAAAAGGTTTATCTATTTTTGAATAATCTGCTAATTAGTTCAGTGCATCATGCTTGAAAAATAAAACACATACCCTCAAATGTGTTTTTATCTGCAGCAAACAAAAAAGGAGCTTTTTTTGTGGCTTTAGCTGAACTTCTTGTCCTCGGGTTCAGCTTGTTAATTAATTCTTAAATCCTCACTTGAACAGCCATGTCTTCACATGCCAGCCTTAATGTCTTGACATTGGAGTGCCTCCAGTCCATTTCTGAACTGATTCTGTTTTTAAGCCAAGCTTGTGGGCAAGGGTGGTTTGTTTTCTTGACAGAGTGAAAAGTAGATGGAGCTGGGGAACTCTTCAGATGACTGGAGGCAGACATATCTGAGCGTACTGTGAGGGAGATTGGATTAGCCGGGTGACAGATGTGTCCTTCTACATTGAGACACAGCTGGCTTAGTAACTTTATTTTCAGCTCTAACATGGGTTTATCTCCTTCTTCTTGTGACCATCACTCCTTACAGAAAATATAAGCCATAATCTGTCTAAAACATGTTCCCTGGCAGCATTCAATATTTTAGAGACTTTGTGCTAATCAATTTTTATTTAATTATTGTACATAGAAGCAAATGACCCAAAGAGCTAAGTGTGGGTGATTTTCAGTTAAGATAAAACATAATGCAGGGTTAAGAAAAGTGTAGTAAAAATAAAACCTACTTGGTAATGCATGAAAGGCCAGCCTGAGGCCTCCAACCCACAGGCCTTGTGGGTTATTCTGGATTCAAATTTTAATTTGAATGAATTTCTTACTCAGGACTTAACTTTCATTCACTTATTTCTTAATGATGAAAACCCTAAATTGCTTCCTCGACACTTTCAACAAATGCATTCTTAATTTTTAACAATGCTTTTTATCATAATCAACTGTTGAATGAAAATGCCTTGTAAAAATAACGATGCAACAGAAGCAGACCTCGCCCTCGGCTTCAATGGACAATCAAGAGAGAAAAAATATCGCATTAACTGTAGTGTATTTAATTGGCTATGTTTAAGGATGTAACACCAAGAGAAATTCCTACCAACTATGTTGCCAGCAATAATTGAAGTTCAGGTTTAATTAGGAGATTAGCTGGAGCAAAAATTGCGGCCCACCATGACAGAGTTTTGGGGCCCCTTGTCTAAGACACACGCAGTTTAAAACAAATCAGAAAACTGTTGCGCGCAGAATGGCGCTAATTGATTTCTTTTCGTTTACAGTTCCTGTTCTACTTGTGCTTATTAAACTATCCTTCTTCTCTCCCTTTCACCCACACGCCTTCATTCCAATGTTTGCGCGATTATCGCTGCCGTATAAGACTCACCTGGAGACAGGTGACTGAAGATAATTCAAGACACGCAGAGAAACGGGAGCAACGACTCCGCGTCCGGCAGTTTCACAAGTGGGGCTGAGGCGGCGTGACGTCACAGCCGAGCTAAGATCGTGCGTGTCAGACAGCCCGCCAGATCACGGACGGGACAAGAGAAATGTCTTTAAACGTACAACGGGGGATGACATACCCTTAGGCAGTGGTAAGTTTAAGGGTGTATTTGCCTGAAGTAATGTTGGTGTACTTATTTAAATGTCATATTTTGTAGACAGGGATACTAAATAACAAAACGTTTATCTTTAGGTCAGATGCAGCTTAGACAGCAGGGTCAATCAATACAGTGCAGGCGGTCAATCGGATCATATGTTGATTTAATTGTTTTTCTCCCATTAGTCTATTGATTATGATGTATTTAAAGTGTTTACTTGATTTACTCATCGCTTGTATGTGTTTTTCTTTTCTTTCACTTTAAAGCAGGTGTAGTAAACTGCCAAATGTCACAAGTGACAAGTTATTGCAGTTTATCCAGGACTTAAATAGAAATGTGAAAGGAATTAGGCAGAAAGTACCAAGGCGCGAAAAGATGTGTGCTGATAATGTTTGTTCTAAGATTAAAAAAAAAAAGTGAACAAGACGAATAAATCTAAACAAAGCAGTGATCAAAGATAAAGTTAAATGATTATTCATATTGTGGATAATTGAAACAATTTAATCAACAGATGAGAACATCACCATTTTATCCCTTTACATTTTTTAGAATTCGAGCTCGGTCATGTAAATTGGTAACAAAGTGATTTAGAAAGAGAGATTGAACGAATCCTGTAGTTAAAAATCCAGTGTTCATTATCCACTCTGCCTCACCGTCTATATAAAAGCGGGGGTCTATTTCCAAAACCGTTTATCAAAGTTCAGAGCCACAGGGAATCCGTGCCTCTTCCAACAATTACAAGTGCAATGTGAAAACTAAAACTGGACAGGGTACACTCGGACACCAATAAACTCATTCACAGCAGGGCAATTTATAGTGGCATATTTACCTAACCTGCATGTCTGTGTGTAACCAGGGAAAAACTTACAAAAGCTGTAAATACCACAGCGGCAGTGTTGCATTGCTGAGCCACTGTCACAATACCACCCTATACTTGTGTACTAAATGTATATACAGGTGTTGATGAAGTACTGTGGGGTAGCATGGTGGCACAGTGGTAGTGCTGCTCCCTTGCAACAAGGAGGCCAGGATTCACGTCTCTGGAGCTCCCTTCTGTGGTGCTCCCTTTGCATGTTCTCTTCCTGTCTTTGTGGGTTTCCTGCAAATACTTCGGATTCCTACCACAGTCCAAAGACATGCTGGTTAAGTGGATTGCAATGCTAAACTAGCCCGTGTGTGTTCACCCTGCAATGGAGTGGCTCACTTTCCAGGGATTGTTACTGTCATGTGACTGCTCTTGGTTGGGATATATTCCATCTTTCCTTGGATTAGCAGGTCAAGAAAATGGATGGATGGATAGTCAAGGATTGTGTCAGTTTACATTTGTTATACATTTAGAGGTTCGTTTTTGTTACCTATAAAAGAAAACATAAGTGAAGACTGCATCCATAGCAGATAAGCAAAAAGAAAGATTTGGCTGCTAATTCCAAATCCGGTGTCCTTAGGGTGGATATATGAAGACATGCAGTTTAGATAGCCTCTTAAAAATGCTGGTTCTTTAATGGCATTTTATGGTTCTTTACTGGGTTCTGTGGTTCCTCCTAGAACTAAGGCTTAACCAACCACTATTTTGTTTCTGGAAAGGGTTCTTTGCATATGAAAGTGGTTCACTGTCTTCCTCAATTTTCTAATATATAGAAAAAACCTGAAGTTTTTAACGTTAAGTGGGCTACGTAGCAGGACATTAACAGATTAAGAGAACCTGTTTGCAGCAGAAGTCCTTTTAGAATCATAATCCACTAATATTTCACAAATCTGTTACCATGGTTATTTACAGTATGGAGCTTTTTTGGCCCAAAATAAATAAAGGTTCTTTATGTAACCTTCACAATGGGTCTTTTGGGAACCAAAACTCGTTCTCCTATTGCATTGCTCTGAAGAACCTCTCCGGCACATTTATTTTTCAGAATGTAGTAGTGTGGGTGGGAATGAAGCCAGAGGAGAGTGAAAGGGCAGCAGGTCAGGGTGGTCACCTGAAAAAACCAAGGTGTGAAGTTTAAATACCCATCGCCAATCAGTATTTAGCTTTTAATGTGTGTTCTTCAATGGATGTCCTGATCTGAGTTTATTTCTAACAAGTAAAGCTGATGATGGCTCAAGAATGAACATGTCTTTTGAGTTTTCTTTTTGCTTTTTCAGGAGGACATTGATTTTCACCCATTTTGTTTTTATTCTAATCTTCTATTTATATAGTGTACACACTTGTAGAAGGAGCTGGAGAAATCGACCCAGAGTGAAATGCCAGTCCATTGCAAAAAACACAGATTGGCACACCAGAACTGGACCAATTTAACCAGCAACAGGCATGTGTAGAAAAACACACACACACACAACTAGAGCAACATAAGGAGTTTGTATATGTCCTTTGATTAAATACCCTGCCTCACAGCTCCAGAGCTCCAGGGGCTTGAGTTGAAGTCCCAGCCTGTCATGTCTTTGTATATTTGCTTGTTCTTCTTATGCCAATATTTTGCTGTCAGTCTGCTTTTCTTTCCACATGTCAAAGATGTGTGTGTCAGGTTAAATGCAGCTTGGAGCCCGCCTTATGCCCAGTGCTCCAAGAACAGATTCCCAATAACTGGAAACAGCAGGTCCTGGAAATAAATGGGCAGTGAATTTTTATGACAACTCTATAAAATTTGTATAAATAAATTGTAAAGTTTATAAAGTATGGGTAATATAAAATTTAGAAATATAAAGTTTATAAAGTACGGGAAATCTCATTTATAGTGTCTTCTCAATTAGTGTTTTTGTAAACAATGTTTTTAACAAATATCCAATGCCTTTTAAAAAGATATAGATGGATGGCTGAAGTATAAAATGCCCTTTTAAGGATTACCTACCTGGTTACTCTAAAGCATTTATTCAAAGTAGCTACTTCATTTTCTTAATTTGTGCCGCCGGATGTGTTGCAACGCAGGGTGAGGCCATTTTAATGTGCAAACGCTCCGCTGCATTGAGTCGAAAGAATGGGCTAGAGAGCTGAGTCAGTGCTCTGGACAGGCACGGCATTTCTCGGAGTCGCACTTTACTGCCATCTTGTGGTATTTTTGACATCGGCAGCCATAAAATACTTTTTCAGTATTACGGAGTACAGTATTTCGGACAAAATATAGTAAATAATACAGCAAATAAATAAATTAATGTATTGTGAAATAAACAATCAATAACTTAAAAATCGCAATGATATGTGATGGATTTTTTTTGTTGCTTATTTCTTTATTTCATCATTTATTTCAGTGACCGCGCATGCAACTGTAAAGGAACATTTCAAATAAAAATAAATACGCAAATAAATTAAAGTACTTTACGATATGAAAATAAATTAATAAAAACGCCATGAAAGGTGATGAGAATAGGTAAATCTGTGACAAAATAAATATTTTATAAGTTATCCATCCATCCATTATCCAACCCGCTATATCCTAACTACAGGGTCACGGGGGTCTGCTGGAGCCAATCCCAGCCAACACAGGGCGCAAGGCAGGAAACAAACTCCGGTCAGGGCGCCAGCCCACCGCAGTATTTTATAAGTTATTTCTTTCTTTATGTATCTGTATAATAATTTCTTCATTTATTTATTTCAGTGACACCGTACGTAACATAAAATACATCTTGAAATGAAAACTGTCATTTTCATCTGTCAAAGCTGAGAGGGCGCCTTCTAGCAAGTGCTGTTTTTTGATTGGTAAATCGTCACTAGCGGGGACAGTACAGTCGCACGCGTCAAAGCGCATGCTCTAAGTAGTGACGTTGTGGGCACGTGGCTGCCGGAAATATGTGCAAGAACCAAGTGTTCAGAATTACTCTACAAAACGGCAACTTTAATTCAAAAGCATTTGAATTCATCATCAGGATAGAGACTATATCTTAAGTGTCTTCGATTTATGTCCACTCTACCGACAATTCACCAATCAAAACACAGTAATCAATAGAGCCCACTCTCACAATTTCGATGGATGAAAATGACAGTTTTCATTTCAAAGTATATTTAATTTTGTGTGTGTGGGGTAACTAAAATAAATAAATAACAAACGTATACTGTAACACACTTTAATGAATTATGCTTACATATAATTTTGTTACTGTTTATTTACTGTCACTTCACAATGCATTTATTTATTTATTTAGTTTTGTCTAAATAAATTCCTCCATGTAAGAGTAGTATCATGTTGTAAGAGTATGTATGTCAAAGTTCTCCAGTGTTATTTGTTTAAATCCTATTCCAAGGTTTGTCTGTGTGAAGTTTACATATTTACTTTTGTGTATTTATATGTTTATGTATGCTCCAACATCCCAAGATGTGTAAGCTTCATCGAGCTGTCCCTAAATTGGTCTTATAAGAGTGAACGTGAATGTGCTAAAGTGAATATTTAATTGTATCTAAGGTTGGATCCTGCTTTGTGCCCAGTGCCTTTTGGGATGGTTCCAGCTCACTGTAACTCAAACTTGATTAGGCACATTTAAAAACTGAAGGGTGAATTGTTCAATCTTCCTGGGTGCTTGTGGTGGTCCCAGGGATTCTTTGGCCATTGTTATTGGTGTCCTTTGTTTCTGGTAGGATTATAATTGTCAAACAGGTCTCAAAGGAGAGGTCAGGCAAAACAATTATACAAAAATTCATTATTGGAAAACAGTGTGGCGTGGTGTAGTGGTAAAGGTGTTGGACTTCAAACTGTGAGGTTATGGTTTCAAAACCCAATACAGATACTGCGTTACCATAAGTAAGTCACTTCACCAGCCTGTGCTGCAAATGGAAAATGAAAGGTGATCAATTGTATCTTAAATGTTGCAAGTTGCCTTGGAAAAAGGTGTCGGCAAATAATAGATATTTACTTATCACCCAAGTAATTCAGACAAGAACAAGGAAATCCTCACTGGGAAAAGAAATACCAGGGCACACTACTTGTGCAAGTTTTAGGAATTAGATTTAGCATCAACTGTCTGAAGAATTCACAAATCCTGTTGGGGCTTGACCTGAAGATACCAAGTGGAGCCACCATGTAAGTGCAAAACCACCAAGACAAAAGGGTGAGAAGTCCATTGTGATGCACATCTTGTCTCCCAGGGAAGTTATGTCTGTCACATGTGGTCAGCCAAGCATTTGATGATGCAGTCTGACTCTTGAAACATGGACTATCACTTTACAGGCAGAGAAGGACCCTGAACTTTTATGGAAAGTCAAGAAGTGCCATCAGGATGTAATCAGACCCACATCTACATGGCAGCCAGATTACTTGATTGAAGAGGACTATCTGGAGTAGAGACCCACAGGACTGGGCCAAAACCGACTCGGAGATTCCCTCAGCACCCGAGTATCATACCGATGAGTTATCTCACAAAGACTTTGAATCACAAAAAGGACAACGTGGATGTGTGTGTGTGTGTGCGTGCACGTGCCCCCTAGTATCTGTTTAGAGCCTCTTAGAGAATGTGCTGGTAATAATTGAAGATGTGACTTCCAAAATCTGCTAATTACACCTTTTGGTAAAATTTAGTGAACACACGATTGTGACTTTTCATGCAGTTGGTCATGTACCGAAAATATGTTTGAGCTTCAAAACCTGCTAATTGCAACAGTGTAGCGCTATAGTTTTAGGGATTTAGTTTCAAAATCTGCTAAGTACGGACCCAGATTTTCCTATTTATCTCCAAAATTTATCTTTTGTACTTAGCTGATTTTGGAACTTAGCTCTTCAATTGAAAGTGTGTTCTCAACTGACTCTGAGGTTCTGCTTGGCGACCAGGAGGACAGTAACTGGCAGGAACTGCTTAATCAGACATGAAATTTTAGTTGATTTTGGTGCAGTTCATGGAAAAAAGTGGGTACAAATGGAGGAGTACTGGAGCATCTTGTGCAAAAGGTCATCGGATGCTCTGGCAAAGTCAATTGCTGAGTTGTTTAATGATCACCTTAATAATGAGAGATGTCACCTGACTTGGAACACACAAAAGACAAGTAAGGATCACTTGGGAATGGCCAAAAGACGCTTCTGTTCAGACTGAATTCAGCTTGTACCATCAGAAAGACCTCTCCTAATCCCCTTCCTCTCTAGGGATGTGGCACGGAGCCATAATGGATCATAATGGTGGCCACAAGGAGCTGAGGTAAAAAGGTGTTTGGCGCTCATCATAGTGGCTACCATTGGGCTCATTGATGTACACCAACAGCAAGATATGTTATCTCTCTATTATAAAAGAAAATCTTGAGACGAGACTATTGCTAAAAGATTTTTTCAAGTCCCGTACTCCTCTCAACCATTTCTGGTTAACGGCCCACGCCCACGGTCCTCTCGCCTCTCATTCGTGTGAGTGCTTTTGTCAGACACAGTTCCTGTGCTCTCAGCTCTTATAAATTTTTACGTTTTCCTCACTTTAAGTTCCCAATTAAAGAAGACTTCTGTCCAAATCTTATTGAAGAATTTCATCCTAAAGGGTTATCAACAGAAGAAATGAGTGCATGGGCATTCCTAGCACCAAGAAACGATGAAGTCAAACGAATTAACACAAGAATTGTCAATCGGTTACATGGCAAATTAGTTAAATGCATTTCAATAGACTATGCTGAAACAGTTGGTGGTGATCGTGCGGAAGATGAAAACATCAACTTACAATATCCCGAAGAATATCTACAACCGTTAACACCATCCGATCCTCCACCAGCCGAGTTACTCTTGAAAGAAGGATGCATCTTAATGTTGCTGCGTAATTTATGTATGAGTGATGGGCTATGCAATAGGGCAAGATTAGTTGTATTCAAAATTGTTCGAACAATTCTAACGTAAAACTTTTAACAAGCGACAAGAAAGGTAATATCGTACATCTTCTGTGGATAACACTAGACACCATAGGAGATCTTGATATGCCATTCATATTAAAACGTTTACAGTTTCCTGTTACAATAGCTTTTGCTATGACAATTAATAAATCGCAAGGACAAACATTCAAAAAAGTCAGTTTATTTATTAGAGAGAAAGAAATGATATTCACTCAGTTATACGTTGCATTGTCACGATGAAACTCCAAACAAGGAATCAAAATTCAATGTGATATTGACGAAAAAGTTAATTCCAAATATTGTTTTTACTGAAATTTTACAGAAAAAGTTTTAAGTTTAAACAGTATTTGCGTGTTAATTTGAAAGCCAAAAAGAATTAAAACGTATAACGCAACGAATACCTCTAATGCAACACAAAATGTAATTTTCTTTCAATTTATTACGTTGTACTATTTTTTACTATGGTTAAACACTCGCTGTAATGTAAAATAGTTAGGTCTTTTATGCATATGTAACAATTCCCATGAAAACATAATCTGTTTAAATTGTACATCTGTGAGTGGCAGAGCCGTGAAGTGGCTAGCGCGTAGCGCCCACCCAGGGGTTGGTGAGTGAAGTGAGCAGGAGGCAAAGCCCCCTAAGTCATTAAAAAAGATGGAGGCCTTCAATACAAAACTACCAGGTAGGTTCTTGAATGTGACATACAGGTTTTAGCAGACCAAGGAAGAGGTAGCTATGACTGAAATAAGGAGGCCCACTTGGGGAAAGACAGATAAAACAACTTTGAGTAGCCTGAAACTTTGTGATACTTTGGCCACAGTAGGCAAAGTATCCTCTGGGTAAAAAAAATTAGGGGAACTTAAGCACTGAATGGGAATATTGCAAATAGATGGAAGTAACATTTGATGAACTCAGGGAAGGCAGTGCAGACATGCAAATAAGAATTTACTTGTATTCTGCAAACATGAAAATACTACAACTGCGGCTACTACTATAGGAGATGGCTGGTAGTATTGGATTCATTTCAGTGTGAGGGGTCTCTGTGATGGTTACAAATTCTGCTGTGATCAGATTGTGGGGTTGGAAGTGCTAGGCCCTGCCGCGGTGTCTTGGTTACTGTGCCTCTTCATCATAGATGGAAGTTGATGACAGCGGCTCTGACTGGGCTGGTGGGCCTTGCTCTTGCATCTAGATGTCAAAAGGGCACTCTCCTCAGTCTCGTCAGGATAGCCTTTCTCAAAGCACTGGCAAGGACACCCCTGGCAGTAGACAAAGTTTGAATTCAGGAGGACACAGTCCATTTTTTGGAGGTTCTTTTTGTTTGATTTATCACCAAGATTTCAGTCAATTTTTTTTTTTAAACCCTTTTTCAGAATAAAACTAATATCATCATGAATGGGAAGAACGCTTTGTGTTATGTGATGCATGATCCTGTTACACTGCATCAAGTTTGGGAAAGATCAAAAGGCAATATGATTATCAAAAAAGACAATACGCAGAAATCAGTGATACACTCCGTGTAAAACACCTTATAATACATTGTGCTAAAGTTTTTCAAGAATTTTGTGCTTTGCTGTATCATGGTGGTGTTTTTTGATTTTGGTATTAGGGGCAGAACTTAACACGAGGGCACTTAGAAGTGAGCAGATTAGGGAACATTTGGGTATGGTATACAAGTAGTACTACATCACTAAAATGGAAAATGCCATGCCTTTTAACCAAAAAAAAAATAACTGAGGGCATCCAAGGGTGCCAGTTTTAAAGTGTACCTTAACAAGCTCCGACATCATTAAGCCCACTCATTAGTCTGGATAGCATCTTTTTTTCTTAAGAACTTTTCTGACATACTGTAGTTATGCCACTGCCAACTGTATATGCTTACTGCACCTGTTATTTTTCTATGGACACTAAAATATATACATACGGCATTTATTTGATATTGCTTTTTTGTTTTCAAATACTCCATGTGATAATATCCTGTATAAAGATGTGAAGACAGATTAGGGTGCCACCTGTCATGGCGACATAGTGACTGGTGGCTTACAGTGCATAGACTTCAGATTTGTATCCCTGCTGCAGCTACATCTGTGTGCTATTTTCCAAGTGTGCAGTCAAATGCTGGGAAGCTGATTAGCATTTGTAAATTGTCACCCTGTATATGTGAGTGTGCCCTGCTATAGATGGGCATCCATCCAGGATTTTTCTGTCTTGTGCTCAGATTTTTCTGTCTCAACATAACCCACTTATCAATTAAGTGCAAATGACTGGATGACATTAGACAATGTCACAGAGACCTTAAAACACAAAGCTACTAATTCAGATCCTTCAAGCAAGTTACCGTGTGACCCTCAGCACATGGCAAGTGCTCCAAAAGTAAAAACATACATTGGATTCAGAAAGTATTCAGAGCCCTTCACTTTCTGCACACTTTATTGTGTTGTGTTTTTAAATTTAAATGGGTACATCTGACATTTTTGCCCATTAATCTGCACTCAATAACACATAAGGACAAAGTGAAAACAGGTTTTCAGGAAAGTTTGCACATTTAATAAAAATCAAAAACTTAAATCTCTCATTCATGTAAGTATTCAAATACTTCAATACTTTATAGAAGGTCCTTTGGCAGCAATTATAGCATTGTTTTCTTGGAAATCTCTACAAGCTTTGCACACCTGGATTTAGGCAGTGTATCCCATTCTATGTGGCAGTTTCTTTCAGGCTTTCAAATGTAAACCTGCAGTACAATGGAGCAGATCTGACCACATCATCATCCCACCTACAAGCCTGTGATCGACAGCAGCAGTTCCAGAAGCTCTTATGTTTTGGGGGGATTGTTGTTTGTTCATATAGTGGCCACCAGGGGGCGCACCAGCTCACCCAAACCCGACCTAGACAGACACTAGGAACAAGTCCAACAACACACACATTTTAATTTGGCTGTGGGAAATGCTTTCCCTTCATTCCCCACCAATGCCCTGTACAAAAGTAGTACACAGCATTTTGCTTTGCTTTCTTTTCTTTCTCTTTCTCTTTCTTTCTGTCTCATTCTGCCTCCACTACTCCTCCTCCTCCTCCTGACTCTGGCTCACCGAATGAAGGCAGGCGGCTCCTTTTATTCTGCACCTGGGAGTACTCCAGCTGGCTCATAGTCTGGAAGCACTCCCAGGTGTGGCAGAAGCCCAAAAAAGAAGGGCTCTGCACCTTGCCCTGGTGGCCCCCACAGAATCCAACAGGGCTGTGCCAAACTCCAACTCCCATGGAGCCCTGGGGGAATCCAAGGCGCCACCCTGTGCATATCTGCTCCCTCAGTCCACATCACATTTCTTTGAGCTTCTGTAAACTTAGATAGAATTTGTCTCTGAGGGTAAATTGAATCTACCTAGAACGGGGTCAGTTGGGATGGTATGGGCATCTGATTAAGAAGCTAAGGCATGTCCAGCTGGGAGGAGATCTCAAGGCAGACTCGGGACATGCTGGACAGGTTAAATCTATTGGCTGGCCTGGGAACACCTCCATATCCTACCAGAGGAGTTTTAGCAGGTGGCAGGGAAAAGAGACATCTTGGTATCTTTGCTTAGAGTGCTGCCCCTACGACTTGGACCTTGATAAGAGGCAGAAAATGGATGGATGGACCGATGTAAAAAACTATGCACTGGCAAAAGTGCAATCTCATGTTAAGATGTGTACATGGTGTTTTTTCCATGAATTAGTTGGGATAACATTTGTATTGTCTCACAGGGTTACAACTTTTGTCTCATCGTGTGTTGTGTTTAGCCATGTTCAATCTCCAAAAGACTGTTTTTCCCCATTTATTTTAATGTGGACCCTTCACAGGGGTGTATAGGGAAGTACAGTGTTGCCAGGCCATTAAGAAGCAGTATGTTCCTTTTTTTCCACTCCCTGAAACTTTTAAAACCCACAAAAAGCAATTTTTAGTAAGGTTTTTTTTGTTGCCAAATCTCATGCGAAACAAAGATTAGTGTCAGTTTTGTGAAACTGTATGTGAAAGGAAACTCTGCTTTGCTCATCACTTACCTACTATATTCATACTAGGGGGTTCACCCCCCCCAATTGCCTGTGCTACACACCAGCCACTTTGTGCCTCTGCTGCTCACATTGTGAAGAGGGGTTCTGAACACACTCCAAGGTGACGCGGTGGCTCCTCCGAAACCCCTCTTAAAAGGGGATACAATGGGAAACAAATTTTTTTTTTTTTGACCTCCTCTTTGCTCGGTCAGCTGCTGGATTGCTGTTGCTGCCGCCGTACCGCATGATCTGCACCTAGTGCAGCGCTTTGAACATTTTAAATGCCTGTACAGTAGCTGTCCTACTCTTTGTGTTTTATTTCCGGTCTCGGGCATGTTCAACTCTCTTGGCACAAAGCCTCGTCTCGCGGGATGCGAGTTCCTGATATTTTTTTTAGTTTATAATTTAAAAATGGAATAAAAACCGGAAAATCTAATAACATCACATTAAAGTTCAATAAATTCTGAAAAGAATGATACCAAACATATATATGTAGGTTTTAAAATAAGCCCCATTTAAAGCATGACATAAAATCGTTGCACAAAATCATTGCACTTTTAGGCTTAGGATTTTACATAAACATTTTATACTATATAGGGTAGTTGTTTTTTTTGTTTTTTTTTAATATGATTTTTTTTTCTTGACTTTTAGGCCAGTCAGCCTTGACTCCCTATCAAAAAGCAGGTCCTATTAAAGCCCATTGAGGCATTCCTTGTGTGATTTTGGGCTATACAAGAACTAAATTCTTGTTGTTGTTGTTGTTCTAGAACAGGGGTCCCCAGCTCCAGTCCTAGAGGGCCGTAGTGGCTGCATTTTTTCATTCTAACGCTTTTCTTCATTAGTGACCTGTTTTTGCTGCTAATTAATTTTAATTGACTTGCTCTTGAAGACTCAGACCCCGTAATTGTTTTTTTTTTCCTTAATTAGCTGCCAATTAGCAACTGAAACTGAGATGCAAAATGAGCCAAAACAAGACCAGCAAACTGCATCCATCATACAGTATTTGAAAATAAAGAAAGGTGAAGGTCTTAGGAATGCTGATCTGCTCAGGTCCCCAAAACATTTGAACAGATATGTATGTTATTGCACAATGAGCGCAGCAACAAGCCATGGAATTAAAGAATGGGTTTAATCAACTACACGAATCAGTGCCTAATTAAGTAACTAGTTGGCATGAAATTGGTTGGAGTTTGAGACCCTGACTTAGTTGGTCTTCTGTTGGCTCACTCACTTCACATTTCAGTTATGTTTGGGTGCCATTTAAGGAAAGAAATTAAGCAATTCAGAGGAACGATGAAGAAATTCAGGGATTAAATCTATTAAAACAACTCCATTAAAATGAAAAGGAGTTAATTAGCAACAAAAACTGGTCACCAGTTAAGAAAAGGGTTAGAATGAAAACCTGCAGCCCTCCAGGACCAGAGTTGGTGACCCCTGTTCTATTATATTTTACATAACCTACATTGTGAGATTTGGGGTGACCAGACAAAGACAGAGAGGTGCATGCTGGCCAAGCGTACAATAGGAATTTCATTGCATTGTGTACATGAAACAATAATTTCTGAAATGAACTGATTCCACTATATTTTTTTATCAAAGCAAAACCTTATATTTTATTAAAAGCTATCATCCTATCATTCAGCTGCATATCGTTACTAAGCGCTATAACAGTAAGCCATAATGAAACAAAATGAAGCATGATCCTTTAGTGCATACAGAGTCACTCTTTGATGATCCTGTTACACTGCACCGAGAGAGCATCGAGAGAGAGAGAACGACTGAGGATTGTGTTAGTAACCTTTACTTGATGGTACACGTTTATTCAAGGCCATTTTATGATGAGGAAGTTACAGTTTTAGGCTTTGATGTACAGTGTCCGGATTTGTAGCAGTTTTAACTCAGAGTTGAATGAATACACTTTGAATTGTCTTTTATAAAATTACTGAATAATAATAATCCCACCACTGGTGCTGTCCCCTGTAATAACACAGCGATGTCATTGCACCCCAATTGCCTCTGGCCTCCTCTGCTCATGGAGGTTATGGACACTGCATTTACTGGATTCTTAAATTCACTGATCGTTTTGTTTCGGATGCCATGGAGAGTTTTCATTTTACCATCACATTGGCCTTTGTGAATTTTTTAACTGCTAATTCGTGGTCACCTATAACTGTCTGTTTACCTGATTATCTGTCAATTACACCAATTTGTTTCAATGAACTTATGTATTTTTTTTTTTAGGTAATTCCTTTTGGAGTTGGACCCTCCTAAACACATAATCCTGTGAAACAAGAGAGTCAAAAATGGACAACACCAACTCAACAGAAAACAGTTCTTCAGAGCAAAAGGAAAGGTTACCTCAAAGCCAGAACTGCAACCACAACCAGATCATGGCTGACATTGCTAACAATCGGCAGCCACCATTGGACGACGACGAACCCAACTCAGAAGACAATCCCTTTGCCAACTCCACAAACAATGAGAAAACCCTAGTGTCCAGAGTCGATTCACTGCCTTTTCCAACTTTGCCAGACCAATTCGGTGAGCCTTGCTCCTTTCCTACAATCAGTGCCTCAGTGGCTGAAGTCAAACACAAAGCTTTGGAGTGCAAGATTTCTATTCAGTCCCAGATGTCAAAAGCCAATCCACCAGATGGGAAGCCCCAGTGCCTCCCGGGCTGCAAGAATTGCTGCATATCATGCTGCCACATTCTTCTTGCTATTGCCATGGTTATCTTCTCACCCATCATCGCCATTGGCTTTTGCTTGTTTGACATAATGTTCTGCAGGATCTGCCAAGCCAGAGAAGAACATAGACAATCAAGGTCAGGTTCGGAGAGATTTTATTAAGTTTATACTCACTGGCACATGAACAAAGACTTTGTTTAGTGAGATGTAATAGGGGCACAATTCACCTGACTTTGCCTGATCACAGTATATCACTGCCACCAATTTCATTTTAGCTGTTTATTATTTGTTGTTTCCCATCAGGGTGGCACAGTTGATAGCTCCCCAACCTTGGGTCCACATCAAAGCACAGGTTCCATTCTCTGTGGGGCTTTCCTCCCATGTGTTGTAAAGTTGATTGATATATCCAAACTGTCCCAGCAAAAGTGACCTACAATGGACTGGCAGCACCTCTGGGCCTTGCCTCTGTGCTTAATGCCAGCTTTCTAAAACCCTGAACTGGATAAGCAAGTTAGGCAAGAGAAAGATGAATAAATAGCTGGATGCTGCCACTGAGAAAGACGTGTGGACTTCTTTATATTTTTATCAGGAGATGAATAAGAAGTAGGAGAGGAGCTTCCTGAATTCAGCCTCCAGGATGCAAATATTTGATTAAACTGCTCTCCAATCCAAAAATGTGGGAAAGTATGGAGAGTGTATCTAGGACTCGCTTACAGAAGAGGTACGAGAGCTCAAGGGATTTCAGAAAAACTAAAACCGTGGCCCCAGAGTACCTCAATCTTGTCAGGGCCTCACATAGCCCCTCCAACACCACCTAGGATGGGAATTTAAAAAAAAAAAAAAAAAAAAAAAGGTTCCCTATGGACATTAAATTAGTTGTTTTATAGCTTTTGTCACTAAGTATATTGGGTGTAAACTTAATTATACTTGCCTTGCACTTTGCTATTTAAAATAAAAAGTCTTTACATGAATTAAATGTCTGTTGATTAACATAACTGAACTGAATCCCAACTGAGGTTGCTGTGAAAGGAGCAAAAAGGATCAAGAACAAGTTAATAATAATTCATGACATTGATATAGCGCTTTTCTCAGTACTCAAAGCGGTTACCGACTATTCACCAGAATTTTTAAATGACAATTCAGGAATTGAAGGAGTGGTGGAGGTACTTTGTGTTAATGTTTTTTAGGGTATCTCACAACACTCACTCAGAGGACTCCTACGTGACATTAGTCGCTCAGAGATGTTCCCAGTCGTATATATTATAGATACAACCACGTGTGACTTTTCTGGAGGATGCATTCAAGCCAGCATCATCATCAGCATATGTAAATCCAAGAGTCATCAAGTCATTAGGGAAAGGCAGAAGACATTGCTGAAGATGCCAAATAAGGGCAGTGCAGACTGAGCCTAACATTACAGCTCTGAAAGCAGGTATTTGTTTGTCCTCCAATCACCGGAACGTGTGCTACAGCAAATTAGGACCAAGTCATTATAAAGCCAAGTGGTCTGCCTATCGCCCTCACTCACTTGTAGCACCACTGACAAATGCAGCAGAAGAACCTTTGCGTTAGACCAGGAGCAGAATTCAGCATGGCCAAATGCTGTCCAGTTTTCATCATTTAAGCTGAATGCACAGACCCTTTAGTGGGCCACACAGATATTAAGACTTGATCATTAACATCTGTTCGTATTTGTGCTCTTGCACATTTTTCTCAGACCGTATCTGCATTTGGATTCATCCCACATCACGGCATTGACAGCTGGCAATTCAGTGCAGATATATATATTCACCGAGTCTGCCCTGCAACACAAGGCACGTAGTCTGGGGCTCGAACCTGCCTTGTGCCCAAAAAAGCTGAAACTACAGCAGGAATAAAGGACTTCAAAAAGTGCATACATTTGGTGAAGCACAAATGAGTTACCAATATATTTTGAAAACTAATTTAGCAGTCTTCCAGGCTTTCCAAGTATAAAACACAAATTGTCACATACTCATGAACCAAACCTTAGTATCAAGGACTGACTCACTACATAGCTCTCCGTTCCTCTACAACTTTACCCTAGCAGCCAAGACCAGGCATTTTCTGTCACCCTCTGCCAGTTTACAGCAACTGAAATAGTCACATGGGTAACATGTGACCTCAGTGTAACACTCCTTCAGACCACCACCCATGAGGAAAATATTACACTGGGAAGAAACACCCCTGGAAAGTCAACAAAAGTGTTTTTTCATGCTTACATGGAGGTTTTGTCTACTTTTGTATGGTTTCAAGTAGCTATTAAATTGAACACTCAAATAAGATGAATCCTCCTGACAGAGCTTATTGCCAAAATTAATTACTAAAAATAAGCATTCAAAAACAAATCTACTTACTAAACTCTTGATTGAATGCTGCTTTTATGGTTTTTCCTAAATTAGAGTAGTACTCTAAATTTAAAAATAGTTGCAGATTAATGAAATATACACTTAAGAAAACTAAAGCAATTTTATAGAGTTTCTGACTAGCTTCAATTTTAAAAGACCAATAAAAAAAAATCCAACATCAGTAAAAAATTAAAATACTTGGAGGCGTTCCAATTGTTGGCTCATAGTACTCGTGAAACTAATTCCCTCTGCAGTGCATGCTTTTACTAGCACATATACAGAAAACAGTTAACAGCAAATTAACTGATTAAAAGTTCAATTACGGTGGCAACTCAGAGATGAAATACTACAGTCTGTGCTACTTAGAACAATTAAAAATATTCCAAGGACTTTTCTAAAACTATCTAGTATATGCATTTGACTAAAATATAGGGATACTAAAATGTCAAAAAAAAAAAACACACACACAACTCCACTTGTCCTATACTGTGTTCCACTATAGAAAGGCAAGTAAAGAAATAAAGGACGGGTAAAGGTACAAGATAGCTAAGAAAAATTCATTTTTACTGCATGACTACCATACTATTAAGTTCTTCAGGGGTGGGGGGGGGGTATCACCATATTAACTTGCAAAAACTCAGGGTCACATAGGAACACAACAAGAAAGGAACACAAAGCTTCAGTAAATCAGTACCGACATCAGGTAAGCAGTTAGCCATTTTCTCCTAATAAAAGGAAGTTCTGAACTCTCAACACATTTTGTTTACCATGACACCAGACTGTGTGGCCCTTTGCAAGTACTAGAAGCTACATTTTAGGTGGCCTTATTGTTCAGCTTCATGTTGTGCCCATTTTGATGCTCTATCCTTACAAATAAGAATTTAAGCAGAATGGCAACATGTTCCCCCACTAATCATTCTTGATGATCTGGTAGGCCATTTCATTAGAAATTTATTTAAAAAAAAAAATAAAAGTGCATCTAAACACACGATACATTCAAATTCATGTTCCATGTGTAAAGTAAAAGGACAGTAAAGGGAAATCTCTAGTCGTATTAACTAATGGTTTTAAACTGTCATGTGTTTATCAGAAATAAAATGTATGCTGTGCAAATATGTGGTTAAATTTTAAATGGTATATTAAACCCTACAACACTTGGGAGTAGGGTGTTAAAATAGGGACTTAAATTCATAAACTTAAAAAAAAAAAAAAAGGTATTAAAGTGAAATAATTTAGTATTATATACAGTGATCTGGTTTATCATTGATATTGCTATTTTTTTTTTAAACATTCTGTATACTTCTCAGGGGTCTCCAGGTAGTACTAACACTTAAAAAAACCTACTAGAACCAAAGAGTTATTTTTGATTAAAAAAATGAATGCACTAATTAATCACAATAAAAAGTGAATTTTTTTGAAGGCTAAAACTGAGGAGTGAATAAAGGTTACCATACACATATTAAACTGTAAAATTTCATTATTCACTGTCCTGGATCCACAAAAACAGATGAGACTGAATTTGAACACTGATGTATAAAAGAAATGCAAAAAATGTACCTTCTGCAAAAAAGGAATGCATGGGCTAATTGTATTTTTATACAATTTACTACTATAATCAACTGAAATTATCAGTTAATCAAAACAATATCAACAGCCAATAATTCAGCACAGAGCCGGGCAAATCACAAGCCCATAGTAAAAAAAAGCAAAATTAGAAAACTTAACTCAGAATTTAAAATTTTTACTTAAAATTAAAAAAAGCACTGTTCACTTTCAGTTGTTTCAGAGATGATGGTGGGTTTTCTTGCATGGTGTTCTTAAAAAGTTTAATTCAATTTATAAACCTTTGGCAATACGAAAAAGCACATACAATAAAATTCTAAATCTTGGTTTTAATGAGTATGACTCATTTAAAAACATCTGTATATGTGGGATACATTAATTTGTTTTTCTTCATGTTATGAAATAAAAACAATGTTCAATAACCGTAACCTAAAACACAGATAAAACGTAAAGCACTCCATCAGGTATGTATTTAATCATAGAGAATGTCAGGCTAGTAAATTATGAATTTCAAAAAGCAAGCAAGACAAGTTTTCAGCCTTATTCTGTAATTAATTTTGAATAAATGTCTAAAGGCAATTAGAATTATTAAAACTGTTTGCTTACTGCTTCACAAACCATCAAAAGATATATTTTTTATCAAAACCTGTCAGTTACCTTTTAACCTCATACCAGTTCTACAAAGGATAGCATATTTAGTAAATGTTAAAAATTCAGGGCTGAAACTGAAGGGAAAAAGAAAGAAGTACTAAACTAAAATGAAAGCATTTTAAATTGATTAAAAATTACAATAACCAGATTGTCAACTATACAATACAGTTCATAAGATATACCACATTATGGCACTATTCAAAAAGTTTTTCACTACTGTAGATGATTTTTCAAATGTGGTTCTTAGTTAATCTCAACTTGTAATTTTACATGGTTTCTGAAAAAATTATTCTCAACTGAAATCAAATTGCCCTGCACAATAAAGAAAAATGGGATTTAACTCTTCTATACTTTTTTCTTATTGAAATATACTTATCTGAACAGCTACTTGTGGTGTATATCTTACCTCCACAAATCTTTTAAAACCACAGCTAGTAAAAGCATTTGAAAAGTACAGCAAAGCATTCTCTTTTGCAGAGTCAACATGACAAATGTTTCAACTCAAAACAGAAGGATTACTGCAGCTTGGAGCTTTTAAATTTTCTTGGATGCCAACATCATACAGTATGATTGAATGACATTAATGAAAAAGAGTTGATGACTGCAATTAAAATACTTGTTTTGTGTTAACGGAACTCTCCAACAATGCAGTCTTTTCAGTTAGAATGCTATACCACCCATTTTAAATTTGTCACAGACCATCTGCACACTTTACAGTAAGAGACCTTATCTCTGCATTATGGGTATCTAAAATAAACCCCAATACTCTAACTGCCATTTTCCCCAATTAATTTTGTAACCCCATTTAAAGGCAGTGATATACTTGCTATAAATACCTTACTAGTCATTTTTTACAATCTTCATTCCAAACTAACAGGCTACCAAAAAAGCCATACTTAAGTAAAGCATGAAAATATAACAACAAAATATACATTTCAGTCAAGCATAGATGAACCGTAAATCTGACATTTCACCATCACCATTAACTTGTAAGGTTCTCCTCCATGTTATCATGTATGTGTGTGATTTTTATTTTTTTTTTAATAGTACAGAGCATTATTTAAAACACCTTTCTCTTTGATTTCAAGTTTAAGGCATTTCCTAGTAAGAAGAGTTACAACAAAAAAGCGTTTTTAAATAGCAGAATATAGGTGGATACATATTCTAGGTTTATTGAACCAAATATTCAAAAAAAAAAAAAAAAACATAAAAATTTATCATGACAATCATTAAATACTAGTCACATGTCTGTAGTCGTTCCTGTTAAAAAGTCCATTCAGATGCATTCAAATACGTGTTCACTTGCACTCTTCAAAATGGAGACAGATTATGTTGAAGGAAACGGGTGGGGACGGGAATGAAACAAAAATTCAATTATGCCGAATGAAATTTAACAGATTACAGATTTAACACATTGTCAAGTTCACACATACTAATGCTCAGCAAAACTGGGCGGGGGGAATATATTCCCCTTTCCTCTCCAGGTGCAGATTTAAAATGTTTTAGCATATGTGATGCTATATTATTTGCCTAGGAAAAATGTGAAAGTTTATAACCAAATGGTCAACCAATAACAGTCTATTGGATTCAAGTTGGACACTGTTTTGATAGTTCAGGCAGAATTTTTTTCTTTTAATCAGACATGGGATCGAATATGGTGAAATTGCCTCCAGCTCGGACTCTAGGATTTGCACTTCAGTCAATATACTGCGCCAGCCAGCGAAAGCCTTCTCCATAGCCTTGCCTCTTCAAGACACTGCACATAAAGACTTCTAGTGGTCTTGTATTCAGTTCTTTCATTGGAACATTACCCTGTGGAGAAAAAATAAAAACAAATTGAATAAAGTTTCATTATTTATATTAATATTATTCTGTTTAAAAAATGCATAATACTGATTAGTGTGTTAAATTATAAACTAAATGACTAAATACAATATCTATGGAACATGCAAAGTTTAAAACATCACTCTATAAAATATGATTTAACTTTAATTTCAACCTGCTGTATATGAATGAGTGCATTATTACTAGGGAAAGCAAAATACACTGCAAAGACTACACTGGCACTAGGCAATATGCAGAACACAAAATATACACACTATAGCGCAATACAGTCTAGGGGCTATCCTATGGCTACAGGTTTTACTCCAAGTATAATCACAATCAGAGCATTATTCTCGATTTTAATTGATATTATTTAGTGAGCTGTACTTAATTTTACCATTTAAAATTTCAGAATAAGAATATTGTTTGCCATTATCTTTTCAATTCACTTTATTCACCGCTGAAAGAAATGATCAGAAAAATGGGATAAACTGCCTAAATCCCAGTGTAGAAACCTTGTACAGACTTCCCCAAAAAGCCCAGAAGCTGTAACTGTTGCCAAAGATGCTCCTTCAAAGTGCTGAATTAAGGTTTTACATACTTATATGAATGAGAAATTTCAGCTTTTCATTTTCCATAAATTTGCAAACATTTCTGAAAAAATGTTTTAACTGTCATTATGGGATATTGAGAGTCCACTTATGTAAAAATGGCAAATTTACCAGTTTAAAATTAATCTACAACACAATAAAGTGTGCAGAAAGTCAAGAAGGGTGAATGCTTTCTTAAGCTACTGTACTTCAGTACTATATTCACCGTATTATCTGCTCTTTTTCCTAACGAGTACACAAATGAAAATGGCAGTGAAATAAATGCTCCTCTTCAGCTTTTGGTGATGTCTGAACTGCTCATTGCAATGCCAAAAGAAACATAAGCATTGAAAGCTATGGGAAAGAAAATTAATGATTATGAATTTCACAAAATCTTGAAGAGGCCATTGAACTTACAGTATCTCACAAAAGTGAATACACCCCTTCAGATTTTTGTAAATATTTTATTATATCTTTTTATGGGACAACACTGAAGATATGACACTTTGATACAATGTAGTCAGTGTACAGCTTGTATAACAGTGTAAATTTGCTGTCCCCTCAAAATAACTCAACACACAGCCATTAATGTCTAAACCGCTGGCAACAAAGTGAGTACACCCCTAAGTGAAAAATGTCCAAATTGTGCCCAATTAGCCATTTTCCCTCCCCAGTGTCATGTGACTTGTTAGTATTACAAGGTCTCTGGTGTGAATGGGGAGGTGTGTTAAATTTGGTGTTATCGCTCTCACACTGGTCACTGGAAGTTCAACATGGCACCTCATGGCAAAGAACTCTCGGAGGATCTGAAAAAAAGAATTGTTGCTCTACATAAAGATGGCCTAGGCTATAAGAAGATTGCCAACACCCTGAAACTGAGCTGCAGCACGGTGGCCAAGACCATACAGCGGTTTAACAGGACAGGTTCCTCTCAGAACAGGCCTCGCCATGGTCGACCAAAGAAGTTGAGTGCATGTGCTCAGCGTCATATCCAGAGGTTGTCTTTTGAAAATAGACGTATGAGTGCTGCCTGCATTGCTGCAGAGGTTGAAGGGGTGGGGGGTCAGCCTGTCAGTGCTCAGACCATACACCACACACTGCATCAAATTGGTCTGCATGGCTGTCGTCCCAGAAGAAAGCCTCTTCTAAAGATGACACACAAGAAAGCCCACAAACAGTTTGCTGAAGACAAGCAGACTAAGGACATGGATTATTGGAACCATGTCCTGTGGTCTGATGATACCAAGATAAACTTATTTGGTTCAGATGGTGTCAAGCGTGTGTGGCGGCAACCAGGTGAGGAGTACAAAGACAAATGTGTCTTGCCTACAGTCAAGCATGGTGGTGGGAGTGTCACGGTTTGGGGCTGCATGAGTGCTGCCGGCACTGGGGAGCTACAGTTCATTGAGGAAACCATGAATGTCAACATGTACTATGATATACCGAAGCAGAGCATGATCCCCTCTCTTCAGAAACTGGGCCGCAGGGCAGTATTCCAAAATGATAACGACCCCAAACACACCTCCAAGACGACCACTACATTGCTAAAGAAGCGGAGGGTAAAGGGTGCTGGACTAGCCAAGCATGTCTCCAGACCTAATCCCTATTGAGCATCTGTGGGGCTTCCTCAAACGGAAGGTGGAAGAGTGCAAGGTCTCTAATATCCACCAGCTCCATGATGTCGTCATGGAGGAGTAGAAGAGGATTCCTGTGAAGCTCTAGTGAACTCCATGCCCAAGAGTTAAGGCACTGGTGCAAAATAATGGTGGCCACACAAAATATTGACACTTTAGGAACAATTTGGATATTTTTCACGTAGGGGTGTACTCACTTTTGTTGCCGGCGGTTTAGACATTAATGGCTGTGTGTTTAGTTATTTTGAGTGGACAGCAAATTTATACTGTTATACAAGCTGTACACTGACTACTTTACATTGTATCAAAGTGTCATATCTTCAGTGTTGTCCTATGAAAAGATATAATACAATATTTACAAAAATGTGAGGGGTGTACTCACTTTTGTGAAAGTTAAAAGTGTTAAAAGTAATAATGATGCGCGGATTGTGAAGTTGATTGGAATAAAGACCTGCTGCTATGAAAAGAACTATTGCACAGTAAATCTGAAAAATATATTGGGTAAAAAAAATACTAAAAATAAATAAGACTTTAAAAAAAAAAATCAATTTTTAAATAAGAAATTATAAACAAACTTAATTACAGTTTAACTAAAATAAACTTAATTATAATACAAGTCTGATTGCAGAATATTTGAATTACAGACGATTACACTGTCATGTTAACATTTCTTCACTAATACTAGTGAAAAAGTCAAGCAAAATGACACCTTTTATTGGCTAACTAAAAAGATTACAATATGCAAGCTTTCGAGGCAACTTGGGCCCCTTCTTCGGGTAAGATGTTACATTCACTACATTCATAATGGCTAACATGGTACAACACCCTTTCACTAATAATAGTAATATTAATCCATGGGAATTGGCTTTCCTCGTCTTCACAAGCATGAATTCCACCACTGTATTGTCTTTACAACTGCCTCTCTCCAAAAGTACAGAAAAGCTTTGTTGAATGCTTTAAATTGGATAAAACTACAAGCTTGACAATAAAATACAATGGTTTACCAGTGAATTTGTTTAACAAGGATATATCACAGAATATGAAATCTGTAGTGTATTTTTATATAGTAAATGTTTCTTGTTTCGGTACCAAGTCAAAATGTATACCACAAATGACAAAATCAAGAATCAAGATATCATTGAACTTCTAGTGTGAAAGAACACCAAACTTTGGAAGAGTTCTCCACTCCTAGTCAACTTGTGGCAGGACTTTGCCCCCTTCATGTGCCACAGTAGGGTGCATAATTTCATTCTAGCAGGATGTCTACAAAAGATGTTTCAATATATAGACAGTCTCCAACAATGATAACGGTAGAAACTCTTGCTACCGTAAACAAACCATAATGAAGGACTGTGTGAGAGAGAGCGGATACTAAAGGAAATATTGACAGACTAAGTGAAGCCATCCTTCATGAACAATTAACATTAGAATCCCTGAAAGACAAAGAACATGTGCAATGCTACTCCTTATTAGGAAAAGATCCCAGTCGTCCCACAGGAGAAAGACTTTCCGAGATTGTGGTCATAAAGCTTATGGAGCAGTTTCCAGAACCCATAACAGACAACTTCTTCACGTCGCTTTTGCTGGCTAATAGACTGGTGCACCGCAACACAACTCTGCTTGGCACCATGAATAAGGTGGGACGAGAACTTCCACTTGCACCTAAAGTCACTTCAGTATGCAAGCAATTCTCCACACTAGTGTTAATATCTGGCAGTGCCAGGCTGTCAGTGTATGCTCCCAAAAAGAAGAAATCTGTCTGCATTCTCAGTACCATGCACCATAACGTAGAGAGATTGGAAAAAAATGTTCGAAAGACATAGCACTTTCAAACATTGAAATGTATGTATTTGAAAGAACGATATATTAATTTACCCTATACAATTCCAGACACCTCACACCCAGATAAACAGACTTGAGCTCTGAGAATTTTACATCTGACTTGATTTCAGCTGCCTCGATAGGGGATGGGATAGCAGGCTGCTTGCTGCTTGTGCTGATTGACACATTTGCAAAACAAAGGCGCTGATGAAGAGGTATGAAGGAATTTAAGGTGGTCCAGCATTACAACTTTTTTCGTAAGCTTCGGGAATTCTAGTTTTAAACATGAGCAAGATCTAGGTGTTCAGCATGTTGACTCTGAAATAAAACATCACTACAACCAACAATCCAAGAAAAACAAACTAAGGAATATGGCCTAGTAGAAAACAAATTTCATCTATTTGAGGATGAAACCTGGATGAAGCATCAAGACTTAATACCAAAACAAACAATAATGAATGCATTGCGGTCTCTCCAACAGCAGAGGAATTCAAAGTCAAAAGTCAGAAATGGAAAGATCACATGCACAACATTTATGGGATGCCAAGGATGCAGTCCATATTAATTACATGAAAATAAAGCAGATATACATTCCCTTTTTATGGTTTGGGTGTTTGTAATAGTCAATCAGGTGAATGCAGGTAGTGAAACTATTAACCATGCCCCTTCTGCTACATGAAAAATTTTCCCATTCACATTGGGAAGGCTAGCATGCAAAAGATATGTTATATGGATTCAAAGATACAGTATAGCCACCTTACTTTCTTAGATAAACCTGGCCTTATGTGACTACTACCTATTCTCCAACCTGAAAGGGCTAAATCCATATGCTGTACCATCAGTGTATACAAGTAGCAAGAAAGTGGTTGCACAATCAAGACAAAGCATTTCACTTCAGTGAAAATTAATGGGAAGTACATTTAAGACTGAAGCCAATAAACACTTCTTTGAGCTGTGGGAATATGGAACCAACTACTAAGGTATGTAATTGAAGCAAAAACCCTGACAACCTTTAGGAAATACCTAGGCAAGACATTGGATCAGCTTAGTTATTAGCTAAACAAACAAGCTTGAATAACTTGAATGATGCACTCTTTTGTGAAATTTCTTATGTTCTCAAGTACTTCAGCGACAGAGACGAGCTTTGTAAAAGTTACAACATGTGAATCAGTGTACACTGGAATTATATGAAACAAAGAAAAAAAATAAAAATCTTTAGTTAACTGGTGCTCTTCTTTTTCCAAAGTCATAATGTTTTTTAACCTTGCTGTTTTAAAGAGCATTATACTTGCAGCAGGGCACAAGTGAAGTCAGACTGTTGGTCTAATTAGACTAGAATGAGCATTTTAGTGTACATTGTGAAACTTTTGTAGGTAGGCCTCAGAAACACACCAAAAGCTCTTGGTTGCTAGTCTGATTTTCTACTGCATTATATCTGCAAATAACTTGAAGGTTTACGATGGTTTACACAAGGGACTAATTTTCTCCCTGTCCAAAAACTGCCCAAATATAAGTGAGTATAATTTAGTTTTCTCAACAGCTTACATCCAGGACTACGTTTTCCCTGGCTTCAGCTCCACTTCATGCTTAGAAAAGAAATGAACGGATACAGACTACTATATCTCTATGTATCCTGATTATACAACAGTGGAAGTGAAACGCAGTTGAGATGTAGGCTTGAATCAAATGAACTCTGAACATACTGTGAATCCAAAACCAAGGTGCACACATCATTACTTTTATGTTACGATATTCACAGTACACTCCTGCACTGCGTTTCCAAAATATGACAATCTAAAAAATATTTAGCATTGTCATTTACATTTATGGCACCTGGGAATATTTAAAGAGTAAACAATTGAACCAAATACCCATAAAATTTTAACTTAACAAAAAATACTCATTTCACTAGAGTGATACAGAAAGACAAACAGCATTAATTGCATACCGTGTTACATACAAAAAAAGTTGTTTAATATTTAGTGTATTTAGAGAGGAATGTACAATAAACCTTCATTAAAGCACATTCTTCTGATCAAAATGGCTATCCCATAAAAAAAAAAAAAAACTTACTACTCACATTGCAATTATTTTATGATAACAAAGCAACTCACAAGGTGAAGAGTGCAACAATGCAAGCAATTGTCAGTTGAGACAGAAAGAATAGACATTGCTAAAATTCTGCCATTGACCTCAATATAGTGACAATTTCTCATTAAGACAAAGCTGAATGAA
This sequence comes from Erpetoichthys calabaricus, assembly GCF_900747795.2. Classification (NCBI taxonomy): domain Eukaryota; kingdom Metazoa; phylum Chordata; class Cladistia; order Polypteriformes; family Polypteridae; genus Erpetoichthys; species Erpetoichthys calabaricus. The sequence continues at coordinate 27,460,577 of NC_041404.2, forward strand.
TAAGGCCTGTGGCATGAAAATCATTATGATAGGTTAGTGGAAATCAGCTATGGACATGACTACTGAAGAGGAACAAGGAGGAAATCACATATCATAACTTGAACAAATGTGTGTCACATATAGCAAGTATACACAAACGTTTTAAACGGTTTAAAACTAAAAATTTCTCAGGAGCAGTACAAAAGCTAATGTGGTTCAAGAAGTACATGAATGCTATATATGATCATGTGGACAACCAAGAATAATGTTATTAAACGGGACGGGAATATTCAACATACTTCAAGGATAAATGCAGGACTAATTAACAAGTATAATATTCCTCACTTCACAAAACTGACCTTGCATAGTTCATAAGAAGGACTATAATTTTTATAGCTGTTTGCATTAATTTTACTAAATGAAAAACTGTCATGCTGTCAATTAAACAACTAAAACAATTTTTTCTCCTGTAACTGTTTTCATCAATTAAAATTTTTGATCTTTACCCTCTGAAACTAAAATTCAGGAAGAAAATTCAGTGATTGAACAGCTTCAAGTCAATCTCTGAGATCGTCGTGTTATATTTTATTGAATCACTAAAGCATCTGAACTATATATTCAACAAATACTACAGAGGGTTTCAGGGTTTCAACATTAGAATTTGCTTTGCAAATAGTTTAGGAATTCATAACTGTGGCAGCCAAGAAACACAGCTTAAAATTAAAATATTTTAATACAGTAACCTAGGCAAATACAAAAAAAACTCTTACCTTCCCTGTTGTCTGTCCGTACAACCCAAAAAGCTCCCTTAATTTCTCTTCACTGATGGCATCTTGTCTATCAATCTTATTACCAAGGATGAGGATAGGCACATTTCCAATTGTTTCATCTGTCATTAGTGCCTGTAATGAATTTAACTTTATTTTACTGCATTACCACTTAAAAGTCTAATCACACCAAACATTTATTAAAAGTGTAATCTAATCTGATTTACAAAAATGCAATTGAATTGCAATTTTTGTAAATCTACTGAAATAAGCACAGACCGATATATGTCACAGAGGTGACATACCAAGACCAAGAGAAGACAATTAACCAGGTAAATCTAATTTAGGTAAACATAACATTCTTGTCTTGAATCTGTTAGGTTTTCCAATGAAATACAGAACTGCTACAATAAAAGGTGTCTTGAAAGTTAAAGCTAAATAAGCCCCATACAATGACAGAATTTTTGATAAATATAGGCAGGTACAGTCGGTTACATTTCTTACATCAAGTTCTGTTTTGGATTCAGCCAGTCTGCCAAAGTCTGCACAGTCAACCAGGAAGACGATACCATTGATGGCAGGGAGGTAGTTTTTCCATACCCTACGAGCTTTAATAAAATAAAATAAAAAGTTACCACTTACTACCTATAGAAATTAGTATTTAAGCAAGCATCATTCATTAGCATTACCACAATGAATGATTATGTATTGTTTAGAGACCATAATTTTAATATGCTAACAAGGTCTTTGTTAATAATGAAACTTGGTATCCAAGTATTTGGCTTGTTAGTGCTTAAATTCAGGCAAGAACAATTTCAACTGCACTGTAGAGCTTCATTCTCTGAGAACATTATCTATAGGTTTTGGGGACAAGAACAGATTAAGGGTGTACTCGCACTAGGCACATTTGTTCCGCCTCTCTGCTCCCCGGCTGGCCTACATGCAGTACTGCGCTTAACGATCTGGGCCCGGGCACGCTTTTGTCATGCCCATGTGGACTTCGTGTAAAAGCCAATACAGGATCGGAACATGGAGTGACAGCATGGATATCAAAACAATTTTCCTTTTTTTGTGATTTATTTTTTTGAGTCGTGTAGGGCAGGATAATGCTCTACCCTCTTACAGATTTAATGAATGTGCAGCACATTTTTATGGAGACAAATGATGTTAAGAATAAAGAACTGTTTTTAAGTCAAATGGTACTGAATGAAATGAGAATTGCACTATTTCAATTGTTGCATCATTGATGTCATGTCTGTTTTCCGTGTTGGGCATGTTTAGCAATTACACGGTTCCGGAATGCTACTGAACCGTGCTCAGGCCCACCTGTTCCAAGCAGGAGAGGGCAAGGTATGCTTGACCCAGCATGGAGCGATCACACTAGTAAAACAAACTAGACTTTGCAGGGGTTACATGCAGAGAAACATGCTCGGCATGGAACAAATTGCCAGTCTGAGTAAACCCTTAAACTTAAGAGCGCTTCTAATTCAACTCATTTATTTTTTAAACATTTCTGTAACACTGGCACTTCATGGTGCATATACAGATTTAAAACGAAGCATTTAAGCTGGAATGGTTCTGGTTTACTGGTTATATGCATTTCATTATTAACTAAAGTCTGGTTAAGAAAACATGCAACAATTAAAACTTTAATGCAGTTGCTAAAAACTAAAATAGGCAATTAAGGGTTCTGAATTGTAACAGGCAAGATAACTAAAATAAAGCCCAAAAAACATATTGCTTTAGGAGTAAATAAATGGGTTATAATTAAGAAACTGGTTGAAGTGAAAACTTGCTGCCACTGTGGACCTAAGGCATATAAATCTATAATGCAACTAAAAATTTGTTTTTAATGAAAGTTCTAACAGGGTAAATAGTTAATTACCAGGATTCATTATCAGCAAGGACTGAGTTCTAATTAGGAAACTGGCTGGAATGAAAACTTGTAGCCACTGCATCCCTCCAGGACCATGATTGAGAACCCTGGTGTTAAGGCTGGGCAATATAGAGTTTTTAAAAAATATCCACATATTTTCATATGAGATCTAGGATGATATAAAACTGTTTACATCGATATAGTGTATGCTGTGTTAAAATTACACTTTGCACAAAGTCATAGATATTTGTACAGGACTATACACATGAGGAAGCACTTTGGTAAAGAAAGAACACTCTACTTCAGTGGAAACCCACTTTTTAAAGAGCAAGTCGGCCTTTTGTTATTTTTGCTCTATCTTTTCTGTTTACATTTTCTTAATTGCACAGCTGTGAGTCTTTTGTCATGTTGGAAAAGAAGCTTATTTTTTTTTATTCAAGGAGCATTATTATTTAAAATATGCCGAAAGTTTATTTTTGAGCCATTCCTCATGTACATCTACAGCTGTATGTTAATAAAAGTGCCTGAGTGACATTTGGGACATGTGGCTTTGACTCAGAAGTGTCTATGTTATTACTTTATGAAAAAAAGATATATATTGTATATTGCCATTCAGCTAAAAAATATCGAGATATGATTTTTGGTTCATATCGCCCAGCCCTGCCTTGTGTAAATGGTAAAAAGTATTAAACCTCATCTAGTAGGTGTGTTTTCCTAAAACACCAAACTCTACATATACAATATGAAGTGAAAGAAATAATGAAGAATATATATTTTTACCAGACTTTACACAGTGACTAATTCACAATTCCAGCTTATTCTTACTATGCTGCCCAAATAATGAAATACAGATTGGGTGTATAGGTTTTATAATTCACAGACAATTTTTTGTCCAAAATGTGACAGTATAACACCTGGTTGTGTGGAAAAAAAAAATGCAACACGATCAATCAGTTCACATGCTTCCATTCAGCTTTTAGAAAACAAAAAAATTTTCTTGCATGAAATTAAGTAAGTTAATGCAATGCATGAATTGAAATGAAACTGTGATATCACATGACACTTAAATGCTGGCAACTGTAAAGTACTGGGATATTTTACATACAACTATATATACTTATATCTCCTACATATCTCTATTATAAAAAAAAAAAAAAAAAAAAATCCTGGGACAAGACAAGACTTTTTAGCCTGGGACGAGACGCAACTTTTTCAGGGAGATACTTTCACGTCCCGTGAGACAAGACTGTGCGCCAAGAGATTTAACCACGCCAGACCGGAAATAAGAGACAGTAGATGACAAAGTAGAACGTCGTAAAGAATTCAAAAACGTTGGTATGATACACATGCAAGAGCAGGTTAGAGATAATTAAAGTACTAAAATTCGAAAGTCTCAAAAAAATGATAGTAAAGATCGCATTAGTGCAAACAAAAGGAAATTATTACTCGGTGAAATAATGGAACAGCAAAAAGAGATCAAATATATTGTTTGGATTTAACTTTAATTTGGAGACTTGTAAATCGTCAAATTCATGTTGCCATCAGGGAAAAGTAGTGTTTCTTCCCAATGAAGAGGCGTATCCGCTAGAATTAAAAGATTTGTTGCTTGGTGAAAGTGAAATCCACATACGCGAGAAGCAGAGACGCAAAGTGATTGGCGCGTAGCGCAGACTGGGAGGGTTGGCGAACAAGGGATATATATCTATCTATCTCCACACTCTAATATTCCTTTTTTTATGCAACTGTTTTAATTGTATTGTACTTCTCTGTACAATGCATTGGGATTATAAAATGGCAGTTTTTTTTTTTAAATATAAAATTACACTGGCTTGAATAGCAGCAAATTTCCATTGGTGCAGTTGCTAACGTGATGGTTATCAATGAAACCATATTACCTCAATATTTCCTTTTTAAATTTAAGCCATCAATAACTTTCCCGTAGATTTTTTGCATAAATACCTTGTGCATGGCCACCCAGATCAAAGGTAGTAAATGTCATTCCTGCAATTGTCAGCTCTTCGGAGGCTGAAAATCAAAAATAAGTTAATTATAAATCTTTAACATCTATTTAAATCTTTAGATCTTACATAACTTTAGCATACAGACTTCCAACAGTAAAGTGATACCTGATTTTAACTAGGAGCTTTATTTCCCCAATTGCATTATACACAAATTTGTTAAATGGCTTAACAATAGGTATACAATATTTAAGAGGGACTCATACTTTTCATATTTTTGTAACTCAGCACTGGTGACTAAGTATACCATATTAATCAATTTTCATTTTATTAATATTTGCAAATATTTTTGCTATTTTAAAGGTGAATTTTAAGAGTGAAGTTTGTACAAAAATATGGGTGATACCAAAAGTAGTAAATGTACCAGAACTACCAAGAAATGCCTGACAATATTGAAAAATGCAGTACCCTAGCTAGCATTTCCATCAATCAAGTCATCTGCTCATAGCTCAGTGTAAAAATGACCAGCAAAGGCACACTGCTTTGATGAACATGAATCTCTTTCATACACAATCTGACTGTGCATATGCAACTGCTTTCATGGGTGCCAGCAATGTGTAAAACACTAAAAATGGTTTGGAAGGAGACATAAGTAGACAACTGTAGTAAAGTTTGACTAGAATTTACTGTTTTAAAAATGGATGCATTACAGCCTATTTTCAAAAAATATAAAACAGCTAAAACCATTTTAAAAGGTTTATTTTTAGAATTTAGAAATAACAGGAATAGAGAGTTGTGTTGCACATCCTGAATCCTTTTTCTTTTCTTTCTGACGTAAATTTTAATTAAACTTCATTATATTTCTTATGTGCAAATTCTATTCACAACAGATGCCAGATAAAACTTTCTGCACATCTTCAGAGATACTGCTAACTTACTGGGATGTAAAGTTGGTACATGTTGTCCCAATCTGTCGTCTTTGAGCATATGCAGCAGTGTCGTCTTGCCAGCATTATCCAAACCAAGAAACACTAATTTGCCAGATTTCTTGTACAGTCCTGTATTGTTAGAGAAAAAAAAACACACTTTAATCAATTAGTACTTGCTGTGTGCAACCATTATAAAAAAAAAAAAAAAAAAAAAAAAAAAAAAAAAAGGGAACCAGGTATTTATCTTGTAATTTTCTTTATAGTTTAACATGGAACATATAAACAGGTCACTATACCTAATCCATTATTTTTAAGCTATAAACAACAATTTGTAAAATAATTCTGTATGTAATAAACACTACCATAAATATGGAGTAAATTTTACAATTGTAAACAAATAAAAAATATACACAAAGAAAACTAAGATTAGCAAATAAAAGATGTAAATGCCAAAAAAAAAAAACACACACAAAATATTAACTTTTAGTTTTTTACGTTCTATAAACACATATATGTCATCCATTTTCTGAAACCACTGTATCAATTACAAGGTCAGTGTATCCAGAGCCTATTTACACACCACCAGATACTGGGCTGAAATCAACCCAGGATAGATGACTCATCATTCATATGTAAAAAGCTGTCAACATAGAATTCACATTAAATGTTCAGTTCTTTGAAAATTCTGATACCTTTGAAAAATTGCTTTCAGTAATACAGAAATAAAAGCATATTTTGAACACTTCATTATACATTACAGCATTTAAAAGTATAACGAGAAGATGAATACTGATTGAACTAGTACAAACCTATTGTACCACAGTCTCTTCTAGCACATAGTATACAACTATCCATGTTGGAGACATCAAAATGTATCATGGCAGCCAACAACGATGATCACATTGTGAGAAAGCTCAAGGATATTTGGCAATGCTGTAAATGCTAAGCTTAATAAAATTATTTGTCCAAATTTCTCAAAAAAAAAATTGTGCACACCAGAAACAACTAGAAGTTACTTTTTCAGGATTGGGAATGGAAGGAAAACTTATCCAGCACACTTAGATGTTACAAGTTACATTTTAATATAAACCATTTAGGAGGACAGTGAAATATACAAGTTATTGGGGGAACACACAAATTTAGGTTTACGCTACCTGGGAGAGTTTTGTGTTATGTGGTACAGGGTAAAGTATTACAAGGTAACTGTTTATGTCCCTAACAAAACTAGAAGTGCAGTTTACTAGGGAAAACTGCACTAACATGAATTACCTGCTACAGGTACATATTTTGAATATTTACATTTAAATTAGGGTGAAGCTAAACTGACTTTTGCTCACATTAAAACTGAGTTTTACTTTTATAATTCAATGATGCAATGTAAAAAGTACATGCAGCTGGTAATATTCTTTAAACTAGTCATTCAACTTTTTTTATGAGAATTGCAAACTTATGCAGATCATTTCTGAAAGATGTACATCTGAGATGTTCAATGCAGACATATGTCAAGCAGCTGTTGAAAAATACCTCTTAGTTATGGAACTGCTGTCTTTTCCCATACTGAACGTACAATCGTATTGACTATCAACCACCTGTCCCTTCTGACTTCAAAATTTAGAACTTGTGCGCTAATCTTTCTCTACAATAATAGTTAACTAAGTACTTTTCTGCTACTCAAATGTACATTCTATATATTAATTTGTCATTACTTTAGATTGTTCTCTGTGGAAAAAAACATTTATTTTGTTAAAAAGCATAAAACACTCCCAATGACCTAGATTACATAATATTACATAATTTGCTCAAATATTCAGAGTATTTATTGTTTTAGCTACTGGTGCCCTGGTCAACCAGTTGCTATTCATTCCAGATTATCTGATCAGTGGTCTCCAAACTGGCCAATCCCAAAGTCTGATTTTCTTAGCTTTACTAAATGTTGGGGTTAGTGAGGCTGTAGTGCTCCACTAGGCAAATCATTATAGGCCTGTCGCTGTGTTTATTGTTAGCAGACTACTTGTTATATTGAGAACTTCAAAAAAAAAAAAAAAAAAAAAACCCACACACAAGCCAAGTTCCAAAGAGAAATGATCAAAATAGTTCTCATACTAAAGAAAAGTGGAGTAAGAAGGCAAGAACCAGGGCCTACAGGAGTCATCCTTGTCTATAGAAAGGAATGAAAAGCAGACAGATATTTTGGCCCAGCTGACCTTGACTGGGACAAGAACACCAAATAAGATTTAAATCTTCCAAGAAAATAAAAAGACAAGGTGCTTTCATGATATATTTTCAGTTTGTCCTAAAATTAAAGGGACAGCTATACAAAGGGCCAACTGTTAAAACAGTGTGAAAGTGCTGCATAAGGAATGATATTTTGAGTTTTACAGTTCCAGTAAAGGTGGAAAATTTGGGGAGCAACTGGAAGACTATAATACCTATGCATTGGTGTGGTGTTAACTGCTACAATCATGTACTATGCTCTTGGCAATTTAGCTTAAGATTTATAATTATTTACGTTTGGGGACTAATTTATTTTTATAATTAGTGCTAGTTGTAATACATGTCTGGGACATTTCCAAAGACAATGGAAATCAGGTATAGTGCCGTTGGTTAACTGGATGTATCAGAAGTACTATGAAATTAACGTGGTACTTTATATATATTTGTAGTTTAATGGGAATTTTGGGAGTTATTTTTTATTACGATACTATTACACGTTTACAAAGTTCACTTTAAACGTTACTTTGTTTTTTTCTATCAGCAGTAGGAGATAAAAGTGCTTTTTTTGCCCTAGCTATAGCCAAAATTATAACATTGAATCATAACTGTACTTTAACTTACTATAGACAACGATACCATTTACAGGCTACATGTTTAGGTGGTGCGAGGATTTGGAATATTTTTACTTGGGGGTTTTTGCCACTGGTTGAAGTGGTACAAAATAACAGCCAGTACTCTGGTTTAGAGGCTTCTTAAACCTACTTTTCTCACACGTAACATGTATTGTACGGATGTCTTTGGTGGTAGAGATAAGATAAAAGGAAGAACTTTATGAAGGAGTAAGTATTAAAACATGACATAAGTAAGGATTGTAGAGAAGAGGACAGGTAAAAAAGAAATAAACTCGAGAACTATGGCATATGTACAGTGGTCCAACTCCCCTCTTTTGGTTATGTGGGATGTCTTAACTGAGCTGGGCTATTATTTAAACTGATGAACTCGCCACCTGCACTTCTCTATTTCTCCCTCCCAACATGACTCAAGCTTTATTGCTAAACACTTCTTACTTGAGCTTCATTGAACCTTCCTCGTTCCAGTTCACAGTTATATTACACATATCTCATCCAGTGGCAGAAGTGAAACCATACAAGAGGTACTCTGTGTTTGACATCTTGTTCCCCCTTGTGATGCTTTACAAATATTACTTGATGTTTTACTCTAATAGTCCTCCTTGGAGATTGGAATGTATTTATTTTTGTATACGATATTGAGGAGCAGAAAAAAATAGTAAAACCAAAACGGAAGAATAGATGTTGCATATCTAAAATCCAAGCCCCCAAAATTTAAACACCAACCACCTACAGTATATTACCATAAGACATAGAATAAACTATGAAGACTTGGTATCATGCTAGAGGTACAGTGTGGTCCACATTATGTTCCAGTACTTAGCAGAATTCACCAAGACTAAGACAAACATAGGTCTGCCTATTTTTGGTTGCTGTAACTTGATATTAAGTTCAGATTTCCATGTAAACGTTTACACAGTTCCAATTTTATGTAAATCGTTTACCAGATTTCTTGGATTTTAACATCCCAAATACATACAAACATACATAAATACAAACAAACAAGGGATGTCATGATACCAAAATTTCAAACTTCAGCATGATGCTAAGTATTGGAATTCAATACCATTTTCAATACCCAATACAATATAACACATAACTCAATAAAAATGTAAAATAAATTACAATTCTGTATGTATTACAATCTTGACATTGATAAACAGAAAATTTAGTCATTAAATAAAATTCTTCAAGTAGTGCAATCTTTTCTAAAGGGCAAGAGTAAAGTTCTCTAAACAATAAAAAGTAAAGAAGTTTAAATACAGACAACAGTTTATTTTTACATTGATGAAAACACATACTGTTACTGAAATAGAACAATGAAATGATACAAAAGTAATTTAATGTTAACTGAATGCTTTTGCATGCATTTGTTGGACAGCAAATCAACCCTGACAAACTAAATACAAGCTCTGAAGCACACCTGGGGGGTATTTTTCGTATGTCGCTTAAACCATCCTAGATCAGGTGCCTCATCTTGGATGAGATAATGCCAGTGAAACTCATCCAGATAAGTCGGTTTTTCAAACGCAGCTGTGTATTAGATTAGTGTAGCTGGATCTAATCATACGAGATGAATGCGCGCGCCCCGCGCTGAGTGAAAAGCCCATATATATTGAGTCTAGAAAAACATGATCAGCAAGTCTTTGATAGGCTGCAACAAAATGACGAAAGAACGAGCGCATTTTTTTTCACACACGTGGCGCAAGACCTTTTACTCGAAGGACACAAAGAATTTCAAGATTTAATATACATAAGGGGTAACACTGCAAAAGCAGCCCAGACCAGAAAAGACGGCTGGCAAAAAGTGGCCGAAAAAATTAAACGCTAAGTAGTGTACATTGTACTTACTGAATGCAGCGTTTCATTTCCTATGTGTCAGATTAATTATTATTTATATGTCATAATTCCAGATCAAACGTGAGCACAAGGAGAACATGGGGAACAGGTTAAAGTGAAGTACAAGAATATACTTCAAACTGGTAAATATTGGTATACAACTATTTAAAGTATTGTTGACATAAAGAATCATATAGAATATAAAAACATTAATGTTAAAGCTAATAAGGAGGCAGACAAGCAAAAAACAGGTGGAGGTCCACGCGGTCCAGACCTAACCCCCTGCAGAAGAGTTGGCTCTCCAGCAAAATGCCCATCGCCCTGTTTCTGAGGGCATTCCCAGGGGGAAGCTCCTCCTCAGAACCAGTGGCAGGAAGCAGTGGTCACTTCATTTCAGGTAAAGGATGGTCATTGCATATTTGTCCTCCATGTGTGCTATAGGTATGTTCCATATAGCCCTCTTTTTTGTTGGGTCAGGTGCAGGGAATGTCATATCCCTTGAACCTGTGTCTGACCAACGAGATATTAACGAAGGTCAAATATTTGATGAAGACACTGTGTCTGATTATTCATCAGGAGGAGAGGTACATTTTTCCAAATAATGTTTGATCAAACTCCACTCTGATCAGTTCCATGTGCCCCAATCACATTTGGAAATCCTGGTAATGAGAATGTTAGGCTGATTGCGGGATTCTTTATGGAACTGTGGGTGTTTTAGCCTGTGTATTACCTACCTGCAATGGCATGAAACGCCTCTTTTATTGTCTGCACATGCAGGTGTCCAGGAAAACACAATGAAAACCTGAAGGAAATGTTTCAGAGCCAAACAGACTGTACGAATTGCCTGACAAACTGTACTTTGATAGATGTTCCGCATCGCCTACAGTATATAACAAAGTGCCGCTTGCAAGAAACCTCAAAGCAATGCCTACTGTCTGTGTGGTTGTGAGAGCCCGACTTCGCCGAGTTTGACTTCGAATATACGGAGCTAATAAATCTTTGAGGTACAATATTCCCCCTCGGCTAAAGCGGTATCTTTCGTACAGAATTTCCTCCGGGGGCAATAAAGGATCTTGCCGATCGCGCAAAACCCTCTTTATATGAAATTCTCTTCGTATAATTTGCGCACCAATATCAATTGGTCGCTCATTTATGAACGGCGAAGCCCTGACTGGATGACTTCCACGCACCGTCACTGATCACGTGTGTAAACTAATCCTTGTTTGCGCAGAACAAACCCTGCTCCGAGCAGGTTTGCGGATTTGGATGTGTTGCTATGACAACACTTCCCAGCAAGAGTTTCAAAAAACCGACAGATCCAGGATCAGGCCAAATTCGTCAACAATTACATCCGGCTAAGCGAGTAATCCACGTACGAAAAATACCCCCCTGGAAGTAGTATATGAGTAAACAGAGGAGTACTGCCACTATTTATGCAATTGAGCCCTAAAAGATTATAGTGCCTTACATTATATTTAATCACATTTAGTATAATTTTAAAATCACTTGTAATAAAACAAAAGAAAGTAATGTGCCACCACAGTACACTTTGGATCGAGCATTTTAAAGTCAAGGGAGCAACAGAGCTCTAGTGCTGAAGAGTACTGCCTAAATGAACAGCACAGAACATAACTAGCCCACAGGTTAAAATAACTGAAGACCCCTGTCTTAAGGCATTAAACATTTAACTGGCTACAAAATACATTTTAATCTGTAGAAAACAAATTAAACATCACAGCCTAATTTTAAATGCAACAGTTTATAAGTGTATACTTATTAATGTTTCTGGAATTTAGAAATAAGATCTCTCTGGAAAATTTGCACTGACTTGCATGTCAGTCCAACTGTCTGGCTAAACTGGTGGCAATTGCCCCCTTTATCTGGTATTGTGCTGTTCCAAATGATGCATTTATCTTGTTTTTTTCTGTCCCCAACATCACCGAAATTGCAACCTTATTAACACCTGTGAGTGGATGGGAAGAAACTGTGCTCCAATCATGTCCATTGGTAGCCTACGAGACTCAATTGTCAAAAGCAACAGCAAACCAAAAGTGCACTTGTATGCTATAGAATTGAAACAAAGAAAAATGAGTATTGAAGTAATTTTAAATCTGGAACTCACTGATATTTTGATACTTTTGACATACCTCATGCACTTCAGAACAAGTCATCCACCTGAAGCTAAGCATTTTCGGGCCTGGCCATTACTTAAATGGGAGACCAAACAGAAAAAGCTTGGGTCGCTGCTAGAAGAGGTGTTGGCAAGGCTAGCAGGGGCCAGTTACCCTGTGGTCTGAATGTGGATCTCAATGGTCCAATGCAGTGATGGGAACACTGTGCTATAACAATGGTGCAGTTCTTTGGGCAAGTTGTAAAAATCAAGGTCATGACTATCTATGGTCATAACAGATCCCTGGGCATCCTTTGTAAAGAGAAGGGTGTATTCAGATGTCCTAGTTATACTGCCAACGACAGCCTAGTCATTCTGTCTTCTTGATCATCCATTGTGTCTAACTGACTCTCTCTTTTTATCCCTACACTTCCTAACAGCCAAAATTTGGTGAGCAGTGAGCATACTGGCACAAAAATTGCTGTTGGTCACATCATCTAGATGGATGCTGCACACTAATGGAGGTTGAAGAAGCTCCCCACTCACTACATAAAGTGCTTTGAGCAGTGAGAAAAGCTCTATATAAATGTAAAGAATCATTATTATTAATCATACTAGATACACACCGAGTACTTTAGAGGTTAATTTCAATAAATCTTGACTAGCACAAGAACAACATTTTAAAATTCATCAAGAGCAGGTTCATACTTAAGTTTTTAATGTTATGCTTATTTTTTAAAAAGGTGGATGCTAGAGTACTTTGCATTGTAACAGTATTTTTTGAGCATAGGAAAGGCTCTGTATAAATACAATTTATTATTTTAAAACTAATATTTCTTCCAAGATCTTACCCAAAAACTGCAGTACACTACTGAAACCACTGTAAATCCAATCAAATATGAATGACATATCCGGATGCTGAAAAGTCTGAAAAACAAAAATAATTAAAGAGCAAGTTCAAATATTTAAAAAATTCACACATACATAAAGTCATTGCCTGTCTGTTCAATCACTTTCTTTGCCCACCTAATTTGATCTAATTTTATTGGTTTCCAGAGCCAATACCAGAAGTACTGGGTGCAAGGAAAGAAACTGTAGATGTGTGTGCACACTCACAAGGTTATTAATCCTTTTAAATTAACCAAACATACTTATATCCTCAATATGAAAAGAAAACTGTAGCACTTTCAGAAAATCCAAAAAAAAAATAAAAAAAAAAATAGAGAAAAACAAGTAAACTTCATACAAACAATAACTACAATGACTAATAAATAAAGGCAGGATGATGTGTTAATTTCATAATACAATTTAAACCATATTTAATCTCCAGGACTATTTGTTCATGAAATAGCAATATATTAAAACTTAGCATTATCTATACACACTCCAAACATCAGTTGATTACAGAAGCAAAAGGGAGACATACAGGTGCAACTCAATAAATTAAAAAATTATCGAAAAGTTAATTTCAGTAATTCAATTCAAAAAGTGAAACTCATATACCTATTATACATGTTACCGGCAATGTATGAAACAGGCATTGTATAGAATGCCTAGGCAATATATAGAATGCCTGGTGTTTTTTGGGCAAAGTATGAAATATCCAAATTATTTTAATATTATATATATTTTCCCTAGGCATTGTATGTAATACCCAGGCATTATATAGAATGACAAATGCTATTTAGGCAAAGTATTAAAAGAGAGTCATGAAAAGGCTTTTACTGAAAAGACGTATATGAAAATGAAAGAATTACAAAATAAAGTATAGGACTTTCTTATTGAGGAAAACAAGAGAAAATAAAATATGAACCTACTTGTTGCCACGGGACATTAGAAATGTCATTAGCGGGAGTATTATACTTTGCCAGTTTGTCTTTTGACATTGCATAGAATGCCTAGGAAATATGCGACATATTAATCGTTTCATACTTCGCCGTCCAATTTTTGGCATTCTATATATTGCCTAGGCATTCTATACAATGCCTGCCTTTCATACATTGCCGGTAACATTTAGATCCATTACACACAGTGATATATTTCAAGCGTTTATTTCTTTTCATTTTGCTGATTATGGCTTATAGCTAATGGAAACCCAAAATTCAGTACCTCAGAAAATTACAAAATTGAGAAAAAGTTCAATATTGTAGACTCATGGTGTCACACTCCACTCAGCTAATTAATCCAAAACACCTGCAAATGTGTTCTGAGCCTTTCAGTAGGCCACACAATCATGAGGAAGACTGCGGACTTGACAGTTGTCCAGAAGACAGACATGGACACCCACTACAAGGAGGGTAAGCCACAAAAGGTCATTGCTAAAGAAGCTGGCTGTTCAAAGACTGCTGTATCCAAGCATATTAATGGAAAGTTGAGAGGAGGGAAAAATGTTGCAGAAAAAGGTGCACAATTAAACAGGGATAACCGGAGTCTTGAGAGGATTGTGAAGCACAGCCCATTCAAGAATTTGGGGGAGATTCACAAGCAGTGGACTGTGGCTAAAGTCAGTGCTTCAAGAGCCACCACACACAGAAATATCCGGGACATGGGCTACACAACTGTCACATTCCTTGTGTCAAGCCACTGCTGAACCACAGAGGTCAGAAGTGTCTTACCTGGGCCAAGGAGAAAACAGACTGGACTGTTGCTCAGTGGTCCAAAGTCCTCTTTTCAGATGAAAGTAAATTTTGCATTTCATTTGGAAATCAAGGTCCCAGAGTCTGGAGGAAGAGTGGAGAGGCACAGAATCCAAGTTGCTTGAGGTCCAGTGTGTAGTTTCCATAGTCAGTGATGATTTGGGGAGCCATTTCATCTGCTGGTTTTGGTCCAGTGTTTTATCAATTCCAAAGTCACTGCAGCCGTCTACCAGGAAATTTTAGCGCACTTCATGCTTCTCTCTGCTGACAAGCTTTATGGAGATGCTGATTTCATTTTCCAACAGTACTTGGCACTGCTCACACTGCCAAAAGTACCAATACCTGGTTTAATGACCATGGTATCACTGTGCTTGATTGGCCAGCAAACTCGCCTGACCTGAACCCATAGAGAATCTCTGGGGTACTGTCAAGAGGAAGATGAGAGACACCAGACCCAACAATGCAGACGAGCTGAAGGCCGCTATCAAAGCATCCTGGTCTTCCATAACACCTCAGCAGTGCCACAGGCTGATTGTCTCCATGCCACGTCGATGCAGTAATTCATGCAAAAGGAGCCCCAACCAAGTACTGAGTGCATACATGGACATACTTTTCAGTAGGCCAACATTTCTGTATTAAAAATAATTTTTAGTCTTATGTAATATTCTAATTTTCTGAGATACTGAATTTTGAGTTTTCATTACCTGTAAGCCATAATCAGCAAAATGAAAAGAAATAAACGCTTGAAATATATCACTCTGTGTGTAATGAATCTGAATTGCCAAAATAAATTAACTTTTCGATGATATTCTAATTTATTGAGCACCTATAAGGTAGAGTTAAGGTCTCATTCTAGACCGAATGTCAGTCCATCACACAAACACCCAACATAATTCTAAGGACTGATAAAACAAAAAAAATATGCACAGTTACTGGGCTCATTCTCCAGGAGTAATAATGAGGAGACTGGCAATACAGGATGATCTCAGAGTAAAACCATCCAGCAATAACAGAAACCCGTGATAAAAGAACCATCAATTCCTAGATCTTAAGAAGACAGGTGATTTACACATATAAAATGAACCACACAGCCCCCTCCCCCAAGAGTATGTTGCCATATGAAAGTAAATAAAGGCAGCGCATACTGGGAAAACACCATAGGGAAAATCCTGGACATGCCAGAGTGCTCATTTCTTTGAAATGGGAGCATCTACTAATTCCTTAGGAGGAGCTGGAGGATGCTGTAGGGAATAAAACAAAATGGCTTGAAGAACCAGAAATTTAATAAAAATAGTAATTGATTTACTTTTGCATATGGTTAAGCATTTACTGTATAATCAAAAAGTTTAAATAGTAGAGAAAATATGAAATAGTAAAACTATTTTCTCAAAACATCAGTTTACTTTGTTTTTCTCAACAGTAAACTTCTCAAAAAGACATTTATATTTTAGACATTCTTTGTAAAACACCTACTTGAATGTATAAACAATGCCCAATTTGGTACTTTCAGATAAACCAAGTTTTGTAAATTCTCAAGTGCACTACAAAATTAGCATATTTAAAAGAGAGAATATAGTCTGCAAAGAACAACTAAGAAAACAGAAAATCCATTTATTTTGTTCTGGTCTAAATCCAAAGTTTAGAGTTATTTCTGTAGTGTCTTGTAATTGAATCCCTTTTGACCTGAAGTTCTAGTTACACAACACCAATAACATTGCCTGACAGAACACTGAAGCAAAGGTCACTCACACATACAAATACATCAGAACATACACGTCAGCATCTTTATTTTTGACTTCTGACAGGAAGGATCTCCAATCAGATGGGGCAAACAGTGAAAGGTAAACTGATATAGAGGATTATCTGCCATAATATGATTGAATGCATCAGGTTGCTGTGATTTAAATAGCAAAGAACAATTCAACATAACAGATTATTTTTATACAGCATATGCATAGAAGACAAGTTATACTTCAGTACTGCTTGCTGAATATCCTTTGTAAAATGTGTCAATGGCCCTAAAGTGAAGAAAAAAAACTATTCTCCTTAAATAATTTACCCTGTTGCAAACTTTTTTCAGTTTATGTTTACTACTTTAATTTTCTTAGTTCACACAGCAAAAATAATTATCTAAAAGCTTTAAGCTAATATCAAAACATCCTTCTGCCAAAAAAGGAAATGAAATCATCAACATGTTCTTAAAAATAGTATAAACAGAGTATTTAAACTAGATTAGGTGACAGTTATTTGGGTGTGAATTAACACTTAAGTATTTTTTTAAAGTATGTACTATAATATGGTGCGGTTACTCAAGTTATTCACATGAGTATATGGAAAATATTCCATATTCACTCATTCCTCTCCTTTCTGATGTGGAGAAACTTGTCCACGCTTTAAACACATCCCGCATGGACTAATTAAAACTCCGTATTGGCAGGAACCCCATCTAATCTTTTATCAGATCCTCAGCTGGTACAAATCTCTGCTGCTAGAGTCCTTACAAAGACCTGCAACAGCAAGCACATAACACCCATCCTACTCAACCTGCATTGGTCCCTTGTGTCTTATAGGAATGAATATAAAATTCTATTACTAACCTATAAAAATTTAAATTGCCTTGCACTGGAGTATATTAGTAATTTCCTCAATCACTACGTTCCTGTTTGTCACTAATGTCCACTGATTCTGGAAATCTTCTTATGCCCCAAACTAACCTATGGGTGACAATGCCTTCAGCTGTACTGGTCCCAGACATTGAAAATACCTCCCTAAATTAATGAGATCAGCCGACTCATTTCATTCTTTTTAAAAACTTAAAACTAATTTATTCAAGATTGTAAGTAACTTACCATGACATTCTGACCCTTCTTTCAATTTACCCCCTCTGTCTAGGTGCTCAAGATGGTTTACATTTGTATCCCAAATGATGTTATTTGTTCTGCGTTTTCTTGTTGTATTTGTATTTTTATTCTGGATTATTCATCTGTAATTCAAATCTTAGCGTTTCCTGTATTTATCGTTGTGTTTTAAGCAGATGGTGTATGTGCCCTGTCATTCATACTGAATTTGTGTAAAGTGCTTTGGGCATGGGAAAGGCACTATATAAATAAAACATTACTATATAAACAGTAAATCCTATCCTGAAAAACAACAGCTGTAGACAACTCATGTACAGTCTAAATGGAACTCAGGAATATAGTGCTTTATAATATATTTCAGTTTTGTGAACTAAGTTTATTCAAAAATCTAATTTATTTATATGGCACATTTTCATACACAGGATGTAGCGCAAAATGCTTTACAAGGCATCAGTTACTAATAAAGAAAATTAAAATAAAATTAGACAATACTAAATAACATACAAAAAATACGCACTACATAAAATGGATATATAATTAACAGAGAAGCAGTGTACTTATGCGTATATTGAAAAGGTTTTTAAAAAATCTTGCCAAGTGTCGCAATAAACTAAACACACAAAGAAACAAACGCAACTGTCATTTTAAAAATATTAAAAGGTTCTAAACGGCACAGGGAATGATCAGGTGCATAGCAACAGATCAAAAGTTTAAAGTACAATATCTTAAGAGGCACGTGCCATCACCTGTGAGGTTTTAATTCTACACCTTTAAAAAGCTCAGACCCGCCCCCTTTAAGATGAACAGGTGAGTGTTCGACTAAAACGTCAGAATACCAATGGAATTACGATAAATCCTGGGGTAACTCATAGGCAAATCATGACGTGTCACGTTTGTCTAGTAACCAGGCGAGTACGTGTAAAACTTGGTACGAACATTTAGCGTTAACAAATACGGATCCAAGCAAACAATGCCCATTTAAACAACAGGGACAATAGTCGAATTGTCTCTTTAAATGTATAGTGACAGCTGCCTCCGTATCTATTCAGTAAGCTCCCAAACAAAAGCTGAATCCGCCAAATTAACTAATGAAATAGACTATATGCCACGGACTGCCTCGTATAGTAAGAAACAAAATTAATGCCAACATCAACCTTAGGCACCTTAAGCCACGTCAATGTCAAAATACGTTGGGTATTTTCTAAAGTATACACTTTTTCACAAGACAAAATATACATTTTCTGTATATTCTAGTCACTACGAACTGCCATACGATGTTGACACTGGCAGCAAACCAAAAATTAGCCGGCTTTCCAGTACTGCAAGAGAGAACGGAAATAGGGGTGCCAAACTTCATACAAAGAAAATACCCTAAATAGACGCAACCACGTTTGACATCTTAAGACTGGTTTTCAACGTTCCGTAGTGCCTTTCGTTCCGCTACGTTTTGCCGGAATGCTATATACGTCTGCTCGGGTTACAAGCTACTTACACGTCCTCCTTAACGCGGAAACCCACCCTCGTCCGTTCGATAACACGAAGTTAAATCATCATACCTACCCAGAACCTAGCCGTTCAAGAACTGAGTTGCTTTCCTCCAGTTGATAAATAAAATGTCAATAAGGACCACCAAAATGTTCGTCAGTCAGGCAAGGTGTCCCTCTCCTTCCTCTGTATGTGTATTATTACACAGCCACGACTCACAGCAATGGCCGACTACTAGGTCTCAGTCTCTTGCGCAGCCGCTTCCTCACGCTGTCGCACTAAAATGCGTCCGTCTTGAAAACTTTAGTCACTTGATAAATACGTACCGTGTATGGACTTGTTATCATTAAAGTACATTTATCTGTTAGATCAAAGTTTATCTCGTCATTTTAATGATATCAGAGTTCATTCAGAGAAAACCGTTCCGAAACTTTTCATTTTGCATTGCATTTATTTTAAAGTAATGGTAGCTTAATATGTATTTTATCGTTCGCATGATCTAGCGTTCCACAAAGCAGATTTTCATTCATTACAGAGAATAAAATGAACTACTTAATCTACGTAAAAGATTTATTATGGACTTTGCGGCAATTCCTTCATGTCATTTGTGTCTTCATGTGTTTTGGGAATGTCCCATCATATCTATTTTTTGGTCCAATGTTGACACATTTATCTTCCATTCCTGTTATTAATATTCCTCTCTTGCCTCGTCATTTTCTTTCTGCTTGATTTTTATCCCCTCTCACTGAACGTTCTCCTACAGAGGTTATTCTCCTTTGGCTCTGCTGCCAAATCTCTTTTAGTAACCTGTTGGAAATCCACTGAATCTCTGTCATATTCAGCTTCGAAAGCCTCTTTTCTTAATGTAACCCTATTGGAGGTGTCAGAAACAAATGGGGTTTAACATTAGCAAGTGGCATCACTGGGTGAAAATCGTTTAAAACCAAGTTTCGAGTGGTCAACAGTGCTGATCAGGAAACTCCTTCGAAGGCAATTTGGACCTTTTGAGATACAAAAGGCCAAAAGGATTTGTTTACCCTGTAATCAAAGATACGAGGTGCCAGGCAGTTCTTTTTTTACACTACAGTTCTTGTGAAATCGGCCATTGATGTTGTGGATTTTTTTTTTAAATGAAGGAAAGATTATGAACCTTATCATTTAACAGCAGATTGTCATCTAATGTGTTACACGAATATACTCAGGCTACAACGTTTATGATGTTTGCCACGGTATTATTGAAGCAACAATATGGTGCTTATATTAACTTAAAATTTAATGAATATGCCATAATTAATACTAAAATACAATAATACCAAAAATACTTCATTCAGTGCATTATCATGGGAAGAAGTAGTCTATTGATGCAACATTTTTAGCAAGGCAGGAACCAGAACTGGATATACACCACAAAAATTGTCGGTTCATTGACCCTTCAGTAAAAATCATCTAGTTTGCCGATGACACCACTATAATTGGACTAATTACTAATGGAAATAAAACAGCATTTAGAAAGGAGGTGACTTGTCTTGTGTTTTGGTGCTCTATGAATAACCTGGCACTCGGTACCACCAAGACTGTGGAAATGGTAACCGACTTTTGCAAACAGCAGTTAAACTGGTTTCTCTAAAAATGAATTGATTCTACAGTCATATTTGATGGAATCCTTCAAAATGTTAGGCACGACTGTCACAAACACTTTCAGCTGGGACATTAACACCAATTCCATCACACCAAGAAGGCTCCACAATAGATGTACATTTTATGGCAACTAAAGAAATGTAATATTTCCCAGCCCATCCTAGAACAATTCTACAAAGCCATAAATGAAAGTGTGATCACAATCTTCATTGTTATCTGGTTTTGGTCAGCAGCAGTCCACTACAAAAATAAATTAAAATAAATTACATCATGTTGTGAGGTCTGCTGAGAAAATAACTGGCAGTACACTTCCATCTGTCACAGACTATATGCATCAGAAGTCATAAACCATGTCAAAACGATCACCATTGACTCATCACTTGTTCCAAAAGCGCCTCTTTGGCAAACACTTTAGGTCAATTAAAACTAAAACTGACAGCTAAACAGTCTTTTCCAGAGCCATTGCCTTCACAAAACAATAACTGAGACCTCGCTTATGGATATATTCTGTCATATACTATATGAAGATGTGTGCTCTTTATAATTGTTAACATGTTATTTATATTATTTGTATATGATGTTGTGTTATGGTATAAAAGGCTCCAAAGCTACTAAGTTAAACACTCGTGCAGTTAGTACTGGCGGAAAAAAGTGATTATGATTCCAATTCTGATGTAATGCATCAGTCCATCGAAAGGCACATGTATGCACACACCCAGTCTTACTCACATCGGGGGCAATTTATAGTGGGTAAATAATCATTGCAAAGAGTCGTTTTTTGGGACGTATAAAGATAACGGTGAAACACTGAGACGCCCACTTGGATAGAACGTGCATACACACGTTATATTTTTTATTACTAACAATTCAATTCCTGTGAGACGTGCTCTGTGTTTCTAGTACGGCGAGTAAGCGTTGACACAGAAGGAAATGCCACGTGTACGGAGAGCGCATGCGCTTGGCCCTCCCGCGCCAAACAGGGAGGGGCGACTGTTTTGGGGGGAGGGGTAGTGAAACTGAGCTTAGTTGGGACAGTTGTTTTGTCTGCTTGGAAAATCTGCGGGTGAGGCAGGTTGTTAAGAATAAATGCGACTTGCATTGATTCCATTAGGATGGCCTATCTACTGTGAGCTGGTCATTCATTATCGTAATGAACAAAGGGAACGACCTGTGAACGGTACAAAGTGCAACGGAATGTGAATAGGCGTACATTTACGTCAACCAACAATGTGTCGTGCTTCACACATGAAGTATTGGATAAACTGCTGACGACAAAGATAATAATAATAATTCATTACATGTATTACGTTTAAATTCCTAATTTAATAAAGTGTTTATTGTATCCATTCATTATCGATCCCGCTTAATTCAAATGACTGTCGAGGAAGATTCGAACAACCTTGTAGTTTCGTGCGCAATGCAGCAACCGACTATGAGCAGTGTGCCAGTCCCTCGTAGGGTATATGCGTTCCCACATCCACTCACGTGGAATCAGTTTAGAGCTACCGAAAATTTTTTAAAAATTTAAGTGTCGTGTTACCAAGTGAAGCAGTAGGTGCAGAGATGATAGCATAACAAACAACAGTGATGCAGAAGAGAACTGCAAAACAATAAAACATAAAATAAGAACAACAACAACATTTATTTATATAGCACATTTTCATACAAAAAGTAGCTCAAAGTGCTTTACATAATGAAGAGAAGAAAAATAAAAGACAAAATAAGAAATTAAAATAAGACATTAGTTAACATAGAAAGGAGTAAGGTCCGATGACCAGGGTGGACAGAAAAAACAAAAAAAAACTCTAGAAGGCTGGAGAAAAAAATAAAATCTGTAGGGGTCCCAGGCCACGAGACCGCCCAGTCCCCTCTGGGCATTCTACCTAACATAAATGAAATAGTCCTCTTTGTAGTTCGGGTTTTTCACGGAGTCACTTGATGCCGATGGTCATACAGACTTCTGGCTTTTAATCCAGAAGAGAAGAGTTATATGCACCGTATTTGGTTTTTCTTGGTTTGTGTAATTGACTAAAAATGAAAAGAAATACAAAGCTAAAAGTTATGAATTCCCATGAATGTGGGTTTAGAAGATACCCACCATCATGGAGGACACCACATAACCACACACAGGTATTGAAAGTACACTGGACACATTTTGCACTAATCACATTATTGATCATTACACACACTTCAATTGGTGGTCATGAGCTTAACGGATGTGTAAACCCTATCATTTGCAATTACCATTGTTGTCTTCTAGGTTGATTAGGATGCAAAGTAGACCACTGCATCAAGGTGCAGCCAAATGTATACTATCCAAATGATCTGGTATTAAATGAAAATAAGTAATGCTGCTTTTTGGCTTGTCATGATTATCACCAGAGTTAAGTGGGCAACTACCAACACAGTTATGTACTTGAACATTTCATTTCCAAATACTGAAAATGATGTTATTACAAAAAAGACAAGTACTATTCTGAGACTAAGAGATAGGAGATTGAAGGAGTTAAACCTTTTCAGTTCAAGAAAATAAATTCAGCAACAAGAACATAGGAACATGGTTGGAAGCTTGCATTTTCAGATTTGGCATACATTTTAAAAAGTATTTTTTCACGCAAAGAACTTTAGACATATGGGATAGGTCAGGTCAGGTTGGGGAGCATGCACTGGTACTGCATGTTGCCGGACCCACCACACGACAAAACAGCTCCAGGTTGCCAAAACCCTAGGCAGACATGCGGTCCAGTCCCACCCCATATATCTGCCACAGCCAGGTGTACCGTGGGTGTCCCCTTGGCCCGGTCCAACCGTTCAGGTCGTCAACAATGAGGATCCTGTGAGGAAGATCACCCTTGGGGAATCTCACTACATGGCCATAATCCCATAACTGACGCTCCCTCACAATGCAGGTAATGTGCCTCATTTGGGACTCCGTGAGCAACCACTTAGGGAATCCATTCCCAGATGGGTTTATCCATTCCCGGGAATTCGGGAATCCTGCATGTCATTCCCGGGAATGACACAGTGCACGGGTATCTCACATTTATTTTTAATAAAACTACTGCAATATGTTGACACCAATAAAAGACTAACCTTAACTACAAGCAGTTCATACTGTCATATAAGTACATGTATCTAGTTGGTTGCGGTAATAAGAGCATAGAAAGCACAACGTGTCGAGTGTGCGGTTGTCCAGGCGAGAGCGCACCTTTGTGCAGAGTATGCCAGCCGCTGAGAAAGCACGCTCTGCCTCCACTGAAGTAGGTGGCACAGTCATCAGATACCGATACACTTGTTCTAAACAACGCCCCCGCTTGCCGTTGCTCTGAAACACCGCCATTTCAGCTTTTACTGACGCATCCAGTTTCTTGTCATCATTCTGTGATGGCAAGTTTCTTGGCACAGATATTGCGGATGCAACAGACTGACGCACTGCAATTTCAAGTTGCTGTTCAAAGCTGTCAACAGCACAGACGTCAATGAACTCTGCCCCGTCCTGGCATTCGCGAGCTGCAAAGTGCAGACACCTCCCAGTCCACTGTGCTCAGTCTTAGAGGGAGCCGGGAGACTGACTGCTGCTGGTCTGTTGTTGACTGAATTATTGAGCAACACACTACACCGTGGGCCAAAAAACCGTGCCACTTAATAATTTTCAACTATAACTCTGTTATTTCTTGATCGATTTTTACACGCTATATATGCGAGCTTGGCCGTTCCCGTTCAGCCGGGAATTCCAGCAGTTTCATTCCCGGGAATGGATTCCCTACAACCACTTGTTCGACACAAAGTCAAACCCATGGTACCCAAGGATTCTCCAAAGAGACACAGTACTGAAGGAGTCCAGTCTTTATCTCAGGTAAATGTATAGCGTCCATGTCTCACAGCTATATAACTAACCAGGAAGCACCAGGACTCTTGGTTGCTCAAGACTTGGCCCTTTTTCCTTTTGCAGAGATATCAGGAGCACCACAAACCCATTTCCAGTGACCTAATGACCCCCCCATGCTCTCCCAATCCATCTACTGAGTTCATAGGAAGAGTTACCGAAGACATGAATGCCACTGCCAAGATAAGTAAACATCTTGGCAAGGTTGATATTCTGCAGACAGACACACTGCCAATGGCTTTCCCCAAGAGGTAATTAAAGGCCTGGATCCTGGTTTTTATCACACTCAGACTCCTCGCTCAGTCTCTCAAGAGCCCTGATCAGAGCCTCTATTAAGTCTGCAAAGATCACAGCATGTTTGGCAAGTCAAGATCAGTGAATATTTCTTCACCAACAGCTGCTGCTCCCCATGACCCAGCTCAACACCCAGTCCGTGCAATCATTGAAGAGAGTATGAGCAAGAACACACCCCTGACAAACCCCAGAATCAAATGGGAAAAATATAGAGATTCTGCCTCCACACTGTACAGCACTCACAGTACCAGTTTACAGGCCGGCCATGATATCCAGCAACTTTGGGGGGATACCGAGAAGTTTTAGGATGTCCCATAGGGCAGCTCAATCATCTGAGTCAAATACTTTACAACAATCAACAAAAGGTGTAAAGAAACTCTGCTGATATTCGCGTTTATGTCCTATGAGAACCTTCAGTGCCAGGATGCAGTTGATGGTAGTTGAGCAAGTGATCAAAGATCCTATTGAGGATGACCCTAGTAAGGACTTTACCCTGGCACTGAGAGTAGTGTTATTCCCCTGTAGTTGCCGCAATCCAGGCAAAACACCCTTTACTTTCCAGATAGGGTGGCAAATCCTGCTTTCCATTCAGTTGGGATTATGCCCATTTCCCAAATGGATGCAAAGGTTGCTTGCAATGCAGGGAGGACAGCCTTACCACCAGCCTGTAGAAGCTCACCCCGGATACCACAGAATCCTGCAGCCTTCCCTACCCTCAGCTGGTTCACCACCAGTGCAATCTCAGTGAGATTGGGTGTTTCACAACTAATTGGAGGATGAGCCTCAAGAACCATGGACACAAAGATGTCCAACATTCTAGCTGGAGGATCAGCTTTAAACAGCTGCTCAAAGTAGCCACCTCAGCGGATTGCAATTGCAGTGTCATCCATAAGGACCGTTCCATCACCTGCCTTTACTGTGACTCTCCGAGGAACAGATTTGGATGTGCGTAATGTTTCGATACCTCTATAAGCAGGCCGTAGGTCACTTGCTCACAAATTCCTCTAACAAACACCTCCTTATCTTCCCTCAGAGCACTTGCAGCCGTCCTTCTCAGTTCCCAGTACAGACTGGAGTTGGCATCAAGCCATGCACTGCGACTCCTCTCGATGATATCCAGGGTGCCCTGCAAGAACACCGGGAACACCAAGACAACCCTCAGCAACTTTCTGGGTCTTGTCACGGGAGGTCTCCCACATCATATTAGGATCAGCAGTAATTTAGCACTTTAGGAAGGGACCCTCAAATCATGGCTTGATGTTATTTTGAATAGTCTAGGTGAATAGGGTGGAGAAGCTTTTTAGGCTGAATGGCCTGTTCTCGTCACAATTGTCCCAATGATTTTCATTTAAATTATCAATTGAGTCCACTTTATACCTCTAGGGCAGGGGTAGGCAACGTCGGTCCTGGTGAGCCGCAGTGGCTACAGGTTTTCATTCCAACCCAATTGCTTAATTAGAAACCAATCATTGCCAATCTCGGACCTTATTTAATTTTATGGCTTGTTAGTCTGTGCAATGTAAGGCTCTTATATCGTAGATTTTTTTCCTTTCCAAAGATATCATCCAAATGATATGAAGCTTAAAACAGATCATTTTCAGTCTGTCACATTTTTCTATTAAGTGTTTTATTAAATCAAACAGTGCATGATGAACACACACAGATGTAATTGGAAAAAAGCTAGCTGGAGAACTGCTGGCTGCTTTGTCTTTTACATCTTATTGCTAATAAGGAGCAATTAAAACACTGAATGCAGCAGTTTAAGATTGAAATAAGCAATTAAGGTTGGAGAACCTTAACAAGCGAGACCACTCTTATATCGTAGATTTTTTTCCTTTCCAAAGATATCATCCAAATGATATGAAGCCTAAAACAGATCATTTTCAGTCTGTCACATTTTTCTATTAAGTGTTTTATTAAATCAAACAGTGCATGATGAACACACACAGATGTAATTGGAAAAAAGCTAGCTGGAGAACTGCTGGCGGCTTTGTCTTTTACATCTTATTGCTAATAAGGAGCAATTAAAACACTGAATGCAGCAGTTTAAGATTGAAATAAGCAATTAAGGTTGGAGAACCTTAACAAGCGAGACCACTAAAATGAAGCATCAAAATGTCACTTAAGCAATATGTGCTTCATCAGCAATAATTGAGTTCTCGTTAAGGAACTGGGTTGGAACAAAAACCTGCACATACTGCGGCTCACCAGGACCGACTTTGCCTACCCCTGCTCTAGGGCAAACCTCAACTTATTTTTTCTGGAAAACAAAGTAAATACTCCAGTGTACTAAATATTGCTTATGGCAATTAATGGATAAAAAGCTGAAGTTTAGATTTTCTGTCTTTTTGAAATCGTACGATTTTACTAGTCTCAGCTTTATATTAGGTAAGAGGCAACAAACACTAATATCTAGTTTTCATGTCTTTGATATTTTCATCTTATTTTTGAGTACTGCTTTAGGAAACTTATGGTTAAACATATATGCCTGTGTAATGTTGATATTTTAGTAAGAGCAAAAAATACACATTCTATTAAGGTAATAATAATTATTTTAACAATAAAGTGAAAACATAATGAGAATCCATACTAATCTCTTAGAAATTAAATAAAAATGGATTATGAATATATTGTTAAGAATAAGCCACATGTTAAATTTTTGAAGCATAACAAATTATGCTTGTGGTGTTCTCAAAATGATCAAGAAAATTATACAAACGGATGTGTGTTTATTCTGAATGGGTAAATGTCAAACTGCCTTGGAAAACATATACACTAGGCTATATGTTTTTTTGCAGTTATTCACATTTAAACTATTACTGTGGGAAGGTAAGATCCCTAAAGCACTTGAATAACAACAAGCTTACTAGACTGTATCTGTAGTACATTTTATTTTAAATTTGTTCATCTGTTTGTGATTTTAATAATAATATGCAAACATCGTTTTGCATAGATCTAGCAGCAGCACAGTTGTTAGTATGACAGCTTCACTAATCTTGCATCCTGGGCTTGAATCTCATTATCCATCAGTTTGCACATGTTTCCATGTCTGGGTGGTGTTTTCCTCGTAGTGCTCTGTTTTCTCTCCCACATCCCCAAACATTAGCAGGTTAGGTTGGCTACTGATCTAAATTGTCTCTATTTAAGTATAAAAGAGGATTTGTGTATGATTCAGCACTGCAATGGATTGGTACCCCTCTCCAAGGCTGGTTCCTGCCTTATTCCCAATGTTGCTGAAATAGGTTTCACCCAACCTCCCCATGATACTGAACTGTAAAAGATTTAAGAATG
This sequence comes from Erpetoichthys calabaricus, assembly GCF_900747795.2. NCBI lineage: Eukaryota > Metazoa > Chordata > Cladistia > Polypteriformes > Polypteridae > Erpetoichthys > Erpetoichthys calabaricus. The sequence continues at coordinate 27,488,966 of NC_041404.2, forward strand.
TAATAATTATTTTGCATTTTCACTTGCGTTGCTAATATTTGATTAGCCATCCTAATACTTCTTCTGCCATACTGCATTGTTATTGTTTTTATTACCTAATCTATCAAGAAGGTTCTGCACCTACTTATTTGGAGGTTCTCATTAGACCCTATGCTCAAGTCTGAAATTTAATGGCTTCTGGTGAAACCACCACCACATGGCATCAAATTCTAATCCAAACTTTATTCATGTGTAGTTCCTTGATGATGGAAAGAGTTGCCACATTCATTCGAACAGCTGACTCCCTCATTGTCTTTTCGAAGTGTTTGATGGCTGTTCTATTTTGTGAATACACTCCTAGTTGCTAACAGTTTTGATGCTAGGTTCTTTTTCTAGTAAATTTAAAGTTAATTAGTCTTGGGCTTTAATGGGTTTAATGGTTACTTACTTATAAGGTATACAACATTTTTTACTTGTTTTGGTCAATGTTTGTAACCTAGTCTTTATTATTTATTTCAAAACAGACTCCTAACTGATGTCGGTTCAATTATGTCGACCTTACCTGTAAGTCATTTTGGATAAAAGTGTCTGCTCAATGAATAAATGTAAATGTTAAAAAGTTATTAAAAATCCAGAAATGTGACAAGGGGTAGAAAAGTTAAACAGTCCGATGATAGCATAATTAATCAATATAGTTCAATTTGTATGCTGTTATTAAGATCAATAATCTCAAAAATATTTTTAGATAAAATATCTATATTAGAGTTTAAGATAGCTAGGGTCTAGCATTTACAATGGGATTGAATTAACAGAATTGATCACTGCAAATCATTCTCTTAAGATATTAGATAGATAGATAGATAGATAGATAGATAGATAGATAGATAGATAGATAGATAGATAGATAGATAGATAGATAGATAGATAGATAGATAGATAGATACTTTATTAATCCCCAAGGGGAAATTCACATACTCCAGCAGCAGCATACTGATAAAAAACAATATTAAATTAAAGAGTGATAAAAATACAGGTATAACCGACAGTAACTTTCTATAATGTTACCGTTTACTCCGCTGGGTGGAATTGAAGAGTCGCATAGTGTGGGGGAGGAACGATCTCCTCAGTCTGTCAGTGCAGCAGGACAGTGACAGCAGTCTGTCGCTGAAGTTGCTCCTCTGTCTGGAGATGATACTGTTCAGTGGATTCTCCATGATTCACAGGAGCCTGCCTATTATTAATTTAATATCATAATATCACATAATTTCCTAAACCACTTAATATAATAAGAAGTAGGAAATATGATTGTATTACAGCACTCCACTTCATAAGTCTTTTTATTAATTGCCTGTTAAGTCCACACTGAATGTGGCAGAGCTTTGATTGTTAGGAATGATTGAAAAAAGCAAACGAGGGATACCCCAGTAGTATTCCTCCTTTCACCATTGACTTTAACTAGATTTTCATTCTTTAGTACTTCTAGGCACCACTTGAAACACTTAAACTAAAGAACTTCTCTTATAATCTGAACTCAGGGTTGAACCTTCTCAGTCATTTCACACATCTTCACTGTAGTGTTGGTCACTTGGCTGGATAGTGCTGAACAGTTCATTAGCTTGGAGAAAATCCATATCCAAAAATTTATTTGTATAATAAATTTTATGGAAAACAGCACAAGGTCCATATTTTGCTCTTCTATTTTTTATTTCCAGAATTTGCATTATGCCCAAAAGTTATCTGTGTATTTTAACATTTTCCATTTTATGCTGATTGCATTACTGTTTGGTTGTGTAATATGAAGAGTGCTACATAATAATAAAATAATTAATTGTAATTGAAAAAATTGTTTTCTCCCATGTTTTGCAGCTGTACATAAACTGTAACATTGCTTTACTAACAAATGAACCAAAAAGGTTTTGTTTATTTAATTGTAACAGCTATGCAGATACACTGTTTATTTTGCAAGCAGGGTTGAAAAAATACTGGTTATTCTAGTTAATCTGGACACATGTAAACTATATAATACGTACCTTTAAAATTTTCTTATGTTTAAACACCATTGAGTCCAACTTGAATAATGTTTCAGTATATAGAATCAAGTGTACTCTCTGGAATTTTGTGAAAACGAGATAGATGTATCCCTTTTCAAGTAGTTTTCACAAAAAAACTAAAGAAACAAAATATAAAGAACAACTAAATTAGCTTTTATGTTAACAAGTCATATTTTAGAATAAAAAAAAAATGAACTGCTTCAGTTATACCCCAGTATCCTTAACAACACTGTATTTCTACACAGCAATAAAGAAAAGTAAGCAATATCATTACAATTTACAGAAAATACCTCCAATATATTTTTAAGTCTGATGCAAGGAATTTCATCTTCCAGACTCAAAATCAACTTTAGTGAACTGAATTACAAGCTTCAGTCAATATACTGAACTAGCCAGCGGAAGCCTTCACCATAGCCCTGTCTTCTTAGAACACTGCACATGAAGACTTCAAGCGGTCTTGAAATTAAGTCTTTTAATGGAATTTTTCCCTGTGAAAGCAAATTAAGCACAGTTTTCTGTTAATTTTTTTCTCATTATATAATGCTTAAAAATTAATGATACTACAGTATATAATTTAAATATCATTGCTTTCAGAAACTCAAAATAAATTATTTCAAGACTTAAACAATCATGTTGTTTTTTTGATTACACCAACATGTGATACGCAAAGATACACAATGATGCTTCATTTTCTCTCGGTATACAATATCAGCAATCCAATTAATTACTTCTTCCAAATTATTTATATGCACTGATAAGCCAAAATATTATGATTAGCTGCCTAATGTGGTGTACTGTATTATGATTAGCTGCCTAATGTGGTGTTGCTCTTCTGTGTACTGCCAAAACACTACAACCCAACAAGGCATAGACTCTGAAAGACCTGTAAAAATATGCTGTGTTATCTGGCACCAGAGCATTAGTAGTAGATCTGGATTAAGCCTGTTTTTTCCAACACGTCCCACAGATACTCAACTGGACTGAGATCTGGGGAATATGGAGGCCAGGGGAAACTCCTTGAATTCATCATCAAGTTCCTCAAACAATGCCTGAACAATTTATGTATTATCCTGCTGAATGACACCACTTCTAGTGGTGAAATACTGCTGCCATTAAGGGGTGTATCTGGTCTACAAAAATATTTAGGTAGGTGGTACCTATCACATTAACATCCACAGGAATGCTTGGTTTCTGAGCAGAACATTGCCCAATGCATCACAATCTCTTCACCAAATTGTCTTCTTCCCACATTGCATCGATCTGCAATTTGTGCCACAGTAGCTCTTTGGTTGGTTTGTACCAGAAGGGATATTATTCATTGACATCTCACATCAATGAGTCTTAGGTGTTAAATGAAATTTTTAATCCAGTTTAAGTTTAAGTTTTTGTACAAATTATTATTATTATTTGAAATAATTTAGTGAATTGTATTATTTCATGTGAAATGCGAAATGTACTGTTGCATAACAATGGAGTGACATCTTCTTCTTCTTCTTTGATCCCTAGCTGCCGCTGGGTCTGGATCGGCTCCTAAGCCCATACGCTGCTGTGGGTGCCAATGGTTGTCGGATCTCCTTCACAACTCGTTTCCATGCATGATGATCGTTGGCAATTGTTCTGGCCTCGTCGAGATTTATTCTGCGATTTCTAATGTCATCTTCAACCTGTTTTAACCATGTTTTCTTCGGTGCCGTTCGTTGGATTCACCACTGGGTGGGTCGTTCACGCCAGAGGAGTTGGTGTGGTAGTTGGCTCGCGTCCATTTGACATACGTGGCCAAACCATTGCAGTCGACGTGTTTGAATTTGTTCCTCGATTGGCGGTTGGTTGTCACATCTCCGTCGGATGTCCTCATTTCGAAGGCGGTCTCGGAGTGATACTCGTAATATCTGCCGGAGGCAACGCATCTGGCAAACTTCGAGTTTGTTAAGGTCCGCCTTGAGCACCGTCCACATTTCGGATCCATAGAATAGAATCGGCAGGATCAGTGTCCGGAAAAGGCGGATTTTGGTCGGAATGGAAATGTTAGTTCGCTTCCACAAGCACCACTTTAGAGAAGCGAATGCTGTGGTTGCTTGACCTATTCGACTGTGGATCTCCGCCGTCGACACGACTTTCTTCTGTTCGATCAGTGAGCCAAGGTATTTGAACTGCTGAACTTGCTGTATTTGGATGCCGTCGAGGTGGACATTTGCAGGCGATCCATCTACTGTATTAAAGGAGTGTCATTTTATGGGAGTGACATAACGGTGGAGTGACAAATTATGATTAAAATTTTATTTAAAAAAAAACAAAAATTGAAATTTGTCGGTCCACGAAGAGTTGCAGAACCATTACAATTTTTGTGCTTGCACCGGAAATAATGATTGTTGTTTTGGGATCGTTGGTGTCAGTATATGTATCCTCTAAATGCTAGCTTATCTTTACCCATTTGGGATTTTACAAATTGATATTCGTCCATTATTATCTTGCTTCAACAGAGAGCAGGAACACAACTGAAAGTACGCTCGCCAAAAAAATCGTCACCTCACCTACCACTTGGATGGTTGGTTGGATGGTTGTCACTCCTTTGAAATTTATATCTGACGTTTCATTCCTTTGTTATGTCACTCCTATGACATGTCACTCCTTTAAATAGGACCGGTCAAAGTGACCTTAATGTATAGCACCTTAGACTCCTGACATTTATTCCAGTTTATAACACACTATCATTGCCTCTGGTAAGGTATGTTTCTTGAAAGTTTCGCCTTAACTGTTGTGATCACAATTATCTATAAATGTATGATTCCTCCTAGTGTTGTTAATATGGTTCCATGACAACTCCCCACCTTAGTCAATTCCCCACATTCCCAACTCCCCACAATTACAATTCCCCACATCACAATTCCCCACATTGCAATTCCCCAAATTCACAATTCCCCACGTCCACAACTCCCCACATTGGGATAATATTTATTATAACCATAGACTAATGTACTATATAAGACAGTCCATATAATGATACAAAAGCGTGCCCTCCGTTTCCCCACATCGAGCATTATTTTATTTAAAAACGCTACTTGTTAATAAATATGTAAAAATACATTATCCAAGCATGCATTTTTATATACAATTTGCCTTTTAAAAATTTGAAACAGGTAAGTTGAATTCTATTATTTTTTGAATCTTTCTTAAAACATGCTAAAACGTAACATTTTTGATTTTTATCTTTTTTAAATTACCAAAATTAAAGTTCTCAAAAATAATAGACTCTACTTATGGTGTAAAAATAAAAACACGAAATAAATCAAATAAAATTCTTCTCGCGCCTTACAACGTATCTACGTGCTCCGCGTCGCGCGCACCAAGTTTGCACGTTTGATAGTCTGTAGCGAACTTACCCTAGTCGGGAGTAAAGATAAACCTGTACAGTGGAATTATTAGCAAATGGAATAGGACCTTATCTAATTCATTATTTTGTACCAAGCATATTTTGTATTAAACTCATTTGTTCATTTGTGTATATCAGTTACTTGTATTTTGTAATCAGTAATGCATTTCAATAAATTGTCATGAAATAAAACTTTTGGAGATTAATTACTACTATTTGCATTTTAGAATTCCTTCATTATATTATTAATTCAGTGCACTCCATATTATCCCAATGTGGGGAGTTGTGGAAGTGGGGAATTGCAATGTGGGGAATTGCAATGTGGGGAATTGTGATGTGGGGAATTGTAATTGTGGGGAGTTGGGAATGTGGGGAATTGACTGATGTGGGGAATTGTCTGGCCACCCTATACAATCATCTGTAATCAGAATATTTTTGGTAATCATTTTCTGTGTTAATTGCCTGTGATGAAGTGCATGTTTATAATCTTTTATTCAAAAACTTAACTGAAACATCACATGATCCAATGCTATGTTTAAATTTAAACCATTATATGCAACTTTTTTTAGAAAGTGAGTGAAAATACTGTTTCTTAATTCATGCATTTATATTTTTAATCTTCTACATCTAACAGAGGACTGTAAGAACCCAAAGCCTAGATATTAATACTGGGCAAAAAATGGAGATTTTGAGCAGGACTCCACACAATAATAGGGTACTCAGTAATTCACACACTCACACTTACTAATACAAAAACAATTCAGAACCCGTAATAAACCTAAGAGGCATGCCTTTTCATAGTGGAAACAGAACAGAGAAAACCTATGCGTATAATGAGTGAACAAGCCCGTCAACAGTAACCACAGTGCCATCCACTGACTGACTGACTGACAGACAGACAGACAGACAGACAGACAGACAGACAGACAGACAGACAGACAGACAGACAGACAGACAGACAGACAGACAGATAGATAGATAGATAGATAGATAGATAGATAGATAGATAGATAGATAGATAGATAGATAGATAGATAGATAGATAGATAGATATTATTCCCTACAATTCAGTTTACCAAGAAAAAGAAATGAACCAAAGTATTAATTTCCTGGACATGTCTATTGAAAGTGGTAATGAATCCGCATAAATGACGAGTGTTTATCACAAGGAATGATATGTGGACAAAGCATTACACTTTTCTAGCAATTACCCCTCATCGCATAAGCAGAGTTGCGTTACGTCTCTGTTCACAAGGATTCACACCCATTGCAATACAATGAATACTTAAAAGAAATACAATGAATACTTAAAAGAATGATCTGCTCACATCAAACGGATACCCCAAGAAGTTTATCAAACAATGCTTACATAGGAGGTGCCACAGACCTTAACAAGCAATTTACTCTAACCTGATCTTACATCATATGAAAACGTTTGGGAACCCCTCTTAATTCTTTGGATTTTTATTTATCATTGGCTGAGCTTTCAAAGTAGCAACTTCCTTTTAATGTATGACATGCCTTATGGAAACAGTAGTATTTCAGCAGTATTTCAGCAGTGACATTAATTTTATTGGATTAACAGAAAATATGCAATATGCATCATAACAAAATTAGACAGGTGCATAAATTTGGGTACCCCAACAGAGATATTAAATCAATACTTAGTTGATGCTCCTTTTGCAAATATAACAGCCTCTAGACACCTCCTATAGCCTTTGATGAGTGTCTGGATTGTGGATGGAGGTATTCTTGACCATTCTTCCATACAAAATCTCTCCAGTTAAGTTAAATTTGATGGCTGACAAGCATGGACAGCCTGCTTCAAATCATCCCATAGATTTACGAGGATATTCAAGTCAGGGGACTGTGATGGCCATTCCAGAACACTGTACTTCTCCCTCTGCATGAATGCCTTTGATTTCAAACTGTGTTTTGGGTCATTGTCTTGTTGGAATATCCAACCCCTGCGTAACTTGAACTTTGTGAGTGATGCTTGAACGTTATCCTGAAGAATTTGTTGATATTGGGTTGAATTCATCCGACCCTCGACTTTAACAAGGGCCTCAGTCCCTAAACTAGCCACACAGCACCACAGCATGATGGAACCTCCACCAAATCTAACAGTAAGTAGCAGGTGTTTTTCTTGGAATGCAGTGTTCTTCTTCCGCCATGCAAAGCGATTTTTGTTATGACCAAATAACTCAATTTTTGTCTCATCAGTGCAAAGCATTTTGTTCCAAAATGATTCTGGCCTGTCTAAATGAACATTTGCATACAACAAGCGACTGTTTGTGGCGTGAGTGCAGAAAGGGCTTCTTTCTTATCACCCTGCTATACAGATGTTCTTTGTGCAAATTGCGCTGAATTGTAGAACGATGTACAGATACCCCATCTGCAGCAAGATGTTCTTGCAGGTCTTTGGAGGTGATCTGTGGGTTGTCTGTAACCATTCTCACAATCCTGTGCATATGCTGCTCCTGTATTTTTCTTGGCCTGCCAGACCTGGGTTTAACAGCAACTGAGTCTGTGGCCTTCCATTTCCTGATTACATTCCTTACAGTTGAAACTGACAGTTTAAACCCCTGAGATAGCTTTTTGTAGCCTTCCCCTAAACCATGATACTGAACAATCTTTGTTTTCAGATCTTTTGAGAGTTGCTTTGAGGATCCCATGCTGTCACTCTTCAGAGGAGAGTCAAAGGGAAGCACAACTTTCAATTGACCACCTTAAATCCCTTTTCTCATGATTGGACACACCTGTCTATGAAGTTCAAGGCTTAACGAGCTAATCCAACCAATTTGGTGTTGCAAGTAATCAGTATTGAGCAGTTACATGCATTCAAATCAACAAAATTACAAGGGTACCCAAATTTTTGCACAGCCAGTTTTTCACATTTGATTTAATTTCATACAACTAAATAATGCTTCACTAAAAATCTTTGTTCAGAAAACACCCCTGTACTCAGATGTTCCTAGGAAATGAAAGACATAGCACTGTTAACTTTTTTGTTGAAAGTAGAGTAAATTATTATGCTGGCTGAGAGGGGTACCCAAACATCCATATGACTGTACTTGGTACAACCTTCCCTATCACAGTTGTGTATCGGAAAGTACAGTGCGCATCTTCTCCAGATCAGGCATCAAAATAGCCTATAAACCAGTAAACCCTCTGTGGACTGTTCCTTTTAATGCCAAAAGCAAGAAATCTGCATCAAAGACACAGAACACAGTATACAGTATGCCATGCAATGCATGCCCAACTGTATATTTGGGACAAACATCTAAAATACTTGCAACACAAATACAAGAATATTGCAACGCTATCAGAAAGAAGGACCCACAATCTCTGATATACACATATACAAGTTCAATGGACAGGGCTTAACTGGGACATGGTGCAAGTAAGATTCAGGGCTAAAACTAAAAGTGGCAGAGAGCTCGCTAACCTTGGCTCTCAAATGAAAACGCCATTAATAGACATTTGGACATGATCCCAGCATATGCAGGCTGAAAAAGGAGGACACCTAAAACATAAAAAAGACTTTATGAGCAACACCTTTTGAACTTCACCTTATTGATCCAACACCTACTCCTTGCACTCCCACCCCCTCATTTGCAATATATTGCCTTTGATTCCTGTATGTCTAATCATTTTCCTTTGATGATGATGAGGTTGTGAAAAGCTTAGGAATAAAAAACTATTTTAAGATATGTGATTCATTTTCACCCTTTCTAGATTACTAGCTACAGACAGACAGACAGACAGACAGACAGACAGACAGACAGACCGACAGACCGATAGATAGATAGATAGATAGATAGATAGATAGATAGATAGATAGATAGATAGATAGATAGATAGATAGATAGATAGATAGATAGATAGATAGATAGATAGAAGGTATAAAACATTATTCAATATATATGCATCATTAAATTGCTCCTATGGTCCTACGTATATGAAATATATGTGAAAAATAAAATACACAAAGGAGGAAAGAAAAATAATGAAGATACTGTATCATGAAGATGAATTTCTGCTACTTGTCTGCCATGAATATCTTTCATGAAATACATGTACATTCTATCTCCTTAAACTAAGAATAAAGTTAAAAAAAAAACTTTCACCTTCCCTGTTGTCAGTCCATACAATCCAAGAAATTCTCTCAGTCCCTCCTCACTCATGGCATTTGATCTATCAATTTTGTTACCCAGAATCAGAATTGGTATATTTTCAATAGCTTCATCAGTCAATAGTGCCTAAAACAATAATGTACAGCAATAAACAATAATACAATTTTATACAATTTATCATTACAGGCAAACGTAAAATGCACAATATAAATCTGCATACGGCAAAATTTATAGTACTATTATTCTTATTAACAAAGGTAAGATTAATTTCAATTATTATTTAACACTAAGTCATTTATAGTTTTCAGTTTTTGGTAATTCATATTTGATCATATACTTAAGATAAAAGAATTCTGAATCTGGTCAGCTAAGATTACAGTACAAAAAATTAAAAAGTAAATGTTATTTTCAATTTTAGCAAAGTGAAATCATTTTATACATACACTATATCCAATTAAGTGTGGAAAAATATACTTTAAATCTGTGGGGATTTTACTGCATTTTGCACACCAATGAAACTGCTTCCTTCATTAGAGTCAGGAAAAAAGCCTTTCTGTATGATGTATAGATAAATGTTAATTGAATGAATTCATTTTTATGATAAATAAATTGCATATATAATACAGATTTTGAAGTATTTCTGAATAAAAAAATGAGGAATTTCAGTGACATTTGTGGATGGCAAAAAGAATGGTTTTTCATTTACTTTATTTATACACTAGCTGTCCCCTGCAGCTCTGCCTGCACAGAAGCGAAACAGGACAAACTTTAGAAATCAATAAAAAAAAATTTTTTAAATGTAATAATTTGTATTGAGAAGAATTTATATTGATAGCTTTTGTATCCGAGGGCCTCTTGATATACAATATTTTTGGTTTTTCTATCGGGGCGGGAATGTAGCTGTGATCTCTTAGCCAAAAATGTAAAAAGTTGGCAAGGTATCTCTGGCCAAGCAGAAGGTAGGTACAGTACGTTCCAATGTCAAACGTTGCCACTGAATCTGATTGTTTTTAGCTCTTATGGGAGAGTGTCCCCCATGTGGGGAGAAGAGCATGTGGCCATGATATCGCTGCCAATGAGAAGATACCCTCTAAAACACACGTAGCTGTGGTCTCTCTCTCAAAAACGTCAAACATTAATCTTTAACAATCTCTAGATAATAATGTCTGCTGAACAAACAGGTATTGCTAGCTAAGCGGAGGCAAGGTATGCTCCAACACGTGGCGAGAGGTACAGTGACTCGAACGGAGGCTGGCACATACGTGAGGAAGGCCCTGCCCGGCTGCCTACTCCTGAGGTCCTGCCTGCCCCTTCCCTTGGCCTGCAGCCTGTCTCTCGGATTCTCTGTGCCGCAACCAAACGATAATACTTGGTACAATGAAAGAAGTCGTAAAATCATCCAGAATGTTCAAGCAAACTTTAGAAAAAAAAGATCTAAATCTGTTAAGTAGTTCTCTCGTGAAAAGTGGACAGGCATACAGACAGACAGACTGTGGATTTTATATATATATATATATATTATATATATATATATATATATATATATATATATATATATATATATATATATATATATATATATATATATATATATACAGTGCATCCGGAAAGTATTCACAGCGCATCACTTTTTCCACATTTTGTTATGTTACAGCCTTATTCCAAAATGGATTAAATTCATTTTGTTCCTCAGAATTCTACACACAACACCCCATAATGACAACGTGAAAAAAGTTTACTTGAGGTTTTTGCAAATTTATAAAAATAAAAAAACTGAGAAATCACATGTACAAAAGTATTCACAGCCTTTGCTCAATACTTTGTCGATGCACCTTTGGCAGCAATTACAGCCTCAAGACTTTTTGAATATGATGCCACAAGCTTGGCACACCTATCCTTGGCCAGTTTCGCCCATTCCTCTTTGCAGCACCTCTCAAGCTCCATCAGGTTGGAAGGGAAGTGTCGTTGCACAGCCATTTTAAGATCTCTCCAGAGATGTTCAATCAGATTCAAGTCTGGGCTCTGGCTGGGCCACTCAAGGACATTCACAGAGTTGTCCTGAAGCCACTCCTTTGATATCTTGGCAGTGTGCTTAGGGTCGTTGTCCTGCTGAAAGATGAACCGTCGCCCCAGTCTGAGGTCAAGAGCGCTCTGGAGCAGGTTTTCATCCAGGATGTCTCTGTACATTGCTGCAGTCATCTTTCCCTTTATCCTGACTAGTCTCCCAGTCCCTGCCGCTGAAAAACAACCCCACAGCATGATGCTGCCACCACCATGCTTCACTGTAGGGATGGTATTGGCCTGGTGATGAGCGGTGCCTGGTTTCCTCCAAACGTGACGCCTGGCATTCACACCAATGAGTTCAATCTTTGTCTCATCAGACCAGAGAATTTTCTTTCTCATGGTCAGAGAGTCCTTCAGATGCCTTTAGGCAAACTCCAGGCAGAGATGGTTGCCCTTCTGGAAGGTTCTCCACTCTCCACAGAGGACCTCTGGAGCTCTGACAGAGTGACCACCGGGTTCTTGGTCACCTCCCTGACTAAGGCCCTTCTCCCCTGACTGCTCAGTTTACATGGCTGGCCAGCTCTAGGAAGAGTCCTGGTGGTTTTGAACTTCTTCCACTTACGGATGATGGAGGCCACTGTGCTCATTGGGACCTTCAAAGCAGAAGAAATTTTTCTGTAACCTTCCCCAGATTTGTGCCTCGAGACAATCCTGTCTCGGAGGTCTACAGACAATTTCTTTGACTTCATGCTTGGTTTGTGCTCTGACATGAACTGTCAACTGTGGGACGTTATATAGACAGGTGTGTGCCTTTCCAAATCATGTCCAATCAACTGAATTTACCACAGGTGGACTCCAGTTAAGCTGCTGAAACATCTCAAGGATGATCAGGGAAAACAGGATGCACCTGAGCTCAGTTTTGAGCTTCATGGCAAAGGCTGTGAATACTTATGTACATGTGCTTTCTCAATTTTTTTATTTTTAATAAATTTGCAAAAATCTCAAGTAAAGTTTTTTCACGTTGTCATTATGGGGTGTTGTGTGTGGAATTCTGAGGGAAAAAATGAATTTAATCCATTTTGGAATAAGGCTGTAACGTAACAAAATGTGGAAAAAGTGACGTGCTGTGAATACTTTCCGGATGCATTGTATATATATATATATATATATATATATATATATATATATATATATATATATATATATATATATATATATATATATATATATTATTATTATATATATATAGAAAGAGAGGGAGAGAGAGATCTAACTTTATTAAATTATAACCATATTTCCTAAAAAATAAGTTTGTATTTTTCAGTGTATATAGATAGTCTGTAGTTGGTACAAACTATTATAATATATGTACACTGTATACTTTTCATTTCTTAAGTTTTATTTATGTCACTGGGGACTCTGCACCCTGCTCGCTTCACTTGCCATCCACTGGGCAGGCACTATGCGCTAGCCACTTCACAGCTCTGTCACTCGCGTATGGGGAAGTGGATGTACAATTTAAACTGATTGTTATTTTTCAACAGTAATTCGGTCGGTGGAAGACCGGACAGTGTTAATGGTTATAGATATTCTACGGGATATTGTAAGTTGATGTTTTCATCTTCTGCACCATCACCACCAACTGTTTTAATTTAACCAATTTGCCCTGTAACCGATCAACAATTTTCACATTAACTCGTCTGACTTCATCATTTCTCGGTGCTAGGATTGCCCGTCTACTCATTTCTTCTGTTGATAACCCTTCAGGATAAAATTCTTCAAGAAGATTTGGACATAATAAGTTTTCTTTTATTGGGAACTTAAAGTGAGAAAACGTAAAAATTTATAAGAACTGGGAGTGCAAGAACTTTGTCTGACAAAAGCATTCACACGAATGAGTACTGAGAGGACCATGGCTGTGGGCCGTTAACCAGAAATGGTTGAAAGGATCGTGGGTCCCCTCTATACCAACTTGAAAAAATCTCTTGGCAATAGTCTCATCTCAAGATTTGCTTTTACTGTATAATAGAGAGAGATATGATTATATACTATGGGACTGGGAACAATAGTTATACACAACTACATTTTTACATCCAATTTCCCATCCACTTATCAAATTCAGGATTGCAGGGAGGTGTTGTCTATCTGAAGTCAGTATCCAACCCTGGACAAACACCATTCGGATACAGGGCACACTAGCACACACTCATTCACACTCGGCCTAATTAGGAATTGCCAAGTAATGTGGATGAAAAATTCGTAAGGATGATCCAATAGAATTCTTTAGACTTAACAGTGAATCACGTACTCAATGACACACATGTAAATTTAGGGTAAGTGCATTCTGGAATGCACTTACCTGGAACAAATTACCGAGTCATGTACAGTAGTTGAAGCAGAAACTTTGACAAGCTTTAAGAAGTATCTGGATGAAATGTTGGCCATTGTCTAAAGAAATGAGCTTGATGGACTGAATACTCTCCTCTATATGTTCTTTTTTTTTACAAGCAATGTACCAAAAGTGTTGTCCCATATTGCTTTTATATTTATATTATTATTCAGCTGCTTTTAAATTTTAATTCAGTTGAAAAAGAAGAAAAAGGAAATACAACATGTGTAAAGAAAAAAAAAGGCTGTTTATTGTATTAGCATTTTGTTAATCCTGATTTATTATCTAGAATACAATTGGCATTGTGCAGTTCCATTTCTTTTCAGTACAGGATTACATTCTTAAACTTACAGGGATGTATTTCTCTTCTGATTTTTGCTTTCCATGTTATGTTTTTTTTTTGTTCAATCAATTATTTCTAAACACATTGAAAGTCAGATGATAATGCTTTTTGCATATAAAACAGTCAAAAGTGCAATCTGCATGTTTGAAATGGTTATTGTACCGTAGACACCTCAACACAATTAAAAAGATGATTAGTTTCAGCCATTTGAATAATTTGATTCACAATGAGAGGTTTTTAGGCTATCCTTGTTCAGTAAAATTCTTTGTAACTTTGACACTTAACATGAGAATACAGCTATCAGTACACAGAATTTACAGATACATCATGCCATGATCAAAACCTCCACCAAAACTTTAATCAGTTTGGAAATTGTTTTCAAGGCACAAGACCTTCAACATGTCACAGTCAGAGCAATGTCAGCCAAGTGTTTCAGTTTGAGAGAGTTAAAATGAATCTTAAAAGTAACATCTAGAAATATGCAGGGCTATTTAGCCTCAGCTCAGCTCAACATTGGAAAGACATTAGACAAAAATGTGATCAATTTACATGGGGTCACCATTCACAAATAAAGGGCACATAAAACTCCTCAGTGGCTCCTGCACTCTTATTCTGGCATGTAAGTAAATGACTTTTGTTGCTGCCAATGCCTCACCTTCTTTTTCTTTTCTTCTCTACCCTGAAGGTCTCTTTGGGGCTTTTCCATGTCTTGTGCCAATTGTTTTTTCAGTTATTATATGTAAAAATGTCCATCAGCTCTGGTAGAGAATCAGTCATTTACATGTAGAATGGAAACTCCATAATTTAATAACTTAAATTTAATAATTAAATTTTAATTTAATAACTTCATAACTTCTACGCAGTGGTGTGCTGGGGAGGCAGCATAAAGAAGAAGGACGCCTCACGCCTGGACAAACTGGTGAGGAAGGCTGGCTCTATTGTAGGCATGGAGCTGGACAGTTTGACATCCGTGGCAGAGCGACGGGCGTTCAGCAGGCTCCTATCAATTATGGAGAATCCACTGCATCCACTAAACAGTGTCATCTCCAGACAGAGGAGCAGCTTCAGCGACAGACTGCTGTCACTGTCCTGCTCCACTGACAGACTGAGGAGATCGTTCCTCCCCCAAACTATGCGACTCTTCAATTCCACCGGGGGGGTAAACGTTAACATTATTCAAAGCTATTGTCTGTTTTTACCTGCATTTTTATTACTCTATAATTTAATATTGTTTTTTGTATCAGTATGCTGCCGCTGGAGTACGTGAATTTCCCCTTGGGATTAATAAAGTATCTATCTATCTATCTATCTATCTATCTATCTATCTATCTATCTATCTATCTATCTATCTATCTATCTATCTAGAACTGACATGTTGCTTACAAAAGTGCAGCACCAGCTATTTCCCCCGCTGAATGTGTTTGGCATAGATAGAAACGTGCAACAATATTTTCAGTGTAACTAATTCATATGTTACAGTTTTCATAGCAACATACATAAATATTAATTTTAAATTTTAACTTACATCAAGTTCAGTTTTACACTCAGCCAGTCTTGAAACATCTGCAGTGTCTACCATAAACACAATACCATTGATAGCAGGAAGATAGTCTCTCCATACCCGACGAGCTAAGAAAAGAAAAAGTACAATTTATAACAATAAATTTTTATAGCAATTTTTATCCATATACAGTATAATACATGTAAAATGTTTAGACACCCCTGGCCAAATTACATATTTTGTTGACATTTGAAGTAAAAAATATTACATACAAATCTGACAAAAATCAATACATACAAATCAAACAAACTAAATGATATTTTTTGACAATGTTAATGTATAATATAATATAATGTATTTATATGGTGGGATTCTAATGAACTTTCATACTGTAGCATTCAGACAGCATATTAAACTCTTTTTTTTCCTATCAGCTTGACTTAGTGAGGCTTTTGATGGTATTAGGATGAAACACTGACCGCAGCTTTCAATTTCTACCAATAGATTTGAGCTCTACATGGGTAATTCCTGAAAGATATAATCACTGGTTCAAGCAGTTTGCTTCCAGACGTTTTCCTTTTAATTCAGTACAGCAGCAAGTCTACTCGATTGCCAAGTTCCATGCCCTGTGATGTAGAGTGGACACTGAAGTACTGATAAGGAGTCCAATTTCTATTGCTAATATCTGCAATTGTTTATCCTTTATTAACTACCCAAACCCTATAATCATAATTAAACATGGTTAAACAGACTGAATGATACATTAAAAGCCTTATCCAAGGTCCTTTTTCACCACCACCATCCATGGAAGAACTGCTATGGTAGCACCAATATATTAGTTAATTTCATATTTCTTTTTACCCTTTTTATAAGCAAGACCAAAAGACACTTAAAGTCCTCATCTTGAGTGAGGTGTGCTCCTTCACTTGTAGGATACAAAGGTTTCTTCTGTAGAAGAAAACCATGACCTCAGATTTGGAGCTGCTGATTTTTGTCCTGATTAGCAGACAGTTGAGACCACAACATCATATGCAAATTGAAAATATACACAGACTAGGTTGACTAAGAGGATACATTGTAAATTTGGGTATACCTTCATATCACGAAGAGGCTCTATGACTAAGATCTCTCAAAAATATCCACCCTCCTTCAGATTTTCCACTTGGATCTGCTCTATCTTTGCAGCCCCACCATTATGGAGTTTCTTAAACATCAAAGTGATGTCAGCTACAGACATTAATCATCCCTATTAAATATTTCTGTCACTGTATCCTCTGAGGTGGACTTGTCTTTTAGTATTAAACTTTTCTTAAGGTTTTCCTTCTATCTCCCATCAGTAACAAGCTGAAATCATGATTGCTAAGAATGTTTTGTGAGAGTAGCATGGGTGACTTCCCACTTATCCTTACTGAGTTGTCAACCTGTTTGACAAAAGAGTTTTGAAGACAGTCTAAAATCATTCTCTGTGGCCACAGCACACTCCTCCTCCCACAATGAGCTTTTGCTTAAGGGACTGATGCAGCTCCTGTCTTCATATCCTGCCAGTGCCTATAGAATAAATTCAATGACCTTCGTGAAACATCGCATAGAAGATATTCTTCTTTATCGTCATAGCTTCTTTTACTGATGCTTACAATCGCTGGCACATAAGTGGGTGCCTCCATGCATGTCACTGACCACCATTCAATCCTTATTCCTGGCAGACCTTCGCCTTTGATATTTAGTATATGGTCCATGTATGCTTTATGTCTGGATCAGGGCATTTTTGCCTCCACAGAAATACAGAAGCATAAAAGTTTCAATAGTTTAATAGACTAATCAATTAGGCATTCACAAAAGACATATTTTCTACCTTCTGAATCTTCTTTTTCATCTAGGTGATGGCTTAACCTAGAGTGTCAAATTGCCATACAGTACAGTAGTGTTCAGTTGATAATTTAGAACTTCTGTTGTCCAAAGAGTACAGTGACAGCTCAGCTGACACAGTAAACTCTATGGATCATTGACCTTTGCCTAAGGTGATGTTGTACCAGGTGCACTGTATGGGCAGTCTTATATTTAAACATGCTGTTCACTTTGGACGATCCATGATGAGCACAAAAATCCAATAATAATTTACTATACAGATTCATTTCAGGTAAGACTATTCCTCTCTACTGCACTGAACCAGTTGCCTTGGTCATTTCTCACTTAAGTCTTAAAACTGGACTACATGGTCTGTACGTAGAACTCTTTCGACCACTGTTCCCACCATCTCTAAGAAGAGTGACAGTTGCTAGATACTGTTTAGATTTTCTTCACACATTGTGGTGATCTATCATGCACCAATATAAATTACACCACAGCCAAACAGGGGCTTTTCAGTATCAGTGCATCTTTCTGGGGACACTGCTGTAGGTTAACTCCTGAGCACGTGACAGACTAGCAGTGACCAAAGCAAGCTGGTTCTAGAACCAATGCTGTTCACAGGTGTGAGTTCAATTATACCTTTTTAAAACCTGGCAGACAATCTACAATTCATTCTCATTTAGTGAAATAACATTCTATGCTTTAAGGGAAAGTCTCCCTTACTTATTCCTTGTCCATTTGGAGGAAAATCTTTCCTAGACATTTCTGTGATATGAACTTTATGAAAAGGGGCTGTTGCCAGTCAAAAAAATGTATAACACGTAACAAATATAAGACTCCAGTTTTTTGTACATAATATTAATTTTGTATGTATTTATTATTTGGCATCTATACAGCATTCATGAATCCTCATGTAATTATAAACTGCAACTCATACTAAGATAAGGTAAATAAGTGATCTAATTTATAATTTCAGCTGTCTATGCTCATATTTTAGAATTTCTAAGTCAACTGATAGGAAATAAAATTACCCTGTTGGAGTTAATGGAATGCATAATACTAACATATTACATCATATCAATATAAGTATTTATGGGACTGAATTATTCCCTTAGAATGTCATAACTGTCACAAGTATTTGATTAAAAGAAGAGTAAGCATATTCATTGTACCCATCTAAATAGGTCAAAAGCAATCTCGATCATGTTAGTCAAGTTGCAAACTATAGAAATGATCCTCTACAGTCTTAAAAACTGCACAATTTTACAACCTTGTTCATGACCACCCAGATCAAAAGTGGTAAATGTCACGCCAGCAATCATCAGCTCCTCGGACGCTGAAAAAATGCAGTGGACAAATAGTTACATGTGAGAAGTTATCAAATGAATGAAGATTCCAATATATATCTATCAATGTGCCAGCTGAACCCAACAAATCCTATTTTATATATACACACACATATTTAGACATTAATAGAATATCTAAAAAAACTCTATTTTTCATGTCTTAATGCCTTGTATTTCTTTTCAAAAGTTTTATGAGAAACATTCCAGACATCATTACACATACAATGAATTCAGTTCATTAGGATTAACAAATACTAACAACACTATAATACTAGATAGATATCAACAGTATACAGTAAATATCTGTTTTCAAGAATTCATCCAATTTATGCACCATGATACATATAATGCATATGATGAACAGGTGATTTAGTCAGTATTTCTTTGATTAACTCAAGTTAATTAACATGCCCAGCATTCTTTAAATAATGTATTTCTTCCATGAACTTTGCTATTTAGACTCCAGATAAGTCTGAATACAATTTCAGCAGGTTCAACAGTTATTAACAGTTAATTATTTGTAATAATAATTTAATTATCTGAAGAATAGTTATTCATATGTTCAAATTAAGTTATATAAATCTTGTTGAAAAGACATCTTACTTGGATGAAATGTTGGCAAATGTTGTCCTAATCTGTCATCTTTCAGCATATGCAGTAGTGTTGTTTTACCCGCGTTATCCAATCCAAGAAACACTAATTTGGCATTTTTCTGGTAGAGTCCTGGGAGGAAAAAATAATTTTCCATTCGTATCAAGTTCTTTAAAAAGTAACTACTGTACTCTCTGTCTGCTTGTCTGAGTTTTCTTTGTATATTTTTAATTGTAACTTCACATTAGGAAACCCAGGATTGGAGTCTAATCCCATAATTGAACCTGCTCTTTGGATTCACATACTACATAACCACCACAGGCTTGGATGCTAACATAGACAGTCTTGCATTTGTTGTTAGGTTGTTTGGATGATTGGAAAACCAGTTGATTTACATCTATAGGACCTTCACTTCATGATTAAATGTGGACTCAGAGGCACTTGCTTTTTCTCCATGATTATTGTGGTGCTGTAGCTTTTTTTCTCTTCTACTCTGTTGTCGCTATGACTTTGGGATATATAGTATATTTGTACTAGGTGGTGTTTTGTATATCTGTACTATGCAGTAGTTTATCTTTATGTGTGCATTATAAATTTTTCATGTTGTGGCCTTTAACTCTGAGCAATATTTAAAAATAGGTTATTGTTATTATATTCTCTTACAGTAATCATGGTACAGAATTGCTTTTCATTTCAACATTGTTTAACACCATTATGTATCAGAAGTAAAGACTTGGGATCCTAAGTAAAAATAATCATGAAGAAAAAATAATGTGGTCATTCAGTAAGGTAAAAACATTTAATCAAAGCAGCACAAACAACTGTAGGATTTACCATTCAAACTTGAAATTTATAGCCCAATGCCATTTTTCACTCTAGCTTTATTAGATTAGATTATACTTTACTTGTCCCTAAGGGAAAATTAAAATGTAATTTAGTTTGAACAACTTTTTGACCTTCACTGTATATAAAAGACTTGATTGTTGGAGGTATTCTAACTAATATATTGTTGTAGACAGCACAGTTGTGTAATGGTTAGTACTACTGCTTTACTGTTATAGATGCAGAGCTTCAATGACACAACACCAGTGTTAATTTTGCTCTATCTATCTATCTATCTATCTATCTATCTATCTATCTATCTATCTATCTATCTATCTATCTATCTATCTATCTATCTATCTATCTATCTATCTATCTATCTATCTATCTATCTATCTATCTATCTATCTAGTAGTGGATGGCATTGTGGTTACTGTTGACAGGGGCTTGTTCACTCATTTTATGGTTAGGTTTTCTCTGTTCTGTTTTCACTATGGAAAGGCATGCCTCTTAGGTTTATTGTGAATTCAAAATTGTTTCAATATTAGAAACTGAGTGTGTAAATTACTGAGTACCCTACGATTGTGTGGGGTCCTGCTCATTCTCTCCATCTTGTGCCCAGTATTAACAGGTAGGATTTGGGTTCTTACAGCCCTCTGTTAAGACGTAGAAGATTAAAAATATAAATGCATGAATTAAGAAACAGTATTTAGACTCACTTTTAAAAAAGAAGTTTCATACAATAGTTTAAATTCAAACATTGCATTAGATCCTATGAGGTTTCAGTTAAGTTTTTGAATAAAATATTACAAACATGTACTTCATTAAAGGCAATTAACACAGAAAATGATTGCCAAAAATATTCTGATTGTAGATCGATTGTATAGATGATGTTTTAACAACACTAGAAAGAATCCACATGCTCTTGTGGTCCTCATAGTGCCAATGCACATCTTGGCCTGTCCAGTACCAGACCCACACGACAAATTCAGGCTAAAATGTATTATACCCTTTCCACCATGCTGCCTGATCTGATGCCAGTTTTTCCATTTCTACTGTGCTCCAAAACTTCAGCCTGTGACATCCAAAGTCCCCTTATTCTTCCCATAACTTGCCCTATAGATATGGAAAGGAACAGGTGCACCTGCCACCCAAATTTAATACTACACCGGTCTCTCCATTGCTCAATCCTCTGCCAACTTGTCCAGTTCCCCATTCTGCTAAAACCCACACCTCCGTAATCTTCCAATAACATGCACTTCCATCTGTCCTATAACACATCTGAGCATAAGTCCAATCCCGATCTTATTCTGTTTTTGCTAATAGAGTAACCAGTCCTTGGCCATTTCCACTGTATTCCATAAATCCACATCATACAATCACTAGTCATCTGATTTATTTTGATGTCTTGCATCCCAGTTTACCATTTACCACAGTAACAGAGTCATTCCCATAGTAATTTTATTCTACACTTGCTGCCAGTCTGCTCAGTCCTATGCAAATTTGCCCGGCTTACCTCACCAGGGCACAAATTCACACTGTAAGATGAACAGACCCCCACATCTTAAAACATAACTCTCCCTCCAACCTGTCTTGTACTACACCAACAGAAGACGTCCAACCTAAATCCTATTTTGCCTTTACGATCAGGATACCTAGATTTCCCTGAACATAAACTTTACCCTCCTTTCCTTCAGGCCTAATAATTCTCAATTACTTTCTGATTAAATTGTGTCAATTCACTAAGCCTGCCAAAAAAATTTGCCTCATACGCTTGTCTATATTAGTGTTTCCCAACTTTTTTTCTGTAGTGGCACACTTTTTGTAACCAAAATCATTCAAAGGCACACCACTATCTTACTAACCACAAAAACATATATATCTCAAACACATGCTCAACCTCCCGAAGGGGCAGGACTACCATGGAAGCTGGTCAAAAAGAAGCTTTGAGATCAGCTGAGCTACTAGACATAGAAATGGTTTCTTTCTTATTGCCATCACTATGGTTAAACAGTCTCTGATTCATCTCTGTCTTATTCTGGTTTCTAAACTCCTCCATCTAATCTAAATTATGTTTATTTTGTGCTTATTTTACAAGGACTTACTTAATACTGTATATTACTGTGCAAGAGTGCAATTCTACTTTACTGTATTTGTTTATGTTGTAATGGTGTCATGTATTATCTTTTGTGTTGTTTAATTGTATTTACCTTCTTATATGTATGGATGTAACACCAAAGGAAATTCCTAGTGACTATGTTGCTTGGCAGTAAAGTAAAAGTTCGAAATTATAAAACTGAAACTCTTTCTATTAAAAAATACTATTAAAAAAACATTTACATTAAATATGATGTACTGTTCATTTAGTGTCCTATATTAGCTGCAGACTATTATTAGTTTCATTATAAATATCTTATATCGACTGTTCAAATAAAACTCTTAAATATAATTTTCCCACTTTCTTAAACAACTGCCTAACACAATTTACTATTACCAATAAAGATCTGCATATGGCAATGATGTAAAGCATCTCAGTCTGTTACAACTGTAATATTTCACATTAAAAGCCATGCTCTATTTGCTTAGAATTTATATTCACTGAATATAAAAGAAAAACCTTAAATCCCTGCAGATGGTTCAGCTTCAATAATTATTTAATTAATTAAAAACATCTTACCCAAAAAGTGAAGTACGCTATTTATTCCATCATAAAGCCATTCATATACGAAGTTCATACTTAGACATTGAGAAGCCTGCAGTACACAAAATACAGATTAAAGTTTTGCTAGTAGTCAGTAGACATTTTTAAAAGAATGTAATATTTTGTATAAATAATACTCAAATAGGACCCATTCATGCCAAAAACCAAACACATTTTGGTCCTATTTAGAATCAGCAAGTAGCCTAACGTCTTTGGGATATATGAGGAAATATTGGTACAGTGAAGCAAAAATTGCTGTTTGTTCTGCACACTTATTTGTGGATTTGAATAAAAATATGAATGTGAGTCTGGAATGATACTTCCAGTGGTCCCTGGGTTATCCTGTTCATAGGAGAAAACAGTTAAAGGTTATTCTGAAAAAGCAGAATAGTTGGTTAGAGACACAGCATTTCGGCTGTAAAGCTGTCATTAGACAAGTTTGATGAGAAAGGAAGTGGATTGTGTGAATAAATATGATGAAGGTATTTTTGAAAAGTGGTGTTTTACTAGAGCAGATTTGGAAACATAGGTCAGTTTTGAGATTTAATTATCTGTGATGTGTATACTTTAACTGTGGCATAAGAACACAGTTAAAAATTTATGTTTGTGGCTAGCAATGTTCAGTATATGGGGAACATATCAGGCAGACCAATTTCTGATTCAGTTAGGGACAACTGGTTAAGTCAGAATGAGTTTTGACTCATACAGTCTTTCAAATGCAACTACTTAGTGGCTACTTGCATGTCAAATCCCCTGGTATGTTACAAACAGAATTATGTAGTATAATGTCAATTACCCTGAGTTCTGCACTGAAACCAAAATAGAAACGTTTATCTCTCCCATTCCTTCTTAATACTGCTTTGATTATATTGCAAAAATTATATGGCATCTTAAGATCACTAACAGTAACCTTAATAATTTGTTGCTTTCATTATACAGCAAAATTCAAAACTTTCCTGTTCAGTGAAATGAACACCAGACAGACACTCTTTTGATTGTGAATACACTTAATGACATTTGTCTCTAAGGCAGGTAAGCAGAGTAAGGCAGGTAAAACAGACGAATGGTAAAAGGACCAAAGATTGCATAGAAATATATCATAGTAAAATCTTAATCACAATTTGCAATTCAAATTGTTTTTTATGTTTATTTTTTTTTCAGTGTTTTTGCAATTGGAGTGAGAATTAGTACCTCTATATAGTATATGAAGTTGTGATACTAACCAAAAAAACAGTAATTTTATCTTCAGGTAAGGAATGAGCAGCTGTCCAAGTAGACGACTTCAAGTACCTCACGGTCTTGTTCACGAGTAAAGATAGAAGTGATTGTAAGATCTGTCAATGTATCAATGCAGTGCCAGCAGACATTGTACCAGACCACTGTGTAGAGGGAGCAAATCATTGCAACAAGCGTTTGATTAATCAGTATGTCTATCCCTCTGTCCTCCACTATGGTTACAAGCTCTGAGTAGTGATCTAAAGAATGAAATTGCAAGTATAAGGTGCTGAAATGAGGCTCCTGCACAGAGTTGTTGGAAGGTGAGGAGCTCAGCACTGTAGAGGGCCTGGACATAGAAACACTGCATCTCTGGATCAAAATGAGATAGCTGTCTTTCATCATGTAATTAGATCAACCTCCAGGCACCGCTTTCAAAGTATGGCCTACTGGGACAAGACACAGGAATTCTGTGAAAGGTATGCAGGAAGTTGCTGAAGATATGGTGGTCTGGTCTCTGGACCTCAACAGTTACTACCACGGTCCATAATTGTACTGAAAATAAACTTTTTATTTTTCCAATTTGGTATTTTTCTTTATTTAATGTGAACCTAAATGTTTGCATTTTAAAGAAATTATATTTCATCATTATGTAGTAAAGGGGTTGTCTTCTTTCTTTGTTTCTAGGAGATATATTATTTATCTTAATATTATACAATAATTGTTATGAGTAAATCTGCCTTGTAGATGCAGGAAATGCCAGAGAGAAAAGAATGAAGAGTCAGGATAGCATGTAAAATTGCACAGCAAGCTGGCCCAGATGGTGTTGTAGCCACTTACTAAAAGTATAAATATCACTGTCCCTGTGTGCCATAAAAACACACCTTAAGAAAACTACCAAGAAAACTAAGTAAATATTTAATTGAAATTGACTTCTTTCACCAAAGAATGCTTGGCAATGCTACTCATGTTTTACATCTTTTCCACTGTTAACACACTTAGACCCATACTACTTTGCTTATCAAAGTAGCAGGTTACTGGATAAATGTCATCTCTTTGGCTGTTTACTCACTGGCATTTGAAGAGATGTGCTGATGTGTTCCATTTATTGATTACAGTAATTCAATAATATATTCCCTTACTTTAAGATGAAAAGTTACAAAACGGGTTCAGAGAAACTTCACTTGTAGCTGTGTACTGTAGTCCTACTGAGGTGGTAAAGAGGGTAACAAAACCTCATCAGTACTGATGTTACTTGAAACATGTCATAACAGCTGCCTTAGCCCCAGGTTGTTCTCAATATTTGCTAATGACTACACAAGCAAATAAAACGATAACTACATTTCTAATTTTGTTGAAGGTACATTGATCAGGTAAGGTGGAAAAACTGTCAACATGGTATTGTAAGTGGTCCTGAACAATAAAGCGTTGTATGTGTGCATGTTTTATCTTCTGGCTATCATATTTATCCTGAGCAACACAACAACATTAAACCCATAACACCCTCCAAAATGGTCATAGCATTTTCAACCGCAGCTTCTTCTGAACACCAACCTTTTCTTACTTTGATTAAATCGAGTCCATCTTACTTTTTCCCATACAGATTTCAGGGAAATGGAAAGCAGGAAGAAACTATATGAAATTAGTTATCTACAGGCATATTTGTGCACATATTCATACTCACCCAAACCATTCTGTTTTATAACCATCAATTAACCTAGCATCTGCAGTTTTAGGATGTGGAAGGGAGAAAGAGTATAATAAGAAATCACAAAAATACACAGAAATTACATACTAATTCTGCACATCCCACACTCAAACCTGGAATAGAATCCAGGACTAGAGGAAACTGGTAATGACTTGTCACAGAATGCAGGTGTTTTGAACTAGATGGCTGAAATCTCCAGGACTGTGATTGTGTCTGACTTTGCCTTTGATTTTCTCTCCAACAACTGGCTGTGGACCTCCAAAGGTTTGTTTCCTCCAGTGATGCTACAAACTGGAGTTTTTGGTAATCTTAACTCTGTTGTCAAATGGCCATAGTTCAACAATTAATTGGTAGATTTTTTTGGTTTCAATTTGTTGTTCAGTTTCTATATTGTTTTCTGTGTGTTTTAACAAATATGTCTTTATGTGTACTAATTCTGTACAGGCAGGCTCAATTATGGCTCACACTCATGACCCACCAGAGGCAGTAGTGGAAGAGAGAATGAAGACTACACTTGGTGTCATTTTGAACAACACTGTACACTCACTTTGACACACAAGCATGAAGTAGGCTACTTTCAGCCAACATGACTCAGCAGAAGTGCGTCAAGGAAACGCTACTAGGGCAAATTGATCCCAAATGCAAAACACCTGCATAGTGTCTCACTGTGACTGCCAAGTCAGAAGTTTGTCTTCTTCTTTCTTTTTAAGTGATTCAAGTGTATATATGAGGTCTTGTTGTCTGTTATAATACATATTTATTGTACAGTACACCTCTGCACTCGCACTCGGCAAAAACTGCTATACAAAATAAACGGAACTGAATTATTGAAGACAGAGACAAAATGAAAGCACCACAAGAAACCGACAAGCATGTATCCGAGTCGAATCCACAGGGTCTGTCTAATCACTTTTCCACGGTGCTGCACCAATTTATAATGAATAATCATATAATTTGAAGATAGAAAAATCTATGCTTTTCGCATCAAGATATAATCCCATCCCCGCATATCGTTATGTAAAAAAGTACAAAACATTCCGATGATTTGAAGTTTAAATGAGAAGAAAACCTGAGCTCGTTATTAACAGTAAAATATTAGCAAGCAAGTAAAATCTTTAAAACTGTCTCGCAAAAAATAAATGTTCAGATAATTTAACTAAGTTGTTTTGTTTTTTAACGCAATATCGCGCCAGACTTTAGTGTCGAACGCACGTCTGCCACCAGTTCAAAAGTTTCAACGCGATTATAAATGCTTTACCTTTTCATTAATTTATTAATGCTAATCTTTGAAAACTTCTTTACTACATTAAAACATGTTTATAAGCTTTACATTCTCTAAGGATTTCATTAGCCAGCTTCAAGATGAAACCCGAACAGAACCAATTTAAAATTTCTCGCTCAAATAAGAAATTAACGACGAGGCATGCGTTGTCACACTAAAATACCTCCGTCTAGAAAACGATGATATAACTCAAACTGCCCCAGCATTTTTTTATTATAAATAGTATTTGCCTTCATTTTACTGTGGATATTAATATTTTTCATGACTTAAACCATACATCGCCTAAGAAAAATATAAGGAGGATTTTATCCAGGTCATATTATGCTGAGAATAAGGATAATATTGTATTGAGAATAATAATATTTAACATAAAACAGTATGAATTAGCATAAAATGACCTATTTCGTGGCGTTGATTAGAAATATAATGACTGAAATAAATGTTGCGTCAAATACCTGAAATGTTAAAATGTGTGCATCAATTTAAATGTTTAAAGTCTAAATATTACAGCTTGCAATAGAAATGTGTAATTTACCACTGTGATAAAGCTTCACAGAGGGGTTGATCACTAGTAAAAGACCAGAAATCAAATATAACATCATATTCATAATCACTGGCCTCTAAAATTATACCTCACATGCTTATCTCTGAAATTTGTAATTTTTAACCTACTGGGAGTGGCTGTTAGGGGGCTAGGACCACTGGTAAATAAACAAATATCAAAAATGATCTCATAATCAGCAACTTTGAGATAGATAGATAGATAGATAGATAGATAGATAGATAGATAGATAGATAGATAGATAGATAGATAGATAGATAGATAGATAGATAGATAGATAGATAGATAGATAGATAGATACTTTATTAATCCCCAAGGGGAAATTCACATACTCCAGCAGCAGCATACTGATAAAAACAATATTAATTAAATAGTGATAAAAACACAGTGCTAGTTAAAAAGTGCAAGGTGGAGAGTGTGAGGCAGGTATAAGTCAATAACATTGTATAATGTTAACGTTATACCACCACCACCCCTCTAACCCCCCAAGGTGGAATTGAAGAGTCGCATAGTGTGGGGGAGGAACAATTTCCTCAGTCTTTCAGTGGAGCAGGACAGTGACAGCAGTCTGTCGCTGAAGCTGCTCCTCTGTCTGGAGATGATACTGTTCAGTGGATGCAGTGGATTCTCCATGATTGACAGGAGCTTGCTCAGCACCCGTCGCTCCGCCACAGATGTCAAACTGTCCAGCTCTGTGCCTACAATAGAGCCTGCCTTCCTCACCAGTTTGTCCAGGTGTGAGGCATCCCTCTTCTTTAAGATGCCTCCCCAGCACACCACTGTGTAGAAGAGGGCGCTCACCACTACTGTCTGATAGAACATCTGCACATCTTATTGCAGATGTTGAAGGACACCAGCCTTCTAAGGAAGTATAGTTGGCTCTGTCCTCTCTTGCACAGAGCATCAGTATTGGCAGTCCAGTCCAGTTTATCATCCAGCTGTACTCCCAGGTATTTATAGGCCTGCATCCTCTGCACACAGTCACCTCTGATAATCACGGGGTCCAGGAGGGGCCTGGGCCTCCTAAAATCCACCACCAGCTCTTTGGTTTTGCTGGTGTTCAGTTGTAGTTGGTTTGAGTCGCACCATTTAACAAAGTCCATGATTAGGTTCCTATACTCCTCCTCCTGTCCACTCCTGATGCAGCCCACGATAGCAGTGTTGTCAGCAAACTTTTGCACGTGGCAGGACTCCGAGTTGTATTGGAAGTCTGATGTATATAGGGTGAACAGGACCGGAGAAAGCGCAGTCCCCTGCGGTGCTCCTGTGCAGCTGACCACAATGTCAGACCTGCAGTTCCCGAGACGCACATACTGAGGTCTGTCTGTAAGATAGTTCACGATCCATGCCACCAGGTATGAATCTACTCCCATCTCTGTCAGCTTGTCCCTAAGGAGCAGAGGTTGGATGGTGTTGAAGGTGCTAGAGAAGTCCAGAAGCATAATTTTTACTTCACCGCTGCCTCTGTCCAAGTGGGGGAGGGATCGGTGTAGCATGTAGATGATGGCATCCTCCGCTCCCACCTTCTCCTGGTATACGAACTGCAGAGGGTCGAGGGCGTGGCGGACCTGTGACCTCAGGTGGTGAAACAGCAGCCGCTCTATGGTCTTCATCACATGTGACGTCAGGGCAACAGGCCTGAAGTCATTCAGCTCACCAGGACGTGATACCTTTGGGACTGGGGTGATGCAAGATGTTTTCCAAAGCCTCGGGACTCTCCCCTGTTCCAGGCTCAGGTTGAAGATGCGCTGTAGAGGACTCCCCAGCTCCAACGCACAGGCCTTCAACAGTGGTGGCGATACTCCATCTGGACCCACTGCTTTGCTGGCATGAAGTCTCCTCAGCTCTCTGCTTACCTGGGCTGCTGTAATTATGGGTGGGGGAAAACTCTCTCCTATGTTGGTATCAGCAGGAGGATGGGTGGAGGATGCAGTACTCTGAGGTGAGAGTGAGAGTGGGTTAGGGTGGTCAAACCAGCAAAAAAACCTGTTCATCAGGTTTGCTTTCTCCCTGTCTCTCTCGATGAAGGCACCCCACTTCGAGCTGCAGCCAGTGATGATCTTCATCCCATCCCACACTTCCTTCATGCTGTTATTCTGCAAAACAACACTCCACATGCCTATATTACCAATTGCACATTTTTTCAAAGTTTTTTTTGAAAATGGCTAAATTTGACCCCTTGTATGCTATTAGGAGGTGAATCCCTGAGGTTGGTTTATGGGACATACACAACTTCAAGTTCTTGTGATCATTTTTGTTGAAGATACCTATTGCCTCTTTATCCTAAGGGTGTATTGTTCTAGAAATAGTTTCTTTTTGAGTTCAGAGGGCCAAAAAGGGGGGTGGGGTGGGGTGGTTGAGATGGATGATCCCAAAAAGCTCAACATCTTGCATAATAAGACATAAAGACGACAAGAACAGTTCATCATATGTAGGGATTTTCTCATAACGGCGAGTCAGGAGGTTTCTGACAAAACTCTGTACTGATTTCAAAGCGTTCATAAGTAATTCTTAATAACACGATAGATTGTGTTGTGATACTCCTAAGATACTAGACATAACTGGACAAACTAGTAAAATTTCAAAGACTGAAACATAACTTTGTCAAACCAGCTTAATGCAGAAGAGGGTGGCAGGGATACATAGGTTCAAACAGACACTCCATGAAAAGCTTTTGTAATGAGTAATTAAATTGAAGTAATCTGGACCACATATTGAACTATTTGATTGGCATAAAGGTGTGACTTAGTAGGAATCTGAGTCTGTTATATTATATTCAAAATTCATTCTAGTTAAACTGACAAAGTCTACAATGTATTGTATGCTGTGAAATATCAAATCTCAGAAGCAGTCTTTCAGGTCAAGACTTGTGGGGATCTAGAACAAAGCACAGATAACTGAAGACGACCCCTTTAAAACCTTTAAAAATGATCTCATTAAAGACAATTTACTACTAGCTAACCAAACAAGCTTGCAGGAGCAAATGGTCTTTTGTTTTTTTCAAAAATATTATGTTGTGTCAGATTGCAATTATACATTTATATTTTTCTCTTATAGTAAGTTAGGTTAGATTAATGGAATCTTGGAAAGTGAGAGGATGTCTGAGGAGTGGAGAAGAAGTGTGCTAGTGCCGATATTTAAGAATAAGAGGGATCTGCAGGACTGCAGTAACTACAGGGGAATAAAATTGATGAGCCACAGCATGAAGTTATGGGAAAGAGTAGTGGAACCTAGGTTAAGAAGTGAGGTGATGATTAGTGAGCAGCAGTATGGTTTCATGCCAAGAAAGAGCACCACAGATGCAATGTTTGCTCTGAGGATGATGATGGAGAAGTTCAGAGAAGGCCAGAAGGAGTTGCATTGTGTCTTTTTGGACCTGGAGAAAGCATATGACAGGGTGCCTCGAGAGGAGCTGTGGTATTGTATGAGGAAGTCGGGAGTGGCAGAGAAGTACGTAAGAGTTGTACAGGATATGTATGAGGGAAGTGTGACAGTGGTGAAGTCTGCGGTAGGAGTGACGGATGCATTCAAGTTGGAGGAGGTATTACAACAGGGATCGGTTCTGAGCCCTTTCTTATTTGAAATGATGATGGACAGGTTGACAGACGAGATGAGACAGGAGTCCCCGTAGACTATGATGTTTTCTTGATGACAATCTGTATCGATAGTAGGGAGCAGATTGAGGAGACCCTGGAGAGGTTGAGATATGCTCTAGAGAGGAGAGGAATGAAGGAGAGTAGGAACAAGACAGAATACATGTGTGTAAATGAGAGGGAGGTCAGTGGAATGGTGAGGATGCTGGGAGTAGATCTGGTGAAGGTGGATGAGTTTAAATACTTGGGATCAACAGTACAGAGTAATAGGGATTGTGAAAGAGAGGTGAAAAAGAGAGTGCAGGCAGGGTGGAATGGGTGGAGAAGAGTGTCAGGAGTAATTTGTGACAGATGGGTATCAGCAAGAGTGAAAGGGAAGGTCTACAGGATGGTAGTGAGACCAGCTATGTTATATGGGTTGGAGACGGTGGCACTGACCAGAAAGCAGGAGACAGAGCTGGAGGTAGCAGAGTTAAAGATGCTAAGATTTGCACTGGGTGTTCCGAAGATGGATAGGATTAGAAATGAGTACATTAGAGGGTCGTCTCAAGTTGGATGGTTGGTAGAGCTGCCAGGGAAGAGGAAAAGAGGAAGGCCTAAGCGAAGGTTTATGGGTGCGGTGAGAGAGGACATGCAGGTGATGGGTGTAACAGAGCAAGATGCAGAGGACAGAAAGATATGGAAGAAGATGATCCGCTGTGGCAACCCCTAACGGGAGCAGCCGAAAGAAGAAGAAGTAAGTTAGGTTAGATTAGGTTAGGTTAAGGAGAATTTTTATTATCCCAGAGATAGGTTTGTCTACAGCAGACAGTACAAAACGTAAGGAACTGTAACATAAATACAAGAAAAAATATGCCAAGATACAATAACTAACAACCATTCTTAATTAAAGAATGCAAACATCACTTGGAAATCTAACAGTCTGTTTTAGTTTATTCAGCACATTTTCAGTCAATTCAGATATGTGAATACTATTTCTTCATAGCTCCAGTGACCTAGATTTGATTCCAGACCTAGTAACTGTGTGTGGAGTTTGGGTATTCACCTCAGACTCACATGTGTTTTCTCTGGGCACTCTAGTTTTCTTACACATCGAAAGATGGGCACATTATAATTAATTGGTTTGAGCCATTGTAGTTATATGCATGAGTGTGCCCTGTGATGGCCTTCTATCTAGTTTTGGGTTGATTAAAGTTTTACATTCAATGATTCTCTTAAAAACTCTTAGTATCCCAATACTCGTATAATAGAAAAGTTATTGTCAGAAAATGTATGCAATTTTAGTAAAATCATAGGAAATTAAACATTCTAATCTATCTTGATTATTTTCATTATAAAGTACCAGAGGCAAATCTGCTAGAAGCTGCTCTTTTTAGTCTAGACACACAGCAACATCTAATATGCTCTAATTAAAAGAATAACCCAAATTCATTTGGACAGAGAAATTAACTATAAAGTGATGGAGTAAGGTAGTGGCTATCACTGATGAAGCCTCAAGAGCTTGAGGTTCAGCTCATAACAGTGGCATCATTAGAGCTTTCATGCTCTTGCTGGATTCACATTTTTTTTTCTGGACACTCCAATCTCCTCCCATATGTTAAGCTTGCTCAGGTTAGGTTAATACATTAACTCCACATATAGTCAGTATGAGTGAGAATGGATAAGTCAAGTGTTGGACTGATATCTTGAAAAGGGATGGTTTCTGTCTTGTACCTCATGCTGCCAAAAATGCATGTAGTTCCTTGCTGTAATGGAAAAGAAGTTTCAATAAAATAGATGGATGAATGGAATTTTAGGCACACTGAACACAATTAAACATTTATTTTTTTATGCAAGAAGCACCAAAATATACTGTAGATAAATAGAAAGGTAAGAATAATTATTAACTCTTTTTGGATAAGCAGAATTAGCAAAAATGGCTTTCATTTTCTAAAAAATACAAAAATAAATGGATAGCTAAATTGAAAAGTTAATATTTAGAGTAATTAAATCATTAACAGGACAGTAAAATGTTTAAATAAACATCCAATAAATACAAATAAAATGAATAGTTACATAACCTAAACAAGCAAACATAAATAAAAAGGAGTACAAATCTGAATTCAGAAAGATATGCTTATGCATACATGCATAAATACACTCATAACCAGTTTGATGGACAAGTTATAAGTGAATACATATAGAAAGACAGAAATATATTGACAACCAAGTGTACAGAGTAAAATATACTACACTTTATGTACATATCAATAGTATTTTCTTACTTTTTTCCAGAAAATTATTTTGACATTAATATTAATATTTTAATGAAGATGTTACCATTTCTTTTCTAATTATAGAAAATAATTTGCAGTTTGTGTTGCTTCCTACTGGTTAACAAACTTGTGTGTTTCAAATCTATCCAACAATAACACAAAGCTGAAGTGCTTTTCACAATACATCATTTTACAGTATATCAAACCATGATGGAGTTTGTCATTACTGCAAAATTTCATCAACTGGATCAGCTGTTCAGCTTACTGTACATGGAAAATCTGGCCTCTCATTCATTTCTACATTTGGCTTTGGCATAGAGGTGAAACCAGAAAAAAGGCTATGAATACATAGTGTCAAGGAAATTATTCATTGATTATACTACATTTTCTACATTCTTTTGTAAGGTTATTTTAATTTGATATATCTCATGTTAACCACTTTATTTATTTAGTGCAGTCTTGACCATATGAGAAATGCAAATAACCACTCCAAACATTTCAGTTCATATAAAGAATTCACATAATATCTTAAGGAAGTGATTATATAGGAAAAGTTAATTTAAAAAATTTATTGGAAGATCACCCTGTTATATTTAAGTTGGTATTATGTTTCAGCAGCTGGCAGAATGGTTAGAGTTCCTCATTCACATTTCAATTAAACTTTCTACAAGTCGAGGCCTAATCACTGCCATTTTTTGATGTTTGTGAACCTGTGTGGGTGTTTCTTTAATAACATCCCATTTTCTTCCAGATCCCATGTATGGCCAGAACACACTGAATGGAGTCTCTAAAACAGTCATGTATGAGTGACTATGGCTGAGTGTATGCAAGATTTTTGCCCAGTAATCTGCATCTACAGTTGTTTTTAGACTTTCAACCAAACCTTATCATCCCGTATGATAAATATCCCCTTTAATGCACTCCAACGTATATGAAGTCTTATAGTACTAATTAAAAATATTAGTAACTGCTTTGTGTTTGTTAACTTTCGCTCCAGATGAATTGTAACCTCTGAAATTACGCTGCATTTTGTTTATATGTTGAGGTAAAATCTTATTAATCTCTACATTAGTCAATATGTATAGAAATTAATTTAATAAAATCTTTTTCAGCTGGTAATGATTACCTGGGATTCGCATTGTTAGTTAAATAGGTGGAGCTTGACAGTTTTACGATCAGAATAATGGGAGTGTAGTTACAGATAGCAATACCTTTGTAGTTTCAGTATTTAAGAGAGCACAGCAAACTATTATCAATAAAAAAGTAATTATTTTATGGGTTACTATTATGTACTAGCAAAATAAAGGAATATTGACTCCAAAACAGGTTAGGGATATCTACCCTAACCTAATATCCAAATATGTTGTGGTCCTTGATAAACTATCAAGGCCACTATCAAAGCATTTTAGATACTAAAGCAGGTGGTGTTATCTAAAGCAAGGTTTAATACAAAAAAATACCTCCATCAATTATAAGCTTTAATAAATCATATTGGGAATTAGTCCTGAAAGTTTTATCATTCATATTGATTGCATATATATTATCAAAATGTATTCAGCTTAGGAAAGAGTTGCCAGGCAAAGGAAAAAGAGGAAGGCCTAAGAGAAGGTTTATGGATGTGGTGAGAGAGGAATGCAGGTGATTGCTGTAACAGAGCAAGATGCAGAAGACTGGAAGATATGAAAAAAGATAATCCACTGTGGCAACTCCTAACAGGAGCAGCCAAAAGAAGAAGAAGAAGAAATTCTAATTCCCAATAACTATGATATAATGCCCTTCAAGGTCCAATGTTATCTCACAAGATATGAAGAGGATTGCTTTCTGAATCAAAATTCTAAATCTTACTACTCTACTGACCATAGTGAGAGTGAAAGACTTCTTCAACCCAGTCCTTTTTAACTAAATTTATCCTGCAGGAATACTAAATTTAACTTTAAAGAACTAAGAATATGCTTTTTTCCCCTTTTACATTCATGACTGAGACCTTCAATATTCTCATTTACAAATTGCAATAAATGGTCACTATATTTTTATTTAAAATTGTACACTTTATGATTCAAAATTGAAAATAAAAATACAGTAATGTGTTAAAACCTTTAGATTTAATAAAATGAGCTTTTTTCTCTTTTAAGAGTTTCACCTGCAAAATCCAGCAACCAACAGTGTGACTAGCAAATTGTTAGAAGGTACATTTGAGTATAGAATAAGGTAGATGTGACTAGCTATCTCTTCTCTTCCCACTTCATCCCCAATTCTGTCTGTTGTTGGTATTTTATACTGTCACTATCTGCAGGAGACAAGCAAAAAAGAATTTCAGTGTTATGTACACATGACAAAAAACTTGAACTTTTAAGATGTATTTGTTCTGCAAGCAACAGATGCAACAGTCTCATTTTTTTTTTCATTTCTCATACACTAAGTTATACAAGGTGAGGCACTGGGGAATTTTGACATGGGGTGACAACCTGTGAATACACAGGTGATGTCAAACAGGGGAGACAAAAGCAAAGAAATTCAATAGGTGAACTATTTGAAAATTCAAAACAAACCACAGATAAAAGGTTTAACACAGACAAGAATTAGGCCAGTAGATTGTAAATGCAAAACAGGCTGCAGTAAACTTCAAAAATGTAATTATTAAAATGATTTTTAAAAGAATTAAGAAAATGTCAGTGGTGGCATGGTGTTCCAGTGCCTCACAGATCCAGCATCCTGTTTTTCAATTCCACACCGAGCCATTGTCCTATTTGAGTTTGCATGTCACCCCCATTAATGTGTGAGTTTTCTTCCCACATGTTCAAAGATGTGTATCTTAGATTAATTTACAACTGCAAATGTGTACCTGTGTCAGTGTAAGTGTGAGTTTGGGAAAGTAAGTGACAGAGCCTTGAAACAGATTAGCTCTGTGACTAGTGTTGCTGTGATAAGCAGCAACCATCCATTACCCTGAATCAGATTAAACAGGTTTGAGAATGTTATATTATATTATTGGCAATGCTAAACTGGCTCCTGATGCATGTGTGTGTTTGCCCAGTGATGCGCTGGCACCCTGTCCAGGGATTGTTCCTGCCTTGCACCTGATGTTTGCTGTGATAGAGTCCAGCCCTGCTCTGGATAAGTGTGTTTGGAAGATGGAAGGGTGGGTGGGTATTAAGTTATGTAAAAAAATTTCAGGCCCACTTAAAAAAACTTGAGCAAGTGGAAAGAAATGCCCTGTGCAAACTTTAAAATTAAATAAATGAAAACGCATTTAGAGGGTTGTGTAATGTTGGTGACCACTTTTTAAAAAAATTACAGTTGCACAAGACTTGTAACTAAAAATCAGAATTCTTAAACCTTACACAAAATATCAGGACTGAGCCAGCTTGAGCATTGCTTTAACAACTAACAATTAAAATCAGTCTGCATAATGGTGGGATCGGTGGCATTTTTGCTGACTTTGATAAGATGTGAAACAAATAATTATGTAAATACACAAGTACACACACACACACACACAAGCAGTACTGATTTTTTTTATAATAGAGAGATAAAATGTAGTAATTATTTTTCTTTTATAAAGGTTGGTAACTAAGCTGTTTTTATATGCTTCTCTATATAATAAAAAATAATCTGTCATTATTTAACTAGTGGTAAATATTTGTCAAATTAATTTTCATTGATTTGTCTTAATTGTCCTAAGATCAGCGTGTGTATGTGTGTGATGCAATGTCTTTAGGTGAATGCTACTGGGATAGGTATCATCTTCCTCATCCCTAAAAGGATATTTGGGTGGGTCAATGGATGGATGAAGCTTTTAGAACTTTTGCTGGACAAATCTCTCACTTGAAAGGCTCATATCAAATTTAGGCTAGGCTATTTATATTTTACTTCATCAGTCCAATACTAAGAAGAGCAGGAAATCACACCCTAATAAAATTACATGTCTTACTGTGATTTGCTTTTTCAGTGCCAAACAGAAAAGCCTTTGAGGAATTGATCTAAGGTTTCAAAATTCTGAGTGTTACAAACAACAGGTAAATTCTGAAACATATACTGGAGTACATATTGGAAAACAAGATATGCTTTAAAGGTTGAAAGTAAGAAAGAATAGAATATGCTCTCAGAGATAGAACAAAATATCCATTCAGATAGTTGTGGGAGATATTTATGATACAGGATTGATAAAACTATCTCCTAGCCAAACATCCCTAAATCACTTACATGAATTTCTTGCATTTGTGTACATTTTCTGTGTCAAAGGCTTGGACGCACCCAAAAATGTTCATGTTTTTGATAGAAATTGACACCAGTGTCTTCCACAACAGAAAAAAGATGACTCCAGGATGCTGACCATACTATGCTTGTCCATTCATCTCATGTGCAATGTCTTTGCTCTTTTGTTCATTTGAATCTTTCTTTTTATTTATTTCAGATACAACTTTCTTTAAAACTCTGGCTATTACACCAGCATCATGGAGTTATCCTCTTACTTTTGCCTATAACACTTGCATTTGGTGTGTATTTAAGGAAGAACCCAAATAACGACCTGTAAAGCGTTTGTTAAACTACAGACACTGGTGTTCTTAATCCTCTCAATTCTGCAAAACGGCAATAGATTAACATGTTTTTTTTTTAGAAAGTATTTCGTTTTGGCCATTTTGAACCTAGAAAATAATTGTAAGAATGCCAGTACCTTGCAACCCAAGTGAACAGAATAACAGGATTTGTCTGTGCTAATTCAATTACAATGGTTTCTCCAGTAACAAATTAACATTTAAATTTAAAATTAACATTTGAATAATTAAAGATACGCTAACAGAGTTGACCACTAGGATACAAAAGGAACGGCTACTGAAAATGGGGCTTTGCCGGCATATCAACATTAATAAAAGGATAAGGGTTTGTGTGTCCGTCCGGTTGCTATGTCTCTGTCATTCCAAAAGATAGCATAAAACAAACATTTTGAGTAATAAAATGCAGTATATTTGTCATTCCAATAGATGGTACATCACAAACGTTAACAATGCTTTTATGAATCCCATATCCAATGGCATTTAAGACAAGCCATATGTAATGGTACACTGCAAACGATAATGCCAAGGTCTACGTTAATTACTTAGATTTCAATCCGTCTTAGACGAATAGCACAACTAGTGTGAATGATAAATTAAAAATCAGTTATGTCTTGGGTTGTACTTTTGAATTCATTTACTGGCATTTTGATAAAAAATATCAATTTCTACCAAAAATATAATTTCTGTTTGTCCAAACATTTAGCTGGCAGCGTTCTAAAACTGATTATTCAATGCGCATATCAAACGTTACTGAACAAGTCTTTTATCTCATTAGTTTCAGGTTGGTTACACTTGTACTCTTAATATAAACACTGTAGTATTTAAGAAGAAAAACAGATAAAGCTGCTAGGAACACTTACATAAGAACCAAGAATATAGTATAGTACCACTTAACGGATTTAAAAAAATCCCGGGATCAGTGTTACTTTTACTGATAATGAATGCAAAATTAGATCGACAACGACTCCAACAATCTCGGTTTCAGTTACATACAGAATGTTCTGTGATTTAAGCTTATCGTTCCTTTTCAGTAAGTCTTAAACCGTACCATTTTTCTTCTTCAGGGTACTTAAGCTTGCCACTTCAAATAGTTCAACTTGTATGTGCTTCGCTGACAAGCAGTGTTACTTGCGGACACAACGTTTTGGTAATTTTTAGTTAGAGATCTATTTATTTAAGAGGTCTTTGTATTTTACATTATCCACTTAGGGTTTTCTCACGTTGACTAATCCAGATATAAGTACAGATGCGGTATTTGGCCAACTGATGTGCACTACTTGGTTCGATAACCCTCTAAAAAAACATACCAAAGTGAACGTCAAGCAGAGATGGACAGTTTGAACGGTACACAACTTAAAGTGTATTTACACCGTAGAATATATCAGAGACTCGCAGTGAATCTTTAAGACAACTTCCTCCCGACCTCAGTACTTCAGCTACACCTGCGAACTCTACAGCCGAAGGAAGTGCCACGTGTACAGAGTGCGCATGCGCCACGTTTGTCGACTTCCTGCGCC
Organism: Erpetoichthys calabaricus; assembly: GCF_900747795.2. NCBI lineage: Eukaryota > Metazoa > Chordata > Cladistia > Polypteriformes > Polypteridae > Erpetoichthys > Erpetoichthys calabaricus. Next base: position 27,528,735 of record NC_041404.2, read on the forward strand.
AGGGCAGGAGGATTTGCGCGAGAGCTTTTCAGTGGCTGGGCCTACGACCCAAGAGCGGTCGGGGTAGGGCCGTCAACATGCCGCTTTAATACACCTTAAAACCTGCTTTTTGCTACCTGAATTTTGGTAGCATTGTAATTTAACGGGCCGCACTTCGAAGCGGTCACTTTAATGAAAGAGTTTTTTTTTTTTGTTTTTTTTTTTACATTTTTTTTTCAAAGTCCGCGATTGACGTGAAACCCGATCTTAGGGTGTCTCAGTTTCACGATGTCCGATACTGGGTTTAGTACGCAGAATGGTTCTGAAGGCGGGGAGCATTACACGAACGGTAAGCGGACACGTCTGTAACTTTATTATATCTGTCCTCTCATCGTTTATGTATTAAGGCGAATTGTGACGCGAGCTGTTATTTATTTGTTGAAAAGTGTGTATGTGTTTACTGAATATTGAAGGGTTAGTAGCTGTTGTATTTTGCCACCTATAAAGAAAAATGAAAGAAATAAGAAATTGGTGTATATAGTTTTACGAACCACTGTAGAAAAATTGTGGGTGAAGCGAGACAGCTGAGTTACAGATTTACTAGCACAACACTGGTTGAGCAATTCGACAAGTTGCGTGGTTTCGTCAAGTAATGATCACGGCTGTTAAACGTCATTACGAGACGAGGTAATTGTAGTGACAGATTTTACAGGAAAACTACTAGTTTCTTTCATTACAGGCCCTAAAAAGTTTACTTTAATTAGTGTCACAAATCTGTATAATGTTCGGTGTTTTTAAAGAGTATTTTGTTATGTGTAAAAATGTGGTGACTAAAGTCATAGGAGTGGTTTATTTGAGAAACTCATTTATTAATTCGCCATCGGATCTTAAAATTGGTAAAGGAGATGTTATATTGACTAAAGTGACCAAAACCTTCAGTTTACGATATTCATTGGAATAAGTACTAATAAGTACTAAATACTCTGAATCACTTCCAAACATAGTTATGTGTACTTCTGAATTTGTTTAGTTTGAATCATAATGTTGTAGAATTCTAAAGATAATAAATAGTGTGAAGTGTACAGTTTAAAATAAGTTGGGATTTTTTTTTTTTTTTGTTATTTTGAAATTTTATAACGGGTAGTATATTGTGCTGACTAGCGACTTAAAATTGAATCACAAGACTACTGCTTCGCAATTCACCCCTGACGTGCAGACTGAAAAAAGAGAAAAACAACGAGAACGTTTAAGCGCTGTCCTTAAATGTATATTGCATACAAAATTAACTTGTATTAAAATATGAATATGAAACTGCTACACTAAAACAAATAATACATTCATGTTCTTTCTACAAGTGAAATGACATTTCCAAAAAATGGTTTGTATATAAGATGTAATGGCAATAATTACAAGTGCTACAGGTGGGCAGCAGGAACGTCAATTAAAAATAACAGATGGGATACTGTACTACAGGAAGCAACCTTTAGAAAGGATTTAGGTGTTTATGTTGAAACAAAGTTTTCATCGTCTAAGCCAGGTGTCCTCAATCACGGTCCTGGAGGGCCGCAGTGGCTGCAGGTTTTTGTACCAACCCAATTGCTTAATATGAAGCACTTCTTGCTCAAGTAACACTCCTGCTTCACTTTAGTTGTCTCGCACATTAAGATTTTGAACCCTTATTGCTTATTTTAGTCTTAAACAGCTGCAGTCTTGGTTTTTAATTGCCAATTTTTAATCGCCTAATTAGCAATAACATGCAAATGACAAAAGAGACCAGCATTTCTCCATTTAGCTTGTTACCATTTACACCTGTGTGTATTTATCATGCACTATTGGGTTTAATTAAATACTTGGAAGGAAAGTGAAGAGAAAAAATGTGAAGGCCTGAGAATTACTCCTCCATTTTAGCCTTCAAATCATTAGGATGATATCCTTAGAAAGGGGAAGAAAATCTAGGATACGAGAATTACCTGACATAGCAGAGGTAAAGCACTAACAAGTTATGAAATTAAATTATTGGCAAGAATTGCTTTCTAATTGAGCCACTGGGTTAGAACAAAAACCCGCAGCCACTGTGGCCCTCCAGGACTGTTATTGAGGACCCCTGGTCTAAGCAATGTGCAGAAGCAATTAAAAAGGTAAATATTAGTTTATATCACAAAAAGTTGAACAAAAATTAAGGGACATTATGCCTGGTCGATAGAATGCGTTAGTGAGGCCACATCTGGTGTATTTTGTGCAATAATTGAAGCTGTGCAGAGGAGAGCAACTAGATGTTTCCCATGATAAAATGACATTTTGTACTCATGACAGACTTATAGAATACAATTTTTTCAAAAGCAAGGGCGACTCCAGGACTTCAAAATACTTAAAGGCATTGATAAAGTAGATCCTGCTGAAGGCTTTAAGCATATGGGTGAATCATATATTTAAGAACACCAGTGGAAATTAAGATGAAGTGTGTCTAAGCTTGAAGCCAGAAGCACTTTTTTTAAGCAAACAGTTGCTGGAGTCTGGAACAAACTACCAAGACATTTAGATGAATCCGAAAGTTTAACAACCTTTAAGATGTACTTGAATGAGACATTGGAACAGCTTAGTTATTAGCTAAGCAAACATGCTTGATGGATTAAATGGTATCCTCTCGTTTGTCAATTTTTTTTATGTTGCTTTATTCTTATGTCACTGTATATTCCTAATACATTTTATTTATATAGCGCCTTTCCCATGCTCAAGGCACTTCAGAGTTTAAGATAGAACGGAAGGGTATATACATTGTACAAACCAGATAAATAAATAAGGAAGATTAAGATGGTAAATTCAGAGGAAAAAAAGCCTAACGGACAACATAATTGATGGTCTAGTACACACACCTAGGTTACATGAGCATCTTGACATAAAGGTAAACTGAGAGAAGGGTAATAAAGTCAAGTAGAGCTAAAAGCCTTCCTGAACAGATGAGTTTTGAGTTGTTTTTTTAAAAGAATTCATGGAGTCAGCTGACCTGATTAATTTTGGTAGGTCATTCCAGAGTTTGGGCGCTATACAGCTGAAGACCCTGTCACCCATGGAGTGTAGATTAGTGTGGGGCACAAGATTTGCCAGAATCAGAGGACCTTAGTGGGTGGACAGGCACATAGTGATGGAGATTATTATATATATATATATATAATATATATATATATATATACACACATATACAGTGGGTACGGAAAGTATTCAGACCCCCTTCAATTTTTCACTCTGTTATATTGCAGCCATTTGCTAAAATCATTTAAATTAATTCTTTTCCTCATTAATGTACACACAGCACCCCATATTGACAGACAAAAAAAAAGAATTTTTGAAATTGTTGCAGATTTATTAAAAAAGAAAAACTGAAATATCACATGGTCCTATTCAGACCCTTTGCTGTGACACTCATATATTTAACTCAGGTGCTTTCCATTTCTTCTGATCATCCTTGAGATCACCTTCATTTGAGTCCAGCTGTGTTTGATTATACTGATTGGACTTGATTAGGAAAGCCACACACCTGTCTATATAAGACCTTACAGCTCACAATGCATGTCAGAGCAAATGAGAATCATGAGGTCAAAGGAACTGCCTGAAGAGCTCAGAGACAGAATTGTGGCAAGGCACAGATCTGGTCAAGGTTACAAAAAAATTTCTGCTGCACTTAAGGTTCCCAAGAGCACAGTGGCCTCCACAATCCTTAAATGGAAGACGTTTGGGACGACCAGAACCCTTCCTAGAGCTGGCCGTCCGGCCAAGTTGAGCTACCGGGGGAGAAGAGCCTTGGTGAGAGAGGTAAAGAACCACCCAAAGATCACTTTGGCTGAGCTCCAGAGATGCAGTCAGGAGATGGGAGAAAGTTGTAGAAAGTCAACCATCACTGCAGCCCTCCACCAGTCAGGGCTTTATGGCAAAGTGGCCTGTCGGAAGCCTCTCCTCAGTGCAAGACACATGACAGCCCGCATGGAGTTTGCTAAAAGACACCTGAAGGACTCTGAGATGGTGAGAAATAAGATTCTCTGGTCTGATGAGACCAAGATAGAACTTTTTGGCCTTAATTCTAAGCGGTATGTGTGGTGACAACCGGGCACTGCTCATCACTTGTCCAATACAGTCCCCACAGTGAAGCAAGGCGGTGGCAGCATCATGCTGTGGGGGTGTTTTTCAGCTGCAGGGACAGGACGACTGGTTGCAATCGAGGGAAAGATGAATGCAGCCAAGTACAGGGATATCCATCCATCCATTTTCCAACCCGCTGAATCCGAAAACAGGGTCACGGGGGTCTGCTGGAGCCAATCCCAGCCAACACAGGGCACAAGGCAAGAACCAATCCTGGGCAGGGTGCCAACCCACCGCAGAGTACAGGGATATCCTGGACAAAAACCTTCTCCAGAGTGCTAAGGACCTCAGACTGGGCCGAAGGTTTACCTTCCAACAAGACAATGACCCTAAGCACACAGCTAAGATAACAAAGGAGTGGCTTCACAACAACTCTGTGACTGTTCTTGAATGTGTTCTTGCATGGCCCAGCCAGAGCCCTGACTTAAACCCAATTGAGCATCTCTGGAGAGACCTAAAAATGGCTGTCCACCAATGTTTACCATCCAACCTGACAGAACTGGAGAGGATCTGCAAGGAGGAATGGCAGAGGATCCCCAAATCCAGGTGTGAAAAACTTGTTGCATCTTTCCCAAGAAGACTCATGGCTGTATTAGCTCAAAAGGGTGCTTCTACTAAATACTGAGCAAAGGGTCTGAATACTTAGGACCATGTGATATTTCAGTTTTTCTTTAATAAATCTGCAACAATTTCAAAAATTCTTTTTTTTTGTCTGTCAATATGGGGTGCTGTGTGTACATTAATGAGGAAAAAAATTAATTTAAATGGTTTTAGCAAATGGCTGCAATATAACAGTGAAAAATTGAAGGGGGTCTGAATACTTTCCGTACCCACTGTATAATAACATAATTTAAAAAAATCCCCACTGATTCAAATGCCATTATTTGTATACCTTGTTTGACATAAGTATTTATGAAGAAGACCCTTCTCTGCCTCAAAAGCTTGCATATAGTAATCTGTTCAGTTAGCCAATAAAAGGTATCATTTTGCATGACTTCTCATTGCATCCATAATGGTTAACACAGTACAACAACCCATTACTATAGATGATGAAAGTTTAAATCTGACGTTGGCAGCAAAGAATGTACAAAGTGATTCTGTAGTCTTCTTTTCCTTATGTGCCTTCTTCAATGCAAGGTTGACAACCATGGGTTTCCACACACCTTCATCTTCTGCTTTTCTTTATGCTCCCCCACATTGTTTTATTTTGAAAAAGAGGAGATCTGGCCAGCCCTGGTAGATTGTAAGTCCGTTACCTTATACATACATTTCATTATAAGGGTTTTTAAATAATATTGAAAATCGTGTAAAACAGGGGTCCTCAATCACGGTCCTGGAGGGCTGTAGTGGCTGCAGGTTTTTGCTCCATCCCAATTACTTAATAAAAAGCACTTACCGCTCAAGTAACACTTCTGCTTCAGTTTACTGGTCTCGCTGGTTACGATTTTGAACCCTTATTGCTTATTTTAGTCTTAAACAGCTGTATTCTTGGTTTTTAATTGTTCCTAATTAGCAATAACATGCAAATGACAAAAGAGACCAGCATTTCTCCATTTAGCTTGTTACCATTTACACCTGTGTGTAATCATGCACTATTGGGTTTAATTAAATACTTGGAAGGAAAGTGAACAGAAAAAAGTGAAGGATGGAGAATTACTCCTCCATTTTAGCCTTCAAATCATTTGGATGATATCCTTAGAAAGGGGAAGAAAATCTAGGATATGAGAATTACCAGACACAGCAGAGTTAAAGCACTAATAAGCCATGAAATTAAATTATTGGTAAGAATTGCTTTCTAATTAAACAACCTGGTTAGAACAAAAACCTGCAACCACTGCGGCCCTCCAGGACTGTGATTGAGGACCCCTGGTGTAAAAGAATGTTAAAAAGAGAGGATAGGAAAGGGAATCATGTTTTTCAAATACGCTGGAATTATTTGAACATGCAACAGAAGTGTTAGGTTGCAGATAAGTATATTTTATCCACCTTAACTTTTTAAAAAAAGCTTTTTTTTATTAAATGCCCAATGAGAGACCAATCGGCAGATTCGGTGTTCTGTGCAAAATTAATTTAAACAGAAAAAACAGCTGGTTAAGGCAGGGGTCCTCAATCACAGTCCTGGAGGGCCGCAGTGGCTGCAGGTTTTAGTTCTAACCTGGTTGCTTAATTAGAAAGCAATTCTTGCCAATAATTTAATTTCATGGCTTGTCAGTGTTTTAACTCTGTTATGTCAGGTAATTCTTATATCCTGGATTTTCTTTCCCTTTCTAAGGATATCATCTAAATGATTTGAATGTTAAATGGACGAATAATTCCCATTCCTTCACTTTTTCCTCTTCAATTTCCTTCCAAGTATTTAATTTAACCCAATAGTGCATGATTACACACAGGTGTAAATGGTAACAAGCTAAATGGAGAAATGCTGGTCTGTTTTGTCATTTGCATGTTATAGATACTTTATTAATTCCAAGGGGAAATTCACAATTAGTTAAGTATATTTTTAATTAATTATTTAATATTAGTTATTGCTAATTAAGAGTAATTAAAAACCAATAATACGGCTGTTTAAGACTAAAATAAGCAATAAGAGTTCAAAATCTTAACGAGCGAGACAACTAAAGTGAAACAGAAGTGTTACTTGAGCAATAAGTGCTTCTTATTAAGCAGTTGGGTTGGAGCAAAAACCTGCAGCCACTGCGGCCCTCCAGGACTGTGATTGAGGACCCCTGGGTTAAGGCATAAAGATCTTTTAAGCATTTGAAGTTGGCAAAATTTAATTTTGCTTGTATCATTGCACGGGGTGCTTTGTTAAATTTATCCTTTCAATAAAATAGATACAAACAGGTTGGTCAGATCTGCAGAAATTTCAAAATTATAAACAGATTATCACCAGTTTCCTTGGAGAATGTTATCCTAACATGGATTTAAACAGTGTTCAGATTTGTGCTGTCATGTGGTAGACATGAGTTTAGCACTATTATTTAGTAATCTTCTTGCTGACGCTATCTACAGGCAGTAAATCAATAAATCAAGGGTCATTTCTTGCATGAAATTTATATGTGAGTGATTTGGAGTGGATGAAGTCACCAACATTTTGAGGTTAAAAAGAAAAGCTTGTCCAGCAGTAAGGTAGATAGTGTGAAAATATGAATCATTAAAAAATAATAACTTTTTACTGTATAATTTAGTTGTTTTATAAGTGGTAATTGACAATGTATTGTAATTTAAGAATTATGTTTGTTTTACCTCACAGAATATTTGTATACAGTATTGAATTTATCAAGTGAATCCTTATCACATCTACTTAGTCCAGTTCATTGTTTAAGTCCAAAGCCTGTTCTGGCAGCATTTCAGCACAAGACAGAAACTAGCCTTGGACTGGCTACGTGGGGCAAACTCCTACACATTTGCAAATTTCGTGGGTCAAGTTTATAGTTGCCTAATAACTCTTGCAGTTATTCATGTTTGTTTTTGCAAACAAAACTAAAGCACCATGAGGAAGTAGGAAAAAAAAACTCAAATGCAAAGAGAACATGCATACTCAACATAGACCAGGTCTTTATTTGAATGTACAAGTCTGTGGCCATGCTGACAGTGTCACTGTACCACTCTAAAAAAATTAATTTCTTCCCCAAAATGCCTCATTTTTGAGACTGGTTCTTATATTTTGGATACTGCATTTTAACAGTAGTTGATGAGATTTTAGTTTGTGCTAGGGAAGTCCTACACTATGATTTTTGGATGTTGGCTTACACAGTGAATGCTTGAAGAGATTTCTTTGAACAAAAGTGGCAAGTGTGGATGTGGCATGTTTGGATAAAACTGCTGATAGGAGGGAACAGGCAAGAGCAGTGTTTTTTACTTGCTACTTAAATGCTTATTTTGTACATGTTTAAAGTTTTGTAAATTAGAAACTTTTTAGTCAAGACACTAGTAATTTCATTTTCATTACTAGTTTCATTGAATCTTTTCTCTTTAAGGTCCTGTGGTTGCTTTATTGCTTTTAAACTTATTTTGGCCATTATGGTTAAGTTCTTTCTGTGCTCAAAGTGAATACCATTAATAATTCCATTTATTATGGAAAAATTGCTAATTACTTACAAGTTTGGTTACCATTACATTTATTTTTTCTTTAGGCAAATTCTCTTAATCCTGAATAACTCATAACACTTTAAAAAGCTGTGCATTGCAGGTGCTGGGTTTTTCTATTTCTTTACTAGTTGGCATAATGAAGTAAGCTCTCAAGAAAACCAATTCAGTTCACATTTATTATCCCAAAAAGGAAATTGGGTTTGTCAACAGGTGTTTTATAGAGAGACAGACACACAACATTAGAAATTGTTAAAACAGGAATATTGCCATTACACTTTGTACAAATAAACAACATATTGAACGTAATAGTTATTATATAACATCAGGTAATACATATCACATATAAAAATTAGTCCATTATTAAGATGTGACCAGTAATAGAAAAGAGAGAGAATTGTTAAGCCTGTGGTTGTTTATTAAAGTAAAACGTATTTGGAAGATTAATATGAGTTGGCATTAAGGAGTATTTGAACCAGTGTCTTTTTTTAATTTTAATTTTTTTATTTTAATTTTTTTTTTTTTTTTTTTTTGTGGAAGAGTTTTTTCTGAGACAGTACACTTTGCTTTCAATTTTTTTTTTTTTATTTATCCAAATGTAAATCTTCTATACCAAGTCAGCAGAACATTGTAGACCAACTCAATACAAAAAAAAAGAAAATCTGACCATGTTAAGTTTCAAGCTGCAAAGAGGTGCATTTCTAAGACAGAAGTGGTGGTGTGGCCCCTCTTGCAGAGTGCTTTTGTGTTTTGATTAAAAGTCAGTTTTTGGGGTGGGGAAGTCGATTGTATTTTCTGAATTTTCCATTAGAGTACAGTAATCCCTCCTCCATCGCGGGGGTTGCGTTCCAGAGCCACCCGCGAAATAAGAAAATCCGCGAAGTAGAAACCATATGTTTACATGGTTATTTTTATATTGTCATGCTTGGGTCACAGATTTGCTCAGAAACACAGGAGGTTGTAGAGAGACAGGAACGTTATTCAAACACTGCAAACAAACATTTGTCTCTTTTTCAAAAGTTTTAAACTGTGCTCCATGACAAGACAGAGGTGACAGTTCCGTCTCACAATTAAAAGAATGCAAACATATCTTCCTCTTCAAAGGAGTGCGTGTCAGGAGAAGATAATGTCAGAGAGATAGAGAAAAGCAAACAAATCAATAGGGCTGTTTGGCTTTTAAGTATGCGAAGCACCACGGCACAAAGCCGGTGCACAAAGCTGTTGAAGGCGGCAGCTCACACCCCCTCCGTCAGGAGCAGAGAGAGAGAGAGAGAGACAGAGAAAAACAAACAAGCAAAAATCAATACGTGCCCTTCGAGCTTTTAAGTATGCGAAGCACCGTGCAGCATGTCGTTTCAGGAAGCAGCTGCACAGAAGGTAGCAACGTGAAGATAATCTTTCAGCATTTTTAGACGAGCGTCCGTATCGTCTAGGTGTGCGAACAGCCCCCCTGCTCAATCCCCCTACGTCAGGATAAGAGAAAGTCCGCGCAAGAGAGAGAGAGAGAGAGAAAAATAAGTTGGGTAGCTTCTCAGCCATCTGCCAATAGCGTCCCTTGTATGAAATCAACTGGGCAAACCAACTGAGGAAGCATGTACCAGAAATTAAAAGACCCATTGTCCTCAGAAATCCGCGAAACAGCAAAAAATCCGCGATATATATTTAAATATGCTTACATATAAAATCCGCGATGGAGTGAAGCCGCGAAAGGCGAAGCGCGATATAGCGAGGGATTACTGTAGTGCACACAGCAATAACTGGGCTTGGACAGGATACCAGCCATTAGCCATCCTGTTGGTTAGACATGCAAGTAAGAATTTCACTTAAGTCTGTACACGTGACAGTAGTACTACTACTACTACTACTACTACTACTACTACTACTGTGTTCCACTGTATAGAGCCATTTGACATTAATCTATTTGTCCAAGATACAGGTCTGGTACATAGGACAAAACCACATACATTTGGGGAAAACTACATAGGCAAGAGGAAGAATGTGCTACACTCACACAGTTAGGGATCAAAAATGTTTTTGGACCCAGGAATTTGAAGCTATGAGGCAGAATCGGCAGCACTATTAACCACACTGCTGTTGTATCATTTTCTGTGTAATATAATTATATTAAGTAGAAATTCTTATTTTTTATTAACTCTCACCATCTTACAAACACTTTTCAACGAGTTGTCAATATTGCTTTACATGGAAGAAGGTTGATTCCATATAATTTGGAAAGTGCTTAAACCTAACGCAAAGACTTGTAAGAAATCCAAACATCACTTAAGGCTAAAACAATTCTATCTGTTGATGAAGGTATTAGATGGGTTTTTATAAACCATTTTTATTTTGAAATTCTACATTCCCAAATCCAAAAAGGTTGGGACGCTGTGTAAAATATAGATTAAAACAGAATGCAATGATTTGCAAATCTCATAAACACATATTTGATTCAACATCTGGTATATTTTCTGTGTTCTATTGTGAAAGTGAAACATTTTACTATTTCATGAAAAATATTAGCTAATTTTGAATTTGATGGCAGCAAAAGTCTCAAAGTTGGGACGGGGCAACAAAAGGCTGGAAAAGTAATTGGTACTAAAAAGAAACAGCTGGAGGAACATTTTGCAACTGTTGTTAATAGGATATTAACTGTTGCTTACCAAGGATATTCATGGAAACAACATATTTAAGGAACATCTATCTTATTAATTTGCTTAAAATCAAAGCATTAAAGTAAAAACAATATAAAAATATTGAAAGCAACAATGCAAGTATGAGTAAACTATTTCACAGTGGCCTACAGGATTTATTTTGTAAAGAGTTGCACAAAGATCATCAAAAACTGTTGTAATAATCGTAACAAACAGACCTTAATGTAAACAAGACGTGATTCCAAGGGAAATAAAATACTAATCAGAATTGAGCAACGTGGCATGGATAAACATTTAAATGCTCTGTTATAAGCAAGAACAAAAATCTAACACATTGTACTATTGTAAGTGTTCAAATCCAGACTTCAAGTTATGTCAAATTCTGCACAAGAAGGGAAAAAAAAAATCAATTATAGCATTTAATGTGCACAGCTGGCAGTCTATCGTACTAGGCAACATGTAGCCAGATGTATCATATCTCTATCTCTTCCTCTATCTCTGTAGGCAACCATGAGTATGGGGAACAGTTAGATGTCTCACTTAGTATCTAATTTGTAAACCAATCTTATGCCTCATGAAAGCAGAGCTCAAAGTAGGGATGGTGATTTTGAATTGCAAACAGCCATGGTGCTCTCATTCAATTGATATGACGAAGAGTAAGTCTCTGATTACGATAAACTGCTATGGTCATGAAAGTAAGAATTGGACAATTTTCATTCTATATAAACAATTTTACACCCTATCAAAAGGAGGTGAAAAGAACTGCCGTTAAGTGAGTTGATACCGAAAAGCCTCCGGGGGTGCAGATTTCAGCATTTAACACACCCAAATCAATAAATCTGCATAATGACCCCAGTAGAAGCATGCAGCATCCACTGCCTCACTGCATGTCTTAAATGAGTAACTAAAGGATGTTAATGTTACTGTCTAATTTGAAACACTAAAATGCCATGCCAGAATAGCTGCAGTATTTTAACATGCAGTATATCCATAGACCTCAATGCTTATCTAGACTCTCTTCACTGTTATGGCCTATAGTACAATAGTCAAAATGACTGATTATCGTAGCAGACAGAAGCTCTCCTCAAACACATGGAAGTAGGTGACTCTTTTGTTGCAGCACTTTTTAAAATATACAAATTAATCATTAACTTTACTTTCATTAACCTTAATGGTTTAAACTTAACGAACCAGTGGATTTGGGTATGGGTATTTAGGAAGAAGCTCTTTAGGTGTAGCCTTTGCAGTGGAGGATTTCACTGCTATTCACTACAGACCTTTTAATGGGTGGTTGTCAAATGAGCATACGCGTCTGGCCTGGTGAGACTAGTGTATATGACATAGTGAGTGCGTAAACTCTCAAGGTATGTTTTTTGTAAAGTGATTTGAAATACAGTAATGTCAGCTTATGTATTGTTAAAACAAAAATTAAGGTATTACTGTAGATGATGAATTTTACGCAAATGTGCTTAGACTTCAGTAATACAATTACACAATGCTCAAAATTAAGGAAATGTTTTAAAGCACACATCATCCATCCATTTTCCAACCCGCTGAATCCGAGCACAGGGTCACGGGGGTCTGCTGGAGCCAATCCCAGCCAACACAGGGCACAAGGCAAGAACCAATCCCGGGCAGGGTGCCAACCCACCGCAGTAAAGCACACATCAGACCTCGATTAATGAAATATTCAAGTGGAAAATCTTTTCTGAGTAATAATGTGTAATTCATTGAGAACAAAATGATGTAACAATAGTCAGTGGGAACCAAAATCGCCAATCCATTGAGAGTTGGATTCAACATCACACCAAAAATCAAAGTCACAAACTTAAACCACAAGCTGATAAATGTTACATAAATTTTATCATTGCAACTCGTAATGCGGCAGCGTCTAATGCATTATGTATAACGTCTCCAGTTTTAATTGGATTCTGGTTTGGGGAATATTCAGGCCAGTCAAAGGCATCAGTGTCTTCATTATCCAGGAACTGCCTACACACTGTGGCCACATGAGGCTGATCATTGTCCTGCACCAGGAGGGACCCAAGACCCACTGCACCAGTGTAAGATCTGACAATGGCTCTGAGGATTTCATCCTGGTACCTAACAGCTGTCAGGGTACTGTTGTCTTGCACACGAAGGGCTGTGTAACCCTCTAAGGATATGCCTCCCCAGGCCTCCAACAATGAGTCTTTTTCTGATATTTTGGTCAGAAACATGCACATCAGTAGCCAGCTGGAGGTCATTTTGTAGAGCTCTAGCAATGTTCCTTCCTTCTTGCACAAAGGGATAGATGCCAGTCCTGCTGCTAGATTGATGCTCTTCTACGGCCCTGTCTAGTTCTCCTCATGTAATGGCCTGTCTCCTTGTATCTCTTCTGTGCTTTTGAGACTTTGCTGGAAGGTACAGCAAATGTTCTTGCAACAGCACAGATGGATGTGCCAACCCTAAGTAAATAGACTACCTGTGCAACAAGGACAGCAGTAAAATGCTTAATTGATTTGGTGTTAGACCTGTGATGATTGTGTTCACTTATATATAATTTTTTTTTTTTCTTTTTGAGTGGCGTTTTTAGGAAAGATTCAGCTGGTTACAGATTAATAATCAAATATGTGCATATTTTTCAGATTATTATTTAAGTTTCATTTTATTTTAATCTGTGTTTAGGGAGACTAATTTTAAGAAAAACAAGGCTAAATACTGTGTATAGGTTATACAAGGTTATGTTTGACATTGTCACATTCTTGTCTTTCAGGTCCCATGCAAAATCCAGTAATAAATCAACTTCCAAGTCAGGGGTTAAATGTTTCCCAAGGGTCATATCCACAGATGATTTCAACAAAGGCACCCCACCAGTTGGCACCTGCACAGTATAACTATGTTCCTCCACAGAATCCTCCTACTGTGAATATGTATCAAAGACCTATACAGACGAACATTGCCAGACCTCCTTTGGACCCTTTTAAACAAGTCCTTGCCCATCAGGATAGTTCTGTGTCAAGACTGCCTCCCCAGCCTCCAAGTGTAACTGCTCCAGCAATGCCCTCAAATAATTTATATGCTAGCTCACAAATCTTGCCACCATCAAACTGGCACTATGGCAACAGTTCTTCAAGTAGTCAGCTGTCAAATTTTCAAGCTAATCATGTCACATCATGGTCTGGCCCTGCACGAACACCACCCCTTGGGATGGGATATTCAAAGACATCAGCGCAACAGAACAGCATTCCAGGAAATCGTACAACCCAGAGCAACTATGTACCACCAGGTAGGACCTGTCTACATTCCTGCATGAAGTTTTCACCAGTTGATTTTATATATATATAATATAATGTGTTTGTGTGTATGTATGTATGTATAGGTTTCTGGTTTTCTACAAAAGAACGTTCCCTGATCATTGTATGAAACCACTTTTTCTGTATGCAGTTCATTAAACTGTTACCTGCCAGAACCAAAAACAAAAGGTTTGGAAAGGGACATCTTTATCTCTAAACACAGTCTGTCTTTTGCTAAAGGGTGGAGTGGTGGCTCTGAGGCTAAGGTTCTGCGCTGGTATCCCAAAGGTTGCCGGTTCAAATCCCCGTCACTGCCAAAAAAAGATCCTACTCTGCTGGGCCCTGGAGCAAGGCCCTTAACCTGTAATTGCTCCAGGGGCGCTGTACAATGGCTGACCCTGCGCTCTGACCCCAAGGGGTATGCGAAAACTAACAAATTCCTAATACAAGAAATTATATAAGGCGAAATAAAGAACAAAAAAAAACCAAAACATATTAACGGTCAACCAGTGTGCCACTGTCAAATAACCTAACTGTGGCTTGTGAAAGTACACTTCAGTTCAAGGTAGTGCTGGGTGGCATGACCAGAATTCTATATCACGGTATTTTTCAAAATTAGACCGGTTTCACGGTATTGGGACGGTATTTTTTCCCCATGCATGAGTGGATGTTAACCACATTTTCCACTGCAATTACTGGCTAAGAATAACCTATTCCACTGTCATGAGAATTGTACATTGTACAAAAAAACATTTTAATGTGCACACAAGTATTAATACAGGTTTGCATGGCCCCATAAAGTGATAGTTTTCAAGGGGGTGGCACTAATGAAGAGAAGGAATCACATTGCATGACAGATGCAGTTAAAATATAGAGCCTTTTATTGAACAAAGTTTGTAAACAGCTTAAACTAAAATTTTGACAACATGTTTTCAACCATCCAAAGAGGCATTTAGACTTAGTAAAATGTCCATAGGTGCTTGTCAAAAGTTGTTTTGTACTGAACATGTCTTAGAAAAGGAATAAATAGTAAATATTTTTTGTAAACCAACTACACTTTGTTAATGTTAACAATCTCTGTCCACTGACACGTTAAAGTGACTTTTTAAACAACTTTACCATCATTAAACTGCATAATATTTGAACTAATAAATAATAACAATACAATAAATAATAGTGCAACTTCCTGTAATAATACTATTACTTCCAAGACTTCAAAGCCCAGGTGCATCACACAGTATTGACCAAATAAAAATAAAATAAAACAAGTGCAACTTGATGATGACATCTTTACCAACTGAACCATCATTAAGGCAAACTGCATTAATATGGACCTTGCTTCAAGCTAAGCTATATACATAAATAATAAAACTGCAACTTGCATTTATAATGCTATTTGTGGTATAGCCCTACGGAATATTAGGGCCACGGTGAAGAAAAAAAAAAAAACTGTCGAGATTAAAGTCGACATTTCCACTTTATTCTCAGTTTATTTTGTCATTAAAGTAGAATGCCGTAAACTAAACTTATCCTAAAATCAATGTTTAATTTACTAGATTTTCTCAAACTCCGTCATAAATTAATGTAGCACATTAAATGTTTTGTGTTAAGTGTTCCCCAACCCAGTTCTTAATCACTATGTGCTTCTTAAACTGACTTCCTCTGCACTAAGAGGAGGCGACGGCAGCGATTGCCGCACAGAATACATTCACTTCATGATATTCCTGCTCTCTGAAAATGTAGAATGCTAAAATAAATTTTGATGATGAAATGCATTAAAGCAGGTATTAAACATACACGGTAGTGCTGCTCCCTTGCAGCAAGGGGTTCCCAGGTGTACGTTCAGTGTAGAGAACTTTATGGCAGGTATCGCACAGGTTTAACTTAAATATTGTGTAAATATTGGATTTGTGATCTGGTGGTCAGAGACACGAACACAGAATTCAATGGATGTTCTTCTGAGCGGGCCTTCTTTATTGCATGCGTACTGTCTCTGTCCGACGTACCAAACCCGCAGTTCCTATCTTTCCTTTTTCTTTCTCCAGATAACCAATCACCACACAATAAACATCTTTGTGAAATTAGACCTAGTTATAAACTTAGACCACGGAGTGTCAGAACTTTAAAAAAATCTTCGTTATACCTGTTTAATTACACCATCCATTCAGGGTTGCACCCATCCCAGCAAGCATTGTGTGCGAGGCAGGAGCAAATCCTGAATGTGGCGCCAGCACATTGCAGGGTGAATACGAGCAATACTTACACTAGCAGGGTCAATATAGCCTTATAAAACTCCACATCCTACATGACTTTGAAAAAAACTGAAGCACGCCGAGTAAACCCACCAGAAATACATGCAAATTCAAGGCAGGAAACACCAGGGACACCCTTGCGGCGACGCAGCAGTGCGCCCTCAACGCCACCGTGCCCCCACATGATTAATACATGCTTTAAATGCATTTCATCATGAAAATGATATCAAGTATTTATCTTCGCATTCTAAATGTTCAGGGAGCAGGAATATCATGAAATTAATGTATTCTGTGTGGTGATTGCTGTCTGCGCCTCCTCTTAGTGCAAGAAGACGTCGGTTTAAGAAGCATGTAGCGATTAACATGGCTCGGTGATCACTTAACACAAAGCATTTAATGTGCTGCATAACTTATGATGGGGTTTGAGAAAATCTAGTAAATTAAATATTCATTTTAAGATTTTTAGTTTACGATGTTCTACTTTAATGACAAATTACGAGAATAAAGTCAATATGTTGACTTTAATCTCTACGTAAACTGCGAGAATAAAGTATTATTACACAGTACCCAGGTACATTACACAGTACAGGTAGTCCCCAGGTTACGGACATCCGACCTACGACATACGAACGGGGCCGCAGCTGCGACGCGTGTGCCTCAGTACCTGCTGCTCCATCATCTTTGGCCTGCGGACGCTGCAAGTGGTGGCTGGACGGGGGCAATTTCGCTGCTTGCGCAGTGTAGTGTCCCTCGGGTGGCTCCCGGCGGCAGCGGTTTCACTGCCCGCCCACCACACACGGCTGCCCCGTTTGTTCTAGGTGTGTGGCTGGTAATGCTGCAAGCGGTGATCCGGTTGTGGCTGAACGGGGCGGCGGGGGGTAGCATTGTAGTGTGCCTTGGATGGCTGCGTGCTGATTGGGGCGCAGGGAGCATACTGTAGTGGAGGTGACTGTGAGGTGGGCTGGTGATGAACTGCCCCTCGCTGCCCCCAGTCATTCTCAATAGCAAGCCTGCTTGTACTGTTACGCACATAGCAGGAAGTTGTCTCTTGTCAGTACAGGGTGATCCAGATCTAATTATGCAGATCCAGATTGTCTGGATGACTTTGATTTATGCAGAGACGATTCCAGTTCGGCGCGAAGACGATTCTTCATGTCGTCAGTTCGCACACTTCTTGGTGGTCCGGGATTTTTCGGGTGATTTTCTATTTAATAAACTGAATAAGTTATAGCGTAATGAAAATTGCATAATTAGATCTGGACCACCCTATACATCGGACGTGTTGATGACTGGTACCTTCCTGCTGTGATAGCTGTGCAGAAGAGCTCATCTTAACCTTTTATCATCACCCTTCAACAATGTCTCTGAAACACAAATCTGATGCAAGTGCTGGCGATATAGTAAAGAAGAGAAAAACCATCACCATTGAAAATAAAGAAGAAATAATAAAAAAGGTCAGAAAGAGGTGAAACTCCATCATTCATTGGCAGAGCACTTGGTTACAGTCGGTCATGAATAGCATTTGTTAAAATAGTGCACCTGTTCCAACTTACATACAAATTTAACTTAAGTACAAACCTACAGTCCCTATCTCGTACGTAACCCGGGGACTGCCTGTATTGGAAAAAAAAAAATAAAACAAGTACAACTTGGCTTGCATTATTATCCAGTAGTATAGAAACAGTATTCACACATTTGAACATAATGGTCCACATCCGACCTTTTAAAACCAAAGTGTCTACAGACAACAGACACTGCTCATTTTTTCGGCAAAAGTTTCTTTGTCATCATGTTCAACTTTATCGTCTGCTACAGCTTCAATTTCAGAATGTTCTCTGTCCATTTTCACCGTTCAGTACCTCCACTAATGCATGTACTCCGTTGCATTTGTGTTTAGTGGTGCAGCAGTGAAAAAGGTCCCCCCTTAAACAGTTTTCCGCTGCGCCATGTTCCGAACGTTGTTTAGGCTATTTAAACCGGTGTTTTGCGGTGCATGAAAAATCCATATCATAACAAAAATAAAAAACGTTTTTTGGTATGAACCAGTATTCCGCCCAGCACTAGTTCAAGGAGTGTGCAAAGTTTAACGTGTAAATTTTATACATGGAAATCAAAAAGCAATGCTACTAACATGGAATTGGGAGGATAGGTTATAGAGTGTTGCAGTGTTTTTAGTCTTCTTAAACTGTAACAAGTATGTGGAATTTTTGTGCCTTCTGTGGCTCTGTAGAAGCAGTAGATTCTATCCATACATTACCATATTCCCATAGATGGTGCACTTCTAATGTTAGCACTGCTTTGGAAGAAACCCCAGATAAAGTTGCTCATAACCTTCAGCTCCTCTGCTGACATGCATTCTGTAGGCAGTTTGCCTAATTTGGAGGTATCCTCACAGGTGGTGCAGTGGTAGTGCTGCTGCTTTGCAGTAAGGAGACTGTGGAAGATTGTGGGTTCGCTTCCCGGTTCCTCCCTGTGTGGATAGCTCTTTGAGTACTGAGAAAAGCGTTATATAAATTAATGAATTATTATTATTATTATTATTAATTCCAACAAAATGTTAACTGCCATATGTACTGTAAATCTGTCCTGAAGTCTATCCATGCTAACTCCAATCAATTTGAAAATGTCTTTGTTTTGGTAATTCATCGACATTGGAATAGTGTTTTCAAACACAGGAAATTGCTTTGACAACTCTCTCCAAAGTGTATAAAATGCAGTATAAAATTTCTACAAATGTAAGTATGATTGGATTGTCAAGAGTGCTTTTATACATGTGCTTTGAACAACAGGGAGGGGGGGCATTGGGCCCTTGATGGTGGAGTAAATGCAGTATTATGGAGAACTAGGGTGTCCCTTTTGAGATTAAACCATGACATGCCACTATACTCTGTTTTCAAAGCAGAAACTGAAGTTCAGTACACTTACTGGCCCTTTTTAAACCCTGCATACAACACAAGCTAGGAGCAACAACATACCTTGGTAAGTTAAAATGGTTTGGAGTCCCCCAAGGACAGAACATAGTGGAAATGGACATTGTTCATAGTTCACAATATTGTTTCATTTCACCCATTCTTTTGTGGACAATGCTAAAATGTACATGTGCAGCCTGTAAATGTCAATGCTTTATATAATGCGTAGTTAAATGTAAACCACATTTCGGTGTATATTACTTTTGATCTGAACCCCCGAAAACTATGTGATGGTAAGATTACAGATCAAAGAGTTGCATTCAAATCTGATTGAAACTACCATTTTTACAGAATGTCCTACAGGATGAAATTTATTCTCAATTTCTATTACTCCTACTAATTTCCTCTTTCATTTCAAAATAATGGTTTCCTGTACAAATTTTGTTCCAATGACTATCAAAAAAGCTTCAGTCAGCTAGTAGGAATTTAAGAAAAGCAGAAATTGATCAGTGTTTTAGTGACAGGCAATTGTATGTAGCATATTCAAGAGTAAGGGGCTCTAGTGAACTAATAGCCCCAAGTATAAAAAAACAAAAAAAACAAATTTGTATACAGAAATGTACGTATTTACATAGTACAGTATCATAAGAGCATCAGTGTACATCTACTGAGCTGTTGCCATAATAACCAAGGCCTGTTCTTTTTGGAAGTTTCTGGAACAAAGCCGGATAACACAGCTAGTGTATCATTTTTCACAAATGGATAAGACTTTTGACCCTGAGCCTCAGAAAAAACTCAGTCATTGGAAAAATTGTGAACTGATGTTTCTCATTTAGAAAGGTAAATTAAGTACTGGTCACTGATGTTTCTCATTTAGAAAGGTAAATTAAGTACTGGTCTCTGACATTTATAGCATAATTCTAGTGGTAACATGTCCAGCTGCCTTGGCCAAGTTCGCTTTTTTGTATTTTTAAAAATTTGGTGCATTGGTAATAGCTTTGTTTTGGTGATAGGTTAGCGTTCAGGTAATATTTTGAAGCCTCTGTTTATAATTAGTTTACTTTTAAGAGGTTCATGGCATCATTATCGTCGCGTACAGAATACAGTGAAATTCTGACTTGAATGTGCTAGTAAACATGAACACATCACCACTCTCTGGTACCATGTTTAATATAACCTTAGGCAGCTTTTTACATATCAATATACTAGGGGGCTTTGCCCCCTGCCTGCTTTGCTCAAAAACCTCCGTGCCTGCCCTACGCGCTAGCCTCTTTACTGTTCTGTCACTTGTGTATGGGGATGCTGATGTACAATTTAAACAGATTTTGATTTTCATGGGAATTGTTACATATGCATAATAGAACTATTTTACATTACAGCGAGTAATTAACCATATTGAAGAGTAAAACGTAATAATTTGAAAGTAAATTGTTTCATGTTGCGTTATTCATTGCGTAATATGATTTTGCTCTGTTTGGCTTTGAAATTAACATGCAAATACTTTTTAAACTTGCACTTTTACTGTAAAACTTCAGTAAAAACATTTTTTTTTTATTACATTTTTGTCAATATCGCGTTGAGTTTTGATCCTGTGTTTGGACTTTCATTGTGACAACCAGCGTATAACTGCTCGTGATTGAAATTTGTTTCTTTCTCACTATTAAATAAAATACTTTTTCTAATGTTTGGCTCTGAGATTTGTTAATTGTCTTTACAAAAGCTATTCTTACAGGAAACTAAACATTTTAATACAAAAATTAATCAATCTCTTTGGTTGTGTAATGTTATCTGCGGAAGATATACTACATTACCTTTCTTGGATACATCAGTCTTTCTACAGTAATTCGTGTGGTGGAAGACTGGACAGTGTTAACGGTGGTAGATATTTTTCGGGATGTTGTAAGTTTGATGTTTTCATCTTCAGCATGATGACCACCGTTTCAGCATAGTCTATTGATACGCATTTAACCAATATGCCATGTAAATGATTAACATTTTTGCTGTTAATTTGTTTGACTTCATCGTGCTGGGATTGCCTATGTACTCCTTTTTTTCTGTTGATAACCCTTCATGATGAAATTCTTCAATAAGATTTGGACATAATACATCTTCTTTAATTGGGAACTTTAAAGTAAGGAAAACATTAAAAATGTATAAGAGCTGAGAGAGCAGAAACTGTCTGTCAAAAGCATTCACACGAATGAGAGGTAAGATTACCATGTATGTGGTTGAATACGGTTGAGAGGAGGGCATGACTTGTGAAACGAGACTTTGGCCATGAGATTTTTTCAAGACTTGAAAAGATCTCGTCTCGTTGGAGGATTTTTCTTATATAATAGAGCTAAATTAAGAGGAGAGCAATAAAGTTAAAATAATGAGAGATTCTTGAGTGCTTGTGACTATATAGTCACCAAGTAAACATAGGTTTTCTCAAAATGCTTGTCTGCTTTAGTTTGTTTTCCTGATGCAAATTTTTGCTCTGTTCTGATGCAAGTACAGTATATTTAATAGTATGCAATTGGGCTGTCAGATTGAATGTCACTATTTAAATACAATTCAAATTTATTTCAGAAAGGTTTTATTTGAAGGCAAAAGCTGACATACAATTGTAAAAGAGCATTTGATTTTTCTTGCATTAATTTTGGCTTCGATTTACTCCAGACGCTCTGTGCAAAGCTACATTATTGTGTAGGTCTTTTTTTCCTGCACTTGCATCCATGATCAGCTATTTTCTAATTTTCATTAGCTAACTTGTTCTCTTTATTATTAAAACTTACAGCTAGACCCCTTCACAATGTAGTTTATTTTTTCAATCCCATAAGCGTACTTAGAGAAGTTTGTCTGATTTTCCGGTGGTCTGAAAGTATTGTTTTTGCATTATACAGGTCAAATCTCGTTATAGCAAATACCGAAGTAACAATTTTCTTTTTGTTGGCTCAAACAAAAGTTCATACAACCTCATATTAAATGAATTTCTGTTGGGAACCCAGCAAGTGAGCCAGAGTGAGGTGGAGGTGAACAAAGCTTGCTGGGAGGTGTAGAGGACGAAATATAGAGTGAAAATTGAGTTTGTCTATTTTTGCCTGTTTATAGTGGCTGTGGTGCTTAGGGCACTGTTAGAAAAGGAGAAAGAATTAAAAGAATTTCTTTTGTGCTTTTAACCTGTGTCCTGTGTGTGTGTCTGTTGGGTTTAAAGGAGCAACAGCGACCCCTAACGTCCACATCTGCAATATGCTGTCTCAAAGAAAGAGACAGTCTATTGTGAAATTTCAGTGTAGGCATGACATCATACATGTATTGCCGAATTCTGAGTCCGTGCTCCACCTATTTACCATGTGGGTAGGTTGTGAATGGATACTATAGTGTTCAAGTTTCATAGCGGTTCTCAAAGTTTTCTTTGAGATGAACAAAAAAAGTGAGAAATAGTGTTGGTTTACTCTGCAAGAAAAATTAACCATCCTGGAAAAAGTTGATTCCAAAATGAAGAAAAATGACATGGTGAAAGCCTTCGGAATTGCGCCCCCATCTTCATCTAATGTCTCGTTTTCTTACCTGTTTTTATTTATTTTATTTTTTAAAACAAAAGTTACATCTTGGATCTTGTTTTCATTATTTGTTCATACCTGTTTCTATAAATCAAAAAACAGTTGCATCTGATGTTGTCTCATTTTCAAATAAAATATTTTTTGCAGTTTATGAAGGTTTTCAATGAAAATGCAGATAGTTATTAATGTATAGAGAAGGCAGGTATAGTGTCAAGACTTCATTCAAAATAGGATCTGTTACTTCAGTACTCTAGCACATGAAACATGAGCAATGACACAGGGGCAATCATCCTACTTTAGCTCCCATCTTCAGATTAGAAGAACACCAGCAGCTCAAAATCATTGCTGTGGCAGACGTGGTCTAGAAAAGAAAGATCTGAAGAGTGCAAGGAAGAGCAGGTCAAAAAGCCTGTGTTAAATATTCTAAACATTGTGCGACAAGCACATTATGTGGTAAGCTTAATCCTTCAGAGGACAACCAATTACTTTGCCCTTGGTGTACTGTTTACCAGACACAGCAGAGAAGCTATGGAGCTGTCCTTGCACCACTGCCATTAGAGATGGCGAATTGCCAGCTACCCCAGTCACAATAGTATATGTATTCTCTGCATATTCGCTATAACAAAATTCCTGTCATGACTAAATATATTTATGGTCCCATGAGTTTTGTTGCAATGGGATTCCACCTGTATTCAGTTCCATTCACTCTTAAACCAGAGATCCCACACTATTGTTTAGTGAGAAGACCTTCTCATTAAAGCAAATGGAAAATAACTTACAAATCTGATTTTTCTTTTATAACAATGCTTTGAAGTCCCTGCTTTAAAGAGCCACTGTCTCCTACAATTAGACTCCATGTTATGTGTCTGGTGGTCTGACGCAATGCCTAAAATAATGAATTGTAAGCCACTTGTATTGAAATATTGCTGCATCTGTAAAAGGAGAAAAAAAGTCAGATTTTGTGAACCCTGACTTGGACCACATGATGATCCCATAAACCTCCGAGGAGCAGGAGTTTATATTCTGAATGTCGTGTTATTAACTGTACCCTGCTGGTGCCTAGAGTACACCTCCAAAATAATGTAACAAGCCTGGCTTCAACCTGCCTGCCTTGTGCCTTCTCTCTTACTTCGCTAGCTATTCTCACCCTGTTACATTCTTAAGAATGGACTTGTGATCCCTGTTAGGACAGTGAGCCATAAAAATGGTCGCAAAAAGGTGCTTAAACCCTTAAGAGCCAAATGTGTTTTTCATTTGCATTGCCACTGCAAGTCAGAGTGCTTATGAATAATAATAATAATAATAATAAAGTATATACACAAAAAAAGCATGTGAAAATATACTTGTAACATTCAGAAGTTAACCTAAGTTTTAATATATTTGAATATTAATTGGAGTGTTCAAACCTTTTTTTTTAATTTTATTTTTGGCTAATTTGACAGCCCCAGTATATAATACAGTTGTCACAGTCCTAATATGAATATGTATGTGAATATATATGTGTTGAAAGTTCAAAGTTAAATTGAGATTTAAATGTCTACTATCAGGATTGCCTTTCATTTGATACAATATAATATAGGATTTTTAAGATCACCATCTGGTATTCACGCAACTTCCAGGAAAAACATATTTATGTTTTATATGCTTTTATTGTTTTCAGTAAAACGAAATTGTCTTAAAGGAACAAGCTTTTCTATTTCAAATTCAGGTAGTTCTGTTGGGCCTCCCTTTTAGTTGGAAGAAACTGATTGCTACATTGCTTTCTAATATATAATCTCCTGTTAATAAGATGTTTTAATGCTGATGTATTTTATGTACTTTGGATTTTAAATTCTTCACTGAAAATGTTTTAAGGTTGACTTAACTAAGGAGAAAGTCGGACAAGTGTGTCTCTTTTGGCCTTACAGTCTGACTTTGTGAATGTTGTAGAAGAAGCCGTAAGCTGCTTGTGATTGGTTAAGTGTGAGATACACAGTGACTTTTTTTTGTGCTATGCCTAAAGCTAGAAACATAATGGTACTGACACTTTTTTTTTATTTAACCCACACACAAGTCTCGGGGCGTTTTTTCACAAATTCACCTAGTACAATGTATTAAACGTTTATCATTTTTTAGCAGATGCCTTTCTCCAGTGAGATTTTGAGAAGATGGTTATTAGTAACTCTGTTAAACTAAAAAAAAAAAAATTGTTTAGTAATACAATTAGTCCCAAGGTTACAAGTACATGAAGAGTAGCAGTCTTGCATAATTCTTATTTTGGAGGGAGAAGAATTCAGAGAAGAGCAGCAGGCCCCTGCCCCTTTCGCTTTAAGTGTGTCTTTTAAGCCTGATTATCTCACTTGCAGTAGCTTCAGTAGCTTTTATGAAGATTAATGGCATAATAATGGACTACCTTATTTATCTTGCCATGTACATGAATTAAATTTGTTACTACCATTTTCTGTTCAATAACCAAACCATAAATAGTGCTTAAATTTGGTGCAAAAATAAAAATTCATAACAACTTAATATTAGTGTTGCATAAACTGGTGAATACCAAGATTGTTCAAGAAAGTCACAAATTCTTTAAAGCTGCTTTTTGAACAATTTTTTTTCTAATCAGGTGTGTCAGAAAATTGCTTTGTGATACTTGTGACATTTGTTGTGAGATTTGGCTGGATAGCAGCCCTTATTGAAGGGTCATATTTAATGGACAATTCAAATGTTCTACATCTGTCACTTTTTTTTTCCCTTTATACATTTGGTCCAAATTAAAGGGAACTTTTATGAAGTCAAATATCAGTGAAAGAATATTTCAGAATTCCTGTAAAGCAGCCTTGTCCTGTGTACTAAACCAGAATTAATCATTCAGTTGGGCTGGCCATACCAGCAGGCATTACTCTGGACAAAGCTTCTCATTCTCTCTCATACTAATGTCACATGTGCCTTCATTATGTTTTGTCATATTTTAGTTTTTATGTTGATGAAAATTAATAAGGCTTCAGAATTGCAGCAAATTAAACTAATTTAGCGATTGTCAATTGAATTATACTGGTTTAACAGCCCTGCCAATGAACAGTCTCTGTGATTATGCTTCTGTTATCTTTAATTTCATATTTTATGTGAGTGGTCTACCTTGTGCTTCAAGTATTATGAGCCACAAATAATTGTATTGAATTTCATGATACAAAATGCTGCAAAGGTGAAATGTGGCTTTGTATTGTATAATATTGCTACATGACTGACATGAAACACAAAGGCAAACAATATAGTTTTGTAGAAAGCAAATTTGAAGATCTTATTTAAAGACTAGGGCTATATATAGTATAATATGAGAAAATAACTACAGTTTATTAGAACGTTTTTTCACTGTGTCTATAATGGTGTGGAGGTGAATGGTCTGGCACATAGATTTCACTGTACATGAAAGTTTGTTGGTACCTCAGGTTAAGGGGTTCTCAGTCTCACTTAATTTAGTGAGACACACAGTCTGATAAATACAGTGAAAAACAACATTGTTTCATTCAGTCACATGCTTGCAGCTTTCCTAAACTGCAGATGTGAGTATGAGTGCTGGAGACATCAGTGCACCTTTCTCTGATACTAATTCTGAAATTAAGGTCCATTACAGCAAGTGGGAATTATCCAGCAGTGAATGTTGCATTGCTCTCAAACAGCAATCCTCTAGCATGATAGAGAAAGACAGTGGCCAAATTCCCAGTGGTATCTGTTCTGGTCAAATCACATGTCTGTTCTTGCTAAGTATGTAACCAGTATGTTTTCAAGTTCAGGGGATGTTGAGATCTTGGCTTCTTGTTGATAGTAAAACCATAAAACATACAAGACATTTCATCACTGCCAGCGTGAATAGTCAGTCTACTTTTTAGCACTCTAGTTTGTTAAAGTTTGGGTTAAAGGCTGTAGCAATGTTGTTGTGGCTTTAACTACTGGATAATATTTAAACAAAAGCCTAAACTTACAAAGTAAAAAAATCTGTTTTTTATCAGATGTCTAGGAGAAAAATAGTTTAATTGAATCTGTGTATTTAAATTTGGAAATTTTAACTTGTCTTTACAATTTGCATTTAGTTGGAGTCGTATTTAATATAAAATGGTATATTACATGTGTAATCTAATATAGTAAAGGCCAATATTCCGGCCAGTCGTGTTTTGACAGCAGAGAGATATAGCAGCCTTTCGTGAATATTTGTCTATTGCAGCAGCCTGCAAGGTTTAGAAAGCAGAATAGTGTAGTGAAACAGATATGCACAGGCCGTTATTCAGGTCAGCAGTGTTAATGATGATTGATAGGTTGGGCTGTTATACTTTCCTTGCTGGTATATACTGCTATTTGGCTGGTCCAAAAAACAGCTTTCCGGGTTTTAAATGGATTTTAAAAAATAAAATTTGCACACTCTGTGAGAAATAATGATTTAGTAAAAGTACAGATCACAACACATGGAAGGTTAGGAACATAATTTAACCTCAGGGAAAGGTGGGAGGAGTAGCTCTGGAAAATTCTCAGAAGTGAGTCCTGATCTTCCTACCATTTCTCAGTTGAATTCAGAAGACATTCTTGCAACATTTAAGAATCAGATTATTAGGAAGGTTTGTTCCTAAAGAGAAGAAAGTGATATCAGTAGAAGACCTGACAGGTTGATGCTTTGAAGAAACGATTAAAGGAGATTATTGTATCTAAAAGCCAGTGCACTTAATAGCTTATTCTCAACTACAAGAAGTTGTCCTTTTTAAATCTTAATATAAAAAATAAACTTTTTTTCCATTATTGTTTTAAGTTTGCAAGTGAAAATAATACATGGAAGTCATCATTTCTTATGCTTTTACATTAATAAGACATTGAAAATTTCTAGGATGACCCAACACAATGATTTCCACACAGATGTCAATAAATCAAATTGTCTTTGTCACGAACAATTACACACTGTTAGAAGCATCAGAAGACTATAAAAAGACAATACAGTAATCCCTCCTCGATCGCGGAAGTTGCGTTCAAGAACCCTCCACAAAAGGTTAAAATCCGCGTAGTAAAAACCATATGTTCATATGGTTATTTTTTATATATTTTAAGCTCTTATAAACGCTCCCACACTATTGTAAACATTTCCCGCACAATTATACAGCATAAACCCTTTGTATTCTTAGATATTAGGTAAGATTCGTTGAAATTATGTATGTAAACAGTTTATATACAGTAAAACCTAAATATTATTTTAAAGATATCGAGCGTCTCCGATATCACATATGTTACAGCCATTACGACAGACAGGCCACCAGCAATAAATACGTACAATGCAAGAAAAATTGTATACAGTAAAATGTGTGTACAGTGACACTAAACTATGTACATGTAATAAGTACTGTACGTAGAAAATAAATTATGGTTACTCACCAACAATGACACGACGACTTGTCCAATAACGATGAGTTTAATTTTACTGCACAACAAAGGAGAGCGTTACAGCTCTTCTAAAGGAGCCACTTCAGGCGATTGTATAGCACCGCCGTTGTTCTTCTTCCGGCAGTCTTCAATCCAAATCCCTAAAGCAGATTCCATCCGGACTACCGCCTTATTACATCCACTTACAACTCGTTTTGCGCCCCGGTTAAAAGGACACTGCGGCCGTAGATCTTATATTCTTTTCCTCCTTTTTAAATAAAAAGAATCGTGGACTCATTGATGCCGTAATGGTGTCCTGCAGCGGTGTAGCTGTTCCCTTCCTTCAACATATCCAAAACTTTTACCTTTTCGGCAATCGTTAGCATCTTCCGTTGGCGTTTGGACACGGCCCCTGAAGCAGTAGCAGGAGCACATTGATACTGAATGATCGAGACAAGACTTCCTGGTTAACGCAACGGAATCGAATTCGGCGCTCTGTCGCTGAGCCAATCAGCACACAGGAACTTAACTGCGTGCTCTGATTGATTGGGTAGCTTCTCAGCCATCCGCCAATAGCGTCCCTTGTATGAAATCAACTGGGCAAACCAACTGAGGAAGCATGTACCAGAAGTAAAAAGACCCATTATCCACAGAAACCTGTGAAGCAGCGAAAAATACGCATTATATATTTAGATATGCTTACATATAAAATCCGCTATAGAGTGAAGCCGTGAAAGTCGAAGCGTGATATAGCGAGGGATTACTGTATACACACTCCGGTCACTATATTAGGTTCGACTGCTTGTTAACACAAATATCTAATCGGCCAATCATATGGCAGCAACTCAATACATTTTGGCATGTAGACATTGTCAGGACATCAGAATGAAGAAGAGAGGTGATTTTAAGTGACTAAGTGTAGCATGGTTGTTGGTGCCAGGTGGGCTGGTCTGTATATTCAAAAACAGCTGATTTTTGAGATTTTCATGCACAACCTATTTCTAGGGTTTCAGTGAATGCACTGAAAAAGGGAAAATAACCTGTGAGTGGCAGTTCTCTGGGCAAAAATGCTTTGTTGATTTCAGAGGTCAGAGGAAAATGGCCCAGACTGGTTAGAGCTGATATAAAGGCAGCAGAAAATCGAATAACCAGTCGTTAAAACTGAGGAATGCAGAACAGCATGTCTGAACCGCACATGTTGAACCTTGAAGCAGATGGGCTACAGCAGCAAGAGACCACACTAGGTGCCACTCCTGTCGGCTAAGAACAGGCAACTGAGGCAACACTTTGCACTGGCCTCACCAAAATTGGACAATAGAAGAAGTGCTAATATCCACTATAATCTGTTTTCTGTGGTGGCGATTTGTGCCACCACCTTCTGATCTAGGCAACAGCAACCCCCCTGAGGTGATGGAAAGAAGGTGGGTGTCTCAGGTGTAGTAATATGAGCAATATTTTCATGGCACACTTTGGGCTCCTTAGTACCAAATGAGCATTGTTTAAATGAAACGGCCTACCTGATTATTGTTGTTGACCATGGCCACCAATTTATGACCGCAGTGTACCCATCTGCTGATGGCTACTTCCGGTAGGTTAACGTGCCATGTCACAGAGCTCAAATTTCCTGAACATGACCATGAGTTCACTGTACTCAAATGGCCTTCACAGTCACCAGATTTTAATCCCAACGGAGCACCCTTTGAGATGTGGTGGAATGGAAAATTTGCATCATGAATGTGCAGCCAACAAATCTGCAGCAACCTTGTGATGCTATCATGTAAATATGGATCAAAATCTCTGAGAAATGTTTCCAGTGCCTTGTTGAATCAATGCCACAATTAATTATGGCAGCTCTGAAGGCAAAAGGGGGTCCAACCCAGTATTGGCAAGGTGTACCTAATAAAGTGGCCCATGACTGTATAGTACATACTCTATAAATCAATAAATGTCATTATGTACAATGACAGAATTTTATTAATTACAAAGTTAAATAACTTCATATAGGAGAATTAACAATAGGACATTTGTATAGCTATAGGCACTGTACACATTTAGGATGTGAAGAGGACTATGGAAAGAAGCTCCTCCTCTGTCTTTCTCAACTGGTCTTCAGACAGTGGTAACATTTCCCTGAATGCAGCAAGGAGAAGATTTCATTAGCAAATGTTAGATGTTTTAAAATGCATTTTAGTGTTTACTTGGAAAGTGTTTTTTTTTTTTTTTTTTTTTCCCCTTTATTGGTGTTGGAGTATTTAACAAATTTTATTTTTTCCACAGGTCCAAACCCAGTGAATCCTCTGGTGATGCAGGCTTATCAACCTACTAGACCTCCTGTTGGGCCCCCCACCTATGGGAATAGTTTCTCCTCCATTCCAAGGACCAGCTACATCTCCTGCTGGACCACTGAGTAGTGTAGATCCCCCCATCAAACAAGGAAGTGTGTAATTTTACTATTTGTGTTATATTTTATGTCATAAATTTATTTTGTTTTGAATGTGTATTAAATTGTACCTGATTTAACTTTCGTTTAGAATTTGGGTTTTTTTTTTTTTTTTTGGCGTGTAATCTACAGCTGCTTGATTCAAACAGTTTTGTCATTATCTCATTTAAAACACCATGGTTCAGTATTTTCTGAATCAGCAATTGAGATATTGGAACATTTTATGTTAAAATATATATTCAAATTTGGTCTAAAAAAATCTGGAAGATTTTATGTACTATTCTACAGTCAAAGTAAAAAGTATGTGAACCCCTGGAAATTACCTATATTTATGTCTAATTCCCATACACAGTACAACATGGTTGTATCTTCATGTCAGTCACAGTAATGAACAAACACAGTCTCCTATAACTAAAGATACAGATTTTCAGAGAATTTTTGGACCATGTTGAATAAATCATTCAAACTGTGAAACTGAAGGTTGGAAAAAGTAAGTGAACCCTAAGCTAATGACTTTTTAAAAAGCTCATTGCAGTCAGAATTTAGCACACCTGGGTCCATTTAATGAAACGAGTTCAGAGGTGTGGCCTAGGATTACTTTGATTGATAAAAAAAAAACACTATAAAGTTTGAGCTTTTGACAAGAAGCATATCCAGATGGGAATCATGCCTCGCACAAAAGAGCTGTCTGAAGAGCTACGATCAAGAATTGTTAATCTACATAAGGCTGGAAAGGGTTACAAAGTCATCTCAAAGAGTTTAGGTAGTCATCAGTCTACTGTTAGGCAAGTTGTCTATAAATGGAGACAATTTGGTATTGTGGCTACTCTGCCTAGAAGTGGGCACCCTGCCAAGATGACCCCAAGAGCACAACGCAAAGTCAGCAATGTGGTAAAGAAGAACCCTAGAGTGACAGCAAAGGACTTGAAGAAGTCATTAGAATTGGCTAACATCTCTGTTCATGAGTCAACTATACGCAAAACATTGAACAAGAAATGAGCCCATGGCAGGACACCAAGAAAGAAGCTACTGCTATCAAAAAAGAACATTGCTGAATGCCTAAAGTTTGCGAAAGAGCACCTTGGACACTCCACAACGGTACTGGGAAAATGTTTTTTGGAATGATGAAACCAAAACTGAACTATTTGGGAGGAACAAGCAGAACTTCATTTGGCATAAAAAGGGCACTGCATATCAACATCAAAACATCATCCCTACAGTAAAGTATGGTGGAGGGAACATCATGATTTGGGCCTGCTTTGCTGCATCAGGGCGTGGACAACTTGCCATCATTGAGGGGAAAATGAATTCACAAGTTCATCAACAAAATTCTCCAGGATAATGTGAGGGTGTCTGTCCGTCAACTTAAACCTCAGAAGAGGCTGGGTTATGCAACAGGACAGTGACCCCAAACATCGCAGCAAATCCACAGCACAATGGTTTCAGAAGAACAAACTCTGCCTTTTGGAGTGGCCCAGTCAGAGCCCAGATCTCAATCCTATTGAGATTCTGTGTAATGACTTGAAGAGAGCCATACACAGAAGACAACCAAAGAATATGGAAGAGTTAAGGCAGTTCTGCAGGGAAGAATGGGCTAAAATTCCCCCCGCACGATGTGCAGGTCTGATCTGCTGTTACAAGAAGCGCCTGGTTCAGGTCATTGCTGCCAAGTGAATTTCCCATTGGGATTAATAAAGTATCTATCTATCTCTCTATCTCTATCTATCTCTATCTCTCTATCTCTATCTATCTATCTCTCTCTAGATTTAATAACTGGTTGACCATAGATTGATCGATCGATCGATCTATGGTCAACCAGTTATTAAATCGATCGATCGATCTATGGTCAACCAGTTATTAAATCGATCGATCGATCTATGGTCAACCACTTATTAAATCGATCGATCGATCTATGGTCAACCAGTTATTAAATCCCAAGGTTCACTTACTTTTTCCCACTACCACTGTGAACGTTGAATGCATTTGTAAAATAAAGACATGAAAGAGTAGAATTTTTGTGTGTCATTGGCTTAAGTTCATTGTGTATATCAGTACCTGTGACTTAGATAGATCTCTTTTTATGACCATTCATGCAGTAAAGCAGATAATTCCAAAGGGTTCACATACTTTTTACTTTGTATATAATGTTCATGAAACAGCAAGGCGACCTATTTTTACACAGTAAATGATGTATATACTATATGTACCATATTCATGGAGTGGTAGTTTGAACACTGGTTTTTGTATCAGCACTAGTAAAATTTTTGGAATATGTGTAATGTCTACAGAAGTACAATGTAAAACGAGCTTAAAACTTACTGATATCTTTTGAAAAATGCATTTGATAACCACAAACTCTTAGATATGACAAGTCCCTCACATTTTTATGCAATCGTTTTGTTCACCCCACTGAATTAAAGCTGAAAGTCTGCACTTCAGCTGCATCTGAGTTGTTTCATTTAAAATTCATTGTGGTAATGTACAGAACCAAAATTAGAAAAAAGTTGTCTCTGTCCAAATATTTAAGGACCTAACTGTATTTCATGTATATTTTACATAATACAGACTTCCACAAATTATGAAAAAACACGCGACTAAAATTCAAGTTTTTACAGAAAGTCATTTAATGCATTTTTGGCTTAAAACCACACTGTAGCTTCATTTTTATTGTTATGAAGACTAGAATGACTTTCAGTTGTCCACCACTAGCGCTAACACCCAATCATGTTTGCATTCATTCCAGACATTTCTACGGCCTGCAGAATGCAGCAGAGCTAATGCTTTGGGCTAGGCTAGATGTCTTCTGTGTCATGATTAATGCTGTTGTCACATGCTGTCTTCAGTCAGTGTGTTACGAGTGTTTCTTGCATGTCATTTTGCATTATTTTGAGCATAGTGGCTCAAAAAAAGATAATAATGTTGGTTGGAAAAAGTCTAAGAAAGATTAAAAAGCTATTCCTTTGAACGTGTACCTTGAAGTAATAAAAATGGTGAACTGTATTAAAACAGTGCTAATCAACTGCATGGGAATCATTAGAGAAGTGTGTGGCTTTCCAGCTCTTCTGATTTTTAGAGAGGATGGAGTCATGGTACATTGCAGTACGCTCAACAATGCTCATTTGCAACATGCACGCAAAGGATATCATTGGAAAAAAACCTGATAATTTTATTTATACCAATGGAGGCTGCTAAGCAAAAATAAATTAAAAAAAAATCAAAAGTCTGTTACTGGTGAAGTGTGAACACAAAGTTTAGATAGCTCCAAATCCTGCTCAGTTTTAATATTTTTCTGAACTGATGCCAAATGGAGTGGAGAAATGAAAACATTAGTTTAATTATGCAACATATTTTAGTAAATCTAGTTATGAATGTGACAGCCCTTTATAGGATGTTATTTCCCTACCCACCTCGCCTCATGGTTTACAGATCTCTCAGTCTCCTTCATTCTAGACACTATTACACATAGTTTGTAAATAAACACTAGCAATTTAACTTCTGAATTTGCTAACACTTTACCAGAGTAAGGTGGCAAAAAATGTACCGACGCCGACTCCTAATACATATAAATAGTAATGAAAAAAAAAAAATACAGCAAGTTTAAATGTCCCATTTCACAAACAGTAGTCATAATTAAGTACTTATCTGATGTAAGAATAAAGCCCAGTGCATAGTTGTTACTACTAGTGTGTATATACAACCTGACTTTCACATATTGTAATCTGGATTATGGTACATTACAAAAAGTGTTTTTCATTTTATTTTAGATATATTGTGTTTAACAAGATCATTTGAGTGTAAACAAGTGTAATGATGTAGGTGTAGGTGTGTGCTGTGGCCCTGATGTGCGTTCAGGGGTTCTTGTCTTTTGTTTAAACTGGCCAATACGATAGTCAGCTTCCTAGCCAGTTGTTCTGTGGTTAAATTGCCGTGTATGTTGCCTTCCTTTTAGATATGCACGATACATCGGGAACTGTATTATTGGCCAGTGGTTCATTAAAATGACCAGTATCGAAATCGGTTCAGATGTGTACATTTTAACCGATACAGTCAACCGATATGATTCAGGCTTGTCAACAAGAATGCCCTTTATATGCCCCAAATTATTATGCATCAGGCTTTCAGCATCACAAGGTTTTATTAATGGCTGTGGTTGGTACAGGTGGTTGTCCTGTTTTCTTTACCACACATCTGGTCAACCTAATAATAATTTATTTTTTTTATTATAATATAGGTAAATGTTTGTAAACTTTTTTTTTTTTTTTTCTCTCCACTGAATAACTATCTCAGCGAGCCCCCAATCTCCAGAAATAACTGTGCCGTGCAGTATTGGAAAAGCAGTGCAGCTCATTTCCCAACCTTGGCCAAGGCAGTGATCAAGTACCTTGATTGGCACCTTGTACCAGTGTAGACAGTGAATGCCTTTTTTCAGCTGTGTCAAATATAGTAAATGGAAAGAAAAACAGGCCTGCTGCTGAAAAGGCAGAAATGCTTCTTTTTGTTAAGAAAAAACCTACCATTTGTACTTTTAAAGAAGCCAACTTAAGCCCATGGTTATTGGCCTCATTGTACCCTTTATTTTACTTTTACTTAAAGTAATATATGTCTGATTATAGCACAAAGAATATGCATTCATTTTTGGTTAATATACTCCATGCCATTATGGCATTGTGTCTTGATGTGCTTAAGTTACTCAGAATGTGTATGTTAAGCAGATTTTTGTACATGACCTGGAGTATTTTTTCTATAGAGATGAGCCATATCTTGCTCTTTTTTCCTGCATAAAGTACTGGCTGCTTAAATAGCAAAGAAGAGCATAAAATTCAGCAAGTTAATAAAAAGTTAATCTCTGTTTCACATACTACTGTTGCTTCTTTTTATAATGCGTAATATATTTTCAGCATACCTAAAACATTCCTACCTGAAGTAGTAAAAAAAAAATGTATTGGTTATCGGTATTGGCAAAGAATGACCAAAACATATTGGTTATCGGTATCGCATACAATTTCCATATCGGTACATCACTTCTTCCTTTTTAATCAACGTGGAAAATACATTTGCATATTAAATACAGAAGAGTCAGAGTTGAAGGATTTATCTACCGACTCCACAGCCCTGATCCTAACAGCACTGAGAGAAAGTCGCAGGCTTATGCACACACCCACACTCATTAATAAGTGGCAAATTTAGTGTCATTAGAATTTGAACCTGGGACTAGAGGGCCTGTTATTGCTTCATCATTCTTGTCTATAGTAACCTTACATTGATATGTTAAGTTTACACTACTTCAGTATACTTTTGGAACAAACAAAATTATGTAATATAAAGTGGTGTTATTCTAGGGAACTAAATCTTATATGTACAGAAATGAAAGGGGTTGTTAGTTTCTAATTTTATTTTCTGTAATGTAATAAAATCACTGCACTATTGCTTAAATAAAATCCTGAACAACTTATGTTTTTTTAACAGGTGAACATATGCCACTGCCAGTTGATGGCACCAAGGTTCCTAATAGCTTTGATACATTAGAAAGTGGTGGCAGAAACTTTGGTGAGTTGAAAGATTCTTCTCTAACTCTTTTAGGGCTATTTTTTTTTTTGTTTTGTTTCTTTTCTCCCAAAGCTGAATATTTTTCCAAAAACTTACTTTTTTTTTTAAAAAAAAAAGAACACAAAGCAATTGTTTAACATATCAAATCAGCTAAATATATTTACTTTTGACAAGTGTTACTGTCTTGCATGTTGTATGAGCCTGTATACTATATGATTTCACATACATGTTACACAGCAAAGTCCTGCAAAGTATGATATTGCTGCTTACAATAGGTGTTGCACTGGTGCTTCCTTTTCAATTGTCTGCACTTTCTCACATATAATGCTAGTGTGTACTTTAGAGAAACAAGTCACCCGTTTGACATCGTGCCATGCCAATCCCACCAAGTTTTCCGCCCGCATGAAAACCGGATTGTCACCTCTTTTTCTCATCAGCCTGTCTGGCTTCAACTGTGAAGGAATGTGTCTCCTGCTCACCCTCACTGTGCCACAAGCTCCACTTCCCCTGCTCTGTAGCTCCATGAACAATTGTGGGCATGTATAAAAATTGTCCTTGTACACAACATGACCCAAATGTTCATAGCCCTAAAGCAGCTCCAGCACAACCAGACTTGTCAAGGGACAGTTCTCTCTTTGAAAGAAATACTTTCCTGTATATGTAATTACTTTCTGGCAGAAACCAGTGTTTGCATCTGCCAGTACAAAATCCTTTATGCCTTTACTTTGTGGGCTTGTCTGGCATATTTTGGCATCCCTTGTATTTTATCATAGATTCATGCACAGATAAATCATGGCCAGGCTGATAAAATTGTTTATATGTTGGTTCCACAATGTCAAGCAGGGGCTGAACTTTATACATGAGGATATAGCCTGGCTCACCCCTTGAGATTTGCTTCTGGTTATCATAGAAGTGAAAAAAACTTTGCAGCAGCATGTACCTATCATGCGGCATAACCTGTCCAAAGCTACCAGGGGACAAAGCACGTTTGGACCAATGCTCCTGAAGTTATATCACCAGTCTAGTCCCATCTCTGTTTGTAATGCCACAAAGCCATTCATCTCATCTTTTGTTGTGGGTTTCCTCTTTGATAAACGAGAATGCGGTGTAAGCGCAGCCCGTGAGTAAAAAAATTTCTCTGCATACCTGTTTGTCTCATCTGATAGTAGCTGAAAAGCAGCATCAGGAGAGAGCAGCCTGTAGTAGACAGATTACCAGCCACTGGACATGTCCAACAGCAAGCCATGCTGTCTTGTGAAGTCCGGTAGCCAGTTTGGCTCCCACAGATCAATGTCTGGGTATTCCTCCCACATGAACCATGCCATAGGTGCGTCGGCTGCGCGAATGCACTAAGCTGGCAGCCGATCAGCTGGGGCGGCATCGGCTGGTGTCCGATCAGCTGATGCCAGTTCCTCATTCTCTTGCTCGATCTCCTGATCACTGTCAACAAAATCAGATTCTGAAAAATCAGAGTCTGACTCCGTGATAATGTGCAAAACATCGTCTGCTGAGTATTTTCTTTTCTGCACTCACTTCACTCCCTCGTGAGATGTCGACGCCATCTTGCCTTTGTTTACATTTCGTAACTCACGCACATGCAAGGATTAGATGCTGAGTCAATGAGTCTAACATTCCTCCAAGCACAGAGGGAATGCCTGTGACGTAACAGTGAGTTTTGTCGCTATTGACAGCTGATTGTCGCCCTCTACCCCGGATGTCGACTTTTGTCAAAATGTATTCTCAACCCCTCCTGTTGACAAGTCGACATCCACCCTAAAAGAGTTATTTAAAGTTAAACAAATTTTATATATACACTCACCGGCCACTTTTATTAGGTATACATTGCTAGTACTGTGTTTGACCCTCTTTTGCCTTCAGAACTGCCGTCATTTTTTGTGGCAGATTCAACAAGGTGGTGGAAAACATTCCTCAGGGATTTTTGGTCCATATTGATATGACAGCATCACACAGTTGCTGCACATCCATGATGTGAATCTACAGTTTCCCAAAGGTGCTCTATTGGACTGAGATCTAGTGACTGTGGAGGCCATTTGAGTACAGTGAACTCATTGTCATTTTCAAGAAACCAGTTGAGATGATTTGAGCTTTGTGACATGGCAACTTACAAAATGAGCCATCAGAAGATGGGTACACTGCGGTCATAAAGGGATGAACATAGTCAGCAACAGTACTCAGGCTGTGTCACTTAAACGATGCTCATTTGGTACTAAAGGGTCCAAAGTGTACCAAGAAAGTACCCCCCACACACACCGTTACACCTCCACCTCTAGCCTGAAACATTGTTACAAGGCAGAATGGATCCATGCTTTCATGTTGTTGATTTCAAATTCTGACCCTGCCATCCGAATGTCACAGCAGAATTCGAGACTCCTCAGATGACACAGCATTCTTCCAGTCTTCTGTTACCTAGGTTTGTTGAGCCAGTGCAATTTGCAGTCTTAGTTGTCTGTTCTTAGCTGACAGGAGTGGCACCCGGTGTGGTCTTCCTGCCGTTGTAACTCATCTGCTCCAAGGTTCGACATTGCGCGTTCAGAGATGCTTGGTTCTGCATACCTTGGGTTATAATGGGTGGTTATTTGAGTTTCTGTTGCCTTTTTGTCCGCTTTAACCAGTCTGGCCATTCTTCTCTGAGCTCTGGCATCAACAAGGCATTTTTGCCCAGAGATTTGCCACTTGCTGTTTTCCCTTTTTTTGCACCATTCTTTGCAACCCTTAGGAGAGATGGTCGTGTGTGAAAATCTCAGTAGATCAGCGGTTTTCTGAAATACTCAGACCAGCCCATCTGGCACCAGCAACCATGCCACGTTCAAAGTCTCTTAAATCACCTTTCTTCCCCGTTGTAATGCTTAGTTTGAATTTCAATAGGTTGTCTTGACAATGTCTGTATGCCTAAATGTACTGAGTTGCAGCCGTATGCTTGGCTGATGAAATATTTGCCTTAACAAGCAGTTGACCAGGTGTACCTAATAAAATGGCTAGTGAAAGTAAAAGAAGTTTTTTGTTATAACACAGATAAAGACTGTGAAACGGTATATCAAAATAATTACCCTCCGTTCAAGAGTACGGATACTTCTTTTGGTTGGTTTGGTTTTATCTTAAAGAGCTAAGGATAATACTGCATTTCTTTGAAGAGTTTGTACGTAAAACTTGATATATATAGCTAAAAGCATTATAGTGACTAAATTATTCTTCTTCAGTCTCAGCAGCTCCTCCTCCTCCCACTGTGGCAGGCAGGACTGCCACTCAGTCATATCCATCATTACCTCCCAACTATCAGAATGTGGGTCCAGCATCCAGTGCTTCAGGAATGCCACCTCATATACAGCCATACCCAGTAGGAACACAGCCATTTCAACAGGTATTTGCAATCATCAAATGCAGTGGTGCTGTCTTGAAATAATGCATTCAAATTGGTCATTGAGGATTATTATTCACTTTTTTGTGTTTATTCAGTAGACATCAGAGGCCTTGCATACTATGTACGAGTGTTTATTAGGCATATACAAAAGGCAGAAATGGAAGCTGTTGAAGAGCTTATATGCTCATATTTTTTTTCTTTTTACTTCCTGATTTTTATTTGTTTTATTTTAGACCTTGGTCAGCCCAGCACAGTTGTCATCCTCTTTAGGCAATATGAGCCTAAACCAGGCAGAACAGCCAGAGCATTGAAAGCTATTAATCTTCTTCAGGAGAGAAACATCCTTCCACGTGGCCTTGTCACTCCACCAGTTCCCTGCCTTCCACATGCGCTACAGAGTTCAATTGCAGCCTGAGTAAATATATAATCAAATAACTTTTTGATTTATAATAGAAAACCCAATTATCTAAATAATATTCTTGGAAACAAACTAGTCCTACATTGTAAAACATTTAAGTTGCATTTACTTAATGTTGCTTTCCATGTCATTTTTATGCTTGTTATATACCTTGTCAAGTCAAATTCTGTTTTTCAATAAAAAGTGTTATTGTAAAATAGAATGTTTCTTGCACTAAGCAATTTGTACTTTGTGCTGCATGTAATGGTTTAATTCAGCAGAAGATACTATATATTTTGTCTGGCTACAAATAATTCCTAGGTTACTTAACATGTATTTAGATTTTTTGAGAGTATTGTAAGACATATTTGTTATGAATGCCTTTTGAAATTATATGTAATAAATTTAGTACTCTCCTAAATATTAGGTTAAAGTAATGTTGGCAAGTGGTGTTGGCTTCCTGACAATACACATTTGACTTTTCATCTGTTTTTGCTTTATAGATTGATGTGGGTTTTTTCTATGTGTTTGGGTTTTTTTTTTTGTTTTTTTTTTTTTTTTTTTTTATTATAACACTTTTTGTTTTTTAGAGTCTTCCGGTGCACGTTAACAAACATCCCTCAAACACAATCCTTGCTGAACAAAGCAAAACTTCCTTTGGGTTTAGTCCTCCACCCTTTTAAAGATTTATCAGTAAGAACTATTTTTCAATGTATAGATTTCTCAGTATGCCTTTGTTAGATTTTTGCTTTATAATTTCAATTTCTTTAAACAGTAATAGACTCACTTAAATAGCTGAGGAAATATTAAAGGATTATGGTTATATATTGTAAATTTTAGTAATTAAGTAGTTTTAAACCATTGTAGAGCTTGATGGAAACTTTTTTCTTATTATTTAGTCTGAAAAAGCATGCTTTAAAGAGATTTATATATTTTTGGTTGTATAATCTGTACAGTTTAATATTTACATAAAAATGGGTGTTTATATTCTTTCATTTCTTCCTTATGGTTAGCTTTTTTAATGCTTTAGTACTTGCATTTTTCTTCACAGCAGCTGCCAGTCGTCACATCAAGTACCATTGTCAGAGTGTCGTTCTTGCAGAACCTACATTAATCCGTTTGTCACATTTCTTGATCAGAGAAGATGGAAATGCAACCTTTGCTACAGAGTCAATGATGGTAAAAAAAACACATGTTCCTGTGTAATTAACAAACATAAATATTAAATCAAATTGAACTGTAGAACTTAAGTATCTATTGCCTTTCAGTTAGGCTTTTATATCTTTTAGTTGCATGTGTTTCTGTACCAAGTGCAAATGTTTTAAAATCAATTAGAAATGTTGCTTAGGATAGGTTTTATGCAAATTATCTGAAGTTTCTGCATATGTAACAGTTTTGATGAAGCCACTTTGAAAAATGGCAACTTTAGTCTTCTAAAACTGTATTTCCAATTGAAGATGTAAGTTCCAAAATCTGCTAATTACACCTTTTGATAGAATTTAGTGAACACGTGATTGGGACTTTTCATGCAGTTGGTCATGCGCCGACAATATGTTTGAGCTTCAAAACCTGCTAATTGCAACAGTGTAGTGCTATAGTTTTAGGGATTTAGTTTCAAAATCTGCTTACGGACCCAGATTTTCCTATTTATCTCAAAAATTTATCTTTTGTACTTAGCTGATTTTGGAACTGAGCTCTTCAAATTGGTCTGATAGGTGATGCACTTTGAAACTCTGAAATGACAGTAATTTTTAGGAGCAACATTGTGATTGATTACAACAGAAATGCTAACCATGTGATGCTGTATAAAGATTTTCATTTTGAAAATTACAAATAATGCCATCCATTATCATATTGATATAAAACTTGTTTTATTCAATAAATTTTTTTTATAAGTTAAACTGGTCTTTTTTGCTTCTTTATTCTTTTTTGAAAAGTAAATTTATTATGCCCTTGTGCAAGTATGACCAGTTTACAGGATGAACATTTTCATTCTTTATAATAAGTATAATGTATAAGTCCTTTACAGACCGTTGGGTTCATACTTGATCTAGTTCAGGACTGAGAAATGGTTGGCTGATATTAGTTATGCACTAGCAAACTTCACTGTTACATAATACAGCCAAAAATAATTAGATGCTTTTATATCTATTAAAGTTTTCTGTCGTGTCTGAGATATTCAGCCTTGACCACTCCCCTCCACACTGCTCGCCCAAATCATTACTCCTACAGTGCACATCCTTTCTCCATACCACCCTGTGGACACTTAGTGGTAACTCGCCTTTCAACACAGTTGGTTATAATGGCAAGACAAAAAACAAATTATTTAAGAACATTAAATTTTAGATCCCAATATAGAAAGAGCATCAGAAAAAAGATGGAACAAAAAACCTGCATATGATAAAAATTATCATCCAATAAACGAAAAACAGAAAAATATCCCAAACAATATGCAAACAGAAATGCAAAAATGCAATGTTTATAGAATATAAGTTAGAGGATAAAGTAATGCAAATTTTGTTTGACAATACATTCATGTAATTTAATCTTTTATTTACTTTTTAAGTTTTTTTTAAAAACTTTTTACTATGTTTATATTATTCATTGGGTCTTTAAAACAGATGGTTGTAGTGAAATGCTGAAGTAGTTGATTTTCTATTTATATAGTTAAGCACCAAACAGTCTTTCTCTTGCACCCCGCATGCTCTTCTATATACCATCTCTTTAAATACAATTGCTTTCTCTAACGGAAATGTGCCCCGATGCCCTTCAAGTGGCTCAATGCCTGCCTGGGGTTGGTGAGCAGGGGTGGAGCCCCCTAGTTGTCTAAAATGTAGTAGACCATAAACTTTAAGAAATAAAGTGGCTTGACATGCTGTACTTCTTCCATATTAATGAATGCCTTGACTAAGTAAGAGTTCTCTTTTACCATACATCTATTTGAATGTATAATTTTTTTCATTGAACATTTTTACATTCACCTTTCTGCATAACAGTTTCTTACAAGCTAGTGTGTTGAAAAGTGTTGTGCTGAACAATGTTGATAAAGCCATCTTAAAAAAAAGAGCTCAAAAGAAAAGCCTAGCTTTAAAACATAAGGGTTTTGGTTGAAAATATTTTGAACAGTGTAACATCTATACTTCATGCACTGAGATTTCAGGTTTTATACATTGATCAGCAACAACATTATAGCCACTGACAGGTGAAGTGAAAAACCTTGATTATCTCATTATAGTGGCACCTGTCAAGGGATAGGATATCTTAAGGGGCAAGTGAACAGTCAGTTTAGAAGGTGAGATGTTGAAAACAAAAAAAATGGACATGCATAAGGATGTGAGTGGTTTTGATAAGGGCCAGATTGTGATGGTTAGACGACTCAGAAATGGACCACGGAACAATGGAAGAAGGTGGGCTTGTCTGATGACATGCATTTTCTTTTAGATAATCTAGATAGCCCGAGTGAGTGTGCACCCTTTACCTGGGAAAGAGCTGATGGCAGAATTGCATTATGGGATGAAGGCAAGCCAGTGGAGGCAATGTTCAGCTGGGAACCTTTGCTGTTTTGCATTCATGTGAATGCCATATTGACACATACCGCCTACCTAAAGATTGTTGCAGAATATGTACACCCCTTCATAGCAATTGTATTCCCATTGGGGAGTGGCCACTGTCCTCTTTCAACAGATAATGTTACCTCGCACACTGCAAAAAGTGTTCAGGAGTGGTTTGGAGAACATGACAGAGTGTTGAGTTGGCATCCAAAATTCCTAAATCTCCGTTTGATTGAGAATCTGTGGGATGTGCTAAATAAAAACATCTGATTTGAGTAGTTAAATGATCTGTTAACGTCTTCATGTAAAATACTACAGGACACCATTTAGAGGTCTTGTGGAATTCATGCATCAGTGTGTCAGAGCTGTTTTGGCAGCATCAGGTGACCTCCATAATATTAAGCAGGTGGTTTAAATGTTGTGGCTGATAGTATAAATGGAGCTGGTCTTCTGCATGATGCAGACATCCTAAGTGTGCATTTGCAAAAGTCATCTGTTAATACTTGTAAATTAAATTTTATCTTTACAAGTGCTTAAGGTAATCCTAACCTTAATTATATTTTCAGTTCCAGAAGAGTTTATGTATAACCCTGTATCCAGATCATATGGAGAGCCACATAAAAGGCCAGAAGTGCAAAACTCCACAATTGAGTTCATTGCTCCATCTGAATATATGGTAAGCTTTATTTTACTTGAATTGTTTATCTTATATATTTTAATATTTCCTTATATTAAAATTTATTTTGCATGAAATATTGTTTTTGATTTTATTATCGCTAATGATAGTTTGTTTAAAAGGACTGTTACTTTACTCATGCTTACAGGTGTCATTCTGTTAATACTAATTCTGCTAAGGCCAGAGTGTAAACCAGGAATAGTGTGTGCAATTTTTATGGTTTATTTTTAACCCCCCAAAGGAGATGCCTTAGAGACTCACTAATGAGGTGCTTGTAACTTTGCAGTAAGGGTAAACTTAGGATTGTATAACAAAATACTCCTGTTGATACTGTGGAATTACTACACTGCACAGAGTGCTTCGTTGTAAATGATAATATCAAAGTATATTTATCAAATCTGTACCTAAATCTTTAGCATGCATCACACTTTTTTTGTTCAGTTAGGTATTAATTATTTTAGTACTTTTTCAATACTGAAACCAGTATCAGAGGCTTTGTTAGGAACTGAAGCTGTTTTATAAACCTGCATAAACCATGCAGGCTTACAGAGGTTACTATTGCAGTAGTTCATTTGGTAATGCTTACAGTTCTTTGTAGAATGTGATATTTACCCACTCCTTTTACATCCAGATACCACTTTTTTATTCCAAATGATTAAAAATATTTCTAGCTTAATTTTTAAATTCTGATATTTATTACTTGGTATAT
This sequence comes from Erpetoichthys calabaricus, assembly GCF_900747795.2. Taxonomy (NCBI): domain Eukaryota; kingdom Metazoa; phylum Chordata; class Cladistia; order Polypteriformes; family Polypteridae; genus Erpetoichthys; species Erpetoichthys calabaricus. Next base: position 27,573,644 of record NC_041404.2, read on the forward strand.
CATGAATTTCTACCATTTCATGGCCTGAATTAGAAGAGCTACCACGTCACATTACCTTTTCCACAAAAGCTGGAAATCGCCAAGACACAGAACCAGGCTGGTGGCCTCTTAACATTTATTTTTCCTTGCAGAAAGAAGACATTATGTTAAAAAATCAATGATGAATGCTTTTGTAAAAACTTTTTGCTGCTTTAATTTCTTGCATCATTTATGTATTGATGTTTCACTGTGTTTTCATGTTGTACTTCACCTATTTCTTCTGACTTTTGATATTTTCTGTCTGCTTTCTTGATTACAACAGCAACATTTATTTATATAGCACATTTTCATACAAGCAATGTAGCTCAAAAAGCTTTACAAGATGACAAAAAGATAGTTATGTTGAATTAAACATAAAAAGATTTTGCAATAATATTAAAGAATAAGTAACAAAGGAAAAAAGGTAATGTCATATGGCAAGGAGGACAGGAAAAACTCCAGTTATTGAAGGGAGTAAAATCTGCAGGGATTTCAAGGCCAAAAAGATTACCCAGCCTCCACTGAGCATTCCACATAACATAAATGGTTGTAAATTAGTCTTCTTTGTTTTCAGGCATCACATGATAGTATTTGAGGATGTTGGCCTTTTGGGCAACTGGGATACCCGCCTTCAATCCAACAACATATGGAGCTGTATGATGCCAGATCGTCACCACAGAAGAACCAGAAAAGACAGCAGAGAATAGTAGAGATTAGTACAACTTGCGGAACCTTGAAGAATTTGATAATTCTATACAAATACATTATAGTCTTATTGGTAAATATAACTAAAATGTAGCTACAAAAAAGCCCTATTAAAATAGTGGGGTTTTTAAGTTTTTTATAATGATCCACAGTGTTCCAAATTTTGGGTACATAATAGCAAAAAAGACCACCTCAATGCTTCTTTTAAGTTTGGCTCTTACAATTATAAGCAGACCTCCATACAATATTTATTTATATAGCACATTTTCATGCAAACTGTATCTCAAAGTGCTTTACAAGATGAAATAAACACAAAGTTAATATATAAACTAATAAGTTTATAAAAACATAAACAAATAAAATTAGGCAATAATATGTAGTATGTAACAAAGAAAAAGGTAAGGTCGGATGGCCAGGAGGACAGAAAAAACAAAACAAAAAAATAAACTCCAGTTAGGCTGAAGGAAAAAATAAAATACCAGGGACAAAAGACCACCCAACCCCAACTGGGCATTCTATCTAACATAGATGGTCTAAATTAGTCCTCATGTTTTACAGGCTTCGGCATGGAAGAATTTGAAGATGAATGTCATGTGGACATCTGGGAAGTCCACCATTCAGTACATAAATGCAGGGGGGCAGCATGATCCATTGATCAGGTGGTGGAAAAGAAGAGAATAGTATAAATTAGTACGGAATTACAGAACCAGAGGAAAATGATGATTCAGTATAGACTAATAGGAATCCGTCTAAAGTGTAGCTACAAAAAAGCAATTTTAAAATAATGGGTTTTTAGCAGTTTAAAATTTTTCTACAGTATTAGCCTAGTAAACTGTAAAAGTTTGTTTGTCGCGGATAATTTGCCTTTTACTATTACACAAAGACAATTTCCTGTTAATACTTTGTTACATTGATATAGCGGTGTTCTCAGTATTCAAAGCGCTATCCACACAGGGAGGAACCGGGAAGCGAAACCACAATCTTCCACAGTCTCCTTACTGCAAAGCAGCAGCACTACTACAGCGCCACAAGGCAGTTAAAGAATACTCCGGGCTCGATTTTGTTTTCACTTCTGTTTACAGAGATCGGGTCGTAGATCACATTGTTGCAATGTTACTTTTCTTGGTGGCTTATTACATTACAGATGTTTCATATGTTCACTTTTTGCCCTGTGCTTAAAGACATTAAAAAAGTGTTTCTCAACTGTAACTCCGGAACATCTCAGTACGCAAGCTATATTAAGCGTCATCAACGAGGACTCGCTACACCTTAATCTACAAGTACTGACACTTATCCCTACCGACGAAGTAACTTTCACCAGCGTGGCCTTCTTTGTCACAGACGATCCCGCTTTCAGTCACGGACAATTATATGTTGCTCTCTCCAGAGGTCTATCTTTTCATTCACTCACAGTGGTATCCACAAACCCACCCCATTTGGACAACTGTGTCGTTCAGGAAGTGTTCACCCATCAATACGTAATTATGCGGTGTATGCTACGCCGCGGGTTGGCTAGTTGCTAATAAAACTATGTGATGACAGCTTAATGGAAGATATTTAAATGGATATTACATTAAACTTTCTTTGGAAATCTCTACAATGGCCTATTTTATTTGCACTTTTCTAGTTGCGTCCTCCCCAGCCTGCAGTATACCTCTTTGTGCTGGATGTTTCCCACAATGCCATTGAAACTGGATATTTAGACACAGTCTGTCGATTACTCTTGGATAATCTTAACCTGTAAGTGTTCTTTTGGTGTGTTTTTTTTTTTTTTTTTTTTTTTTTTTTTTGTTAATACTTTTTTTTTTTTTTGTCATTTTATCATTGACATGGTGCAAATTGCCGGTATGTCTGGCAATATTTTTCCATAATTATTTAAGATCACATCTCATTGCAGTTTTCTGTATACATTGTGTATATGCGATTATTCATTAGTTAGTTGATTGGACTTAGACAGGGTAGAGAAAAACTGTAGTTTATACAACACTAGGTGAAATTTCAGTTTATTCCAATTGTAAATTTAAGTGGGCAGTATTATATGTATGTGCTTTCTTCTGATCAAGGTTTCAGTGAGCAACAGGAGCAGTGCAGTAATTTAGCTTGGGCAGGATGTTGTTTTATTGTATTTTAGATTAGTGCTATGGAAATACAGTGCATCATTAATCAGTCATTCAGTAATAGAAAGAAAAGTTAGACATGTTTGCTCTTTGTTCGTTATAGTGTACACCATAGAATGTCAAAATACTTGATTTTAACTCCTTTGCGTTTTAATTTGCTCTGTTTTTACATGTAGTTTGCCAGGCGACATGAGGACAAAAATTGGATTTATTACCTTTGATAGCACAATACATTTCTATAATCTTCAAGAAGGATTATCTCAGCCTCAGATGCTTGTTGTATCTGACATTGAAGGTATATCTTAATGAATCTCATTATATATAAAATTTAAACTCTTAATTGTAAAACTAAAAATGTGTTTGTTAGCTAGTACTTCTAATTATTTTTGAGTTAATTTTGCTGCATTAAGTAAATAAGAAAATATTTATTAAAAAGCTTGTTTGCTCCACTTTATAGCATTTTATTTTTATGGATCATAATGTGAGGAAACTGGTCTGTCCATTTATTGTTTATTTTCCCCTTATCTGGTTACTGCAGGATACATTTATAATTTGGCACCTTTATATACTTAGTGCTCCCAAGAAAATGCCTGGGTGTCATCACTTTGCAAAATACAGTATATTAACAGGCTTTGGCAGGGGCTAAGAATCAGCTGTTTCTTTGCACTGCATTATTGTATTGAAGTTGCATAGCCACTATTTTGCGAATCATTAGTGAATATAAATTAACTGGACAGTTCATGCATAATTCTTCAGCGCTAGCTATTTATTTTTTTCAGTCTGCTTCTGCTTTTGTATGGTGTAATTGTTTAAACTCACCCTTTCCAGGTTTAAATAGTGTATACAATTTTAACAAAGCTAGATAAGGAACTGCATGATTAAACAATATTAGATTGATGTTTTAAGAAGCAGATAAATACAGTTAAACATCTAAAAATTATCTCTTTCAGTCACTTATCAATATGTGTGCTGGGTTTCATATTTTAGGATAAAAAACAAAGTCTGAAATGTATACTTTCTGTTGTAATCAGTGCATATTTTATACAGTATATACTTATATATACTTTATATATAGATTAAAGTTATCAAAAGTAGTTTCCTATTTCTCTGATTACTTGTTAGTTCTTTGTTTCCTGAAAATTATAAATTCCAAATAAACTTTGAGTAAGCACAGAAGGCAGACATTTTTCCCCTATTAAAATTTAACTTGCATGTGGGGGTTACATGTATTTTTTCATAGTAAAATTTTTAGTGATACGCTATTTTTATTAACTGTAAAGTCTGAGACATCATAATTTTAGTTTTTTTTTTTTTTTTTGGCACACAGTTTTAACTTAATTCTGTTCATTGTGTATATTCCTTAAAGAAAAGGGTTTTATTTTTATTTTAACCTGAATTTTTTTTTTTAATAAGATTTAGTTAAACTTAATTTTTGTTTTTTTTACCCAGATGTGTTTATACCAGCACCAGATAGTTTATTAGTTAATCTTAATGAATCTAAGGAGGTAAGGTATAGTTTTTCTTACATATATGTATGTATGTGTGTGTATGTTTGTGTGTAATGTAAAAAACTGAAATGGTGAGATGTTTTTACCATAGTGAATATAATTCATGAAACTATTTTTGGTTATGATTAAATGATTTAAATTGAGTCTTCATTTTCTTTCTTTTGGTAAAATTTTTAAAAGTCCTGTGTATCACAGCATAATTAACAAATAATTATATTTTCTATATGCAAAATAAAGATAAAATCACCACTCTAAGCTTTGTTTTGTTATTAATAGCTGATTCAGGATTTATTAAAAAGTTTGCCCCAGATGTTTACTAAAACCTTGGAAACACAGTCAGCCTTGGGACCTGCATTAACAGCTGCCCATAAACTTCTCTCACCCACTGGAGGAAGGGTTTCAGTGTTTCAGACACAGATCCCTTCGATAGGATTAGGAGCGCTTAAGTCAAGAGAGGATCCCAATCAGCGGGCTGCTGCAAAGGTAAATGACTTTGGCGAATCTGAACTGTTAACTTTGTGGTTTTTAAATTCTTATCAGAAAATAGTATATACACAAACAATCCTATGTACCATTGTTGATTTACTCTTTGATGAAGCTAAAGTATTTTGTTCGTTTTGTATATGAATGCTTAATATTTTTAGGGCTTATACTTCAAATACTGCCTCTGTGAAAAATAAAGCATTCAAGCTTTTGTGTAAAAATTTTTTGCATAACTTTTTTTGTTAGAAAGCTGAGGAAATTGCTGTTGCATATTGCTAATTTGTGAAGTGAATAATTTCCTAATTTCATTATTTATATATTCAGTAATCAGACTAATCATGTAATATGAATAGCCCTATTAGACAATAAAATCATCTTCATACAAGACTCTGATTATGTCTGCAGTAAGTAAAATTTTCATTCAGACTCTAAAAGTAGTATTGACACAGTGAAGTAAAATTGCTCTGTTTTTTTTTTTTCTCCACACAAGCATATGTATTTGGGATAAAAAAGGGTATATGATGTACAAATACAACAGGTTTCCTTTGTCATGGCATACTTTTATTTTTTACAGTAATATCACCATACTACTAGCTGGCAAGATTGTATTGGTCTGTTTCCTCTTATGCTAAATGTGAAATTCTAAAGGAGCTATAAATGTATAATGTTAGGTGTAGCTTTTTTGCTTTTCACTTTAGTCTCTTGCTTAGGAAATCAACAGGTCTAAATCAACTAAAGGCAAGAACTCTGGGGGGGTAAAAAAAAAAAAAACCAAACTATTTTTTAAGCTATTCAAATTATCAGTTTGAACTATATCAAAATGAACAATTTAGAGACTTCTTCTTTCGGCTGCTTCCGTTGGGGGTCGCCACAGCGGATTGCCTTTTTCCATAACTTCCTGTCCTCTGCGTCTTGTTCTGTTACACCCACCACCTGTGTGTCCTCTTTGAAAAAATCTGTAATCCTTACGTTGGTGGTTTGTTTATTTAATTATAATATATTTGAGCCATTGAATACAACTTTTTATGGAGCAAAATTAGATTATTTGATGAAAGAAAAATTACTAGACCTGGAATGAAAAATTCTAAAATGACTGTTGCTTAAATCGTAAAGAAATCCCCACAGTGCTTGCTGGTGTGAATTTTTCAAAACCATACTGTTTTCTCAGAATTATAAACTGCAGAATTCAAGATGCAAGTCTCTGATCAGCATTAAAAGTAAAATGGCCAGAGCAGAATTCACTAAAAGGCACGAATTGCAGATGACCGAAGACATTCCATTTTATGAATGATAGGTGGTGAGGTACAACCATGGTTTCAGGCATAAAACTGCCTTCAGAACTTTCTCACTATATCTAACTTTTCATATAATAGCAGAATGATTTTATATGTGTACAGAAACATCTGTTCACGCACAAGAAAATGCATTCAGGGCAGAAGAAAGACAATGATGCACAACATATTGCATAGCAACTGACAACTTCATTGATGTGTGGAGGCTGAGAGGTTTTTTGTGAGTGGAAAGTTTTACGCTCATCCAGTCAGCCAAGTTTTTATCTGAAATGAAAGGAGGCTGATGTTCACCCTAGCCACCTCCAAAAACTAACAAGTCAAAAAAAAAAAAAACCTTTTGCAAATATTTCAAAGGAACAAACTAAGAGTTAAGTGCTTAAAGTCTGCAACTCACTGGCATCTTTAATTGTATGTAGTTTTAAATTTAACTGTTCTAAAAATGTATAGGGTATTGAATATTAAAACACCAAAAACTTGTTGTATCATTTTGTGTCTCTTTTGAGTTTGCAAAGAGGAAAGGACTATCACTGAGAGAGAATCAAGTGTAACAGCTTAAATACTCTGTAAACATTTCTATCTTTAGGATGTTCAGCACCTTACCCCAGCCACAGACTTTTACAAGAAATTGGCTCTGGACTGTTCAGGACAACAGATTGCTGTGGATCTTTTTGTGCTTAGTGGACAATACTGTGATTTGGCTTCTTTAGGTATGTTTTATGTTCAGATTTTCAAGTTAAACATTAAGGTTTTTTCAGTTATGCTTGTTTTAAGGTTTTGAAAATTTTATTTACCGTAAATGATAGTCTAAAAGAGTACAGTGTACATTTAGAATGGGGGCAATTATTGGTTACATCTCTCAATATAATTTCATTGCTTTTCTCCTCCAGTGTACGAAAATGCTGGCAGAAACAAATTAGGGTTTAGGGATATATAGCTTGTGGGAATTCAAGTGGGAAACTTGTGGGAAAACAAGTTAGCCTTTGACTATATAATGCAATTGTGATTAATTTTTCACAAAAAATATTTTACATCTGTTCCCTCAGTATCAAGAAAACAGAACAGAACTTTAACAATCATTCACATTTAATTATTTTTTTCTGTCAGCTTCTCTGCAAAATTATACAAAATAAATGTTGCATTTCCAGTAGTGAAACATTCTTCCAGAAACTGACATGTACTGTTAAGCAGTCATACTGACATTAAAAAAAAGGTTTTTTTTTTTGATAATTTTATGTTATAAACACCATACCACGTTCCTGTTCTCCAAACCCCCCTTTTTTTTTTAGCTTGTATATCTAGGTATTCCTCGGGTTCAGTCTATTACTATCCATCCTATCACCATCAGCATAATGCTGGCCAAGTGGAACGATTTGAGAAAGATGTCAAAAGATATCTAACACGAAAGATCGGCTTTGAGGCTGTCATGAGAATTCGCTGTACCAAAGGTATGATGATGTTGAGCTTGGTAAGATTTTTTGGGGTAGATAAATGTATGTTAAGTTAATGATTGAAGATCTTAATTAACCATACATCTTGGCTTCTTTAAATTACTTTATTTTTCTGTATCCTCCCTTAATATAATGCAGGTCTTTCAATACATACCTTTCACGGAAATTTCTTTGTTCGTTCAACGGATTTGCTGTCCTTACCTAATGTGAACCCTGATGCTGGATTTGCAGTTCAGATGTCAATTGAAGACAATCTGGTTGACATGCAAGTGGTTTCCTTTCAGGCTGCACTTCTGTATACATCAAGCAAAGGTACTTTAATCTTTGCATGCTCAAAAGTAGTTAATTTGATTTGCCAAGATTAAAAAAAAAAAAAAAAAAACATTTATGAATGTTTTGCAGGAGAAAGGCGTATTCGAGTCCACACTATGTGCCTACCAGTTGTGAATTCTTTAGCAGATATTTTTGCTGGGGCTGATGTTCAAGCTATAACAGGTCTTCTGGCTAGTATGGGTAAGTTTATTTATGTATGTATTTATGTTTAGCCAATATTTCTCATGTAATTTGGGGCTACTTTAATACATACAAATGAGTAAAAAGTAATACCCACAAATTATATATACTGGGAAGAATTTAAACTTTGATTTAAAAATTACAGTTTGACCAGTTTTTCTGTTGTGTTTATTTGAATTAAGCTTTTAGACCTTCATAACTGATCATACTATCACAGTAGTCATTATAACTACAATTATGCAGGATTGTTTTAGTACTGTAAAATAAACAGGCTGCTGTTTTTGGGGTAGATGTGCGCTCTCAATGAGCCTAGCTTGGATTATGTAGGTTTAGTTGATGGATACATTATTATCTTACAAAGAAGTTTACTCGTAGAAGAAAGGGACCCCCGTTGCTTTCAAAGTTCAGCCCTTGCACACACTCTGTTAAACCTAAGCAGTGTTCTAGCTGTAAATAATGGTGTAACTCAAGAATATTAGTGATAATCATGCCTGAAAGGATATGGTGATAACATTTAATTTTTGAGGAATGCTTGGCAATGGAAGTCGTAATGTAATAAAATTTTAGCACACGGATGTTCTGAGACTACAGAAACTACAATGAAATACTGAAATGCAGCACACACTTAAATGGTTTGATTAAAAAAGAGACCACATGTAATCAGGAATGAAATATCATAGAGAAAAATTAGCATAGTTCGGTGTTGACTTATCTGTTTATGCCACCTAAAAATACCAGCTTAATAGTGCTTACCACTGTATTGGGTAGTTTTATTATTTCTGTTGGGGTGCCTTTTTGTATTAATGCTGTACTCTCCTTTCTAATTTAATGTTTTTTACATGCAAAATATGAAGACAACTTAATTTGTATTCCTGCTTGTATGTTTTAAATGTGGCAGACTATTCATGTAATTGAACTTGGTTTATTGAGAACTTGGTGGTTGACGGGAAATACACCTGTGTCCCCAACAGCATTGAAGGGACAGTCCATTACTCATATCCACAGCCACATTCACGTGTACCATACTCATTTAGAGGGTAAATTTCCATAGTGAAAATGTCCGTTCTTAATATAAATATTGCATAGGTATGGTCCAGAAAGAGTAGAAAACTCAAGTGTGACTTCAAATTTTAGAAAATGTAAATGTGTGTTCCTTGTAGAATGTATTAACAGTAGCAGACTAGTTCTGCTTAATGACATCTCCTTTATGGATTTATGTTATAAAATCAGTCACTATTCACTGAAGTGTCAAAGGTGATATGGTGGTGTGTATGAAAAATGAGGACCTAATGTGTTAATGAATTTCTTACACCTTTCTGTTAAAGATTATTGTATAAAACACAAGAAAACTGAACCACAACATTCTTTGTAGTATGCATTAACAGCTTTTTCCACTTTTTTTTTTAAAATAAACATTAATATGAGTACATTGGCATATTTACTGCCTCGTGAAAAGATTTTTCATTTTCGGTATAAACAAACCTCCAAGCAGATGTTTAGCTTTGTGCAAACAGTTATATCTATAATGATTAATATTACAGAATTATTAGTGTCCTGATCTGATTAACAGACATTTTCTAATCATGACTAATTTTATGTTCAAGATTTCAATTTAGAAAAATCCTTAAATAAATCTTTTGTAGTTTTATTGAATACCATTAGAGGACATCGGTTCTGCCAGAGTTTATTTGGTGCAGGAAGTGTGAAGTCGGATTTGTAATAAAAAATAAGAAAACATACAACTGCTACATGTGCATTTTGTCTGTCCTGTTAATTTATCAAAACTATGTTGGGACATCACTTTTTTTTTTCTTTCAAAAGCACTCTTAATTTTTTACAATAAATACAATTCACCTTTTCTTTCATCCATTGGTTTGATATTACCCATGTTTCTGAAATTTTTTCAGGAGCTGTTTTCTTTATATACATTTCATCACAAATTGTTACTTGCAAAAAAATCCCTAGATGGAAGCATAGTTGTTGTTTCAAGAAATATATTTTTATTTTTTGAAATTTTTGAAAGTTTGCACTGCTACAAAAGCATTTGCTTCACTCTTAAAATGTAGTATTGGCTATTTATTTACAGATTAGTAATAATGAGACAGCTTCTGCTTTTCAGCATCAAGATCATGTTTAATCTGATACGCATTACCTATGTGTTTATAAGCTCTTATTAGTTTATATTGTCAGAGTAAGCGTAAGTAAAAAGTCTATTTATATCACTGATAGATTAAAAGGAAATTTGTGCATACATAATGAGGGTATTTTAATTCAAAATGTTTTTTGCTAATTTTAGCTATTTTTATATATATATATATATATATATATATATATATATATATATATATAATATATGAATTCAACAAAATAGTCTTAATTTATAAAACTGAATCAGACATGTCCTCTAATCTTATGTCCTGTGTATTTTTTTCATGTTCATTACAGTTAACAATTTTTTTTCTTGAATTTGTGCACATTTGATTGATGGATGCCTGCCAAAGCTAATTGTTCTGACAATTTTATGGTTTCTTTTTCCAAAAAGCTGTTGATCGCTCTGTTTCATCCAGTCTTAGCGACGCCAGGGATGCTCTTGTGAATGCTGTTATTGATTCTTTTTCGGCCTATCGCACCTCTGTGCTTAGTTTGCAGCAGCCAGGCCTTCTTGCTCCAGCCTGTATGCGTCTTTTCCCGTTGTATGTACTGGCACTTTTGAAGCAGGTAAGTTTGTGTCTGTGTGTTTCTCTTTCCATACTCCTTAGTGCAGTAGGACAGTGGTGCCAGGGCAATTAAGTTCATCGAAAGTAATCTAATGAAAGTTTTGCACTGAAAGTCAATTTCATAATATAAATCTAAATTAGCATGCATTTTTTACTTAATGAACAGAGGATGGGTATCAGAAAGCCTTTAAAAAAAGCTTCGCAAATCATCTTCGCTACACTGGGATGGCATACTTGGAGTTGAGAATTGACATTCAATTAAACTAATTCTTAAATTAAGACTCACTGCAACTATACATAAATAAAATTGAGAGTATCTTTCTTTTAAATCAAATGCAAATATCTTTATGCTGAAAAAGAGCAACCTCTCTGCCTTCATATTAGAAATGTTACAAATATTAATCCATGTTTACACACAGACTTCCATATTATACACTCCCTATCAGGTGACAGAGCTGGAGGTAGCAGATTTAAAGATGCTAAGATTTGCACTGGATGTGACGAGGATGGATAAGGTTAGAAATGAGTACATTAGAGGGTCAGCTCAAGTTGGACGGTTGGGAGACAAAGTCAGAGAGGTGAGATTGTGTTGGTTTGGACATGTGCAGAGGAGAGATGCTGAGTATATTGGGAGATGGATGTTAAGGATAGAGCTGCCGCAGGTAAGAGGAAAAGAGGACAGCCTAAGAGGAGGTTTATGGGTTTGGTGAGAGAGGACATGCAGGTGATGGGTGTAACAGAACAAGATGCAAAGGACAGAAAGATATGGAAAAAGATGATCCGCTGTGGCAACCCCCTAACAGGAGCAGCTGAAAGAAGATGATGATGATCAAATTTAAAGCAATTGATGGTTGGGGTAATTGTTTATGCTCTGTGAATACTGCATCTCCAAGTTTCAAGCCCTTCTAAAGCCAAGATGTCAGTAGGATTTTGTAAAAAGATGTAGTCATAGCATCTCTTTTCCCATGTCTCCAAGTCCAAAACATTTCAGGACTACTGTCCCTTCATCAAGGCCAGACATGAAAAAATAAGGCAGTTGTATCATTGAAGAGATCTATCAATCCTCAAACAATGTCCAGGAACATTCTTGAACTAAGTTAATGGGTACATAATGTGGAAGTTTGTGTTCTCAGATAAAAAACGTTGGAGGCCTCTGTGCACGATGATGTATATGATGGGTTAACATTTGTAATATGGAGGATGGTTGTGTGCTTTTTTTAATGTAAAGAAGCTAGAATTTTATTTAGAGAAAAATGAAAATTATACTATTGGGGATAACGGGAAAGGTGCTATAAATGTAGTATTACAGTACACCCCAGACATTTGCGGGGGTTACGTTCCTAGAACACCAGCGAATTGTGAAAAACCGTGAATTTTGGATGTGGTTAAAGAAATGCCTAATTTTTATAGTTTAAACCCTAAATACGCCCCCAAAAAACTTTAATTTCATTTCAAACTCAGCTTAATACATTACCTAAAAAAAATGTAAAGGTAAACCAATATACCGTACAGTACTGTACTGCTATGTCTCCCGCAGTGCTAGAATGTAAAATACCGATATTACCGCTATATGTACTATAATTCATGCAAGCGCGTTTTCATTGCCAGAAGCCTTAAGGTGCAGGGCGTTTCGGCTGCATCTTGGGGCTTTAAGAAGAACAAAACGGAAACACAAGAACACTCAGCTGGAGATGAGGGCCGCAGTCAATCAGCAGCAAGGAGAAATGGATAACGCTGTAGCAGTCCGGTGCCGCTGAGATTCACACCGTTTAGAAGACGGTGATTTATTTATTTTTCTGATGGAGATTCCAGGGACACACCCAGCCTTGCCCCGACCCACACACACTCGCACTCAGAGACAAAAACAAAGCAAACCGGTAACCGGTAATAATGTAAAACAAAAACGATACCACTCCTGTTCCCCTTACGGAGATTACACATTAAATACAACAAAGCACAAACCAAACACACACAGTAAAGTCCATAAGAAACGGCAATGGATGAAATGTAATGATGAAAATAGATAGTCCAGTGATCCACATGTTGAATGGGAATGTAATGATAGTCCTACCGGTAGTTCCGGGTGGACGGGTTCAGGAGTGCTCCTTACTTCACAGGATGGCCATGAATCCACTTACAGTCCTCTTGTACACAGGCAGACAATCCAGACGCCAACCACAAAACGATTTAGGACAAAACGAATAAGTACAGGTAACCCAACAGAAGGCAGACAGATAGGAACTTAAAACACAAATTACAAAAACTTTTTTTTTGCTTTTGGTCATTGGTCCCCTTTTTTAAAGTCGCGCTGACATCCTTTGATCCCAGCAGCCCCTGCACCCTCCACAGAAGACCAATCGGAGCCACTGCAGGGACTGCTGGGAGTTGCTGTTTCAAATTCTATTGGCTACTTTCACCATCCCAAGCCGCATTTTCCTCTATGGTTGCTTCCTGTTCTCTCTACAGTACAGTATTGCCACGAAAAAAGCCATAAAAATTGTGGAGGATATTTGCGGTTTCCGCTAACAATTAGTTAAGTTCTAAGGAAAAACAGCGAATGGCCGAGGCAGCAAACTCTGAACCTCGACTTTGTGGGGGTCTACTGTATTATTATTATGATTATGATTATTATTATTAGTTAGTTCTTATAGGGGTGTTGCAGCCAATACCATTTTTGTGCTATTATGTTGCCAATAATTATGCTAATCTAAAATGTAGTGTTAGAGCATGAAAAGTTATTGCATTCTTTAATGTTAAAGCAAGTCCATACATGTATTTTTATTTCAAACCTGAATTGCTTGATAATACAGAAAAAAATATTTCAATAAATTCTCTGAAGGGTGCAACCACTGGACTTTGCAAAAAAAAAAAAAAAAAAAAAACCTAAATTTTGAAATGTTATAATAAAGTAGTGCATTGGCTCAGTAGTACAGTTCATTGTTATTTAAATACATTTAGTGGACACTTAGACTGAAGATATGTTTTGTTGTTTGTTTTTGATGAATGTATAATCTGATTTTTCCCCCTCCACTCTCCCTTTGTGTTTATACTATGGAAAATAAAAATTTATACATTAGCATAAATAGACAGGAAAGTAATTAACAGCCTCTAGAAGCATAAGATTAAACATAAATTAGATATGTCAAGCAAATAGTTAAATAAAGACATTAGTTATATTGCATTTTCTAGTTAAAGCTTGAAGGAAAATTACCAATATTGGGAAAGGAAGGATAGAACAGGAAGAGAATGACGTACAGAAACTACCCGAGGACAAGAGAAGGGGGAATAAGAACACCTGTTGTTAGAAGGCCAGAAAGCAAGGAATGATACCAATAACGGAATACAGAAAAATGGTCAGGGTAGGTACGTGAGAAACCAGCTAGAATAGTGAGTCAGCAGAAACAGCAAATGCATTGTTACGAGGTCAAGATGATGTAATGTATGGAAAATAAAATGTGTATTCATGTATTAGCATAAATATAGAGAAATATATAAGCATTAACCTTAGTGCAGATATTAATGCAAGTCAGGACTGCCAAGCAAATGATTAAAATAAAGCACGTCATATTTATTTGTAATTAAAGCTTTCCTTTACGCCACCAAGTATAAAATAGCTTGAAATCCAAGAAAGGGGAAGTGATAAGAGAGAGCCCAAAAATGGAAGAAAGAACAGCTGCCCGGCCAATTAAAATAAGCAAAAACAGAAAGTAAAAATGAACAACAGACAGTAAAAATACCAGAGGCCAACTGCAGAAGGAAATCAGATAATAATGGTTCCCATGAAAACTTGAGGTACCAGCTGGACAGGTGCAGAATGAGCTAATTTGAGCGAGGTCAGGAAGATAAGAAATAACTATATAAACTGTGATTCTTGGCCTGTTCAGTGCTCAGTCCAGTTTGGCCGTATTGGGTTGAATCCGTGTTGTTGTTGTTGTTTTATTGCAATAGAGCTATAAACTCTGTTTGCCTATCCTCTGAGTCCTAATAGCCTTCATTTCAGGTAAAAGCATTTTGGTGACAATTTTTTGCCATGACAATACTTGTTTGCTATTATATTTCTACAGAAAGCCTTCCGAACAGGAACAAGCACCCGTCTGGATGATCGTGTATTTGCTATGTGCCAGTTAAAATACCAACCCTTGGTGTATTTCATGCTATTGATTCATCCTGCCTTGTACAGAGTAGACAATCTTACAGATGAGGTATTTTTTTTATATATATATATATATATGGGATTGCTAAAATATAAAGTGCAATATAAATAAAATTTATTATTATTATTATATATATAAATAAATCGGCTCTCCAATATAAATTTGGTAATGATTGATTAAAGTAAGTAAATGGCACAGTGGTCAAGTGGTAAGCTGTCTAGCCACTCCAAGAAAACGGAGTTTTAATCTGCCTATTCTGTTTTTTCTCTGATATCCAGAAGTGGTGCAGTTTAGATAAACTGGTGTCTCAAATTGCCTCTGAATGAGTATGCATGGGCATATGGGCATGTGCTTAAGTGTGTTAAGTGGATTGGTATGCTTCATCTAAGCTTAGCTCCAGCTCTAGGTTGTGGCTGCCTGTGTCCCAAACTTGGATCAAAGTCATTCAGGTGATGGATAAATGTTTTTATTTTGTTGTTAACAAGTGTTGTAAATTATTCCTCCTGTTTTTTTGCTGTTTTCCCTCCAGGGCTCCATAAATGTTAATGACAAAGTAATTCCACAGCCCCCAATTCTGCAGCTTTCTGTGGAGAAGTTGAGCAGAGATGGAGCATTTTTAATGGATGCTGGCTCTGTAAGTAATCCCTGTTTTCAGATTTTGAAAAAGATAGTGTATCTGCAGCAGACATGATGCAGGTTATATCAAAAGATGAAAGTTCATCAGTTTCCTAAAGTGCTTAATTGAAAATAAGCATTAGAGTTTAAAAGGTCTTTAAAGTACCACATTTGGTAACTTACACATTGCATCTATAGCTTCTAAAGTACTTGTTTACATTTGTGTTAAAATTTCCCTTAAGTTTAAATTTACTTCTTCATATTGAAAAATTAATTTAAAAGTAATACAGCATTAGAGAATTTACATTTTTAAAGAGCTTTTAATAAGTCATCTCAATACCCTTCTTAAAACAAACAAAATCTGACTGGGTATGATTCTTATAATATCTGGTGAGAAGGAGGCTAAAACAGTTAGAGTAACTGAAAGTGGCCAAGAAAATTAAAAAATAGATGAGTGCATTCATCTGGGTTTATACCAAAAATGGCATAGTTGTCTACATGGATGAATTTGGATTTACATTCTCAAAGTATGAACTAGCCTTGAAGGATAACACAGACCTCATTTATAATGTGATGCTTCAGTTTTATGTCATGTAGAGGAATACTTGCTGTGGCCTTCTATCGGTATATAAACACAGCTTTATTGGTATGTTTTATTTTTCTCTATTATAAAAAAAAAAAAAAAAAATCCTGGAAAGCAAAAGCAAAGCTACAATATGTGATCTTCTCGGAATTTCTCGGAAGACATTTAAAAGACCTGCGAGACAAAAGAGACTTGCCACTGTGCTCTCGCGGGGACCGTAAACATGAGACTTGGTGCCAAGAGATTGTCCCAGGGCCGTCTCTCGTGGACGTGGAACATGAAATTCTTGCAAGACACGCCCTTCTTACAAAAGATATATAAGAGCTCACCCATCAAAAAACACTTTCGTGTAGTACACACAGATTATGTGCTCTCGGCACATATAAAGCGTATAAGGACAATACGGAGAATAGAGACCCAAAGGCGTTGGAGAGAAAAAAAGACAGAAGAGATTATGAAAGCAGTGGAATTCGAAAGGCTCAAACAAACGATGGCGTGATACACATGCAGAGAAAGGTACAGAATATGAAAGCAGTAAAATTCGAAAGTATTGTAAAGTATTGTTTTGTCCCAGCCAGGTTGAGGGCTTTTTGGTTTTAAGTGACTGTTGGGTCCGATTGAGGGAGGGCGTAGTACAGCACAGAAGGCTGATAGCGGGGTATTGATTGATGTGGTGGGGGGGGGAACTGTGGGTTGGAGAGGGTGCTAGAAAGTTGTGTTTGGGGCTAGGAAGTCAGCGATTATTCAAGTAAAACTTTTGTGACACTTTATCATGTCAGTCGCTGCAGTATCAAAGAAAAGATTGCATTACCGCAAACGAGGTGATTAATCATCAGAACCAGGTGTAATTGAAAAAATAGCAGGACAAATCGAGGTCAGAAATAAAAGGCAAAGAGTAAACAACAAAGTCTTTTCGCATTCGCATCATTCAATGCACAAAACGTGGATTTACACAATAATGGACCATACACTATGAGAATCTGTGGTCCCGGAACAGTTAAAGCAATGACAAGTTAATTTTCAAAGAATACACAATTCGGTCAGGTGTATATTGATGATCACGGAGAAGCGATGCAAATTTTAACAGGCAAAAAGAAAGGTAATGTATATATTCCGCAAATAACATTACACACCAAAGGAGATCGTGATATGCCATTCGTATTAATATGTTTACAGTTTACCTGGGAGAATAGCGTTTGCTATGACAATCAATAACTCACAGGGACAAACATTAGAAAAAGTCGGATTATTTATTAGAGAAACAGAAGCAATATTCACTCACGGGCAGTTATACGTTGCGTTGTCACAATGTGTCTCCAAAACATATTGCTTTTAATGAAGCTTTAAAGTAAAAGTGCAAATAATGAAATTGAAACAATTCCAAAGGAAAAAAAAAATTTTAAATTGTATATCCGATTAACCAAACCACAGGGGTTGGCGAGCGAAGCGAGCAGGGGGGCAAAGCCCCCCTAGTCTCATACATTTTCCCTGACCACATGTTCAGCTATTATGTATTTTTGCAGAATTGCACTGAATGGTAATTCCTAATAAGCCTATTAGGCTTATCCTAATTTCATTCATGCAAGTATCTATATTATATATGTATTTGTAGTATATTCTATGAATTAAACATTCTGCTGATTACCATAACTAGTTCGCAAATACGAGGGTTGTCTGGGATCCGCGCGGAATTTTATCGTTTGTCGAGTGTCAGCCTGTCGAAACCTGTTCTGCTGTGTAGAGGGATTATTCAAGTGGTTGCATGTTTTTGTTCAGATGTTTTGCTCCCTCTCTTCCTTCAGAATGAACACGAGAAGCAAACGAACTGAGAGTGCGCAGCCGGCGCTAGCGGCGAAGCTCCCGACTCCGTGCGTGCGTGACTTTCGAGTGATGAATTTTTACGACTTTTCTGATGGTTTAATCTGCTCGGTGGAACGCACCATGTTTGCCATCTTTTTCAACATCGATGGCATTGTCGCGTCAATTCCGCTGATGGAGGGGGACAACTGTCACCTCTGAGTGGTACACCACTCAGTGCCTGCCTGACGTTTTTTCTGCGATGGCTAGAGGCTGGTCCAAGAACTTGCGAAGGCACTTTTTGCATCATGACAATGCGCCAGCCCACACGGCTAATGTGACGAAGCATTTCATTGAAGACAGTGGTGTCAACGTTTTGAACCCGCCACCCTACTCGCCTGATCTTGCACCATGTGACTTTTGGCTCTTCCCGAAGGTGACAGAACCCCTGCGAGGCCACAATTTCGAAACTCGAGAGGAACTGATTGCAGCTGTCAAAGAACAGCTGGTCAACCTCCCAAAGACGGCCTTTCGCGAGTGTTTTGCGGCGTGGGTCAGAAGAGCCCAAAAGTGCATTGATGTTGGCGGTGAATACTTGGAAAAAGTTTAAAAAGGATCGAAGTACATGAGAGAAATAGAAAAAAAAAAATCCTTGGCTACTTATTTCGAGTGATTCCGCGCGGAACCCAGACAACCCTCGTAACTCTGTGAAAATCTTATTTGCTCTCATCAGTCTCTAATAAACAAGTGCCGCTGCATTCACCTACTCTGATCTAGACATCCAGTGTGTTTTACACTGCATTTTACAGTGATTAGCTGAAGTATCTTTATGTTGAAAGAAAAGAGTAGCTGAAAGAGTTTTTGCCAGCTAATCATTAGTTTTTATTAGGTGGAGTGGTGGTATGCTGTGCTTTCAAATCCTATACCCAGTAATTGTCCTTTTGGAGTTGGCATGTTTTGCCCATGTCTGAATAGGCTTCCTTCCTGCATCTCCAAAGTCCTGGTTAGGCAGACTGGCAAGTCCTAAGAAGCCCTGTGTGCTCAGGAATGGACTGTTGGCCCCGCCAGTTCAGTCCTGTGTGATTATAAACACATTTTTCTGGAATAATCACGAGCCCCCATGACACTGAATTATGTTAAGCGGATTTGAGATGAATTTTTTAAATATACAGGTGCTGGTCATAAAATTAGAATATCATGACAAAGTTGATTTATTTCAGTAATTCCATTCAAAAAGTGAAACTTGTATATTAGATTCATTCATTACACACAGACTGATGTATTTCAAATATTTATTTCTTTTAATGTTGATGATTATAACTGACAACTAATGAAAGTCCCAAATTTCAGTATCTCGGAAAATTAGAATATTGTGAAAAGGTTCAATATTGAAGACACCTGGTGCTACACTCTAATCAGCTAATTAACTCAAAACACCTGCAAAAGCCTTTAAATGGTCTCTGTCTAGTGCTGTAGGCTACATAATCATGGGGAAGACTGCTGACTTGACAGTTGTCCAAAAGACGACCATTGACACCTTGCACAAGGAGGGCAAGACACAAAAGGTCATTGCTAAAGAGGCTGGCTGTTCACAGAGCTCTGTGTCCAAACACATTAATAGAGAGGCGAAGGGAAGGACAAGATGTGGTAGAAAAAAGTGTACAAGCAATAGGGATAACCGCACCCTGGAGAGGATTGTGAAACAAAACCCATTCAAAAATGTAGGGGAGATTCACAAAGAGTAGACTGCAGCTGGAGTCAGTGCTTCAAGAACCACCACGCACAGACATATGCAAGACATGGGTTTCAGCTGTCGCATTCCTTGTGTCAAGCCACTCTTGAACAAGAGACCGCGTCAGAAGCGTCTTGCCTGGGCTAAAGACAAAAAGGACTGGACTGCTGCTGAGTGGTCCAAAGTTATGTTCTCTGATGAAAGTAAATTTTGCATTTCCTTTGGAAATCAAGGTCCCAGAGTCTGGAGGAAGAGAGGAGAGGCACAGAATCCACGTTGCGTGAGGGCCAGTGTAAAGTTTCCACAGTCAGTGATGGTTTGGGGTGCCATGTCATCGGCTGGTGTTGGTCCATTGTGTTTTCTGAGGTCCAAGGACAACGCAGCCGTCTACCAGGAAGTTTTAGAGCACTTCATGCTTCCTGCTGCTGACGAACTTTATGGAGATGCAGATTTCATTTTCCAACAGGACCTGGCACCTGCACACAGTGCCAAAGCTACCAGTACCTGGTTTAAGGACCATGGTATCCCCGTTCTTGATTGGCCAGCAAACTCGCCTGACCTTAACCCCATAGACAATCTATGGGGTATTGTGAAGAGGAAGATGCAATATGCCAGACCCAACAATTCAGAAGAGCTGAAGGCCACTATCAGAGCAACATGGGCTCTCATAACACCTGAGCAGTGCCACAGACTGATCGACTCCATGCCATGCCGCATTGCTGCAGTAATCCAGGCCAAAGGAGCCCCAACTAAATATTGAGTGCTGTACATGCTCATACTTTTCATGTTCATACCTTTCAGTTGGCCAACATTTCTAAAAATCCTTTTTTTTGCATTGGTGTTGATTGATATTCTAATTTTCCGAGATACTGAATTTGGGACTTTCATTAGTTGTCAGTTATAATCATCAACATTAAAAGAAATAAACATTTGAAATACATCAGTCTTTGTGTAATGAATGAATCTAATATGTAAGTTTAACTTTTTGAATGGAATTACTGAAATCAACTTTGTCATGATATTCCAATTTTATGACCAGCACCTGTACTGTAATTTACATTGGTTATTCATAAAAAGCACTGCACATTTGGCTGTCTATATGGCAGGAAATCAACACTTCTAAATCAGGTTAAGCTGCAAAATGTTAGCATATAACTTGTAATGTTAAACATAAGCTATTTCATTGAAATTTTTATTTTATACTTAAAGAATGCTGCTTTTACAATTTGGAATTTTTGATTCCAAAGTAAACTTGAACTTTGAACAGAAATAATAATTCAAGTTTTAAAATGATTATCAATATAGATCAACTACAGAGAACTACCAGTACTTAATTAAAATAATCTGTAATTAGTCTGTACTGAGCACTGTTTTCTGCCTATATGTAAGGTTCTTTAATTTGTACTTGTTCTGTATTTCTGTGTTTGGTTTATTATGGGTTTGTTAGGCAGTTTTAGAAAGTTCTGGTATTTTTTACTAAGTTCAGATTAGTTTGTACAATCACATACATTATGCTTAAATGAGTAAGTGTGCATAACTAATATCCATACTGTGCTGTGGGTGAAGTCTCAAATGAATTTTTTTTTTTTGTCTTCCTCCTTGCCATCAATTTATGTAATAAAAAAATATTTTTATTCCAGGTTATGTTTCTTTGGGTTGGAGGAAGTTGTGCACCTAATTTTTTTAATCAAGTTTTGGGAGTATCGGACTATACAGCAATACCACAAAATATGGTGAGGCCCAGACTATAAAGACGACTATCAGTTTACATGGATGTAACAAACATTTACTTGCAGATAAACTAATCAGTATACTTTTTGCTTTCACCCCCCATCCCCCTCCTCCTCTCCCCTCTTAGACCCAGCTCCCTGAGCTAGACACGGCCGAATCTGTTAAATTAAGGTCTTTCATATCTTGGTTAAGAGAGCAAAGACCTTTCTTTCCTGTACTACATGTAATCAGGTAAAATATTTTTTTTATATCTACTGGATGTGTGTGTGTGTGTGTGTGTGTGTGTACACCAGAAAAGTACAAACAAAGCATTCTGTCACAGATACAATAAATCAAGAGATGAGAAATTATATCATTTTTTCCAATCAGAATACATGCTTAGAATTGTTGCTTGTAAGGGTGTTGAATTGTTAAAGTACACTGTAAAATCTTGGTGTGCATCTAAGCCCTTACAGCTTAAATTCAAAATACTTGTAGTACTGGAAACAAGATTTCTTAAATCTGTAACGTTAGTGTCTTTGGAAACTAAATCTGCAACCTGATGGCAGTAGTTTCCATCTTTGGAAACTGAAGATGGCTTCTGCCTGAGAAGCAGAAATCCACACATACTGTTTTGTGTTCTGTCATTTAAAAAAAATCGAGGATCCAGGTAATCAATTTAGAATCCAAACAAAAATTATCAATTACGTTCTTAATTAAAAAGTGATGCTCGATGGTACTAAATCTATAGATAGAAATCTTGACACCATGGTTATGTCCATTGTTCATGATGACAGTCTTTGTCTATGAATGTGTGCACCAAACCCATCAATAGCAATTACATCATTAGAATGATTTTCAGCCCAGCAACATTTCTGTGAACTCTATGATGCATCTCTGTAATCAGACTGAAAAGTCTATGTGCTTGGAATTCATCTAGTTTATTCTTTTGAAAACAAACATTTCCCTTGATCAAAGTCAGTAAAGGTTTCATCCACCTTCCATTGTTATGAGATTCTTTCAATAACTTGTTTAGCTTCTACTCCTGTGTTGTTTTCTGGTTAGGTATTTATTTATTAGAACAAGATGGTGAATTAAAAAAAGAGGTCTGGCTCACTGAGAAATTGGATGGTAGATGTACATGTATTCAAGGTAATTATAGTAAAGCAGCTACTGTCAGCTATTTTCTATATACATGTGCATCTCAATAAATTAAAATATCAACGTTAATTTATTTCAGTAATTCAATTCAAAAAGTGAAACTCTTACATTATGTAGATTCTTTACACATTTTCATTTTGCTGATTATGGCTTACAGGTAATGAAAACTCAAAATTCAGTATCTCACAAAATTAGAATATTACATAAGACCAATAAAAAAATTATATATATATTTAATACAGAAATGTTGACCTACTGAAAAGTATGTCCATGTATATACTCAAACTTGGTTGGGACTCCTTTTGCCTGAATTACTGCATTGATGCGGCATGGCATGGAGCCAATAGGCCCGTGGCACTGCTGAGGTGTTATGGAATCCCAGGATGCTTTGATAGCAGCCTCCAGCTCGTCTGCATTGTTGGGTCTAGTCTCTCTTGTGTTCCTCTTGACTATACCCCATAGATGCTCTTTGGGGCTTTGGTCAGGTGAGTTTGCTGGCCAATCAAGTACAGTAATACCATGGTCATTAAATCAGGTATTGGTACTTTTGGCAGTGTGGGCAGGTTCCAAGTCCTGCTGGAAAATGAAATTGGCATCTCCATAAAGCTTGTCAGCAGAGGGAAGCACAAAGTGCTCTAAAATTTCCTGGTAGATGGCTACACTGACTTTAGACTTGATAAAATACAATGGACAAATACCAGCAGATGATATGGCTCCCCAAATCATAACTGACTGTGGAAATGTCACACTGGACCTCAAGCAACTTGGAATCTGTGCCTCTCCACTCTTCCTCCAGACTATGTGACCTTGATTTCCAAATGAAATGCAAAATTTACTTTCATCTGAAAAGAGGACTTTAGACCACTGAGCAACTGAGTCCAGCCCTTTTTCTCCCTAGCCCAGGTAAGACACTTCTGATGTTGTCTCTGGTTCAGGAGTGGTTTGACACAAGGAATGCAACAGTTGTAGCCCATGTCCCGGATACATTTGTATATGGTGGCTTTTGAAGCACTGACTCCAACCACAGTCCACTCCTTGTGAATCTCCCCCAAATTCTTGAATGGATTGCTTCACAATCCTCTCAAGCCAGCGGTTATCCCTGTTGCTTGTGGACCCTTTTCTACCACATTTTTTCCTTCCACTCAACTTTCCATTAATATGCTTGGATACAGCACTCTGTGAACAGCCAGCTTCTTTAGCAATGACCTTTTGTGGCTTACCCTCCTTGTGTAGCCTACTGAACCAGACTGAGAGACCATCTAAAGGCTTAGGACACATTTGTAGGTGTTCTAGGTTAATTAGCCGAGTGGAGTGTGACACCATGAGTCTGCAATAGTGAACTTTTTCATAATGTTCTAATTTTCTCAGATATTGAATTTTGAGTTTTCAATACCTGTAAGACATAATCAGCAAAATGAAAAGAAATAAACACTTGAAATATATCACTGTGTGTAATGAATCTATATAATGAGTTTCACTTTTTGATTTGAATTACCGAAATTAACTTTATGATGATATTCTAATTTATTGAGATGCAGCTGTAGTCTAATTAGGAAGGATAGCATAAAGGCTAGTTAAAAATAAATTCACAACATACAGATTAAAAAAAAAAAAAAAAAATCACTCGGAATTTACTGAAAAACTCTAGACACAGCTATAGTAAGAACAGTCCCGGGTTCAGTTAAACCTTTTATTTAACATAAATACCTTCCACAGTAAACAATATAGTTCCTTTTTCTTTTTTTCCTCCTCTTCCATTCCTCCCCTGGGCTAGCTTTGTGTGCCTCCACTCCCAACTCTGCCTTCTTAGTTGAGATGAAGGGTGGTATTTTTTTTTTTTTTTAAGGGGATCCTTCTTCCAGCACCCTCCCTTAGCATCTTACTCGGAAAGGAAACTGTAACCACCCTGGCCAGGAAGCCCACTTTATTAGGGCTTCCCAGCTAGGTAAGGGAATTTCATCAATCCCAGACAAGATGCCAGCCTCATATATAAATGTGTGTGTATATGTATGTATATGTGTGTATGTATATTTATGTGTCTGCATGTACTTAAGTGCTAATGGGTGAAAGCTTAATATAAGCAGTCTTTTAAGTCAAATGTATAATTAGTGCAACATCACAGAAATCAGGTTAGCAGTGTTCCCTGTTAAATGTGTGTGTTGATGAACAAAATGTGAGGACTCATGATTTTACACATTTGGTGCAGTAGTCTGCTCTGTGCATGCTGGTGAAATGTGTAAATTATTAAATATTGTGCATGGCTACAGTTGTCATTTAAAGATGTTGACAGTATGAGCATGGTTATGTATTAAGGTCAGGTGGAATAATGGTCCCAAATCTACTGTGACTGACAGACTGGGGGAGGGATAACATATGCCGATTGATGGCTAATGTGCTTGCAAGTAGGAGTAGTTGCC
Source organism: Erpetoichthys calabaricus (assembly GCF_900747795.2). Lineage (NCBI taxonomy): Eukaryota > Metazoa > Chordata > Cladistia > Polypteriformes > Polypteridae > Erpetoichthys > Erpetoichthys calabaricus. The sequence goes on from NC_041404.2 coordinate 27,598,614, forward strand.
AGAATAGTAAGTCAAACTTTCAGATATAATATCAGCTTGGATAAAAAAAAAAAAAAAAAAAAATGATTTGTCTATGTGTGTGCTTATGTATCTCACCTGCTATGTCCTTTGTTTACTTAGCATTTACAACTGCAAAATGTCAATTTGCACAGGAGTCATTACGATCCCCTCTGCCATTTACAAAACTGCAAGAATACAGGCTTAAATGTTACATAAATTCTAATTCTTATAGCCACCTATTGCACAGGAAAATGGATTACCTATGAAGTTCCGAACATGAAACGACAACACATCTGAAGTCAATCTGGACTCTTTAGAATACCAAGACTTTCAGGATAACGCACAGTAGCATTGAAAGAATGTGAAAACTACACACACGATTACAGTATACTGTGAGACTGGCAAACCATTGAAAAAAGTATCTTTTTACATACCTTTTCAAGAACTCTGCAGTTCTTTAAAAGAGGGGCATAGTAGCTCAGTCCTCTGCTGGCTTCTTTGCTTTATGAAGTTGTGCCATTTTCACACTTTGTGCCTTTGGCTTTGGTATGTAGGGTTTTTTCTTTGTGTTGGTGAAAATCAAAAAGTCTACTTCACAGCCACATTCTAAATGGTAGAATCCAAGCATTTCTGACGCATTGTTTTATCTTGTTTTCCTATTTTTTTAAAATTAATGTGGCATCCACTAGCCAAGAAACAAGTGCTAGAGCTCATTGCTGCCTTACACTGTCCTGCCCTGTGTGGTAAGAGCTCATAACTGATGTATGAGCACGGCATTCTCTTGCCAACAATAAAAATTAAGGACATTTAATATTTATTAAAGGAAACAAATAATGCAGATGTCTGTCAATTTTGATAATAAATGCATTTTTTTTCTTTTGAAGGAATGAAAGCCCACTAAAGACTAATTTTATGCAGAACATGATTGAAGACCGAACTGAATCAGCCTTCTCTTATTATGAGTTTCTTCTGCATTTGCAGCAGCAAGTGAGCAAATAAAATAGAAGTTTTCCTTTTGAAATTTTTCTTCTTAAAGAAATGAAGCATCATGAATGCCACCATTCAGCAACAGTGCCTGTCTTCAGAAAAAGACTTAAAACAAACTGTCTTTTTTTTTTTTTTTTTTTTGAACAAATTAGAAATTCATCACTAATTCTTTCTTCTCCACCCTCTCTCTAACTAATAGTTAAAATAACATTCAGTTGGTTTGAAATTAAGGTCAGGATGTCTGTGTTTTATATCAATTCAAACATTTTAGCAGATTTAAAAGAATAAATGCAATGTTTAAATAGCCACTTTTTAAATGAAAATGATTCTAGTTTATTATGCAAGGCCATTTCAGTAAAATGCATTTGTGTTTGTGTTGTGTCTTTTAACTCAAACCTGTTTTTCCCCGCAATCAATTTGGAAAAGCAAATTTGTTTTATATTTAACTTTCTCTTTTTTTTTTTTGTGTGTGTGTGTGTGTGAGCAATAAGTATCTCGACTGGTAAGAAAACTGAATGCGTTTAAACCTCACACTTGTATATTGTGTTAAATTCTGTATGATGGGTTTATTTTTCTTTTCAGTATTCCAAAATTTTCCATAATACAAATTAAGTAATGGATGAGAAAAAGAGTAAAGTATCAAAGTATATAAGATTAGTTTCTGTAATTAACTACTGTGTATAATTTTTCTTTAAATTTTCACTTTTTTTTGCAGTTTAATCATATAGGAGATAAAAATTTAAGTGTTTTATTTATAAGAAAGCTTTGAACTGCTTTTTATATTATTACTACTTGCCATTGTATGGACTGGCTTAAGAATTTGATTTAAAGAGGGTAGCTCAGAGTTGTTGACACTACACAGTAAAAGTAATTTTAAGGAGAGGTTTAAAATGTAAAAGTCAAAGAATCAAGCCATTATTAAAGTCTTTTATACTGCACTATTGGTAAATTAAGGTAAAACAAGAGAATAGAAACACATTTATTAAAATACTGTGAAGTTAACATTTTAAATAAATTGGCTGCATTTTTATATTAAAATAACAAGTGTTTTGTTTTCACCCAGTTTAAACAAATATCACTTGGTGAAGTGCGTGCGTGCGTGCGTGTGTGTTATGAAACTCTAATAGAATGTAGTACCTTCCTTAAAAATTATTTATGATTTGTTTACATGTTTTAAGTCTTGAATTTTCAGTTCAGTTTTGAAATTATAGACTTCTGAAACATTTTATCATTTCTTCCCTAATGAAATACACTTTGGACCACACTTCCTATATGCATAAAATAATTTGTATTTGAATTCACCATGTCTAACATCACTTTTGATTTATGTACTTTGCTGTAGCCTTCCTTCAAACTCTTATCTGCCAGTCTGTGTAAAAAAAAAAAAAAAAAAAAAAAAAAAATCAAATCGCAAAAGCATTTATATTTCTTTTTTTGCTGATTTAGACTGTATAATTAGGAATCAGACTTTATGTAAAATTTATTCTTGTAATCATTGTTTTCTTTGTATTTATGATGAGATGGGATTTGTCAAAGGGTAAATAAGTTTACAAACAGGCCATATACATATATAAATATATGACAAAAAATGATTTTGAATAACCGATCCAAGCGTACTGTTCCCCAGTGACATGCTGCTTTTAGAGTGATTAAACCATGCAGCCGAAATGCTCAAGTAACCATTAATGGAGTCCCACAAACCTCTGCAGTTGTGTTTTAATTAGCAGTGATTTTAGGGTGGAATCATCCTGAATTCTTCTTTGCTGGTCCCAGAGCTGCTACGTAATGCATGTCCCCTGAGTGAAGTCTCAGTCTCTCTTCTCTGTATTTCTAGCCTTCCTTTCACCCTGGAGAGACCAGAGATTTAGAGAATGCTGCTTGAATTATTGTATTCATTCATTCCTTCCTTAAAACAAATGCATTTTGATTTCAGTAACAATGTAAGGACTTGTTTTCAGAGGACTATTTTTAATGTTGACCCCACCATCATATTTGATACAATTTTGGCTCTTTGTATGATTTACTTGGAAACCCTGATTAGCTGGACAGTCTGTCCAGCCGCAGCTCAGAAACACTCAGTACAAGAACAAAGTGATCGGCTGGGAAGCAGTTTTTGGACTCGTTTCCCTCTTTTTGATGCTTTTTTTTTTTGCTTTAACATCTATGAAGCAGCTTTTACGTGTACATACTCTGGACCATGTATGAAACATTAATTTTATTCATATTTTCAAAGATTTCTGTACTGTAAATGATAAAACTAAAGCATTTTGTAGTGTACAATAATGTAACAAAATTAAATGCTTTACATTCTTTACATCATTAAAGTGGTTGTGGTTTTGTTTTTTTTGTGTTTTTTAAATCTTACAAAAATTTAAAAATTTGTCTTGTTTATTAGGATGAGGCAAATGAAAACTTAATTTATTGCAGCAGTGGGGCCTTACAACTGATTGTGTAAGCCTTTTGACTTCAAGCCTTAAGGTTCTGTGTTCAAATCCTGACACTGTGAGACTCTGAGCAAGTCACTTCATCTGCCTGTGCTCCAATTGGAAAAACAAAAGAATTGTAATCAGTTGCATCTCAAATGTTCCAAGATGCCTTGTTTAAAGATGTCAGCCAAATTAGAAGAGAGTACAGTAATCCCTCGCTATATCGCGCTTCGCCTTTCGCGGCTTCACTCCATCGCGGATTTTATATGTAAGCATATTTAAATATATATCGCGGATTTTTTGCTGGTTCGCGGATTTCTGCGGACAATAGGTCTTTTAATTTCTGGTACATGCTTCCTCAGTTGGTTTGCCCAGTTGATTTCATACAAGGGACGCTATTGGCAGATGGCTGAGAAGCTAGATTGCTCACTTTTCTCTTTCTCTTGCGCTGACTTTCTCTGATCCTGACGTATGGGGATTGAGCAGGGGGGCTGTTCGCACACCTAGACGATACGGACGCTCGTCTAAAAATGCTGAAAGATTATCTTCACGTTGCTACCTTCTGTGCAGCTGCTTCCTGAAATGACATGCTGCACGGTGCTTCGCATACTTAAAAGCTCGAAGGGCACGTATTGATTTTTGACTGAAAAACAAACTCTGTCTCTCTCTATCTCTCCTTGTCTGCTCCTGACGGAGGGGGTGTGAGCTGCCGCCTTCAACAGCTTTGTGCCGCGGTACTTCGCATACTTAAAAGCCAAACAGCCCTATTGATTTGTTTGCTAGAGGTTGTTTTCTCTATCTATGTGATATTCTGTGCTCCTGACGCGCACTCCTTTGAAGAGGAAGATATGTTTGCATTCTTTTAATTGTGAGACAGAACTGTCACCTCTGTCTTGTCATGGAGCACAGTTTAAACTTTTGAAAAAGAGACAAATGTTTGTTTGCAGTGTTTGAATAACGTTCCTGTCTCTCTACAACCTCCTGTGTTTCTGCGCAAATCTGTGACCCAAGCATGACAATATAAAAATAACCATATAAACATATGGTTTCTACTTCGCGGATTTTCTTATTTCGCGTGTGGCTCTGGAACGCAACCCCCGCGATGGAGGAGGGATTACTGTACTCATTTTTCCACATTATCTCTGTGGCATTCAGTGGAAGTTATCCAGTGCTAACAGAGCTTGTATTCCTCTAGAAAAGGCATTTGGTAGTCTGCACAGCCACTCATGCACCACCTGGTCCTCTTTATCTGGGGTGATGAGGGATGATGAGATATGGCCACTTACTCAAATCGCCTGGGGTCTTCCTTTCAAGAACTTAAAAGTGGGTTCAGATGTGGGTCTTGAGCATGGCAAAGACCTTAGAGGGGTAAGGTAAGGGTAAGGCACACACAATTCTCATTGTTGAGGTGGGCCAGTACTGTATGTAGGATTAAGGTCGTGGCATCCTTTGTGGATCTACTGGAGCAATACGCAAACTGTACTGGATCTAATTCTTCTGGCAGAGAAGAGTGTGTGTAATTTTTGACTAGCCTCTCGAAGCACTTCTTTGCTATAAGTGTTAGTGTTAACGAAATTCATTCAGACAGTTTGGACTTGCTTTTAAGTACAGGGTCAGTGGATCTTTGAAAGCTTGTTGGTACAGTAGACGGGATTAAGGAGAGAAATATTACCATGAAAGTTGATTAGCATAGATCTTGAAAATGTGTCCTGGAATACCATCTGCACCAGCTGCCTTCTTATGCCGTGTGCAGTTTCTTCACTGAGGTGATCTTGCACCACAACTGTGTTAAAATGATAACTGCTGTTAGCAGCATTCACGTTGAAGCGCACATAGAAATGTTTAAGCTTGTCTGCCAGAAAGGGGACGCCACTCACCATGGTGGGAGGTGTTGCTTTATAGTCAGTTATTGTCCACAGACTTTGCCACACACCAGACTGCTTCAGTTGCCCTGTTCACTTTCTCCCCACATTGTTGCTTAGCGGCTTTCACAGTTCTTTGATTGTACGAGGCGGATTTGTCATCGTCCATATACCCAGACTCAAGCCCTGAGTTGTACGCAGCTTTGCGAGAGTTTAGTGCATGACAAGTGGCTTTATCCACCCATGGTTTCTGGTTCAGATAAGTCAACGATGGTGACTTTTGGTGCTGTTTCATATGTGAGAATTCCAATACAGGACGTTGCACCTTCCGTAAATGCATTGAAGTGGTCATCAGAGTTGAGCCTGAACATTTCCTTGTCAGAAATACTCCGTATGTCCTGGAGAATAGCCTCTGATTGGTCTGGTTAACGTGTGACCTTATGCATGATTGGAGCATAAGAAAGATGGTGACATCATCCGATTGGCCCAAAAGAGGCAGCGTCTGTGCTTTATGGCCACCTTTAAATGTAGCATAGCGATGATCCAGTGTCCTGTACACTCTGATAGAGCATTTAACGTTCTGATAAAACTTCAATATTACCTTTTTTGAGACTAGCCTTGTTGAAATCACCAGTCTTGATGAGGGCATAGTCCAGTACTGTCACAGTCAGCCATGTCTCTGGGACAAAAGATTTTGCAGTCATGAATGTCTTGCTGGAACTTAATCAATGCTCTGATGTTGTCTAGCTTGATCTCCAATCATCGGCTAAGGAGACTCTGAGCATGGGTGGTTGGTATGCTGGAGCTGTCATGAGCGTTGTGCTCTCCCAGCACATTTTCCTCTGTTTCTTTCAGGTGTGTCTGCTACCATATTGCACATCTTGCCATACCAGGTTGTTTGGTGTGCATCGTCACACTTTATTTTGCTTTTGTTTATGGGTGAATCTCTTTGAATAATGCTTTGAGAATGAAATTTATAAAAGCCTGCTTTCCTACTTGCACATTTGCTCTATTTTACCACCACTGGCTGGGAATCAAAATACTTTTGCAGCTATGACAATCATGGGTGAGGGTGAGAGAATCCTCCCGATGGGAAGGCTACATTGACGGAAATAATCTGCTCAATAAAAATTAAAGGAACACTTTGAAAACACATCGGATCTCAATGGGGAAAAATCCTGCTGGATATCTCTACTGATATGGACTGGGTAATGTGTTAAGAACGAAAGGATGCCACATCGTTTGAAAGAAATGAAAATTATCAACCTACAGAGGGCTGAATTCAAAGACACCCCAAAAATCAAAGTGAAAAAATGATGTGGCAGGCTCGTCCATTTTGCTGAAATTTCATTGCACTCAGTAGTTTGTATGGCCCCCACGTGCTTGTATACATACCTAACAATGTTGGGGGGCAGGCACATGCTCCTAATGAGACGACGGATGGTGTCCTAGGGGATCTCTCAGCTCCTGGACAGTCTGAGGGTGCAACCTGGTGGTGTCGGATGGACCAAAACATAGTGTCTCAGAGGTGTCAATGGATTTAGGTCAGGCGAGTGTGGGGGCCAGTCAATGGTATCAATTCCTTCCTTCTCCAGTAACTGCCTGCATACTCTCGCCACATGAGGCCGGGCATTGTCGTGCACCAGGAGGAACCCAGGACCCACTGCACCAGCATAGGGTCTGACAATGGGTCCAAGGATTTCATCCCAATACCTAATGGCAGTCAAGGTGTCATTGTCTAGCCTGTAGAGGTCTGTGCGTCTCTCCAAGTATATGCCTCCCCAGACCATCACTGACCCACCACCAAACCAGTTATGCTGAACGATGTTACAGGCAGCATAATGTTCTCCATGGCTTCTCTAGACCCTTTCACGTCTGTCACATGTGCTCAGGGTGAACCTGCTCTCATCTGTGAAAAGCAGAGAGCGCCAGTGGTGGGTCTGCCAATTCTGGTATTCGATTGGCAATCGAGCTCCATGGGGCTGGGCAGTGAGCACAGGGCCCACTAGAGGATGTGGGGCCCTCTGGCCACCCTCATGAAGTCTGTTTCTGATTGTTTGGTCAGAGACATTCACACCAGTGGCCTTTTGGAGGTCATTTTGTAGGGCTCTGGCAGTGCTCATCCTGTTCCTCCTTGCCCAAAGGAGCAGATACCAGTCAGTCCTGCTGATGGGTTAAGGACCTTTTACTGCCCTGTCCAGCTCTCCTAGAGTAACTGCCTGTCTCCTGGAATCTCCTCCATGCCCTTGAGACTGTGCTGGGAGACACAGCAAACCTGGCAATGAAATGTATTGATGTGCCATTTTTGGAGAAGTTGGACTACCTGTGCAACCTCTGTAGGGTCCTGGTATGACCTCATGCTACCAGTAGTGACACTGACTGTAGTCAAATGTTAAACTAATGACAAAACAGTCAGAAAAGATGACGAGGGAAAAATGTCAGTGGCCTCCACCTGTTAAACCATTCCTGTTTTGGGGGTCGTCTCATTGTTGCCCCTCTACTGCACCTTTTGTTCATTTCATGAACACCAAAGCAGCTGAAACTGATTAACAAGCCCCTCTGCTGCTTAACTGAGCAGATCAATAGCCCAGAGGGTTCATTGACTTGATGCTATACTCGGATTAAAAAGTGTTCCTTTAATTTTTTTGAGCAGTATAGTTTCGCACTGAATATGTAGTTTAAAGGTAAAGCAATGAATCTTTTCTTTATTATGATTATTAATAAGTAGAGTAGATACACACATTGCACATGAATGAGTACTGTTTCATGAGTAGTTTCATAAGCAGGTTATGTAAGCGTACCAAGCTGGTTAAACACACACACCACGGTGACATAATGAAGACTGATTGATCATCATGGTTGGCTACACCAGCACAATTCAGCCAGTGACTTCTGTAACTCAGGACTCCAGTCCTTGAACCCAGAGTCATACATGCTGCACACATCCATTTTCCAACAACGTGCCCAAGGGTCTTTCGTAATGCATTTCTTTTTCTTTTGCTTCTCTGAGATTTGGTTGTTCATCAGCAAGTATGTTTGACTTGAGGAGATGCCATATCAGATTAGTGTCTTGTGATTTTGCTTAAAGTCTGTGGTCGATCATTTCATTGAATTCGATTGCTCATGCTTCAATGTTCAAATATACTTTCATTTTACAGGTTTTGTTAAAATGCAATCATAATTACTATTACTCATTTTCCACCATTATCTATACTGTCTGGCTAAATACTAAAAATGTTAAAAATTTCCAGAACTTGTATATTTTTGCTCAAAACTTGCACATTCAAAATAATTATATCTCAGCAAATACTGAAAAACTTCTGAACCAACAGTTGTAAATAAGACCGCATGTTTGAAAACAAATACGAGTAAAAATACATATAGTTTGTAGTTAACATAAAATTACATTCTCTAACCCACTTAACCCACACAAACCCATTCTTAATCCACTTAAAATAACATTCTCAAACCCAACATTCAGGGTCGAGGTTGCCCTGGGGCCATCCCAGCAGAACTGCACAGGACGACAGTCTATCAAAAACATCCACACGAAGCCCACTTAGAATCGTTAATTAACCTAACCGGCATGTGTTGGGGGATGCTGGAAAAAATAACCCACACAAACACAAGAAAAAAAAAGCAAACTCCACAAAGACAACGACCAGATACAGGATTCAAGCCCAGGACATTGGGCCTGCAAAGTAGTGGTGGTAACCACTATGCCTCCATTGCTGCTCGAGATAGTGAATATAAAATCAAAATGAAAACGAGACCTCCGCATTTTTTAGTGACTGGAAAGTGATCAACACATCTGCATGATTGTGCGTCCCTACTCCTCCATACCAGGCTTGGATTGTTCTGTTAAAGGATCGTGAGCATTGAAACTCTGTAGTTCTTCCACATTGACAACTGGGAGTTGGCTTCTGTGCTTTTTGAAGCATTTCTTATAAATGATGTGACCTAGAATTAATCAGAAAATAAATCATCATTTTTCATAGTGAAGTCATCATCAAAGGAGAAAAACATTTTTTATAATACAGTAGCTAATTAATTTTTTTTCAGTGGGTATTTATTCTGATTTCTTCCTGCAGGCCAGATTATTTCAAAACACAAGGTGAGCCATGCAGATGACATGCAGCTTTGCTTATCTATCGCTCCTGATGACCCTGAAGTTCTAGGCTGTCTGATCCAGTGTGCGTCGTTTTCTGAATGGATGAATAGTAGTTTCCTCAAGCTAAACAAGTGGAGAACAGAAATCTTAGTTGTTGGTAAAAGTGGGAAGATGAGGGCTGTGGTGGATGGCCGGCTAAATATTCCGGCCCTCACCCCCAGGCCGCCAGGTGGAGCTCTTCCGACAGCATGGAGGTTCCCCGAATTCCAGCAGGGCCTCATGGACCTTGTAGTTTGTATGCACAGCCCTGCTGGATACCATGGGGGCCACCGGGAGTCGCTGTAGGGAGGCTGACAGACTGTTATGTGCCTTATAACCTGGAAGTACGTCCTGGTCACATGAACAGGAGAAATGACGTACTTCCAGGTTGAAGAAAAGGACTTTTACCCTGACCCGGAAGTAATAAGGACTTGTGGACTGCTGGACAGGAACACCTCCGGGTCAGGGAGTATAAAAGGACTGTGGGAAAGCTGAGCTGGGAGGAAGGGTGGCGAAGTGTCTGGGAGAGGAGGATTGGTATTTGTTGAGTGTTTATTGATTATATGAGTAGTGTGGAGTGGAGGGTGCTTTGTGCACTGTATTATTATAAAAATAAAGAGACTTGGACTTTTACCTGGTGTTTGGCGTACTACCTGAGGGTTCAAGAGGTCGATAAAAGCCTCTACTGCTACAGGGCCTTAGAAATAAACTTGGTCACTTGGCATTAAAAGGCAATACAGATGACCTGTGGCTATAAATAGTGTGTGAACCCATTGGAAATCACCATATCTCTCTATTATAAAAAAAAAAAAGGTTGGAAGGAGACGAGACGTGATTTTCTCAGAGAGACACTTTCACGTCCTGTGAGACGAAACTTTGTGCGAAGAGATGTAATCATGCCTGGGCCGGAAATAAAAGACAAAGAGTAGATGACAAAGTAGAACGTCGTAAAGAATTAAAAAACATTGTCACGGTACACATGCAGAGCAGGTTAGAGATAATAGAAGTACTGTACTAAAATTCGAAAGTCTCAAACAACTGATAGTAAAGATTGCATTACTACAAACAAACAGAAATTATTACTTGGTGAAATAACGGAACAGCGAAAAGAGATTGAATATATTGTTCGGATTTAAACTTTAAGTCGAAGACTTGTAGATCGTCTAATTCATTTCTCATTTATGTGAATGCTAATGTCAGACACATTTCTTGCAGAGAGAAAGACACGATATTCACTCACGGACAGTTATATGTTGCGTTGTCACGATGTAATTCCATACACGGAATCAAACTTCAATGTGATATTGATGAAAAGGTAAAAGTGAAAAGAGATCGAATGTATGGTGACAGAAGTGCGCTGTGTGACATGCAGATCACGCAGCACGGCAGCAGTAATCCAGTAGCTGATCGAGCAAAGAGAAGGTTAAAAAGAAATGTATTTGTTTCCCATTGTATCACCATTTATGAGGGGATTTCGGAGGATTGACCACATCACCTTGGGGTGCGTCCAGCCCCCCTCTTCATAACGTGAGTGGCAGAGACGTGGGGAAAGGGTGAGGGGGTGTAGGTGTCGGTTGGTGACAAAAGCAAACTGGGGGCAAAGCCCCCTAGTTTATGTTTAAATTGGTCTTAAAATATAGTCTGATATAATAATAATACATTTTATTTATATAGCGCCTTTCCCATGCTCAAGGCACTTACAGAATATAAGAAGAATGGCAGGGTATACAGTATATAGCGTTGTACAAACCAGATAAATAAATAAAGAAGATTACGACAGTGAATTCAGAGAAAAAGCCTAACAGACAACATAATTGATGGTCTCGCACACACACACACAGGTTACATGAGCATCTTGACAGAGAGGTAAACTGAGAGAAGGGTAATAAAGTCAAGTAGAGCTAAAAGCCTTCCTGAACAGATGAGTTTTGAGTTGTTTTTTTAAAAGAATTCATGGAGTCAGCTGACCTGATTAATTTCGGAAGGTCATTCCAGAGTCTGGGCGCTATACAGCTGAAGGCCCTGTCACCCATGGAGTGTAGATTAGTGAGGGGCACAACAAGATTACCAGAATCAGAGGACCTTAGTGGGTGGGCAGGCACATAGTGATGGAGAAGGTCACTGATGTAGTTTGGCGCAAGGTTATTTAAGGCTTTGTAGGTTATTAATAGGATTTTATATTCGATTCTGTGACACAGGGAGCCAGTGAAGACGGAACAGGATGGGTGTTATGTGCTCGCTGCTGCTGGTTCGAGTAAGGACTCTTGCAGCCGAGTTTTGAATAAGTTGGAGCTGTGATATAAGATTAGAAGGGACACCTGCCAGTAGGGAGTTACAATAATCGATGTGGGATGTGATAAAAGCATGGACAAGTTTCTCAGCATTAGAGGAGGAGAAGAAGGAGTGAACACGGGATATGTTATGGAGGTGAAATAAGAAAGGGAGGAATCAAAAATGACACCAAGATTCTTTACAGTAGAGGCAGGTCTGATGAGATCACTGCCAAGATGGACTAGGAAGGAGCTCATTTTATTAAGTAGCGCTTTAGTGCCAATTTGCAGGAGTTCAGTTTTGTTGCAATTTAATTTTAAAGAGTTCTGCTCCATCCAGGTTTTAATTTCACTAAGGCAGGTTGTGAGCTGAGAAAGCTCTGATGAAGTTCCACTTTTAACATTGAAATAGAGTTGAGTATCATCTGCATAAAAATGATAGCCCAGTTCATAGCTATGGATAATATGGCCAAGGGGAAGCATATAAATACAGAAAAGAAGAGGGCCGAGGACAGAGCCCTGAGGAACTCCTTGTGAGACTGGCGCTGAGCTGGATCTGCTGTTGCCAAGACTAACAAACTCTTGCCTATCAGTCAGATAGGACTTGAACCACTGGAGGGCAGTGCCAGAGATACCCAGCATGTTCTCCATTCTGGACAGTAGGATGTCATGTCTGACAGTGTCAAATGCTGCACTGAGGTCTAACAGAATTAATATGCTAGTTTGTCCAGAGTCTGCTGCCATAAGCAAATCATTGGTTACCCGTAGCAGAGCAGTTTCACAGCTGTGCCATGCCGTGAAACCAGACTGAAAGGGTTCCATCAAATTATTAGAGGTTAGGTAATTGGTGAGTTGGGAAGCTACAACACGCTCAAGAACTTTTGACAGGAAAGGTAAGTGGGAAATAGGCCGGAAATTGTTAAGATTGTCAGCATCAAGACCAGACTTTTTTAACATTGGGGTTACAGAAACGATTTTAAAAGTGAGTGGCACAGAGCCAGTGTCAAGGGATGAGTTTATTATTGTTGTAACAGTCGGGATTATGGCATGAAGGCAGGATTTACATAGTGTGCTGGGGATGTGGTCCAGTACACAAGTAGTCGGCCTCATCTTACAAAGCAGGTTATTAACAGACGCAGATGTGACTGGTGAGAACTTAGACAAGGAGCTGGATGGAGTGGGAAAACAGGGAGAGATATAAACAGATGATGTATTTATGTTAGTTGAATTATTTAGATTTTGTTACAGAAAAAGTGGAGGAATTCCTCACAGTCTTCAGTAGAAGAGGTAGTTGGGCCAGATGCGGGTTCGAGTAGTTTATTAACTACAGAAAACAAAACCCTTGGGTTATCATGGCCATTTTCTATTATTCTGCCATAATGGGTGTTCTTGGCAGAAGTTAGTGCTTCTCTGTAAGCTCTTTGGTGGTCAGAGAAAGCCTGGATGTGCACAGTGAGGCCAGTCTTACGTGACATTCTCTCAAGGCGTCGGCCAGCTGCTTTCATAGATCGCAATTCTGAGTTATACCAAGGGGCCGAACGTTTAAAGGAAACACCCTTATGTTTTAAAGGAGCTGTTTTATCTAGTGCTGAATGAAGGGCTGAGTTATAGTGGTCAACAAGACAATCTAGTGTTGACGGAATAGCTGAAGAGAGTAAAAGATCAGAAATGGATCCAGAAAGGATAGAGGGACAGATATTTTTAAGGTTTCTGTAAGAAATTTGTCGTTTACAGGTAAGAGGAGGGAAAGGCAGTGAGACAGTGAAAAATACTGCTTTATGGTCAGAGAGTCCCAAATCAGTGCTGTAAATGTTGGCAACAGATAGTCCAGAAGTGCAGATCAGATCCAATATATGACCGCCAGAGTGGGTTGGAAAATCAACATGTTGTGTCAAGTCAAAGCAGTCCAGTAAGGATAGGAATTCATTTCTCAGTTTAGATGTGGGGATGTCAATATGGATGTTGAAATCACCAAGAAGGATAATTCTCTGAGAGTAAGAGCTTAGGTGGGTCAAAAGTTCAATCAGATCGGATAAGAAGGATGCATTGTATTTTGGGGGACGATAAAGAACAATGAGTGAGACGGGACCTGATTTCGTTATTAGTTTAAGAGCCAGACACTCAAAAGACAATGGACAGTCAATTGGGATTCGTTTGATGTTTAAGTCTGCTCTGACAATTACGGCAAGCCCACCGCCTTGTCTTGAGCTGCAGGGCTCTGTGTGGAAAGTGAAACCAATTGGAGTCGCCTCCGTGAGAGACGTAAATTCATTTGGTTTTTGCCAAGTCTCCGTTAAACACAGAATATCAAGTTTGGTGTCAGTGATGAGTTCTGACAGCACCAATGCTTTGCCATTAGGAGATCTCAAGTTAAACAGTGCAATATTAGTTAATGAGGCTTCTTTTTGCACAGAGCCGTGATCAGGGTTTATTTCCACATAATGTAAATTTGGCACACTGACACTTCTATTTCCAGGGCCATGAGAAGGACAGCGTATTCCTGAGCAAATGCTGCTGGTGGTCTTTTCATTCGCAGCCCGGCGGTGGCGGTGACCTGACCCGCGATGTATATATTTTAGGTGCTGCAAAATACCGGCGTCTTTTAGGATGTTCCAGTCAGACCATTTGCTCTGGACAAACTGTTTAATAAGAAGGAGTTTGTCATAAGAGTATTTTAGCATAATAGTGAGTAATACTTATCTGATAGCAGTGGAGAAACAGCACAGAACAGCGGAACCAGTAGGACAGGCGGGTGTGGTAGCGTAGGTGAGAGGTGATAGCAAGCAGCAGAAAGCATAGCAGGAGGAGGTAGCAGGATTTGGAGTTTCCAATACACAGCCACAAACAGTAACGCTTGGTAATTTCAGGCGTGATCGCCCCGGAGCCACAAGCCAGGTTAGTATCAGATCAGTTCCCAGTCATAGAGTACTGTAAGATGAAATGGGAGCAGATCAGCATAGCGAATATAATCACAGAAACAGATCATCCCGAGGTCCTAGATCGCCAGGTACAAAGAAATGTTCGTAGGTCTCGTCCCATGATCCATAGACTCAGCTGTTCCCAGTCAAAGTAGAGTCCATAAAATCTGTAAATATTAAGCCAAATCCATGCAATTCGAATCAGCTGTATCCATGAACTATACGTACAATAAAAGAAATAAAACAAGCGTAAGAAAGTGTAGAATTAAGGGGAATTTTGCGAAAGTGTTGTTAACAGGGAGGAGCGGCAACAACATCCATGTGCCAGCGTCCCCTCACCTGCGTTCATCTAAATTATAATAATGAACAAACACAGTCTAGTTTAACTAATAATGTACATATTCTTACACCAGTAAAGGCGCAGTGCACAATAATGTGCAGTGAATACACTTGACTTGAGCATTCATAGTTTTTCTTTCTCTGTACATTTATCATTCATTTGCTCAGAGGTTGATGCGCTTGCTGCTTCCTGAGCAGCTCTTCTTATCTCCACCCTAGCGGCCCGCTTATTCACTTCTTTCGTTGGCATCTTTTTCACATTAAAACTGATTAAGTCAGTGTTTGTGTTGTAATTACTTAGTATGTTTTCCTTAATTTTACACTGAAGCTGGCACTTAAGTCTTCAATCTGCCTCATAGAATGATTTAAGATATATAGAGGTAGGGGAAATGACAGCGAAGGTGGTAGGGATGAGAACAGCGCTGTGCTGGCCGCTGCCAAGAGTTGGTTCTACAATAAAATAAATAAAAATAATAAGAGGAATAACCTTGGAGGTCAATCATCACCCTGAAAGCGGATAGCAGATGTCACGTAGTATATGTGAACCAAATTTCAGGTCAATAGTTCAAATGGTTTGCTTGGTACATATTGAATACCTCATTCAAACATTCACAGTGTACAGTAGGTTGTAAATACTGTAGTATGTGAAACCCTTTGCTGACGACTTCAAAAGAAGCTACCTGGAGTCAGGAGTTAGCAAAATAGGGGTCAATCAGTGAAACGTGATTGGAGGTTTGGTTTAGAGCAGGGGTCCTCAATCACAGTCCTGGAGGGCCACAGTGGTTGCGGGTTTTTGTTCTAACCCAGTTGCTTAATTAGAAAGCAATTCTTGCCAATAATTTAATTTCATGGCTTGTTAGTGCTTTAACTCTACTATGTCAGGTAATTCTCGTATCCTAGATTTTCTTCCCCTTTCTAAGTTTATCATCCTAATGATTTGATGGCTAAAATGGAGGAGTAATTCTCAGTCCTTCACTTTTTTCTCTTCACTTTCCTTCCAAGTATTTAACTAAACCCAATAGTGCCTGATAAATGCACACAGGTGTAAATGGTAACAAGCTAAAGGGAGAACTGCTCTTTTGACATTTGCATGTTATTGCTAATTAGGAGCAATTAAAAACCGAGAATATGGCTGTTTAAGACTAAAATAAGCAATAAGGGTTCAAAATCTTAACAAACGAGACAACTAAAGTGAAACAGAAGTGTTACTTGAGCAGTAAGTGCTTCTTATTAAGCAATTGGGTTAGAGCAAAAACCTGCAGCCACTGCGGCAATCCAGGACCGTGAT
Organism: Erpetoichthys calabaricus; assembly: GCF_900747795.2. Classification (NCBI taxonomy): domain Eukaryota; kingdom Metazoa; phylum Chordata; class Cladistia; order Polypteriformes; family Polypteridae; genus Erpetoichthys; species Erpetoichthys calabaricus. The sequence goes on from NC_041404.2 coordinate 27,614,854, forward strand.
TGAGGACCCCTGGTTTAGAGCTACGCTGACGAATAAAAAAAGTCAGAAAAATTTTGAGCTTGCTGTTCACAAGAAACATCTCCTAATGTGATGTATGCGATGCAAAAAAAGAGATCTCAGAAGAGCTATTGATTTGCAAAAAACTGGAAAAGGTTACAAAGTAATTTCACAGAGTTTAGATGTTAATTGGTCCACAGTTAGGTAAATTGTGTATTAAGGGAGATGATTTAGTACTGCGACTACTCTCTGTAGACATGGGCACCCAGTCAAGATGAGTCAAGAGCTACAATGTAGAATGCTCAATGAGCTGAAAAAGAAACCTAGAGTAACAGCTGAGGGCTTGAAGAAATCTTTGGATCAGGTTAACATCTCTGTTCATAAGTTTATGATACACAAATTAATTGAACAGGCATGCGATGGTGCAGGTAGGCTCCACATTTCCTTATGTTTTCGGGAGTCTCTTGAAGTCCCCACAGTTGATAACATAACTAAGGATGAGCCAGGCGAATCAAGAAACACACACACCCATTGCAAGGGGTTGGTGCAAAGTTCTCAGTGCGTTTATAAAAACAGAACTGTTCAGTGATTCAAAATGTTCCATAAATACATTATCTGTAAAAACTAAGGTGCTGAAGTGGAAGTTAAAAGTCATCCAATAAATATTCCATTAAAATAGAGGTTACAAATCTCAAAGAGACAGATCCTTTTAAAATACACTCAAGAGCCCCTATGCTTCCCTTCTAACTTCCACTCATCCTGGTCAGACCTTTCAGTAGAAGGAGACACATGTGAATTCACCTTTCATTGACAGGCCCAGGTCCCTGCTGCCCATGGCCCCAGCAGGGCGCCGTACTAAACCTCATCCATCTCCTGCTGCCAGTCCCTTGGTGTCTGCAGGAACACCTCCAGGTTTGGGTCCCGATTGCCTATGGCATCCAGCCTGGCTTCCAATCCCACCTTAACACATTTCCTGCTGCCAGTCCGTCAACATCTGTGGGTGACCACACATCAGGCCGCTCCTACTTCCTATGAGATCACTCAGCAGGAGCCCTTCTTTCTCAGCCTCAGGCTCATGCATTCCTGAGGTTCACTCCTGACCACCTGCCTCTCACTCCTTTCAGTTTTCTCTCTCTCTCCCTGCCTCTCTCTCTTTCTCTCCGTATCTGTCTCTTCCTTTATCTCTCCATTTAACCTCTGCTCTCCTTCCTTGCCTTTCTCTGTCCTTTCTTATTCTTTCTTTATTGCTGACTCCCCATTATATCCCTCTGTGGGTGCAGCGTCTCAAAAAGCCAATAAAGCAATCAAGACAGACCACACCCTCATGAGCAGGTGCGCCCCATCTCAATCACTCCACCAACCTCCCACACTCACACGAGAATGCATACCCACCACCAAGTTTGAGCCGCCTGTTTAATTTTTTATTTATTTAAAAACTGACCACTGAATGCTAAAAGCGTAGACCCTCATGGTGTCCATGGCAGGGCCCAAAAAGGAAGCTTTTGCTGACCAACTAAAATATTCATCCACACCTGAAGTTTGCCAAAGACCACTTTGACTCTCCACAGCACTTTTGGGAAAATGGTTTGTGGACAATGGAAACTATGGTTGAATTGTCTGGGAACAATATACATCAGTACATGTGACATAAAAAGGGCACTGCATCCAAACATGAAAACATCATCCCAACACTGAAGTACAGTGGAAAGAAGCATCAAGATTTGGGGTGGCTTTGCTGGCTGGGGGCAAATCAAGTTTATCAATGCATCCTACAGGATAGTGTCAAGGTGGCTGGCTGTCTGCAAGTTGGGTGATGCAGCAGGACAATGACCATAAACATTGAAGTAAATCTACCACATGGCTTCAAAAAAAAAGAAAATCTGCCTTTCGGAGTGGCTCAGTTTGACCCTAGAGCTTAACCTAATGCTCTGGAGTGACTGCAAGAGAACCATCCATACCAGATATCCTAAAAATAATGGCTGAGCTGAAACAGTTCTGTAAGGAAGAATGGTCCAAAATTCCTGCTGAATGTTGCACAGATCTGATCCACAGTTACTAAAAGCACTTGTTTGAGGTCACTGCTGATAAAGGAGCTTCCACCAGCCATTAAATCTGAGGGTTCACTTACGTTCTCCACGGCACTTTGTGAGTATTTGATGGGTGTGTTCAATAAAGACATGAAGGATTGTAATTGTTTCTGTGTTATTAGCTTAAGGATATTGTGTTTGTCTAAATGTGTAACTTCAAAGAAGAACAGATCACATTTTGTAATAAGTTCTTGTAGAAAAACAGGTAATTCCAAAAGATTCACAGACTTTTTCTTACTATTGTAAATAGGGATGGGAATTGATAAGATTTTCACGATTCCGATTCCATTTTCGATTCTGTTTAACAATTCGATTCTTTATCGATTCTCCTATCGATTCTTATTTTTAAAAAAGGAGAACACACAGGTCGATTAACTTAGAACTTTGTTTAATATCTTATCTTTGAACAAGATAGAAATTTAGGAGTAGCATGACCTTACAAACCCAACAGTGAGATCTTAAGAGATCCACAGCCTACGGCTCCTCGATGGGGTGCCATGGGGTCCCCAGAAAAAAATGTGTAAATGTAAAATAATAATAAAATAAATATTCTTCTATAGCAATAACAAAGTATAACATACATTATTCTGTGGCAATTACACAAGAATGTCCAGTAACATTTACACTCTCCTTTTTAAAAGTATATATGAGCTGAGCACTCAAAAATAAAACTACATCAGCCAGCAACAAATACAATCAACTCAAGTCCAATGGAACTGTGCACAGTGCAATTCTGCAACCATCAACTATTTTGACAGCTACATCCATGTTGGCCGCATTATCAACAGTGGCTGCCACAACCTTGTCTTTGATACCATACTCCTCCAAGATCTCATCAGTCTCCTCTGCTACAGCTGTCCCTGTCTGTGCCTGGTACACTGGTTTGGTTTTGAGGACTTTTTCTTGAGCCTGGCCATTCCTGACACAATGCAGCGTTACTGTGAGGTAATGATCTTGACTAAAACTTGCCCATCCATCTGCAGTGACGGCTGCCTTCAACACGTTTCAGCTCAGAAATGGAAACGGATGAAACATCTGGTAAGAGGAGAACACGCAAATTTGACATTCCCTGACTTAGCATACAATTAAACACATTCACTTACCGAAAATCGGGGGCATCTACTGTGGCAAATGCGTGCAAGCTTTTTACCACAAACTTAAGTCACTGCTCGGTGACATTCGTCTATCCTGGCCTGTGTCATTTTACTTTTCCCCGCCTCTGTGAAAGGAGAAGCTACCGGTAGACTGCAGCGAGAACTGCCAGCATCTGAGACAGCCAGACTCTGTCTGTCTCTCTCGTCATGGTCATCTAAATACAATGCACAGTAATAGCAGGTTTTGCAATAAGGTAAATCGCGCTAACATAATATGCAATGTTAGTTGATTAGTTACCTGCCGTATTAACGGGAGAGGACCTGCAAACGTTACCGCTGCTGCTGGGTTGAGATTAACTAGTCCGGAGCGGATTAAAAACACAACATTCATTTAAGGTTATCGCGTGTTTTGTGTGCAGATACTTTTGCATATTCGTAGTGTTTCCTCCCTTTGATTAAATATCTACTTTGCAAGTATTGCAAGTTGCCCTGTTGTCATCCTTTCTCGTAAAGTATAACCAAACTTTTGAGCATTTGTGCCACTTAGGCGCCATGTTTCCGGCTGGGTAAATGACGCTACGCAACGCGGTGACGTCATTCGAGGCGACTGGAATCGATAGGGGAATCGTTTGCAAAAATGGCAAGCAATTCCAAGGAATTGAAACAGTGGGAACCGGTTCTCAACAAGAACCGGTTTTCGATGCCCATCCCTAATTGTAAATGGACTCTGGCCTAAACTTCAGATCACACATGAACCATATTGCAGGAAACACATTTTTCCATGTAAGGAACACTGCAAAGATTAGACCTTTCATCACTCTGCAAAATGATGAGAAATGAATCTGTGGTTTTGTTTTTAGCCGACTAGATCACTGTAATGGACTCCTAACATGATTACCTAAGAAAGATATCAATTTGTTGCAGGAAGTTCAGAATGCGACAGCAAGAGTCTTAACCAGTAAAAGAAAATGTGAGCACATCACAGCAGTTTCAGCATCGTTACATTGTTTGTACTGAATTTTAATCAATATTTCTAATCAATACCTGATCATTTTTACAATTTAATACTAGCATATACTTAAATGAAGTTGTAACAATGGATTACTAAAAACGTAAGAAAAAGGAGTGAAAATAACTAAATGGTTAACTAAATATGGCTTAAAGCTCGTGCCTGTGAGGCTTTTGCCTCATCTAGACAAACCTTACCAAGATAGTTGCTATGGTTAAAATGAAGTAGATGTGTTATGATCACCCCCTTAAAAAGCGAGAGCAGACTAGTGAGAAAACCCAGATACCCCTATTATGAAGCGGTGATAAGGTTAATGAGAAAACCCATAAGACACCCCTATTTATGAAGTGATGTTTCAGAATAATGGAAGAATTGACATGTACAGTATATGAAGTTACTGGTGGCCGTAGTCGATTGGCTAAGATGATAGAATTCTGCATATTAAGAGTCAGACGACGTGATTTATTAGGTAAGGTAATGGTAATAGGAAAGTATAAAAGGGAATGAATTGTTTTCTTGATTGCTCACTCCATGGACTGAGACATTTGTGTATATCTATGTGCAAATACAGAATCATTCTGCATTTTCATCTGGTCTCCGGGAATGATTTATTTGAATATAAAGGAAAGTTTTTTTTTTCCACAGCAGTTACCTGTGCCCTTTAGAATTGAATTTAAAATATGATTAATGGTATAAAAAATCTTGGTCCTTCTCACATTTTGGTGTGCCTGCCCCCTTGTATTCCCAGACGTAATATTAGATCTTCAAACACTAGGTTGCTTATTATTCCAAGAACTAAGCATAAAGGAAGTGGTGAGGTGAAACTGAAGTACTTTATCGATAGATTTGTGGAAGTACTAGAAAAACATTTTTAAATTTGGCTTCTTCAAAGCTACATTTTACTTCCACTTCTAACAGATTAAATATGTATTGACATATCATATAATTTTTGGATTTACAATCATTATTAAAATCTACTTTTCATTGCTTTCTGTTCCAGTTTTCTGTGCCCGCCACCACCACCTGATTAAAGTACTGGGTAAGTGCCTGTGATGTTGGAATAAATGTGGCCATTCCAACTGTGCTTGAGACCCACTGCATCAAATCTTCTAGGGTGAAGTTTAAAAACAATAGCAACTACTTAAGCACATTTATGTTAGGTAGAATGCCCAGTGGGGGTGGGTGGTCTTTTGGCCTTGGAACTCATGCAGATTTTTTTTTTTCCAGTATCACTCCAGCTGGAGTTTTTAATTTTTTCACTGTCCTCCATAGATAGATAGATAGATACTTTATTACATAGTATCAAACTTATCATAACTTAAAAGTGAATCCATAATTAAGCTCGATTACGTGTATATCTGTTCTATTTAATGGGGTATTGATGTAATCCTGTTTACTATGCTTAGTATTTCATTTTTTTTTCATTCCTATACTTATTTATTTCTAATTTGCTCTTTTCTTACAAGTTTTTCTTTAGCATCTTGTAAAGTACCTTAAACTACATGCCTTGTTTGAAAATGTGCTATAGAAATGAATGTTATTTTATAGGTATGGTGGCACAGTGGTTAGCGATTTTGCTCCAGTTTTCCGTGCACATTCCCAAAGATGTTTTCCTGTTAGGTTAACTGCTGTGCTGCTGTCCACCATAAAACATAATCCTCTTTCTGTGCAACAAGGTTCTTTTTAGTGATGGCCCACCCATATGCCACTTACCAGCTACTGTACACGACTGTTCTGCCCTGATTCTAAACTTCCCCAGAATGAGTGGGCCTTACATAGGACTGGAGACTTGTCTAAACTGGGACAGCTGTGGCCCTTAAATGGATTCGGTGGGCTTGAGAATGTGACCTTCTTTTAGAACTCACACTCAAAATGACAGTGGCTCTACTGTGCTGCCTGGCCTGGCAGTTCACTCCTATGTTAATTCAATTTGTTTTCCCAGGTTTGTTTTATTTATTTTTTTAAATTCCCCTGTGATTAGCCACACTTCAGAATCTTGTGCTCTGCCTTAAAGCTCCAAAGTCCTTGGTTCAAATACTTGGACCTGGGATACTGCCTGTATGGCGTTCCAACATTCTCTTGGTGACCAGGAGGGGTTTTCTCTTGGTACTACAATCGTCTCTATCCCAAAGAAGAACAGATTTGCTTAACTGGCAGCTGTAAATTGGCTCCTAGCTTCTGTAATACCGCTCACTGCCATGCGATGTGGCCGTGGCTTTTCTCCTGATTGATATGCCACATGCTCACTGTGTGAAAAACCCAATGTCAATAAGATGGCAGAGGAAGTCTGCACCTCCAGTTCTTTGGTCTTGTATGACTGTCTGTGGCACTGGTAGTATATGACTTCTGTTTGCAATGAAAGCGATCAGTCAGCCTGTGCAATGTGCTTCAGTGTCGGCAGTGCTTGCCTTGCTTCTTTTCTGGCCAAGATATTTTGAGACCAAGGCCCAGTGGCTTGTGAGGTTTTGCATGTCAGACAGATAAACCTTAGCATTTCTGTATATATAGAACAATGGCTGCCATCACATCATTCAGGTGGATGCTGCACATTGGTGGTGGAGGACATTGTTTCCAATTGAGTATCTAGGACAAGTAATTAACTGTCCACCTTTGCAAATTAATGGCCAGACTGTGTCTGTGATTTAGTCGTTTAAATTCCTAGAGACTTCTTTCGCGAATACATTAAAATGAGACAACCACATCACCTCCATCATCAAGAAAGCCAGGCAGAGGTTGTTCTTCCTTTGACAGCTTAAAAAGCTTGGCATATCAAGGTGGATATTGTTAAATTTTCACTCAGCCATCATTGAGAGTATTGTGACCTTCTTTATCAAAGTTTAGCTTCCTTCTGCCTTCTCTCTTTCTAAGAGTCAGTTGCAGTGGGTGATTTGTTCAGCTGAGAAAATCATTGGCCATTGTCTCCCAACATTAAAATATCTGTTCATCACCAGATCAGGAAAGATTCAGGTGACTCCACCCACACCAGCAGCATCTGTGCATTAAATTGCCATCACAGAGGATGCACAGGTCTATTGTGAACCACACTACACGCCATTTCCGCAGCTTCTTTCCTCAAATTATTCAGATCCTAAATAAACTTATAGAGGGTTACTCCTAACTGTTTTTGCAACATATAACTAGTAAATACTTCATATTTGCTCAACTTGCACTATTTGATATCCATATTATTTTGTGTAGTTTTTCTATCTATTGAGTTAACTATTGAAGTTTGTAAATGTTTTGTTCAAAAAATTGCTGTATTTGTATAGTGGTCTGCACAGTTTCAGGTTAATGGTGGGTTGAAATTGTGTTGCCTTGAGTTAGCTATATCTTGTATCCCATGTTTGCATGTAACTCAAATAAATTCTAGTATGTTTCACATGCTAGCAATAAAGTGATTCTGATTATTGTTATTATCATTTTAATATTAATAAGGGGACTATGTCTCAGATCTAAATAGCAGAATATACTTTAGCTGCTGCCCTTTTATTCTCTTCTAAATTTATTTCTTGTAATTCAGCTGTATTCTAAGTGCTCATATATTATCCATCCATCCATCCATTTTCCAACCCGCTGAATCCGAACACAGGGTCACGGGGGTCTGCTGGAGCCAATCCCAGCCAACACAGGGAACAAGGCAGGGAACCAATCCTGGGCAGGGTGCCAACCCACCACAGGACACCCACAAACACACCCACACACCAAGCACACACTAGGGCCAATTTAGAATCACCAATCCACCGAACCTGCATGTCTTTGGACTGTGGGAGGAAACCGGAGCGCCCGGAGGAAACCCACGCAGACACGGGGAGAACATGCAAACTCCATGCAGGGTGGACCCGGGAAATGAACCCGGGTCTCCTAACTGCGAGGCAACAGCGCTACCACTGCGCCACCGTGCTGCCCTCATATATTATTGTTATTTAAAATTGTTTTCTATTTTCCTATACTATATAAAGTTACTTATGAGGTCTACAAAGGTGAAGATTTTGGTTGAAAAATAAGATGTGAAATTAATCTTTGTCCTCAAAAGAGGACTACCAAAGTTCCAGTGATTAAGTATCCCAGAGGGAGTAACTCTGCACCCCCTGAATCCCCATTTCCTTTAGGACTCCCCTTTACTGGAACACCCGAGACTGGACACCACCCTCCCTTAAAATGGTCACTGGGAAAAGTGCACTGAAGAGTACAGCATCTTGGGAAAAAGTATTCAGTGACAGAATGTGTCTCCAGGCAGGTTGAATCAAGTTTGGCTGTGAAGTATTTATTAAAAACTTACCCTCTATTACTAGGGAGGCAAGTCCATAAGAGGCAATGATGTAAATCAGGACGTAAGACATCATTTCTTGCTGAATCAGGCCAGAGAAGGATAATTCAATAAAGATGGCGCACGTGTAGGCGTTCTGTATGCCCGTTTCCAAGCAGATGGTCCGACATCTAAAAAACAGACCACCATTCATTATGGAAATAGACCATTCAGGTGAAGTCAATTTTATTTATTTTGAGGTCATCTTGTTAATTAAAGTAACATTTAAAAATTGAAATCTCAGAGGAAGAAAAACAACAAATGTGATTCTTTCAGCTGCTACTCAGGCACCATTAGTGGCTTGCAGTTATGCTGTCTACATCCAGACAAATTACGATAATAAAAAATAAACGGACTGGTAGGGGTATCAAACCAAAACTGTAACTAATATCATTTTGGGTTCAGTTGTTGCTTCCTCATTATGCAATTTTTAATTTACATGATGGACAGTTCAGATATATGATGTGTTTTTCACTTCAAAATAATATATTAATAGCAAAATAAAATAATTAATATCCAGCATCCGTATCCAATGCCCAGATGCTGTCCATGTGGAGTTTGCACGTTCTCTTTGTGTCTCTGTGGTTGTCCTCTTGCTGGCCTGAGGGTGTGTGTTGGCCCTGCAATGGACTGCCCTGTCCATCCAGTGCTGGTTTCTGGCTTGTACCCAGTGCTGCCAGGTTAGGCCCCTGCCACCCTAAACAGGACTGAAAAGGTTTGAGTATGTTATATTAGTTATAATTCTGGCATGAATCCTACTTTACACCTACAAATGAAGGTATAAAAACATCAATACCAGACTGGCTTTTCAAGATAAACCCATCTTGAGGTTAACAGGATTTTGTCAACTGGAAATCCAGCATAAAACTTTTTTTTTTAATGCAAAAAAAAAACAAAACTTTAAGGCCTGTTAGTGTTCTGGTTGCAATGATAACCAAGAATCATCCATCCTCCATCCATTAACAAAGTGTTTAAACCTGTTTTGGCTCACAAGATGGGAGATAATACCTGAACCGAATGCCAGTACATATTCACACTGGGAGAAATTTACATGTCTGTCTTTGGTGTGTGGAAGGAAGACATTGGGAGAACATGGAAACTACACTATGTGAGCTCCCAGGCTGACATTAAAACCCAAGAATCTGGAGCATGTGAGGTAGCAGAGCTTACCACTGGGCCATTATGCTGCTTCCAAGGAAATATACTCGGCTTAAAAAGGGCTGGAACAGTTCAGAAGGGCATGGATAGCTGAATTATTAGGAAATTCTAAAAGCTAAAAGCTGTGCCTCCTAACAGATGTGGCTATTGTTATTGTCCAAGGCCATAGCTTTTCCTTTCTATATCAAATAATGATAAATAAAATAAATATTCATCCATCTGTTTTCTCAATCCACACTTTCCATTACTGGGTATTATTTTTGTTGCAGGTCCAGGTAAGATGGGAGCTATAGATGGGATGCCAATCCTCACACACAGAGCCACTAATGTACCTAATGTTATTATGAGAGGGATACAAAAAAGAACTAAATGAGCATGAGGACAATGTGTTCAGAGTCAGTGACCTGAGGAGAGCTGAAATCAGATCATTACAAGAACTAAAAAGTACAAACACATAACTCCAGTTCTCAAGTTCTTACACCATAATGGCGTAGCTAGAGTTTTTGTCGCATGGGGCAGACCTTGAGTTTGCCAAACCCAAACTTACAAAATAAAATATAATACATATTAAACAATAATTCACATTAGCTTACCAAAGGTCTATCAAACAAAATTGTCAAAAAAGTCTAAAGTTTAAGTAAACTAAAGTTTATTAAATAGGGCTGCCAGTAAACAAGTGCCACCCAGAGTGAACCACCCAAGATAAGCCAGTGCCTTACACTGGCTCCCAGTTAAACTTAAGGCTGATTTCTAAATCCTCCTTCTTACACGTAATGCCTTAAATGGCTAAAGCCCCACTTACTGATCTGAATTTCTTATTACACCCATCAATAATCATAAATCGTGTATTTGCCTGAATCTGAACGAAAGCAACTTATACCCTTTACCTCTTTGTTGAATCTAGTTTATCTAGTTTTGTTTTGTTATTTTTTTCTTTGAATTACTATTTTCCCTTTTTGTTCTCTGTTTTGATCTTTCAGTAAATGATTATATCTGATATGTTATAATTTGTTTGATTGAGTAGCATGTCATTGTAAGGTTCTGCTTTTTGAAAATAAGTGAAAATGTATGAAAACATTTTTAACACTTTTCAGGCAGACAAGCTTATCTCTAAATGTATAAAATCCAATGTCTGTCTGTCTGTATGTCTGTCCACTTTTCACAAGAGAACTACTTAATGGATTTAGCTCGAGTTTTTTTCTATAATTTGTTTGAACATTCCAGTTGATTTTACAACTTCTTTCATCGCGCTAAGTATCATAGTTTGGTTGCGGCACTGATTTATTTGCGTAAATCCAAGAGAGATGCAGTGGGCTGAGGGAAGTGGGGTGGGACCTTTCTCACTCATGTTTCAGTCTTGGGGCATACCTTACCTCTACTTAGCTAGCGAACAAGAGACTTACTTAATGGATTTAAATCAGATTTTTTTCTAGAATTTGTTTGAACATTCTGGTTGATTTTGCGACTTCTCTTATCACGCTAAGAATCATAGTTCACTTGCAGGAGTGATATATTCGCACTAATCCTAGACAGAGGCTGCGGTCCGAGGGGAGGGGGAAGAGTGACTAGGGAGCTGGGCAGGGACCTCCTCACTCATGCGCCAGCCTCTGTTCAAGTCGTCTATCTGTCTCCACATTTTGGAATGTAACTTGCCTCCGCTTAGCTAGCAATACCTGTTTGTTTATTGATTTTTAAAGTTTGTCCTGTTTCACTACTACGTGGAACGGCTGTACTTTTATATTGGAAAGTATTGTATAATGTAGTGATTAAGACACATGAGCTTAAACCCATGCTTGTGGTTCATATTCTGCCTCTTATTCTTGGTCTAACCCTGAGATAATCAGTTGTAAATAATAAAAGTGAACAATGAAACTGAACCTTGAACTTGTCAGTCCCTCTGGATAAAGATGTCAGGCTGTAGTAACAACATTCTCTGATTTGCCAAATCAAATTTCAAAGTAACATGGACAGTGCCTTTCCTAGCAGAACAGGATGCAAGGCAGACACCAACCCTGGACAGGGCACCTATCTTTCATGGGGTCCTACAATAACAGTATTACCAAATAGAACCTGTATAAAAGCAGGTGCCCACCTCCTGCCACTTTTGGTCCTTACTTTTAAACACAGTGTTTGCAGATTTTACTTTTTTTGTTTCATTTCTAACCTTGCCCAAGACTGACGTGAAAGTCTTGCGAATAGAAATCCAAGGCTATAGCCAATGCAAGGAGACAAGAATCCAGCACAGATCACCGATGCACTTATGTTCCACATCTGTCCATTAATCACTACAGCACCAAAAAATACAATCATTGTCAGGGTGCCCACGATGAAGCCAACCTAAAAAAAAAAGTCAAACTATAGTCATGCATTTAACAAAATCCTTCTGTTTTGTGTCTCATTGGAGACATGTTCCACATTATCATTTAAAAGAATGAGACCTCATTATGGGTGGCGCAGTGGGTAGCGCTACTGCTTTGCAGTTGGGAGACCTGGGGACCTGGGTTCGCTTCCCAGGTCCTCCCTGCGTGGAGTTTGCATGTTCTCCCCGTGTCTGCGTGGGTTTCCTCCGGGCGCTCCAGTTTCCTCCCACAGTCCAAAGACATGCAGGTTAGGTGGATTGGCGATTCTAAATTGGCCCTAGTGTGTGTGTGTCCTGCGGTGGGTTGGCACCCTGCCCGGGATTGGTTCCTGCCCTGTGTTGGCTGGGATTGGCTCCAGCAAACCCCTGTGTTCGGATTCAGCGGGTTGGATAATGGATGGATGGATGGGACCTCATTATTATTGACATATTTTTCACTCAAAGCTGTCCATTTCCTTTTTTCACAGTATATCAAAAGTCATTTTCTAACCCAATTAACTATGGCCAGGAGCCTATCCCAAATAGCACAGGGTGCAAGGCAGAAACAAACCAGGGACAGGGCACCAGTCAATTTAATATTGCCAATCCACTTGCTTGTATTTGGATGGTTGGAGGAAACCCAAGCAGTCACTAGGAGAACATGCAAACATCACACAGGGGGAACCGGGGACACAAACCCTGGTCTCCTTACTGCGAGGCAGTAGCAGTACCACTGTGCCACTGTACTACCCCACAGGGCCATTTCTGACCTATTCTGACCACAAACACACACACACAATATGCTACTAACACAGGTTAGTTACTTATTTCATTAAAAATACATATATGTAAACAGAATGACAAAATAATAATTATACAACTATAGATCTCTTTTGCATGTAAACTGTATATGTACCAAAACATATAAAACTTAAATAGAACAATAAAATAACAAAATAGAACCATTCTGCATGTAAATAACTTATTTAACAGATTCTTCGCAGAGATAAAGGAAGTACAACAAAATAAATAATAGTAGAAACAGGTCGCTAATAAAAGAAGGGATTTAGCATTGCAAATAAAAGTCTTTTTAAAATCACACACACCTTGACTTTTTTGCAGTAAAACCTTTTATAACATCATTATTTGACATCTTCCCAGACACATCTCTGTTAATGGTCATGATTGCAAGGCCATTGAGATGGTCTTATAACATTGTAGGCTACAGTTATGGGAATAGTGACTACAGTTCTGAGGGCTAGCCACATATCTGAATGTATTTCATTTAAAGTAGTTTCTTGCAAGAAAGGTAAAAGTTCCAATGTGGTCATGTTAACTTTAGGAAAATCCAGGAAAACTTCCATTTCTTGTGCTAGTGCTTTCACATCAAGGTCTGACTGGTCATTGTAGCATCACCATCAGGGAATTTTTTTTTTGCCTGGGGAGGGACAACTGGCATCGTGCTTGTGTAGTGCTAAATGTGTCCCTGCATAATTGTCCCCTTGGAGTGTATGTATTGTTTAAAAATCCCTGGTAGTGTAGTGGCCATGGTGTCCCTGCTGCAGTACCAGTGCTCCTGCCTCAAAGGCCTCCTCACCTCAGGCTCACTCTCTCATCTTAGTACATCTGGATCCGAGAAACAAGCTAAGTGGGTGGTGGCAATGACAGGAGGAAACTGCCTGGACTCAGTAACTCACTGGAGTCTTGACTGCACCCAGGTTAGCTATCACTTACCCTGTGGCGCCGTGCTTGATAGATAGATAGATAGATAGATAGATAGATAGATAGATAGATAGATAGATAGATAGATAGATAGATAGATAGATAGATAGATAGATAGATAGATAGATAGATAGATAGATAGATAGATAGATAGATAGATACTTTATTAATCCCAAGGGGAAATTCACATGAAGAGGAGGAGGAGGGGACTGGGACCCAGCTGTGTATTACATGGGATGACCAGGGGGTGAATCCTGACTTCTGGTCCAGGCAGAGGCTAACTACTGAAGTTGTAGCAGCTCTGCCCCACTGTCATGAATGCGACACACAGGTAGCATGGAGGCTACACGTCACATGAGATGTCTGGCATGCTCCCTGCACTAGTGTATGCAACAGCAGACAGACTGTGCTGTGCATAGTGCAGACAGTGCAGGTGCTGCTGAGGTGCACAATATAAATATTTCTTTGTGCTCCAGTGCAGTCACATGTTTTTAAACAAAATAAAGATTGGAATCTCTACTAAGGGCAGCAGTAATGCACCCTGACCACTAGAAGGCTCTCTGGGATTTGCCTGGAGTGCCTATGTCAAGAAACGGCCCTGCCACCCCACAGCTTACAGGCCCTATACCCAGACCCCACTCAAATTGTCTGACTCATAGTTCACATGGAATTTATGACTCAGAAACTCAGATTTACAGTATGTGTGATACCATGTGAATTCAGCATTATACAAAGAATCTGAAATTAGTCCATCCTGAAGTTAGATTCCTTTTGCCATCACTAGTAAGCTGAGATACTGGATTGCTTAATGGTTAGTAGGCAAAAGAAAAATAATGAGTAAAAAGAAGAAGAGAATGCTTCAAAAAATGAAGACATCAGTAGGAACCAGGTTGCCATGAATAATGAGGTTGTCAAATTAAGATCATTTTTAAAAAATCTTATTCAAAAATCTTTGTTACTCTTGAGTGGAAAATAAAACATGGATGAGACTCCTAACAGAAACACCCCAAAACCGTCATTAATTTGAGAGCATTTCACTTTTAAAGAAATTAGAGTTGTCTGTTGACAATGTCACAATAAATTAACCTAGTGTTACATTTTCACTCAGGCTTAGGTCATGTCAGGCGGGAATGTGTGGAGCCACAGAACATAGGAGAGGCATGGCAGAGTGGTCACAGAGGGAGATAGTAGGTTTAACTGAAATGGTCATCTTATGGGCCATCTTCCACCAAAGTTGTCCGAGTGCTAAACCCATTCCTCTGTCTTTCACACCTCTGGATTATAACAATATATTCATACACTGAAGTCATATATTAATAATTTACATTATACACTACTGATCAAAAGGTTTAGAACTCCCCCATTTTTCTAGTTTTTATTGAAGTTTAAACAGATCAAATCCAGTGAATAACCTGAAATGATGCAGATGTGTGTTAAATTTGCAGATGTTAAAAGTTTGGGTTAGCGAAAGCTAAATAATTATGGAATTTTTTGAGTTAAAGAAAAGGCCTTCCTTCAGGGAACAAGAAACAGATGAACAGTGACTAAAATTAATTAAAACAAGAAAGTTGATGGAAACAGTTCCTACATGTATCCCATCTTTTGTTGATTACTTACAATCCCTCTGTCTGTATAAAAGGAGTGTTGGAACAGACCATGTTGCTGAACTCTCTGAAGCAATTGTTTTTAGAAAAACTAGAACATTAGAAAAATGTAGACAAGAGCAGACTATTCAGCATTCACATTTACTTACTTGGCTGATACCTTTATCCAAGGCGACTTGCAGCATTTATGATACAATTGGTTACATTTCTTTTTGGTTTTTCCAGGTGGAGCCCAGGCAGGCTGACTTGCTCAAAGTCACACAATGTCAGTAGTGGGATTTGAACCCACAACCTTAAGTCTAGTTTTGAATTTCTTTAAAGTCTTACTATCTACTACACTACTTAGTCACTTATTCCATGTGTTCATGGTTCTCTGCGAGAAGAAAAACTTACCAATGTTAGTTTGAAATTTACCTTTAACTTTCCAACTGTGACCCTTTGCTCTTGTTGAACTAATTTTAAAGTAACACTCTTGATCCACTGTACTAGATAGATAGATAGATAGATAGATAGATAGATAGATAGATAGATAGATAGATAGATAGATAGATAGATAGATAGATACTTTATTAATCCCAAGGGGAAATTCACAAATTCCCTCCATAATTTTAGACACTACAACCTTTCACCTCGTTATCTCCTTTTGCTTAAACTGAAAAGACTCAGCTCTTTTAATCAATTTTCATAACTCATCTCTTGTGGTCCTAGAATTAATCTAGTTGTCCTTCTCTTGAACTTTTCTAGTGCTACCATGTCCTTCTTGTAGCCTGGAGACCAAAACTGCACACAGTACTTCAGATGACACCTCACCAGTGCATTGTAAAGCTAAAGCAGAACCTCCTTCGACTTGCACTGTACAAATCATGCTATATCACCTAACATTCTGTTAGCCTTCTTAATGGCTTCTGAACAGTCTGGCAGTTGATAGTGTCATGCCCACTACAACTCCTAAATCCTCATAAAGTGTACTTTCAAGTTTCAAAGAACCCATTGTGTATTCATATCTAATATTCTTCCTTCATTAGTTTTCATTTACTTACTTTAAATTTCAACTGCCACATATTTGACCAACCCTGTATGGTGTCCAGATCCCCCTGACAATATTTTAATATATTTAGACAATATTGCACTTTATATTGCTATCATAATGATGAGAAAAAGGCAATTAACAAAGGAAGACAGACAGACTACTGTAACCCTCAAATGTGCAGGACTTTTCTGCAGAGAAATGACAAATAAAGCCAAGGTGTCAATGAGTACCAATTCCTACACTATCAAAAGGAACTTGAAAACTGGAGAAAACTGACAGAAATACTGTAGATCTGGTAGACCCAAAGCCACAACAGAATCAGAAGAGAAGTTTCTGAGAGTCAACAGCTCATCTCACAGCAAAAATAGAAAGACAAAATCAAATGTGCAGTACACCATGATTGATTGTTCCAAAGTCTTGATATTCCATGGAGCAGACAGTTTTTTTAATTTAGGTGTTGTCACAGGTGTGGGTTTGGGGAGTTCCTTAAGGGAAATGATTCTGTGCATGGAGGAAGGAAATCGAATGTCACATACAATAGTTGCTGACCTGTTTTCCTTTAATGCCCTTAGAATGGAGGAGAAGTCACCAGAAGAGGACCACACACATCTCCACTGTCCTCACATTTAGCAGCAGCCCTTAAAATCCAACCAGAATAGGATGCTAATGTCAAATAAGCAGACCACGTACTGCAAGTCACATCATTGGCTTCCACCAGAAGTTTTTGGGGTTTTTTTTTTCAAAATTTTGTTAAACTCCTTTTGCCAAAATGGTAATTGGACGGGTGGTTATCTGTCTTTTTGTTTTCAACACTGTAAACTCCAGCATTTTTATTTGCTCTTACTGTTAAGGATCATTTTAATTGCCAAATCAAATTCAAATGAGGCTGTAGTTTCCAGACTCTAGCACTTGTAATGAAATGTTTTTGAAAACCCTTTAATCTGAGTAACAGTTTAACATCTTGAGGCGGTGAGGAGCTCAGTGGTTAGCTTAGGACCTCCTTTTATTTATTGTACTGTACTATGAGTGTGCACATGGGAGACAGCTTATAGACTCTAGTAATGGTGATTACCCTCCAAAACAGGGGTTGGCGCTGTTCCTTAATGTCTTTTCTCTTCCTCCCCCTGCAGAATGGGAGATTGACAACCATACCACCTCTGATGTCACTTCCATCTCCCACCCTCCTGGACCTGCCCCTTCCAGCCTGGGCCATATAAAACCAGATACACCCTAATTTTGAGCCAAACCATTTTTGATTCCCAACTGTGAAGACGTTCTCGAGTTTTCCTTGATATTTGATTATTTTCATTTCATCCAACTACACGGGGTTCACCATGGTGCTCCAAACCTCTTTTGATCTCTTTCTGCCTTGTTACAATCGTTGAACATTACCTGTTTAATATTAAAATCTTGTAATAAAACATGCTTACCTTCACAATTATTTCTGCTTTTTTAGCAATGAGGCGTCTTGTGAAGATCCCAAAGCAAACTGGAATCAAAATGAACAACAGCATAAATCCTGCCCATGAAGAAATTAAAGAAGAAATAAATTAACCTTCAGTTAGAAACCATTCATATAAATTAATTTTAAAAAGTTAGATAATAATTTCTTAATTTCTTGATGCAACAATCAGTACAGTTACTGAAACATTAAAAACGGAAAGAAGAATGTCTTGTTGTGGATATTTGCAATGCTGATCTGATGTCTTGAAACCAGTCATGTTTTGCAGTGGAGAATCATTAATATGGGGCCAGTTTAGAGCTGCCAGTTCACTAAACAGGCACTTTTATGGGGTGTGTTTGGAAGATCAGAGAATGCTCTGAAAAATCCAAAGAGACACGAGGAGAGCACACAAACTCCACCCAGATGGTGATCAATTTAGGGATAAGAACCCAGGATCCATAAAGCAGCAGTGCCAACTAGCATTTTTTGACTATTGGGTTCAGAAGAGCCTACCCTATCAACATAGACGTAGCTCATTTTCTTGATCTCATTTAAATGAAATTGATTAAACATTTGTAGTGAATCAATATGCTAATACAGTTTTCATTAAGAAAACCAGAGAAAGAGTCCAGGAAAACAACTGCTAGAGAGCCATTTTAGACATTCTGGCACACGGTGCTAAGTGAAAGCATTCATTGTTTTAAGGGTCTTTTATTACTAGAGGATTACAGGGAGCTGAAGTCTGTCTGAGCAACAAGAGAACAAATTTCAGAAAGTATTCAGTTCTTCACTTATTTTGTTTTATTACAGCCTTATACTAAAGTCTTTTAAATTCATTTTTCACCACATCAAGCAACATTCATTACCCTGGAATGACAAAGCAAAAACAAGCCTTTAGAAAATTTTGGAAATGTATTACAATCACATTGACACAAGTATGCAGACTCTTTACTCCATATATAATTGAAGTACTCTTGGCAGTGATTACAGCTGGAAGTCTTCTTGGGTTTGACGTGACAAGCTTCACACACCTGGGTTGTAAGATTTTCTGTCATTCTTCTCTGCAAATTCCTCTCAAGATATGTCAGGTTGGATGGAGACCAAGTGGTTATTTGATGTTTGATTGGACTCAAGTTCAGGCTGGTCAGGAATATATACCTTAGACCCTAAGTCACTCCTGTGTTGTTTTTGCTTTGTACTTAGGGTCATTGTTCTGTCTGAAGGTGAACCTTCATCCATTCTGAAGTCCAGTGTACTCTGGAGCAGATTTTCATTAAGGATATCTCTGTATTTTGCTGTATACTTGCTTCCTTAACCCTGTCTAGCTTCCCAATTTCCATGCCCATAGCATGATGCTGCCAATACCAAGGTTCACTGTTGGAATGGCATGGCATTGATGAGTGGTGCCTGATTCCATCCAGACTTGACACTTATCTTAGTTATATGAGACCACAGATTCTTGTTTCTCACCGTCTGAGAGTACTTTAGGTGATATTTTGCAAACTTTGTGTGACCTTTCATGTGTGTTTTACTGAGGAGAGGTTTCTGTCTGGTCACTCTGCCATAATGCCCAGATTGGTGGAGTGCTACAGTGATGGTTGTCCTTCTGGAAGTTTTTCTTACCTCCCCAACTCAGTCAGAGTGACCATTGGGTCAACTTATCCAAGTATGTTTGCTCAGTTTGACCATGAATAGTCAATGCTGTTCCAAATGTCTTCCATTTATGAATTATGAAGTCCATTGAGTTCTTAGGAACCTTCATCCATCCATCCATTTTCCAACCCGCTGAATCCGAACACAGGGTCACGGGGGTCTGCTGGAGCCAATCCCAGCCAACACAGGGCACAAGGCAGGGAACCAATCCCGGGCAGGGTGCCAACCCACCGCAGGACACACACAAACACACCCACACACCAAGCACACACTAGGGCCAATTCAGCATCGCCAATCCACCTAACCTGCATGTCTTTGGACTGTGGGAGGAAACCGGAGCGCCCGGAGGAAACCCACGCAGACACGGGGAGAACATGCAAACTCCACGCAGGGAGGACCCGGGAAGCGAACCCAGGTCCCCAGGTCTCTAGGAACCTTCAATACTGTAGAATTTTTTCGAGTCTTCGACACAATTCTAGGCCACAACGTAATTCTAAGTTCTGCAGACAATTCCTTTTACATCGTTGCCTTGGGTACACATTGTAGGTGTAGGAACATCTCAATAATTAGCAGTAGAAAGGAATGCACTCGACCCAAGCAAAGGGTCTGAATACTTGTGTCAATTTAATATTTCAGTTTTCTATTTTTAATAAATTTGCAAAACATGTTTTATTGGCTAACTAAAAAGATTACAGTATGCAAGCTTTCGAGGCAACTCAGGCCCCTTCTTCAGGCAAGATGTATTTTGCTTGGCTTTTCTCTACATTCATAATGGCTAACACGGTACAACACCCTAGTACTACAAAACATGTTTAAAATCTTGTTTTCACTATGTCATTTTGGGGTATGGAGTGTTGTTTGAAGTGGGAAAACATGAATTTAATTGACTTTAGCACAAGGCTGATACAACATAGCAAAATTAAAAAGTGAAGATGTCTGAATCTGCTGTATGTAGTGACCAGATCTAGATGGAAAGCCAGGGCTGACTCGTGTACACACCCATTCACACTTAAACACAAATAAACCTAATCTGCATTTCTTTCAGCACAGGAACAGGACAAAATCTGTTCTGATAGTGATTAGGTATACTGAGAATTAGCATTAACCACTGTGCCCCCTAAAAGAAATTGTAAGAACTAAAAAATGTATACTCAGTCCAGAGAGCAGGACGGGTTACAAGGATTGGACAAAGACTTAAAAGAAATAAAAAAATTGCAAATACATAATGATCCTGAATTACCTAGATTTTTATATGGAATGATGATGGTTCCAATATGAGTCCAAGGAATTGAGTAGATGTAGAGGTTCAAGGGCATCATTATAACTGAGAGGAGCACAGATGTCACCGTCATGCACAAACTACAAGGCAGCAGCAGAAAAAAAATATCTATTAACAAATGCATCGAAAGCTGCTTTATTAAATGCAGGGTTAGCAATATGTTGTTTATTGACCACACCAGATCGAGTCAAAGCAGTCTATAGCAGTTTTAATCAACATTGCAATGTCAGCCTTTCAATGCAATATATAAATAAATATAATGTCACAAACACATGATTAGGGGGCAGCCAATGGGCCCAATAGAGCTTGAAAAGGGATGGGAGTACAGGACAGCATATTAATGCCTTTCTCTCTTCCTTACCAGAAAACACGAAGATCTGCGATCTGATAAGACATAAATGGACATTCAACACAACACACTTCCACACCAGCTTGCAGTCCTCCTTTCCAGTCCTTTACTGATGTCCTCATTTCCGAAACCATACGATGACATCACCTCTGTCCCACTCCGTTTATGTCACCCTCATTTCCCCTACATCTGTAATCCTACCAGTTCCAACTCCATAAAACCTCCCTCTGACAACTGTTCATTGTCTGTTGTGCAGTTTGTATGCCTATGATTGGTACCTCAGTGCTGTTTTCACTGCCTGAGTGGTACACACTATACAGGGACAGTTCCCCAACCCTATATATATATATATATATATATATATATAATTATAAATAATTAAGGAGGTCTGATACATAGGAAGTCTTTAAAACCAAAATGCTAATTTGAAGTCACAACAAAAGTAGAGTCTTAAAGGTAGAAGTATCCTGTCTTTCTGAATTTCATTATTCATTACTATTAGAACATTTCCATCCATCCATCCATTTTCCAATCCGCTGAATCCGAACACAGGGTCACGGGGGTCTGCTGGAGCCAATCCCAGCCAACACAGGGCACAAGGCAGGAACCAATCCCGGGCAGGGTGCCAACTCACCGCAGGACACACACAAACACACCCACACACCAAGCACACACTAAGGCCAATCTAGAATCGCCAATCCACCTAACCAGCATGTCTTTGGACTGTGGGAGGAAACCGGAGCACCCGGAGGAAACCCACACAGACACGGGAAGAACATGCAAACTCCACGCAGGGAGGGCCCGGGAAGTGAACCCGGGTCCCCAGGTCTCCCAACTGCGAGGCAGCAGCGCTACCCACCGCGCCACCCTATAAGAACATTTTATATTTTTATTTTTTCTTTAACATAAGATGATCTTAAAGTTCAGATATTTCACTTTGTGTCCACCGTCTTTTAAAGTGCACACATCATTTGCCGCACTGGTCAACATTACTTTGCCCAGGAAAAAAAAAAGAATGATATAAAATAATGAAAAATAAAAATTCATAATTTGTCTAAACAAAGCAGGCAGAGGAACAGAATGTGAAAGAGAAAATAAAGAATGTGATATTTGGGGATCTGAAAGTGGGCTAGCCATCCCACCAGACAAATTACGCAACAGGATTTGGTTTTGTCTCACCCTTGGCTACCTTGTGCTCTCCCTTTGTTCATTTGTCTTTTGTGTATTCTAACTTACCTTTCTTCACATATTTGGAACATTTTTTTAGCATTATCCCAGATGTGAAGAGACACCAGAAAGTACTCTCAGTGCAAACTTTAAAACAGCATATTATCTTAAATGACACCTACTAAATCCAATTGTCATTACCTAAGATCCATGTCCCCGTCCACCCAGTATGAGGCCATATTTGAGGCCATACCTCCAGGACAACAACCTACAATGATAATGGCCACTGCATAACTGGATTTGAACTTCAACAGAAAAGCAAGTAGGAAAGTAGAAAGAGGCATAATTCCAAACTGACAGCACAATCCGATTAATAATCCACAAGGTCTCTTGAAATTGAGGCGTAGATTCTTCTCATCTGCTGTGCATCCCAAGGAAAACATCACAATAATCAGCAACACGTAAAGTATTATATCAAGAATAACACTGGGTTCACCACTTGGGGTAATGAGAGTTGTGTTAACACTGGTTTTGTTCATGTCAAGGTCCATAATTAATGTCATCTATAGTGAAGGAAAAAGAGAGAAAGGGTTAAGATAAGGTTCACAGTTTTTCTTGATGTAAGTTTCACTTTAGTGAGCTTGTATTCAGGACTTCAATGAATGAATCAAGAATGAGTGCAACAACATTTTAAAACAAACCTAACAGGTACTTGGGACGTCTTTCGCAATCTATAATGACCAGTAAGCCCACATATTGGGATTTTGTTTTTAGAATAATACTGCATAAGAAAAGTTATATCAAGAACAAGACATTCAGTCCAGCATAATTCATCATTTACTATTCACCTAACATTTCAAATACTGTTTTTCAATTAGACAAAATGTGAAGGTCCACAAGATGCGTATTAAATGCAGAATAATTTGGAGGTAAAAATAGTTAAGTATTTTGGTCTGTAGTTCATATTGAAATATATAAGAATTTGTTTTAAAACTGTCATGAAGAGAACTACTGAAACGGTTAAGTGAATAAAAGACAAGAATGTACTAGAACGGCAGTTGATGTAATACACAAAATGTACTAGGAGATGATTAAGAGATCAGCAGATGTCCTGTAAACAACAAGACTGAACCTACACAGAGATTTCAAGGATAAAAGCTGAACCTCAAGGATATAAGAAGAATAAGAGTGTAATAAAATAGACTTTTACTTGGGTGTAAGCCAATGAACCAATCAGAGTAAATGTATGCATTAATCAGCACTGTCATGTAAATTCAGTTTTTTATCAAATGGACCTCTGTCCTTATTTCTATGATCATTCTGTAACAGACTGCTGTGATGAATGCTCCCTTTTCAGAATTTCCTGGAGAGATATTTAAAGATGCAATGGACAAGCTTCCTTCTGCCTGCTTACTGACTCAAAGAGGTTTTATCAGATTTGTCGTAGGAGAGGATTAGTTTCTTTCTTTAATTAATATGCTGATTTATTCCACATTTTCTACTGCTGTTTTCCCAATAAAGGCTAACAAGGAGGTAGAGCCTAATCCTGGTAGCACTGTGTGAGTCTCCAATCATCCTTAACCTGCACACCTTTGTATTGCGAGAGGAAACCAGACATGTTTAAAACAACCACATAGTCAGTAACAAGATCAGGATTTGAACCCAAAACCCTGAACTGTCAGGCAGCAGCATTAACCACTGCATTACCATACCACAAAGTTAAGAATGAGCTCATCACAGAGAATTGACATTTGAGAATCAGAGGAACAGCAGCAGAGTTTCATGTAGGACCCCATGCTTTCCAACTGTTACAGACCACAAAGGGATTTTCAGGTGTTCAGAATGGTGACAAAAAAGGTCTTAATCAAGACAGGATTTTATCAAATAGTAAGCAAAGGTATATACAGCAGATTCAGAAAAAAATACTCAATAACAGCAATTTATTTTTTGTATAGCCCAAAGTCACAAAAGGGGTGCTGCAATGGGCTTTAACAAGCCCCGTTGTTTAATAGAAAGCCTTGACACCCTAAGAAGGCAAGAGAAAAAACTCCCAAAAAACCCTGTAGGAAAAAAATAGAAGAAATCTTGAGAAAGGCAATTCAGAAAGAGATCCCTTCCCAGGTAGGTTGGACGTGCAATGGGCATCAACAAAATGGGGGAAATGTAATACAATACACAGTATAGAACACAAGTAATCCTCTTCACGGATCTAGATGACCAATCTATCATTGCTACCTCAGAAATACAATACAATAGTACAATAGTAATAGTACAAGTACAAAACAAAATGCAAGAGTGGATTATGTCACATATAAGGATTCAGGTTTGTTCAGAGTCCTAGAGACCTCAGCCAACAAACTATCACCCCCCTACAGGCTATTCCACAGCTGAGTCAGTGCTAGGCCAGCCAATCAAATCAAAGGACCCTTCTACTCAATGATTCCAGTGCTCCTTTATCTGAGATGACTTTTCTATAGCCAGGCAAACAACTTGACTGCAGAGCACACAAAGGACACCCCTGAGGTTGAAATGATGTGAGGTGGCAGTGCGCTTCACAATGTCATCCCATGCAAATCAATTTACAGATTTACATAATTTCACTTTGGGATTGCTAAAATATAAAGTGCAATATAAATAAAATTTATTATTATTATTATTATTATTATTATTTAACATTTTGAAGTCAGTGGGAGACAAGGTGACACAAAAGTTAGGACTGATGCCTCCTAAATCCGTAAATAAGTTTGAGGGCCATCAGCGTTTAGTTTCCATTCTCCAAAAATGTTAAGGTCAATGGCTATTCTCTGAAAAATTGTGGGTTTGGGCATATAAGTTTGCCTTGCTTGGATTGGTGTCACTTGCGCCCAAATAAAACCAATACAGCCCTGCATTGGAATAAGCAGGTCTGGAGAATGAATGAATAAATGAAAGTATTGTCAGTTTATCTAAATATGGTTTATAAACTCAAATACACTGTAAAAAATTTGCATCAGTTGTAAAACATGAAGTCAGACCAGCCTTTTACATATGATTTACATATACTAATAGCTGCAAAAATGTTCAAGGTTTCCATGCAATAAAGGAGTATGTCATTACCTGATCTGTATTGCCTGCCCAATCTGTGAGTGTATGCGCACAATGCCCCCCGATCCACATGTGTAGAAGTTTTTCTGTTATGACACTGCCTGATCCCTGCTCCTTTTCATTTTACGTTGAGTCACCATTCAATTTGCATTGCGCATTTACTCTCTGCTCACTAAAAATGACTTTTTACAACACTGCCTGATTTGTTCTGTGCATGGGTATTATTTTACAACAAAAAAAAATAAAAATAAAGTTACTGCTGGATTTGCATTGCTCATTTTTTTACTTCTTTATTCAGAATTATATGAGTGCAAAACTACAAATACAAAAATAAAGATTAACAATCAATTATCTAAAATGACAATTGAACTTAGGCTGGGGATATATAAACATCCATCCATCCATTTTCCAACCCGCTGAATCCGAACACAGGGTCACTGGCGTCCGCTGGAGCCAATCCCAGCCAACACAGGGCACAAGGCAGGAACCAATCCCGGGCAGGGCGCCAACCCACCACAGGACACACACAAACACACCCACACTAGGGCTAATTTAGAATCGCCAATCCACCTAACCAGCATGTCTTTGGACTGTGGGAGGAAACCGGAGCGCCCGGAGGAAACCCACGCAGACACGGGGAGAACATGCAAACTCCACGCAGGGAGGACCCGGGAAGCGAACCCAGGTCTCCAGGTCTCCCAACTGCGAAGCAGCAGCGCTACCCACTGCGCCACCGTGCCGCCCATATAAACATTGTGTATTTAAAAAAAATACATTATTAGTAGTTCACATAATTAACTTATTAACATAGATTTAAAGTAAGAATGTTTTATCAACTTTACTGTTTAATGGCCTGCCATAAAGACCTGACCTATTTGGTACCCCCCTCCCTTTACAATACCATACACAGACACACACACACACAATATTCTGCTAATGCAGGTTAAGCACTCATTAAATTAAAAATAAATAAATGGAAATGGAATAATTAGACATATATAAATGAAAGACCTGTGCGCGTATGGAGCAGTCTGCTCTGCTCATGCTCATCCACAACCACTAGATGACGCATGCATGCTGCTCACTTCTCACTATGACTACGAAAGAGCTGTGTGCAGCTAACACCACCGTGCAACAACAATGCAGATGAAGAGACACAACCATTCGAAAAGAAGCAAATGCTGTGGCTCAACAATGTGCAAGTGAAACACCTCAGCAATAGAGGGCAAGGCTTGAAGTTTTCACTGAAAACATTATTTATTTGGAGACAAAGATTAATAGGACTAATATGCCAGTGATATGGCTAAGATATGGCATCACCCGTGTGTTCTTACGAAAGCCAGTGGGGCAGCAAGCACAGGTGGGTCCACGTCCTCTGCCCTGGGAAATTCTTAAGAGTTAGCTGACGCCTCTCCAAGTTCATGTATATAGTAAAACTGCTAGGGAGTCTTCGGGGTGCTTTTTGTCCCGAAGACCACACGCAGCTCGTAAAATAATAATAATATAACAAAAGAACTCTTATTGTGTATGTACCAAAACATACAAAGCTTATATAAAACAATAAAACAACAAAATTTAACCACTTTGCATGTAAATAACTTATTTAACAGACTCTACAAACTTTATATAGAAAAAGGAAGTACAACAAATAAATAATATTAGAACCACATCTTTTGTAATAATAAAAGTCTTTTTAAAATTGGACACACTGTGACTTTCTTGCAGCAAATTCTTTTATAACATCATCATATGACATTGGCTGCATGTTGCACAAGATACCTAGCACGCTACCTACACTAGTGTATGAAACAGCACAGCAGTTGTGCTGTGTATAATGCAGACAGTGCAGGCGCAGCACTTTGTGCTCCAGTCCGGTCCAGACAAATTGTTCTAATCAAAAAAAAAAGATAGGAAACTCTATTGAGCACAGCATTAAAGTGCCCTGACCAATTGAGGGTGCCCTTGGCCTTTGCCCGGACAGTCTATGCCCAGAAACTGCCCTGATAAAGAGGGATTCTATATTACGAGAGAATAATATGAAGTTTGGTCATGTGTGTATGGCTCTGGCTTTAAGAATATGATATTTACCCAAGAGACAAAGAAGTGTTTAAGGTGTTGTTCAAATCACTCTCCTTTCTGTGAGTACCCAAAGTAAACGCCATATTTTCAGAAATAAGTACTAGTTTATAGAAACAAATAATCAACAGAGCAGCAGCCTCTGACCAGAATACTTTTGAGTGGGAACAGCTATAAACTAAATGAATAATTGTTTCATCTTCTTTTTTGCAAAATGAACACAAAGGAGGCATATCATTACAAATTTTACTTAGCCATCTGTTACAAGGATAATAACAGTGAAGAATTTTAAAATTAATTTCCTTGACTTTGTTGGGGACAAGAAATGTATGTGAGACCATCTATATATTACTCAATTTTGGTTTGGGGTGTAAAACGTTCCATTTACCACAAGCTCTTAAAATCCTCTGATCCAAAATTACATTTTTTTCTGATAAAGTAATTATTACATGTCTTGTCCACAATATTAACCCCACTGATTAAAAGTTGCGGAGTATAATTAGTGCCATAACTCGAGCATGCTTTAAACCACTGTCTCAATCTAGCAGGTATGCTCCTTGTCACCTTTATGTAATTTTTAAAAAGAAAATTGGCCCCTGTTTAAACTACAAACTCATCAAAAGTGTAAAGATTTCCCTCCTCATTATGATGGTCAGAAACATAAAGAATGTTCTGGTCAGCCCACACATGCTCGTGTGCATCATTTTTGACTTGCCGTTGTGTTTGTCTGTATCAACAAACAGAATTTCAGCCATTCAAATTAAAAGAAAGAAGAAGTAGAAGGCCAAAAAGAAGAACAAGAACATATTGAATTTCTCTCCGTCATGAAAAAATGAAAACCTTTAAATTTTACAACAACTTGAAAGAATATCTTTTACAGGAAGAATTTAACAACAATGTAATGATCAGAGAGCAACGTGTGTCTGTGAAGTTTATGATTAAAGGTATGGCAGTGCTGCAGTTTCTTTATTATTATTAATGTTTATTGAATGATTTTCAGTCTTTAAAATTTATATACTGTAATATAATTTAGATATATCTAAGATGACTTGATGTCCCGTGTTTATGCATTGCATCTCATTTAATATCTGGAATATAACCAAATTTACCATTTTAAATAGGCTGGACATTTCAATGAATGCACAGGAATGTTTTTGAAATATGCAAAATATTTAATAAAATATATGTTATTAAAAAAACTTATATTTGCTGATCCATACTTATTCATTTGATTAATAAGCTGTTTCTCCTTCTGGGACTAAGAAAATCTAATCTGCCTAGATTGATCCCAAATCAGGTGTCTAACTTTTACAATTTTTTTTAAACAGAGAAGTAAATTAGCATTGAGTAGTGAATACTAAAAATGTTCTAGAGAATTAAGTGTTGCTAAAAAGCTTTATACAGTATTTACCTTTTTTAGTGTAGATTTAGTGTAAAATCATTTTAGTGTAGCTAAGTTATTCCTTGTGACCTACAGTTGTGTTTGTTTTTTTGTTAATAAACACCCCACTGTGTCGCCACCCTCCACAATGCTAATAAAGGGAAAGATGGCAGGAAAGTTCATTTATAGATGAAATTTAACCTGCATAATCCAGTGACCTAAAAGAAGAGGTCACCGAATTCATCCAAGTTAAGAGAAATGACTGAATATATCATTTTCATTTCTGACAGACCACCAACTCTTTTACACCGGGCCAAGCCGACAATACTTACGTCTGGTTGTTAGAAGTGAAGAACAAAAGACAGCCGTCCTAGTGGAGTGTTCTAATGGCGTGTTATGATAATCCTGGAACTGGTAACCATCACAGTGTGAGAGGCACCAGAGACAGAGTTATTGCTGGCTACTTCTGACTAACTCTTATAGGTGATGTAGCTAACTGGGTACCCTCAAGTATGTATCATGAGACACATTTAACAATTCTGCTTCAGGATGTGGTTTTGCATGACTTGTGCTAAGAAATAGAGTAATTACAATAGCTCATATTAATGATGGTCATATGTCCTTGCAAGTTCCCTAGAGCTGAGATTTAATCACCAGACAGTCATACAATTTCTTTAAAGTATCTGTTTAAGTACATGTATTGTCCTGGTCTGGTGCAGTTTGTTCTGTGTTCTTAAAATGATGCCCAGTTTTATAGTTCTCCCATAAACTCTTAGTACTTCAAGAAGGATCAAATAGGCAGGAAATTGTGTGTGTTCATTTTTTTCTAGTAATCCAAAGAGTAGTTCAGGTGGTCCTTCCTTGCCAAGAGACAAATCAATTAATAATTATGATGCCACCCTAAAAATGTTTGTTTTCAAAGTAAGGTTACATCATAGTAAGATCCAGTCATCAATAGCCTTGTTTTATTGTCCTAAAGAAACCTATTAATTAAAATGATTTGTCCTTTGTGAAGTGCTTGATTTTTCCACTATTCTTGCCTTCTCGTTATCCTTGCTGCCCTCCCTTTTTTCATTGTGAGTTGCTAAGATTATTTCCAAATTTATATTACCACAATGTACTTCTCTTGTAGCATTACCATACATCCATTTTCCATTGCTTATCCGAAGCAGGACAACAGTCTTAGCAGTAAGGCCCATATGTCCCTTTTCCCAACCACTCAATCTGTGGGATCCCACTGCAATCCCAGGCCAACTGGGAGATATAATCTTCTCAGCAATCCCTGGGTTTCCTCCCAGACTGATCGTGCCTGTAAAATTTCTACAGGGAGGCGTCCAGGAGGCATCCGTATCAGATGCCTGAACCATTTCAATTGGTTCCTCTTGATGTATTGGGTCAACATCTCTAAACTGATCCCCTCCCAGATGTCTGCACTTCTCACCCTATCTAAGGGAGAGCCTAGTCACCCTGTGAAGAAAGCTCATTTCGGCTGCTCATATCCACAATCTCATTCTTTCCTAAAGTGTGCTGAAGTTCACAACCTGAAGCCAACAGCACCACGTCATCTGCAAAAAGCAACGAAGCAATTCTAAGGTCACTGAACCGGACCAGCTCCCCACCCTGGCTGTGCCTTGAAATCCTGTCCATGAAAACCACAAACAGGATAGGAGACAAAGCACAGCCCTGGTGGAGTCCCACACCTACTGGAAACAGTGCTAATGTTTTTCCAGGTATGCAGATACAGCTCTCACTGCGATTATACAGGGAGTGAATAGCTGTTATTAGGGGTCCTGGAACCCTATAATCTACAAACATCACCCACAGTATCCCTCAAGGAACACGGTCCTACACTTTTTATAAGTCTACGAAAGACATATAGACTGACTGGGCATACTTCCATGCTTCTTCTGGAATCCTCATGAGGGTGAAGAGCTGGTCCACCATTCCACGATCTGGAGAGAATCCACATTGCTACTCCTGGATCTGAGGTTCTACAACTGAGCAGATCTCCTCTCCAGTCCAAGTCCGTGAGTGAAGTGTCTGCAGCCATCATAGGGAAGCTGCGCACATTTGGTATAGTTAGGAAGATCTTTATTGACCAAGGCAAAGAGTTTGTCAATGAGGTACTGTTGAAAGAAATGCTTTTTTATTTGTTGAGTTGAAACATTTCCAGAAAAACGTAATGTTCCATAAAATCATTTATTACCCCCTGTCTGAACTACAGAAGTAATCATATTGATGCTAAATGAGAACATCTTTGAAGTCCTGAAAACAGAGCATGCAGTCTGAAGTGCTTACCATCCTCAGACAGATGGGCAGGTAATTGTGTGTTTAATTCTTTAATTCATGTTATATGTTGTTGGTAACTGAAAAAAATTATTTGTTAAATGTTTCTAAATGCTTTTGAAATAAACAGGATGAAAGAATAAATCAGAATATTAAGTGCGCATTGAGAAAATCTGCTGATGAAAGCCACAGTCATTGGGACCATGTGTTTCACCTTTCATTAGTCCAAATGCAGTGTGCTAATGGTGAATTTTTTTATAACCAGTCTTCAACAAGATACACTTCGTGTTTCTTTCTTTTTCACTGACATCCGTGCTTACCAGAGGTTACAAATGTCTGTCCAATGGGAGACACTATTGACATTGGAGATCCAGAAGAAGACATCGACACCAGAGTTAAAGAAATGAAGGTTTTTCAATGAAAAGATCAGTGCCCTATAAAAGTCAATCAATATTTCCTATCAGATATCAGTGTTTTAAGTTTAACATTGTCTGCTTTTGTAAATTCTCATAAATATTGAGAAGGTGCAGACAAGACAACAAAAGTCTTATTGGAACCATAAAAGAAACTCAGTGAAACTGTGTACAACCAGTGTTGGGGATTCTGTCCTAATTTCTGAAACCCCAAAGAGCAATGTCTGAAACAAAGCCTTGCCAGCCATAACCAAGGGCTTTTTACTGTGTCAAGCGTCTCTTCAAAATGTTTTACCTCTATCATGAAAGACAACTGGAAGTACCATTAGCTCAGTCTCTCATGTCTAAGGCCATACTACAGATTGGAAAGTAAGCAAATTACCTTAGTTTTTGAACTGGATAAATGCTTTTACCTCAGTGAATGCGGCTGTAGAAACTGGTACTGTTATTGGTAACAGTCATAATTTTTAATATGATTCAGTTTTTTAAACTATTATTAGATTGTGGACCAACTAAGGGTTTCTATCTTCAGGACCATTTATATTAGAAGTCTCCTCAAGCAATTGATCATCAATATGCTTGCTTAGGAGAGAAGTGGGATCAGGATTTGGGGCCTCTTCAGGTTGAATTGGCAAGTGCCATGTCCACCCAGTCACCCTTGCATTATTGCTTGGTTAAAGCCAATTTTGTTGTGTCTTTAAGGCCAGACTGCAAAGTGTATTTACTTTCACCTTTTTAACTTCTATCATAATTACTTCTGCCTTTAGCTGAAGTACATCTTGGACCCACATCATCCCACAGCAGAATTAACTGTAAAAGATGGAAATATCTGCCTTACATGCAAGGACTTCTGGAGTCTTGGGTTAAACCAGTACATGGCTTCCAATGTAAGTGTATTCATTTTTTGGTATTTTACTCAAAAATAAAACCCTCTAAGAAAACCTGCATTAAAGATTACTTACTTGCATAACTAATTTATTTACTTAATCTGTCAGTTTGTTGTAGATGCCTGCTTCAGGATAGTACAAGATGCTGCTCAAAGACATGTATGATTTATAATGGTATCTCATTCATTTACCTTTGTTAGATTGAATATCATTTATATATTAGTTTATTTTTATATAATTCCTTAATTCTGTTCTTCATTGGGAAAAGAGATTCACGTTGTGAAAATGTATGTGGTACCCGTGTGGAAAACCAAGAATGTGGACACACTTGTTGGTTTGCCATTATGTTCCTAGTTCAGTATTCATATCTGCTTTACACACAAAACTCAATAATTTGGAGTAATGTGCACAGTGTTTTGACCATATAGATTAACTTCACGGACAAGTAACAAGAAATTATCAATCATCCAATTTCAACTAATGCAACTATTATTATATCTTGGATGATCAGTCACCAAGGCACTCTATTGAGGAAAGAATATGAAGCATTTAGAGAGACTTCACAAGAGGAAAAGAGAGACAATGAGACAACAGAAACATCAAGAGTGGCACCTGTTCAGCATCTCTGTGAAATTAACCACCTGTGGTATCTCAACATTCACAAGAATCACAAATGGCCTATCACTTAATGGTGCAATGCCTTGCATTTTAAAAGAATATCTCAGCTGGATTAGGTAGATAAAAAACGCAGCAATTAAAAAGCCAAACTATCTGATTTGAAGCTTTGCTGTAGGGACTTTGGTCTGAATCATCCAGGATGGCTATTTTCTTCTGTTTTAACTAGTGTTTGAATAAGCTTGGATACTTTTCAAATAAATGTAGCCCGTCTACTCTAACTGTGTGTAGAAAGGGGCACTGAGTTCTCTACTCCAATGCCTAATTTACTATAACGCTAATTAATTTAATATTTTGAGTCTCGGGTCACTATAAATAAAACCTTATTTCTTAAGTATAGCAATACACTGGTCCGTAATAACAAATAAATAAAGGTAGTCACCCGTTAACATTTGTTCCCAAAGCAATAGTTTATGCTACACATAAAAATATAATAAAACACCAAGAAACTGGGTTATAAAAAAAATGATAAACTCCCTGTTTAATTATAAACCAACAAAACACAATTTAATAGAACTGGAAATAATCAGGAATTCTCTTTTACCCAAACAAATAATCATAAATTATATTACACCGTTATAATAAAATAAAAACACATTCAGTCTTGTCAAACTTGTATTAAAACAAAATGTTGCAGGCCTGATTCGGTGCTTCGATTGACTCCACCAGGAGCAACAAATAAAATGAAAGTGGTACCTTACTTTACAATTGTGGTATCAGTCCAACAAATCTGAACTGGGAGCAGATGGTGGTTTGTGATTGTGGAAGAAATTTGTTCCCTAGGATCTCTTTGAATCCAAAATAAGAGAGGAGGAAGCTTGTTCACGTGTCTTTAATTTCTGTTCATGAAGATGGAGCATTCTGTCACAATAGTCTGTTAAGGGATGGTACCCTAAGCAGAGGTGTAACATAATGGTCACAGAGACCCATATTTATAGACATCTGAGGTTACATAACATAGCTGAATTAATGCTTTTGTAACATCTGACATGTACTCTGATTGATTCATGAACAGAAAAGACATGACATGTTCTCAACACAGAGCACACCCAGCTTACATACATAAAATAAAAGTATCATTTTGCTACATTCTTGTCTTTCTAGCTCGTTCTTAAGTTCACATCTTACCCTTTGATGGAATTTATGTGTATGTGACAACTATTAAGTCTTGACATTGGCCCAAGGCTGAATGCTTTTTCAAAAAACTAATTTCTTTGAAAAGCACACAAAGCAATGGTTTCACACATAAATCAACATAATGTATTTACTTATGGCAAATGTCAGTGTGTTTTATGTTCCATGAGCCTCTACAGTTTGTGAATTCACATGCCTATTACATAGCATAGTTCTGAAAGTTATGGTAAAAGTTCAAAGCGGCCAATAGCGTGCATTGCCACATTACACTTCTTGCAGTATTTGTTAAACGTAAATTTGTTAAAATTTGTTTGTGACACTGTTTCAGGCATCTGTTGCTGCATACAACACAATCTGGTTTGTACCTCTTGTCATTCTATGTCTGGGTAATCCTCCCATGCAAACGTTGCTTTAGACGCATCAACTATACTAACATGTTCATCACTATGTTCAGCTGGGGACTGATCAGCTGATGCAGGTACCTCTCTTTCGTTTTCGATTTCAACATCACTTGTAGTCCGTTAAGTCAGAGTCCGATTCAGCAATAATACACAAAACGACATCAACAGAGTATTTTGCTTTTTGTATTAGTTTTGGTCTCTCACCAGATGACAATGCCATTTTAGATGTTGTTTACTCTACACTACTCTGTGCAAATGCAGAGATTCAAAGTTAAATCAATGAAGTTACCTGCCCTCTAGCAGGCAGAGTCGAACTATTATGTAACGGCGAGTTTTGTTCCCGTTTACAACTGATTACTGCCCTCTACCTCTGGATGTCGACATAAGTCTACTCCCACCTCCAAAGTGTAAAACCACAAAAACATTCTCTCTACCCAACCATTGCATCAGTCTTCGTGCTATTTATAAAACAAATGCTATATATTATTAATGCGCACTTCATACCAAACACTTCATGCACAATAACTATATTACCCCTAAATAACTTTTTCACTCCTCTGTTTTCTCTCACAGTGGCTACAGTGGAGGAATACATGCACCAGTCTTGTTGTAATAAAGCAGTAAGCAATTGGCCTTGTAGGATTGGCAGATTACTGTTTACTATCCCATATGGAAACATTGTATGATCTTTAACTGGGACTGCACCACATGGACACACTATTTTCTGAGAAGTGGAATTCCTGGCTTAGACATGAAGCTGCAACTTGCTTATCTGCTGTACAAAGATACAACCCAGTGAAGCATGAAGACACTCGGCTGGGTTGAAATTTTATGGAGAAAATCATTAACGCATGCCTCGCAGTTGGGAGACCTGGGGACCTGGGTTCGCTTCCCGGGTCCTCCCTGCGTGGAGTTTGCATGTTCTCCCCGTGTCTGTGTGGGTTTCCTCCGGGCGCTCCGGTTTCCTCCCACAGTCCAAAGACATGCAGGTTAGGTGGATTGGCGATTCTAAATTGGCCCTAGTGTGTGCTTGGTGTGTGGGTGTTTGTGTGTGTCCTGCGGTGGGTTGGCACCCTGCCCGGGATTGGTTCCTGCCTTGTGCCCTGTGTTGGCTGGGATTGGCTCCAGCAGACCCCCGTGACCCTGTGTTCGGATTCAGCGGGTTGGAAAATGGATGGATGGATGGAAGGATACAACTGTAAACACTCATTGTTCAGCTAGCCTTCATACACATCATTTTTAATCACTTCTGGAAAGCAACTACCAATAATTGATACTAAATGTAGCTGAGTAGCTGTTATTGCAAGTTCTGTTTTGTTGTTTAAACCTGTAGCAGCATAAGGGATTTATATTGCTTAAAGAAGACAACAATAGAAATTAGTCAAGTAAGTTACAATGCAACTACAAAGTTAAGAACCCCCTGGTTTAAAAGATACACAGAATATAATAGAATTGTTGCTATTACAACTGTAGTTCTGTAGGAGAATGTATATTGGTTAAATAATTTTGGAGTGTTTAATTTATTTCTTTGATTTATCAGGTGGATGAAGTGCAAAAACTCTGGTGAGCTGACAAGCTTATAAAAGTACTTAGTCATATTAAACAGAAAAGTATAAATGTAGATGAGGTTAGGTGTTACTTATTATGCATTTTCTTACATTGAATGACAGCTGCACACAGATCTCAGACATGGACAGAATAGATGACATATTTGACAAACCCCTTGCTCAAGAAAAATAATCTCAACTCCTCTGTTTTTGAAAATTTTAGACCTATTTCTAACCTGCCTTTCTTAAGTAAAATCCTAGAAAAGGCAGTCATTACGCAGCTAAATGATCACTTGAATAAACATGCTGTTCTTGACAAGTTTCAGTCAGGTTTTAGAACAAATCATAGTACAGAAACTGCACTCATTAAAGTAGTAAATGACTTGCGGGTAAATGCAGACAGAGGCTGTTCATCTGTTCTCATCCTCTTAGATCTGAGTGCCACATTTTATGCCATTGATCACAATATTCTTATAAATCGCCTTAGTCAGTGAGTGTGCCTCTCTGGTAATGTCTTAAATTGGTTTGAATCTTACTTAACAGGTAGAAAATTCTTTATTAGTTGTAGGAATTATACTTCAAAGACACATGATATTCTATGTGGTGCTCCA
Organism: Erpetoichthys calabaricus; assembly: GCF_900747795.2. Classification (NCBI taxonomy): domain Eukaryota; kingdom Metazoa; phylum Chordata; class Cladistia; order Polypteriformes; family Polypteridae; genus Erpetoichthys; species Erpetoichthys calabaricus. Next base: position 27,651,586 of record NC_041404.2, read on the forward strand.
CAAGGATCTACCTTGGGTCCACTGCTCTTTTCAATCTCCATGCTTCCATTAGTTCAGATTATCTCAAGGCATAACATGAGCTACAACAGCTATGCTGATGACACACCATAGCACCTAATGACCCCGACTCTCTTGGTTCACTGACACAATGTCTTACTTGTGTTTCTGAGTAGATGAGTAGAAATTTTCTCAAACTAAATAAGGGATATAATGAGGATATTACAAATAAACTTGATCCATTAGTCTTAAAAGTCAAGACAGAGGTAAAGAATTTAGGGCAAATTATTGACTCTGACCTAAATTTGAAATCACATATTAATCAGATCACTAGGGCAGCATTTTTTCACTTAAAAAATATAGCAAAAATTAGATCCCTTATAACTTTTCAAGGTTCTGAAAAATGAGCTCACACTTTTGTTTTTAGTCAAATAGATTACTGTAACGCACTACCTACAGGACTACCCAAAAAAGACATCAATCGATTGCAACTAGTGCTATAGCTTACCAATAGAAATTTGCCAGGCTAATACTGTGGAGCACTTTAAAAAACTGCTAAAAACACATTATTTTAATATGGCTTTCTTACTGCTTCATTTTTGTGTAACCCTAATATTCTGTATATGCATTAAATTATCTTTTTTTTTTTGGCTCCACAATCCGTACTAACCCCTATTTTCTCTGGTGTTCTTTTTCCGGTTTTCTGTAGTGGTGATCTGCACCACCACCACCTGATCAAGGCACTGTGCAGTCCCTACATTGATGGATTGAAGGCCAGATGTCCACATGACCATCATCATTTAATTCTTCCACATGAAGCCATGAAAACCACGAGGACTGATTTAGATCATTTATGTTAAGTAGAATGCCCAGTGAGGGCTGGGTGGTCTCATGGCCTCAGAACCCCTGTAGATTTTTTAATTTTTTTTTCTCTGGCACCCTGCCTAGGGTTTGTTCCTGCCTTGCGCCCTGTGTTGGCTGGAAAATGACTGACTGACTGACTTAGTATTGCCTAATTTTATTTTTATGTTTTTCTTTTTTCTTTCTTCATCTTGTAAATCACTTTGAGCTATATAATTTGTATGAAAATGTGCTATATACAGTGATGTGAAAAACTATTTGCCCCCTTCCTGATTTCTTATTCTTTTGCATGTTTGTCACACAAAATGTTTCTGATCATCAAACACATTTAACCATTAGTCAAATATAACACAAGTAAACACAAAATGCAGTTTGTAAATGGTGGTTTTTATTATTTAGGGAGAAAAAAAAATCCAAACCTACATGGCCCTGTGTGAAAAAGTAATTGCCCCCTGAACCTAATAACTGGTTGGGCCACCCTTAGCAGCAATAACTGCAATCAAGCGTTTGCGATAACTTGCAATGAGTCTTTTACAGCGCTCTGGAGGAATTTTGGCCCACTCATCTTTGCAAAATTGTTGTAATTCAGCTTTATTTGAGGGTTTTCTAGCATGAACCGCCTTTTTAAGGTCATGCCATAGCATCTCAATTGGATTCAGGTCAGGACTTTGACTAGGCCACTCCAAAGTCTTCAGTTTGTTTTTCTTCAGCCATTCAGAGGTGGATTTGCTGGTGTGTTTTGGGTCATTGTCCTGTTGCAGCACCCAAGATCGCTTCAGCTTGAGTTGACGAACAGATGGCCGGACATTCTCCTTCAGGATTTTTTAGTAGACAGTAGAATTCATGGTTCCATCTATCACAGCAAGCCTTCCAGGTCCTGAAGCAGCAAAACAACCCCAGACCATCACACTACCACCACCATATTTTACTGTTGGTATGATGTTCTTTTTCTGAAATGCTGTGTTCCTTTTACGCCAGATGTAACGGGACATTTGCCTTCCAAAAAGTTCAACTTTTGACTCATCAGTCCACAAGGTATTTTCCCAAAAGTCTTGGCAATCATTGAGATGTTTCTTAGCAAAATTGAGACGAGCCCTAATGTTCTTTTTGCTTAACAGTGGTTTGCGTCTTGGAAATCTGTCATGCAGGCCGTTTTTGCCCAGTCTCTTTCTTATGGTGGAGTCGTGAACACTGACCTTAATTGAGGCAAGTGAGGCCTGCAGTTCTTTAGACGTTGTCCTGGGGTCTTTTGTGACCTCTCGGATGAGTCGTCTCTGCGCTCTTGGGGTAATTTTGGTCGGCCGGCCACTCCAGGGAAGGTTCACCACTGTTCCATGTTTTTGCCATTTGTGGATAATGGCTCTCACTGTGGTTCGCTGGAGTCCCAAAGCTTTAGAAATGGCTTTATAACCTTTACCAGACTGATAGATCTCAATTACTTCTGTTCTCATTTGTTCCTGAATTTCTTTGGATCTTGGCATGATGTCTAGCTTTTGAGGTGCTTTTGGTCTACTTCTCTGTGTCAGGCAGCTCCTATTTAAGTGATTTCTTGATTGAAACAGGTGTGGCAGTAATCAGGCCTGGGGGTGGCTACGGAAATTGAACTCAGGTGTGATACACCACAGTTAGGTTATTTTTTAACAAGGGGGCAATTACTTTTTCACACAGGGCCATGTAGGTTTGGATTTTTTTTCTCCCTAAATAATAAACACCATCATTTAAAAACTGCATTTTGTGTTTACTTGTGTTATATTTGACTAATGGTTAAATGTGTTTGATGATCAGAAACATTTTGTGTGACAAACATGCAAAAGAATAAGAAATCAGGAAGGGGGCAAATAGTTTTTGACACCACTGTAAATCAATGTTGTTGTTGTTATTATAATTGTGAATGACGGAAATAAAAATGTAATCTTGCATAAAATATTAAAGAAATGTGTCATCTTTAACTTTATGCATTTTGGTGATCAGTTCATCTCCTGCTCACTAAGCAAGGATGCCCAAACTGCATGCCACTCTAGATGGGAATTCTTTTATTTTCTCTTTCATCTTGTTAAGGTGTGTTGTATTAGGAAGATAACATATATGTTCAGTACGGAGGGTGAAGTGTCTTTTCTAAGAAATAACATAATCATTAATCCTTCACAATCATTTTTGCCAAGGTTTTGAATGTTATAAAGCTAATGATGTTACATACAAATTTATATTGAAATTTTAAAACAGCAATAAAAGTAGGCTCCGATTTCCTCCCACAGTCCAAAGACATGCAGGTTAGGTGGATTGGCGATTCTAAATTGGCCCTAGTGTGTGCTTGGTGTGTGGGTGTGTTTGTGTGTGTCCTGCGGTGGGTTGGCACCCTGCCCAGGATTGGTTCCCTGCCTTGTGCCCTGTGTTGGCTGGGATTGGCTCCAGCAGACCCCCGTGACCCTGTGTTCGGATTCAGCGGGTTGGAAAATGGATGGATGGATGGATAAAAGTAGGCACTAATTTGTGTCCAGGATTAAAAAGTAACAAATCCTGTATTGTACTAGTGCCCCTAAACTAAAAGGTGTGTGCACATCACTGCTTGAAGTGTATGCCATTCTGTAAAATGATACAAACACTCATAAATGAGTACAGGATTAAGATTCCTGTTGAAAGAAATCTGAAACATAATTTTATTTAAAAAAAAAAGCAATATGCAAAGTGCGTCACATATACTTATATCACTCTTACATACAGTTATCCTTTTAGTTTAAGGGTGCCCAAAGAGTCCATACCTAAAGAGTCTTAATATACCGAGACTTGGGCCAATGATTTTGCTCTATCAAGTGACAAAGACAGGCTCAAAGGCTGTACCAAGTGGGACTTTTCTGTCACTCTGTTCTTGATGAGGTGTCTGTCCCTAGCAGAGTTTAGCAGTGTAAATGTAAAGCCAATCTCTATGGCAGTAAAATAAATTATAGTAATGCCCCAATTGCAATTACCAGAGAGAAAGGCAATTAGAGAAGCTTTCTGAAATTTGTACAAGGGTGTTAAAAGAAAACAAAAATGTTTGGAAATGTTCCCCATAACAATAAATACATTTAATGTCCTTCCAGATTTTGATCAGTATTTATGGAGCCACTGGCCATCCTGGCTGTACACTAGACACTCACACATTCACCCAGAATCACTCATACAGGGCCAGTTTACAGTTTCAAATTATTGTAACAAGTTATTTGAGTACCTGCAGGAAAACCTACAGAAATATGGGAAGAACATGTAAACCTCACACAGACAGCAACCTGGTCTAGTTCCAACCAAGATCTCTGGAGCTATGAGGTAGCAGTTCTTACTGTTGTATACATTTAACAAATAAAGTGGCGTCAGAGCAACAGGACACTGTTCAAAAAGTCAAAGTAGAATCCATAAAAAATTTATTGATAATTAACAAATATTGTCAGTCTGTTACTTACTTGCGTTCAGGATTCTGGCTTCTTTTCTGGTGAACAGAACATGACCATCAAGTGGCTTTCAAAGTAGACCATTTATTCCATCTTGGATGCCTAACGGGGTGGGAAAAATAAGAAGCAAAAACAAAAAACAAATTATTTCATGAATGTCAAATTTGTACCTGCCCAGTTCTCTGATGATTTGAATTCTGGAACTGCCACTTACAGTATCTAATTACATTGTAAACCTTTGTGTGGACATAGGAGAAGTAAAGCAAAGGACAAATAGGCAATAAAAACATTTGATTTCAAGACTTATGTGCACCTAAGTAAAGGAGAATGGAATCCATATTTGTAAGAAACATTGCTAGCCTTGCGCTCCTTTTTTCCTGTCTTATCCTTCTTTTAAAGACTGTGGTGCAGGGGTGGTTTGCTAATTTATACTGCAGAACTGTTCAACCATCTACTGAACCTTTAGGGTCACAAAGAACTGGAGTCTATTCTGGAGGTACAGGAGTGAATGCATGAGCCAACCATACTGGGCCACATAAATTACCCTGTGTGGTCACCTGGGGGTGCTCCAGTTCCCCAAACACCCAACACAGACAGGCTCTGGACACAAGTGCAGTAACAAAGAGGATTTTATTTGTGTGAAATGCCTCTCCCAAGCGTTTCCCACAGCACCAACACGTCACAGTCAAAGCAAGCAGTACACCAAACAGCACCCAGCAACTCTTGGACTTCTTCTCTCTCTCTTCAGCACTTCTCTCTCTGCCTCCTCTGCTCCTCCTAGTAAGCTTCGGCTTCCTTCATTCTGATACCAGCTCTCAGAGCTGTGGCAGCAGCACGTTTTAAGTGATCCCCAGAAGGTGAGAGCCCCATGAAGTAGAGCTCACTAGTCCCTGCAGCACCCCCTGGTGGCAGGGCCTTCTTAACATCCTCACAGGACCCCGGCAAAGTAGTATGCTTGGGACCCTGTTTTGACAGAAAAACAGATACATATACATCAGAAACATTGTGGGGCCCTATGCTCCTGGGACCACCAGCAAGTGACCATTGTGTCCATACATTAAGATGGCCCTGCCTGGCAGCACCCACGGAACCCCAATTCCCATGATGCCCTGTTGAAATATGTGACACCACCACAATGCAGGGGGGCTGCCACCTGGCGGTCCAGGAGAGGTAATGTCCCGTATATGCCATCTCCCCTGGTTCTCCTTGGCTGAGGGTGTTCTGGCTGGGCAAGACTTGTGGCCATGCCTTACACCTGACACATCCATATTTTAGACATGGATAAAAACACATGCACATACAATGGAAGAACATGCATGTCATGCATCCCACAGTCATATTTGGTCTTCTGCTGGTGACACTGGTAGTTGACACGTATTTAAGAAGAAGGCAACTGAGGACCTGTAAGGTGTTTGTTTCTCAAACCACAGACTCTGAGGTAATTATTATATTACTAGTCATTTAGCCCATTACAAGAACGGGCGCTAGAACAGTAGTGCATAAACATTAGTAGGAACAGTCTATATTAAATGGCAAGGGACTTTGACCTCATTCTTTTTGTTGGTCATATTTTTCTTTCTTTCAGCCTTTCTTTTGTTGATGTTTACTTGCTGAGCTGACCGTTCTTCATGGGCTGCCGCCGTGTATTGTGTGTCTTTAATTTTCTGTGACAGTAATACTGTCTTGTACGTTCGCTGGCTTGTACGTCCGTAATATACCTTTAATTTTCTCTGGCGGTAATACAGGCGTGCGCGTCGGTAATATGCCTTTAATCTCCTCTGACAGTAATACTGGTTTGTATGTGGCTGTAATATGCATCACTGTATTGTGTACCTTTAATTTCCTCTTGCAGTAATACTGGTTTGTATTTCCGTAAAACGCCTCTAACTTTCTCTGACAGTAATATCGCGCATCGCACCGTGCCCCGCGCATGCGCACTTCACCAGAAGACACACACACACGGACACCTGGATGCACAAAGGGATTTTATTAAAGAGGATGCAGTTGTGCATCTGGGCCTTCCCCTTCTATTTCTCTCCTAGTTTGACCCAGTTTCCCAGTTTGTCCTCAACACTAAGTGAACAGAATGACTTGTTTCCACAGTGCTGATACATTTTAAAAAGGTTAATCTAATAAGCAATTAACATTTAAAATGACAAATTAAGGATAAGGTAAGGGAGTTGACTGTTAGGACACTAAAGGAATGCCTGCTGAAAATGTGGCTTTGCAGTCATATGTGAAAAATAAATAGAAAAAGAGTCATTAGAAACACTAGTTATGTCTTGGCTATATTTTAAAATCAATTTAATGGTATCTTGATAAAATGAGTGATCAATTTCTATCAAAAACATAAAGATTTCTGGATGTGTCCAGACTACTTGACTGGTAACGTATATAGAAGAGGTTCTCGGCTCTGCCCAGAGTAGAGGGAACTAACCAGTGTTGCCTGGGGTAGGAGCAGCAACTAACTTTTGTAACGAAACAGCCTATGGTGCTTCCCTGTGCAAATGAGGAATCTATGCAAAAGTTTGTGGAAATTAGTTCAACAGCATGAATTTACATACAAAAAAACACATATTCAACTTTACATATTTGATAAGGAGTGCTGTTTAAGATAGATAGATAGATAGATAGATAGATAGATAGATAGATAGATAGATAGATAGATAGATAGATAGATAGATAGATAGATAGATAGATAGATAGATAATTTATTTAATTTATTAAATAATTTTATTAATCCCAAGGGGAAATTCACATACTCCAGCAGCAGCATACTGATAAAAAACAATAAATTAAAGAGTGATAAAAATACAGGTATAACAGACAATAAAGTTGTATAATGTTAACATTTACCTCCCCGGGGTGGAATTGAAGAGTCGCATAGTGTGGGGGAAGAACGATCTCCTCAGTCTGACAGTGGAGCAGGGCAGTGACAGCAGTCTCTTGCTGAAGCTGCCCTTCAGCAGTCGGGGCGATACTCTGTCTGGACCCGCTGCTTTGCTGGCATGAAGTCTCCTCAGCTCTCTGCTTACCTGGGCTGCTGTAATTGTGGGTGGGGGGAAACTCTCTCCTATGCTGGTATCAGCAGAAGGATGGGTGGAGGGTGCAGTACTCTGAGGTGAGAGTGGGTTAGAGTGGTCAAACCTGTTAAAGAAGTTGTTCATCTGGTTTGCTCTCTCCACGTCTCTCTCGATGGTGGCACCCCACTTCGAGCTGCAGCCAGTGATGATCTTCATCCCATCCCACACTTCCTTCATGCTGTTGTTCTGCAACTTCTGCTCCAGCTTTCCTGTACTTTTCCTGTACTGCTCTATCGCCACCCTGAACTGGACTTGGAGTTCCTTCTGCACGCGCTTGAGCTCATGCTGATCACCGCCTTTAAAAGCCCTTTTCTTCTGGTTCAAAAGGCCCTTGATGTCACTTGTAATCCATGGCTTGTTGTTAGCATAGCAGCGTACTGTTCTTACTGGAACTACAATGTCCATACAGAAGTTGATGTCGTCAGTAGTGCAGTCAACAACCTCCTCAATGCTCTCACTATGTGATCCCAGCAGGATATCCCAGTCCGTAGTTCCAGAGCAGGCTCTGAATGAGCGTGTGGTTGAAAGTAGCTCCCTCACTTTTGGTTTGTAGTGAGGCTAAAGCAGAACCAGGTTGTGATCTGCTTTCCCAAGCGCAGGCAGCGGGGTGGCACTGTATGCGTCTTTAACGTTTGCATACAGTAGGTCAATGGTCTTGTTTCCCCGGGTGTTACAATCCACATACTGGGAGAAGGCAGGTAATGTTTTGTCCAGCGTCACATGGTTAAAATCTCCAGTGATTAGCACAAGTGCCTCAGGGTGCTGTGTTTGTAATTTAGCAACAGCGGAATGAATGATGTCACCCGCTATCTCCATGTTTGCCCGAGGAGGGATGTAAACAGTAACAACAATGATGTGTCCAAACTAATCTATCTTACTAACCGAAGGTTGTAAACCGGATATGGACGCAGGGCGCTGGGCGCTGGGCACATCGAGGCGCACGCACACTGCTGCCCGCCACAGAGCAAAAAAAGAAATGAGAGGATTTGAAGGTTGTATTACAGTACGGACGGAATACCCACAGGTCCATGCTGTGACAACGCGTGTGCCTACAATGTGCTTGCGAAAGGAGTCACGGCTCAAACCAAAGGTCCATGCTGTGACAACGTGCGTGCCTACAACGCGCTTGCAAAAGGAGTCACGGCTCAAACCAACTGTGACAACGCGCGCGCCTACAACGTGCTTGCAAAAGGAGTCGTGGTTCAAACAAAAGAAAACACAGAAACGAGACTACGACCTGTGAACTACACCTGAGGTGAAGCGTGCACACCAGGTTGTACGGCCGCCCGGGTGCGACCGCCCACACCACCGCACATACCCTCCATGATATGTCTTCACGCAGCGGCTTCCCACCGAGGCACATATTGCGCTGTGCCTCTCGCCCCACAGTCAGACGCCGCGGCTTCCCTGAGTCAGTAGGTGGCCTCCAAACAACACAACCTGTTCAAGCAGTCGGTGTCAGCGAAGGCAACAGACTCACGTCTCCACAAAACGAAACTGCTTTAGTACAGATATGCTTATTGGATTAAATGACATTTCCCCAGATGCACCCGACCTCCATGAGATGTCATCCATCCACATATCGGACAGAACAGAAACTGATTGCCATTCTAGGATTTCCGATTCGCTAGCGAATCGTGGGCTTACTTGTATGAATATAAGGTCTACAGTTTTTAACTGGATTGTTTAATGGAATCTTGGAAGGTGAGAGGATGCCTGGGGAGTGGAGAAGAAGTGTACTGGTACCGATTTTTAAGAATAAGGGGGATGTGCAGAGCTGTAGTAACTACAGGGGGATAAAACTGATGAGCCACAGCATAAAGTTATGGGAAAGAGTAGTGGAAGCTAGGTGGAGAAGGGAGGTGAAAATTAGCGAGCAGCAGTATGGTTTCATGCCAGAAAAGGGCACCATAGATGCGATGTTTACTTGATGATGTTGATGGAGAAACATAGGGAAGGCTAGAACGAGTTGCATTGCAACTTGATGGACCTGAAGAAAGCATATGGCAGGGTGCCTTGAGAGAAGTTGTGGTATTGTATGAGGAAGTCAGGAGTAGCAGAGGAGTATGTAAGAGTGGTGCAGGATATGTATGAGAGAGGGATGACAGTGGTGAGGTCTGCGGTAGGAGTGACAGATGGATTCAAAGTGGAGGTGGGATTACATCAGGGATTGGCTCTGAGCCCTTTCTTATTTGCAATGGTGATAGACAAATTGACAGACGAGATTAGACAGGAGTCCCTGTGGACTATGATGTTTGCTGATGTCATTGTGATCTGTAGCAATAGTAGAGAGCAAGCTGAGAAGACCCTGGAGAGGTATTGATATGCTCTAGAGAGGAGAGAAATGAAGGTCAGTAGGAACAAAACAGAATACATGTGTTAGATTTAGAGGGAGGTCAGTGGAATGATGAAGATGCAGGGAGTAGAGTTGGCAAAGGTGGATGAGTTTAAATTCTTGGGATCAACAGTACAGAGTAACATGGATTGTGGAAGAGAGGTGAAGAAGAGAGTGCAGGCCTGGAATGGGTGGAGAAGAATGTCAGGAGTGATTTTTGACAAATGGGTATCAGCAAGAGAGAAAGGGAAGGTCTATAGGATGGTAGTGAGACCAGTTATGTTATATGGGTTGGAGACGGTGGCACTGACCAGAAAGCAGGAGACAGAGCTGGAGGTGGCAGAGTTAAAGATGTTAAGATTTGCATTGGGTGTGACCAGGATGGATAGGATTAGGAACGAGTACATTAGAGGGTCAGCTCAGGTTGGATGGTATGGAGATGAAGTCAGAGAGGCAAGATTGCGTTGATTTGGACATGTGCAGAGGAAAGATGCTGGGTATATTGGGAAAAGGATGCTAAGGACAGAAATGCCAGACAATAGGAAAAAAGGAAGGTATAAGAGAAGATTTATGGATGTGGTGAGAGAGGACATGCAGGTGATGGGTGTGACAGAGCAAGATGCAGAGGACAGGAAGATATGGAAAAAGATGATCTGCTGTGGCAACCCCTAACGGGAGCAGCCAAAAGAAAAAGAAGAAGAAGACAGAGATTTATTTTAGTTAAGGTGGAAAAAAGGTATTTCTAGCATCAGCGGCAGAATAATGAAATCATACATCATATGAAGTACTCAGGAAGACAAACGTGAATGGTTTGATTTGAGCATGATGTAAATCATGTAAATAACCTGTAATTGCACATAAAAAGCTCCACATTTACCAGTGGAGGCCAACACTTTCCTAAACTCTCTGTTATAGATGAGCACCTTGTTTCCATTTTTGGAGAACCCTTTTTTCCAGGCATTATTCCTGATAGAGATAGCGACATACCACTGACCCAACAGAAGTAAGGTAAAATTGGGAATGATAATTTATTTTTTAACCAGTAACGGCACACTGCACGATAATGTGCACTGAATATACTTGACTTGAGCATTCCTAGTTTTCATACTCTTTCTCTGTATGTTTACCATTCGTTTGCTCAGAGGTTGATGCGCTTGCTGCTTCCTGAGCAGCTCTTCTTTTCTTCACCCTAGCAGCCTGCTTCTCTTCTTTCGTCAGCATCTTTTTGCAATAGAACCGATTAAGTCATTGTTTGTGTTGCAATTACTTAGTACGTTTTTCTTTAATTTTTCACTTAAGCTGGCACTTAAGTCTTCAATCTACCTCAAGAATGATTTAAGATATGAAGAGGTAGGGGAAGTGACGGCGAAGGTGGTAGGGATGAGAACAGCGCCCGTACACATGCGCTGCACGGCCGCCCTGCTGGCCACTGCCGAGAGTTGATTCTACAATAAAATAAAATCAAAATACAAAGAGGAATAACCTTGGAGGTCAATCATCACCCCGAAAGCGGATAGTAGACGTCACGTAGTATATGTGTACCAAATTTCAGGTCAATAGGTCAAACGGTTTGCGAGCTACAGGTGATTTAAAATCCTGGACAGACAAATGAACAGCCATGATAGTGTATTATATAAGAAGATGGCCTAGTTTAACAGCCCTCAGATTCTTTGTATAACCTAACTTTCTATGCCTATTTACATTGTATTTGTAAAGCCCAAGGCATATTAATTTGCACATTAGCCAAATAAAATAGAAGTAAAAAATTGAAGAATTAAGACTAGCAGAATTATTAACTGGCATTTATATTCATTCATTCTTAAGATGCCCAATTGACGAACACTTCTTTGCCGATTGAGGAGGGCAAACAGGTGCCCCAGTTCAGAGATACCTCAATTAAAAAACAAAAGAGGACTTACTGGACAAGTGAAGTCATCAATTCAACTCAGAAACAATTAAATAACAATCTGATAGAAATAAAAATATGTTATAAATAGGCAAACTACTGAAATGTCCTCTTGTCCCAAAGAAATAACAACATTTTATTGCTGATATTTCATGAGTTGTGTATTCATGTGTATTAGGAAATAGTATTACTTCAATAGATTAATGCAATTAATTGCTTTTGAGCCCTAATTGTGGCCAAATTGGCGTGTTCAAGAAATTCTTTGAAAATCTCTGGCAGTGGGAATCACTGCTTCAGATATTCCTTGCAAAGAACAGCAAACATGCCTTCTCAGACACATATAACAGTGAAACCCTTACAATCCAAGAGCAGCCATTAAACCTTTAAACATATGACGGTACACCTGATAATGGCCTATGTAGCTGAGTGTGCATCATTATAAAGCAACTCCTGAGGTGTGTATGTGGGCTGGTCAGCAGAGTCATTTAACTTTAACTTATGCATACAGACTATTAGGCAGCTATATCTTAAATAAATGAAACTGCTTTGGCTTGATTATAATTCTTAGCAAGATGCCAGCCATCTTTGCACAGCTCCACATTCCAAATGAGCAAAAAATGGAAATGAGCAGCACATTATGGTGTTGTTTATTGAAAGAGATAGTAAAATGAAGTGAAAATGACCTGGAGAATTTAAAGTAAAAACACTTGCCAAAAAACAAAAATAGGAAAATTAATTCTCAAGAACAAAGCCAAGGATTTGAAAAACCAGGAACGACTAAATAATGATCTTTTAACACAGATAAACAAGTTTTTTCCATTATGCTCAGATACCCCAGAAACACCCAGGGTGACCCTTTATAGTGTTGATAAAATGACAGCACAATTGAGTACACCCCAGGGAATTCTGGGAAGGATCTCCATAGAGATGGCTAAAATAGTTATCTAACATGACAGCACTGCAACAGGAAACAAAATGGTGTTGTGATAAAATGTGATTAAATAATGAACTTTTCAGAATGGGTTCTACAGAAAATTAAACCTCAAATGTGAATTCCTTGAGTCTCAAAAACCATATAATCCATATATAGAAACTGCACAGGAATTTACACAAAAAAGTTGAAGATTATAATATTGCTTTGACTCCATTTTCTGTTACTTTCATTTATGTTAAATGTCACACAAATAGTAATACCTTGTGACATAATAATAATAATAATGTAACAATTATACCTTGTGACATAAACTTGAAAGTCCAAAGCTTAAAGTTCTGAAAAATCCTCACATATGCACACCGGGGCGTGAGAGAATTTACCATCAAATCATGGCTAGAAATGAAATGGTCAATGAAAATCTTTGTAAAATAAAAAGATTTACTTTCAAAAGAAGGGTCTGTGAGAGAGCACAAAGGTCAAAACTCAATTCAGTAATTCACAAATAATCAAAGAGCACAGAAAATAACAAATGAATTCACTACATCATGAGCACGTTCAATGAACCGCACGGGACTGTGGGTTCCTCTCACCTTCAGTGGGCTGAGGACAGACCCTTGACAGTAATATGCAGGTAGCTCGGGAACCACCCACAAAACATTTGAAACAAATTACAGGATACATAGAAAGTTAATGACCAGCAAACGTAATATAAACTAAGGGAAAAAAATTAACAAAATCAACATATAAAGAACATGTGAACATCAACCAGGAGATGAACCCTGGCTCAAATATAACACCTCAGCTAAGTCTCGTGTTGTCTTGAGAACTAATTGAGATCTTCATAATTTCAGCTTTTTAAGTAAATTTACTTCCTGAGTAAATTAAATTTACCCGGATGAATATATATATATATATATATATATATATATATATATATATATATATATATATATATATAGTTACGTGTGTGAGTTTGGGAGACAGCTTAAGGGCTCAGTTGATGGTAATTACCTTCCAATCCAGGATTTGGCACTGTATACTAATGTCTTCTCTTTTTCTCCCTCTGCAGCATTGAAGACTGATAGCCCTACCATCTCTGATGTCACTTTTGGCCTTCAAGACTGGCCCTTTCCTTACTGGAAGCACATAAGACCCAAAGTTCTGCCATCTTAGGCAGTTCAGCGTTGAAGTCGCATCTGGAAAGGTGTTACTTTGTTGCTCTTTTTTGAAATTCTATTTTTTCTCCCAAAGGATCAGTCATTTGCTCCGACCTAGGTATTAGTACCCTTACAGAGACTTTTTGTTTGGTGTCTGAGAGAATAGCAACCCAACATCACTGGCAGCGTACAGAATGGGTACACATACTGGTGCCATTCCTGAAAGGAGATGTACAGCGAGCCAGTTATGACCTTGATAAGCAGACCTATGTGAATTACGAACAACAAAAGGCTGAGGTGTTGCTGAGGTATGGCATAACCCGGAACCGGCAGGCAAGGCTCTGCAGGGAGTGTCAATTTGACCCTGAGTGGCCACACACTCCCAGTTATTTGACTTGTGGGGAAAGATCAGGCTCTGGGTGAGATCAGAACTTCACTCTTCTAAGGAGATTGTGAAGTAAGTCGCATGTAACTTTGCTCTCAATGCTCTCTCCGAATTTCTCGCCCAGCCGGTCCAGAGGCAAAAGATTACATCCATGGAAAGCCTCACAGCAACCCTTAAGGGTTATCAGGTGGCTTTGCAAATCGAGCTTTCAGAAAAGCTATCTCGTTGCCCTCCTATGATGGAATGCATTGCCAAAGCATTGTCCACCAAGCACATAATAGAGTTGGGGACTAGAAAATTCAACGTGTCCCCATCACTGTTTCAAGTGCGGGGAACTTGGCATTCCCCCAACTGCCCTCATCTCGGCGAAACGATCGACTGCAGTTTAGCACAAGGAGAGAGGTATTGTGCACTCGCCAATCCTTTGTCACTTCCTTATTAAGGCTGGGCAGTGGTGAATGGTTTCAAACTCACAACCCTTATTGATTCTGGCAGTAACATTTCAATTGTTGCTTGCCATTACAACAACAACAACAACATTTATTTATATAGCACATTTTCATACAAAAAGTAGCTCAAAGTGCTTTACATAATGAAGAAAAGAAAAATAAAAGACAAAATAAGAAATTAAAATAAGACAACATTAGTTAACATAGAAAAAGAGTAAGGTCTGATGGCCAGGGGGGCCAGAAAAAACAAAAAAACTCCAGACGGCTGGAGAAAAATATAAAATCTGCAGAGGTTCCAGGCCACAAGACCGCCCAGTCCCCTCTGGGCATTCTACCTAACATAAATGAAATAGACCTCTTTGTAATTAGGGTTCTCACAGAAGGACTTGATGATGATGGTCATGCAGACGTCTGGCTTTTAATCCATTACTGTTGGAACATCACGGTGCTTTGAGTAGATGCGCCACCACCAAAAGGACACTGGAAAAGGAAACAGAAGAGAGAGTAGGGGTTAGTACAGATTTTAGAGCCACCATGAATAGTTATTATAATGAATTGGATATACAGAGTATCAGGATTAAATTACAGTGAAGTTATGAGAAGGCCATGTTAAAGTAATGTGTTTTCAGTAGTTTTTTAAAGTGCTCCACTGTATTAGCCTGGTGAATTCCTACTGGCAGGCTATTCCAGATTTTAGGTGCATAACAGCAGAAGGCCGCCTCACCACTTCTTTTAAGTTTTGCTCTTGGAATTCTAAGGAGACACTCATTTGAGGATCTGAGGTTACGATTTGGAATATAAGATGTCAGACATTCCGATATATACTGTATAAGATGGGGCGAGATTATTTAAGACTTTATAAACCATAAGCAGAATTTTAAAGTCAATCCTGAATGACACAGGTAACCAGTGTGGTGACATCAAAACTGGAGAAATGTGCTCGGATATTCTTTTCCTGGTTAGGATTCTAGCAGCTGCATTCTGCACTAGTTGCAAACGATTTATGTCTTTTTTGGGTATTCCTGAGAGGATTGCGTTACAGTAATCTAGCCGACTGAAAACAAACGCGTGAACTAATTTCTCAGCATCTTTCAATGATATAAGTGGTCTAACTTTTGCTATGTTTCTTAAGTGAAAAAATGCTGTCCTAGTGATCTGATTAATATGCGATTTAAAATTCAGATTACAGTCAACAGTTACCCCTAAGCTTTTTACCTCCGTCTTGACTTTTAATCCTAATGCATCCAGTTTATTTCTAATAGCCTTATTGTATCCATTATTGCCAATCACTAAGATTTCAGTTTTCTTTTTATTTAGCTTGAGAAAATTACTATTCATCCATTCTGAAATACAAGTCAGACATTGTGTTAGTGAATCAAGAGAATTGGGGTCATCACGTGCTATTCATAAATACAGCTGTGTGTCATCAGCATAGCTGTGGTAGCTCACGTTGTGCCTTGAGATAATCTGACCTAACGGAAGCATGTGGATTGAGAAGAGCAGCGGACCCAGGATAGAGCCTTCTGGAACACCATATACAGTGCATCCGGAAAGTATTCACAGCGCATCACTTTTTCCACATTTTGTTATGTTACAGCCTTATTCCAAAATGGATTAAATTCATTTTTTTCCTCAGAATTCTACACACAACACCCCATAATGACAACGTGAAAAAAATTTACTTGAGGTTTTTGCAAATTTATTAAAAATAAAAAAACTGAGAAATCACATGTACATAAGTATTCATAGCCTTTGCTCAATACTTTGTCGATGCACCTTTGGCAGCAATTACAGCCTCACGTCTTTTTGAATATGATGCCACAAGCTTGGTACACCTATCCTTGGCCAGTTTCGCCCATTCCTCTTTGCAGCACCTCTCAAGCTCCATCAGGTTGGATGGGAAGTGTCGGTGCACAGCCATTTTAAGATCTCTCCAGAGATGTTCAATCGGATTCAAGTCTGGGCTCTGGCTGGGCCACTCAAGGACATTCACAGAGTTGTCCTGAAGCCACTCCTTTGATATCTTGGCTGTGTGCTTAGGGTCGTTGTCCTGCTGAAAGATGAACCATCGCCCCAGTCTGAGGTCAAGAGCGCTCTGGAGCAGGTTTTCATCCAGGATGTCTCTGTACATTGCTGCAGCAATCTTTCCCTTTATCCTGTCTAGTCTCCCAGTCCCTGCCTCTGAAAAACATCCCCACAGCATGATGCTGCCACCACCATGCTTCACTGTAGGGATGGTATTGGCCTGGTAATGAGCGGTGCCTGGTTTCCTCCAAACGTGACGCCTGGCACTCCCACCAAAGAGTTCAATCTTTGTCTCATCAGACCAGAGAATTTTCTTTCTCATGGTCTGAGAGTCCTTCAGGTGCCTTTTGGCAAACTCCAGGCTCTGACAGAGTGACCATCGGGTTCTTGGTCACCTCCCTGACTAAGGCCCTTCTCCACCGATCGCTCAGTTTAGATGGCCGGCCAGCTCTAGGAAGAGTCCTGGTGGTTTTGAACTTCTTCCACTTATGGATGATGGAGGCCACTGTGCTCATTGGGACCTTCAAAGCAGCAGAAATTTTTCTGTAACCTTCCCCAGATTTGTGCCTCGAGACAATCCTGTCTCAGAGGTCTAGAGACAATTCCTTTGACTTCATGCTTGGTTTGTGCTCTGACATGAACTGTCAACTGTGGGACCTTATATAGACAGATGTGTGCCTTTCCAAATCATGTCCAATCAACTGAATTTACCACATGTGGACTCCAAGTAAGCTGCAGAAACATCTCAAGGATGATCAGGGGAAACAGGATGCACCTGAGCTCAATTTTGAGCTTCATGGAAAAGGCTGTGAATACTTATGTACATGTGCTTTCTCGATTTTTTTTATTTTTAATAAATTTGCAAAAATCTCAAGTAAACTTTTTTCATGTTGTCATTATGGGGTGTTGTGTGTAGAATTCTGAGAAAAAAAATGAATTTCATCCATTTTGGAATAAGGCTGTAACATAACAAAATGTGGAAAAAGTGATGTGCTGTGAATACTTCCCGGATGCACTGCAGGATATCATGTGTCTTTGAGTTGTAATTACCACAACTAACAAAGAATTTTCTCCCTGCCAGGTAGGATTCAAACCAATTTAAGACGCTGCCAGAGAGGCCCACCCATTGACTAAGGCGATTTCTAAGAATATTGTGATCAATGGTGTCAAATGTGGCACTCAAATCTAAGAGGATGAGAACAGATAAATGGCCTCTGTCTGCATTTACCCGCAAGTCATTTACTACTTTAACGAGTGCTGTTTCTGTGCTGTGATTTGTTCTAAAACCTGACTGAAATTTATCAAGAATAGCATGTTTTTTGAGGTGGTCATTTAACTGCATAATGACTGCCTTCTCCAGAATTTTACTTAAGAAAGGCAGGTTGGAGATGGGTCTAAAATTTTCAAGAGCAGAGGGGTCAAGGTTATTTTTCTTAAGTAGGGGTTTAACTACAGCAGTCTTAAGACAGTCTGGGAAGACCCCCGTATCTAATGACGAATTTGCTATGTCAAGAACATTATCAATTAGCACGCCCGATACTTCTTTGAAAGAATTTGTTGGTATTGGGTCAAGGACGCAGGTGGAGGTTTTCAGTTGAGAAATTATTTTATGTAAATTAGGTAAATCTATCCTAGTGAAAGAGTTTAATTTGTTTATAACGGAATGCTGGGGTTTAGGAGGATCCTTAGTGTTGGGGAGATATACTATGTTATTTCTAATATCATTAATTTTTTGATTGAAAAATACAGCAATAGCCTCACAGGTTTTACTGGAAGTACTTAGGAGGCATTCCTTTGAGTTACCTGAGTTTAGCAGACGATCAATTGTCGAGAATAAGACTCTGGGATTACTAGAATTGTTATTTATAATCTGAGAGAAATAGCAGCGCCTCTCAAGACGGACTGTGTTATTGTATTCTGTTATTTTAACTTTTAATATTTCATAGTGGATAGTTAGTTTAGTCTTCCTCCATTTACGTTCAGCTCTACGGCATGTTCTCTTTAAATCAGACACTCTTTGGGTCTTCCATGGTATGACAATGCTAGAAGATTTTTAACTGTCTTTTCAGGTGCAACTATGTGAACAGCAGCTCTCACTTTAGTATTAAATCTTTCCACCTTACTATTTACATTATCCTCGCTATTATAGTTGGCACTATAAACGGACTGATTGCTTAGAATGTGTGTAAGTTTTAAAGCTGATGATGAGTCAAAGAAGCGTTTTTTAACAATATGCTTCTCATGAGTGTTTCCTATCATTATTTTTATATTAAAAAGTAGAAGAACATGGTCTGATAGACCCGTATCAATGACCTGCTTTATATCAACTTTTAGTCCTTTAGTAATCACTAAGTCTAACGTATGACCTGCTTTATGTGTAGGCTGATTAATGAGCTGTCTCAAATCAAAAGAGTCCAGGAGGTTCATGAATTCTTTCACTTTTTGGTTACACTGATTATCTATATGAAAATTAAAGTCGCTGACTATTAAGAGTGTGTCATAGTTCGTAATTACAATTGACATTAAGTCAGAGAATTCCTCAAAGAAAGACGCGTTGAATTTAGGAGGTCTATACACAGATAATACTAGAACGTGAGAATCTCCATGGATGACAACGGCGAGATACTCAAAGGACTTGAATTTACCAAAACTGACATCTTTACATTTTAACCGGCTTGAGTAAATGTTTGCCAAGCCACTGCCTCTCTTTCCTTGGCGATCCTCACGAATAAAACTGTAATCCGGAGGCGCAGATTCGATTAAAACAGCCACGCCATCTGAGCTAAGCCACGTTTCACTTAGTGCAAGAAAATCTATTTTTCTATCACTAATAAGATCGTTGATAAAAAACGTCTTGTTAGTTAAAGCTCTAACATTTAATAGTCCCATATTTAATGTTCCGGAGGGGCAGAGATGAATACGTTATTGATATTTGGAACAGGAACTAAGTTATTTTAAAGTTATTTTTATTAGCGCCGTTCTGTGTGTATTTTTTGTTTAATATAGTCTGTTTTTATAGTTTTAATACATTGTTCATCTGAAGTAGTAATTTTAATTAAATTATTGGTGTTTATGTCGTATTGCCTAGATTTTCTATGTGCATTGAGATTGGTTATCCATCCATCCATTTTCCAACCCGCTGAATCCAAACACAGGGTCGCGGGGGTCTGCTGGAGACAATCCCAGCCAACACAGGGCACAAGGCAGGAACCAATCCCGGGCAGGGTGCCAACCCACAGGACACACACAAACACACCACTAGGGCCAATTTAGAATCACCAATCCATCTAACCTGCGTGTCTTTGGACTGTGGGAGGAAACCGGAGCACCCGGAGGAAACCCACGCAGACACGGGGAGAACATGCAAACTCCATGCAGGGAAGACCCGGGAAGCGAACCCAGGTCTCCTAACTGCGAGGCAGCAGCGCTATTACTGCGCCACCGTGCCGCCCGAGATTGGTTATTTGAGTATTAATGTTGTGCACTTTTATGGAAGATTTTTATTAAAACAATTATCATGTCCTAGCACAGCAGTAGCATTTCTGAAGGGGTTAAGAGTAGAGATAGATAGTCAAGATAAACGAATTACCTTCGATATGTTTTCGGAGAGGACCTGGGTGCCGAAACTGTTTGGATGCAGGACATCTCGCTTGAAGAAACGCGGTCTTTCCCAAAAGAGGTCCCAGTTGTCAATGAATCCGATGTCTTGATTCTTGCAGAAGCCCTGCAGCCAGTTGTTTAATCCTAGCAGACGACTGTAGTACTCGTGTGATCGTCTGATGAGAGGTAGTGTTTACCCGAAATGAAGATCTTTGCCGATCGGGTCCTCTCCTTCGTGTCATTAATTAGTGCTGCTACCATGACAGTAGGAGACTGGCTCGACCAGTTTAAGCGGTATTCACAGTGAAACTCAATGGTACAGGTCTGCCTCTTGCGTAATTACTTACCATGGCATGACCTACACGCTCAGGGTGGCTATTATGTGCAGTCCACCCAACTACTACACCCTAATGTTATGGCATGACTTGGTGGATAGTAAAAGTGGAGAAGCACCACCCCTGAAACTTCACTGAGCCTTAGATAGATACCAAAAACGTGTCTCAAGCTGTCTCCACGTTATGTTACTGAACCAACTCAGGACCATAGTCGCATGGCAATCCAGTGTGACACGGAGGAGATTGTGTTGACTAATGTGATGTCTCTACAGAGACCACCACACCACCAGGACGTCATGGCTGACTGCCACACTCTCTGAAGTCATTGCGGATCCACTCAATAATACTAATAATAATAATAAACACAATAATATTTTCAATTCAGGTAAACTCTTGCTTTTTTTAAAAGAGAACAGTGGAATGATGATTCCCTTAATTATGTCAAAAATGCAGTAGTTCTAGTTGATGGGAAATGTACCAACATTCCCATGCCACAGGGAGCACACTTAAACATAAATAATGATTTATTATATCATGTAGTTAAACATGAGGGTGTGGGGAGGTTGTACTTGCTAGCCCCTTAACCTATCATGGCAGGTTTGTGAGTTGGCTCATGCCCACCTTATAGGTGACCACTTGGGGACCAAAAAACGTGAGCAAATTAAGCTCTGTTTTTTTATTTGGCCAGGGATCAATGACAAGGTCCACTGTTTTTGCACTTCGAGTCTGGAGTGTTAACTGCGGCTGAATCCTTGAGAAGTACTGTTTCAGTGCATAGGAGTAAATATATTAGGACCCCTTGAATCCTCAGCCAGGGGCAATAAATATATTTTAGTTCTGGTTGATTATGTTACATGATATCCTGAAGCGATCCCATTGAGAGCTGCTAATTCTGAAAATATTGCACAGGAACTTTCAGAGGTCTGTGAGAATGTTGGTACCCCTAAAGAAGTGTTAACAGACCAAGAGATGCTGTTTACTTTGGAGATAATCAAGGGAGTTGCCAAATTACTCAGAATAAAGCATCTAAAGATCTCAGTGTATCCTCCTCAAACATGATGATCTCATAAAGTGGTTTAATCACACCCTCAAACAAATACTGCACAAGGTAGTCAGCTCTGATGGGAGGAGCTGGGATCAGTTACCTCCTCTTCTATTATTTGCATACTGGAAACTCTGCAAGCTTCTATGGGGTTCTTACTTTTTGAATTGTTATTTGGATGGCAACCATGGGGATTATTGGAAATATTAAACAAAGGATGTGAAGAAGAGACACTTCCATTTACAAACATTTTAGAGTATATCACACAGTTATGCAATAGATTCACAAAGATTAGGCCAATACTAAAAGAAAATATGGAGCATGTGCAAGCAACCCAGGCCTGTTGGCATGATATTGGCATGAGCCTTTGTAATTTCCAACCCGGAGATCATGTCATGGTCCTTAGTCCTTATTCTCACTTCCCAGTCTAAATTATTGGCTTTTTGGCAAGGTCCATACAAAATTAAGAAGTGTAAAGGGTTGGTCAATTATTTGGTCAAGCAACCAAACCGTTGTCCAAAAGAGTGAATCTATCATGTAAATGTGCTGAAACCATGGAGATCCCAATCTCTACTCCAGCCAGCCCTGTTCTTTCTTTGCTCTAAAAACATCCCTTAATTTAAGATCCGATTTGACATCCAGGCAACAACAAGAATTCAAGGAAGCCGTCCTGTCTATCCCCAACGTGATGAATGAACAACCCAGAAGGACCAACTTGATTGTGCATAGCATCATTACTGAGCTAAGGGCAGTTGTCTGAGAATATCCGTACAAACTCCCAGAAGCAAAGCATGCAGAAGTGGAAATTGAGATCAAACTGATGTTAGTCCTTGGTGTGATTGAGGAAAGTTTTAGTCCCTGGTCTAGCCCGATCATTTTGATCCCAAAGCCAAAAAGAAGATGGCACTTTTTCAATGATTTCTGCTGTCTTAATCAAGTGTCTTATTTCAATGCTTATCCCATGCTGTTGTGGAAGAATAATTTTAGGGTAACATAGCTTTCATCTTAAAAGAAATAGCATAAAGGGTTAATAAATGTCAGAAACATATGCAGGCATATTAGGCAACCAGATAAAGGTCAAGTGAACAACAAAATGTGTCTGAAAGATGACTAAGAGATGATTAACAAAATCAGCATATGTCCTGTAAAACAACCATGGACAATTGTTATATGCACAGAAATTTCAAGGGCGGTGGCTCAACTCAAAGGTATAAGAAGAACCAGAATATAATATAATAGACTTTTATTTTATACAAGTCATTTGGGTGTAAACCAATGAACTAACCAGAGTGACACTGTCACTGAACCTCTATTTGTTGTTTATCTGATCATTCTGACCATGCTGCAACAGACTGCTTTTGAAGAATGCTCCCTCTAAGGTATTTTGCCTAAGTACAATTAAAAGATACCATGAACAGCTTTTCTCCTGCCTGATTACTGATTTGTCCTGTTAGAGGATGATTCTTTCTTTAATAAGATGTTAAATTTCTACCACACTATGAGTGGATGAACTTGAGTGACTTGGTAAAGCTCAATACTTGACCACGATTGACATGCAAAAAAGGTGTAGGCTATACCCTTTAACAGACTCAAAGTAAAATAACACATTTAGTACCCCAGTGGACACTGGCAATATCATGTCCTCTCATTTCCATTGCACATGGCTCCAGTGACTTTCCAACATTCGGTGGACAGAGTGTGATGACCCCACAATTCCTAGCTGTCCCTAGCACTGATTAAGGCAGGGCTCTACAAAAACAAAAAAAAATGTTTCTTCAGGCTAACGGAAGCCAAATATTTTGGCTACTTGGAGGGCAGAGGGACGATCTGGCCACAGTGTTCAAAAATAGATGCAATTTTGAAATGTCCCCATCTGAAAACCAAGAAACAGGTGCAGGCTTTCTTTGGGTTAGCAGGAAACTACCATTGGTTTGTTCCTCGTTTCTCTAGAGGGCGTCACCCTTGACAGATCTGACTTAAAAGTGTGCTCCCAACACGGTGGTATAAGATTAAAAAAAAGTCTGCATTTAGTGACTTAAAACAGGACCTAATGTCTGCACCAGTTTTGAAAGCTCCAAACTTTTCTCTACCTTTTATTCTCCACACCGACACTTCAGGCACAGGACTTGATGCCATGCTGAGCCATGTACCTGAGCTGGAAACTTCTGGACTGAGAAACCAGGTATACGGCAGTGGAACATGAAGCCTCTTCCAAAACATGGCACAGGCTTGTCACAGACCATGCACCCATCCAAAGAAAGACCCTGCACAGAGTTGAATCATCAAGCTCCTAGATGGTTCTAGGGCATGGGTGGGCAATGTCGATCCTGGAGGGCTACAGTGGCTACAGGTTTTCATTACAACCGAATTGCTTAATTAGAAAGCAATCTTTGGCAATCTCTGACCTTATTTAATTTTATTGCTTGTTAGTCTGCAATGTTAGGTTCATATATCATTTTTTTTTCTTTCCAAGGATATCATCCAAATGATTTAAAACCTAAAATGGATAATTTTCAGTCTGTCACATTTTCTTCTTAAGTGTTTTATTAAAGTAAATAGTGCACAGTGAATCCACACAGGTGTAAATGGAAACACGTTAGATGGAGAACTGCTGGCTGCTTTGTCATTTGAATCTTATTGCTAATAAGGAGCCATTAAAAACAGTGAATGCAGCTGTTTAAGACTGAATAAGCATTTAATGGTGGGGAACCTTAACAAGCGAGACCACTAAAATGAAGCATTAAAATATCATTTGAACAATAAGTGCTTCATCAGCAATAATTGACTTCTCATTAAGAAAATGGGATGGAACAAACACCTGCAGCCACTGAGTCTCTTTAGGGTCAACATTGCCCACCCCTGTTCTAGGACCTGCAAACTATTTGGTTTAAAGTTCTTCATCATTGAGGTACTCGCCATGCCAACGCTGAAGCTCTTTCTCAGGTTCATGACTTTGCGGCCTGGGCTTTGTGGGCGTGTCACGCATGTGCATTTGGGAGACAGCTTAAGGCACAGGTGTCGAACTCCAGGCCTGGAGGGCCGCAGTGGCTGCAGTTTTTCATTCTAACTCTTTTCCTAATCAGTGACCAGTTTTCACTGCCAATTAACTCCTTTTCCCTTCATTTTAATAGCCCTGTTTTTAAGGATTCAGTCCTCTCAATTGATTATTTTCTTCATTAAATGGCAGCCAAACAGAAATGTGATGTGAAACGAGCCAACAGATGACCAGCTATACTGGGGTTTCAAACTCCAACCAATTTCACTCCAACCAGTTTCTTAATGAGAAGCTGATTCTTGCTGTTAATTCAACCCGTTACTTAATTCCTCAGCTTGCTGCTGCTCTCTTACTGCTACAGCAGACATTTCCCAAACTGTTGATTTTCTGTTTCTGATTATTGGCCTGAGAGATCAACCTTACTGAGACCCTCATCTTTCTTTATGTTCAGATAATGTGGTTAGCTCATCACCTGTTTGCTCATTTTGTGTCTCATTATTGTTTGGTTACTAATTAAGGAAATAGAAGGAATTAAGGGGTCTGAGTCGAGTTAATTAAAACTAATGCAAAAAAAGCTAATTAGCAGCAAAAACAGGTCAATAATTAAGAAGGTGGTTAGAATGAAAACCTGCTGCCATTGTGGCCCTCCAGGACCGGAGTTTGACACCCCTGGCTTAAGGGCTCAGTTGATGGTAATTACCCTTCGAACCAGATGTTGGCGCTGTGTACTAATGCCTTTTTTTTCTCACTCTGCAAACCGGATGTCTGACAGCCCTACCATCTATGACATCACTTCCAATGTCCTGTCACCTGGACCTACCCTTTCCTGCTGGAAGCACATAAGACTGGAAGTTCAGCCATCTCGGTCAGTTCAGCTTTGAACGCGCATCTAGAAAGGTGTTATTTTGTTCCTCATTTCTGAAAATTTTTTTACTTGTATTCAACAAAATATAGGCATGGCTTGCTCATCCCTTTTTACTTCTCGTTTCTCTTTCTTACTATATATATATATATATATATATATATATATATATTCTTATTTAGTAACTATAAAACCTAAAGGAATGCCTTTTTTAGCTGAAGAGACTTCAGTTGAATGTAGAATTCACTTGTCTCTTTCCAAACTATCTTTTGAATACATAAAAAAATAAATAAATAAAACCTTTTGCAGAGTGACTTCAGAATAATCATTTAAAAGAAACCCATGACACTAAAATTATTATAAGTGTACTTTTAATTTCAAACATACTATCGTTATTTTAATATTTGTCTAAAGTAATACAATTTTCCTGGTGTGTTACAAAAATATAAAGCGTTAGCTTTAAATATAAAATCCAGATTATGAAGAGAGTAGAAGATGAATAAAAAAATGCCACATACAGTAATTACACATTTACACATAAGTACACATAATTACTGTGGTTAGTACATGACCATAAGATCTGGTGCAGAGTGAGGAAGAGGGAGCACAGATCAACTGTACTTACCTTAGGAGGTGTATGACCACCAGCGAGTCTCCTTGTAACTCCTGGTATGAATTGGCTTATGGTGCTGGGAAAAGTTAGGTTAGTGATGTTCTATTCAATTCAATGGATTTATTTTGTCGTAATATTTATGCTAATCTGGTTGCAATTTGCTCAGTTTTACTATATATTCAATGTAATCTGTGCGTTATTGTATGTAAATGATGAATGGTATGTTATTTTTACAATTTTCTTTATAGCTGGAAACTAGAGCTTTGAGATTGTACAAAGTGAATAACTCCAATACAAAAATAAACTGCTCTAAATTTAATTGAATTATGATTAAAGATAAAGTGTATGCCTTTATAACTCCTCAGTCATGCTACCCTTGGTATAATAAAACTTCAAAGTAAAATTTATAACAGGATCATTTCCATTATTCTCCAATAGATAGATACTTTATTAATCCCAAAGGGAAATTCACATACTCCAGCAGCACCTTACTGATACAAAAAACAATATTAAATTAAACGTTGATAATAATGCAGGTAAAAAACAGACAATATCTTTGTATAATGTTAATGTTTTCCCCCCGGGTGGAACTGAAGAGTCGCATAGTTTGGGGGAGGAACGATCTTCTCAGTCTGTCAGTGGAGTGGGACATTGACAGCAGTCTGTCACTGAAGCTGCTCTTCTGTCTGGAGATGACCCTGTTTAGTGGATGCAGTAGATTCTCCATAATTGATAGGAGCCTGCTGAGCGCCCATCGCTCTGCCACAGATGTCAAACTGTCCAGCTCCATGCCAACAATAGAGCCTGCCTTCCTCACCAGTTTGTCCAGGCGTGAGGCATCCTTCTTCGTAATGCTGCCTCCCCAGCACACCACTGCGTAGAAGAGGGCGCTTGCCACAACTGTCTGATAGAACATCTGCAGCATCTTATTGCAGATGTTGAAGGATGCCAGCCTTCTAAGGAAGTATAACCGGCTCTGTCCTTTCTTACACAGAGCATCAGTATTGGCAGTCCAGTCTAATTTATCATCCAGCTGCACTCCCAGGTATTTATAGGTCTGCAATAGGGTGCAGATGTTGAATTTCATGGCAAGGATATATATTGGAGACATGATTTAGAAGCATTCTGAAGTTAGAAATTGTATCTATTTGGAAAAACCTGAAAAACTAATTTTGGTGTGAACTGGGTTTATAATACAGAGCATGTTTAAAATGTAACACAATTGAACTTAATTAATTTGGTAATTTGTACACTTATTAAATGTTGATCGCTTAATACTACATTACTCTTGTAGGGAAGTAATTTTTTCAGCAAATTTTACATTATCGCTGAAGTATATTGTCGCGTACATTCTATATAGAACTCACATGACACAGTACAGTTGATTAGCAACAACACAGTTGTTGATTAGCATATGCAAGTAAGAATACTCTGTACACATCACAATAATGACCCTATAAACATAGCACAATTAAATTCTCCACAGAGCAAATGGCAAACAACTTGGCAACAACAAAGACACACATACAAAAAAGGAAGACTAATTCAGATCTGAAGTGAAATGTAAATTAATTTCCAAATTTTTCAATTTGCCTTTAAGTTGCAGGTCTGGTAGTAAAAAAAATGTGTATTGATATATTATGTACTGTGGAAGAAAGAGGACTTTCTTGAGCTATTCCTGAACTCAAAATGGTGTCATTGCTGAGACCACAATCTAATGAGAAGTTCTCTCCACAAAACATTGACAGACTAACACAAAAGAAGGAATAAGCAAAGAATGGTCTCAAAACCAAAACACGAAAAAGTAAAAGAAAATCTCTGCAATAACTCTCCTCTCTGGGCTTACCAAAACAGTGAATGGGTTAGTGCTTTGTGAGGCTCAAGGATTATGTCACTGATATACACTTGAGAAGCATAAGGAATTGGCCTGTCTCCTTTTCTCTTCACTCTGTACACCTCAGACTACGCATGTAATGACAGGTCATTTAATTTGAAGAAATTCTCTGATGATTCTGCCCGAAAACAGTGTATTGATAAAGAGGAACAACTTTATTGAGGCAGTAAAATTGTCTGCAACTTTACATCAGCAAAACGAGGGTACTGATTATTGACTTTCGCCGTTCAAAAGAGCCTGTACTCCTGGTTACTACTCAGATAGAGGACGTGGAGGCAGTGCATTGCTACAAGTATTTGGGGGTCCACAGTAATGACAGTCTCATAGTAATGACTGGTCTTGTAACACTGAGGAGCAATATAAGAAAGGGAAAAACAGACTCCTTTTTCTTAGGAGACTGTGCTCCTTTAATGTGGGTAGTGACATCCTTTACATGTTCTAGACCAGGGGTCTGCAACCTTCACTATCAAAAGAGCCATTTTGCTCCCTCTTCCTCCAAAGAAAAATAGTCTGGAGCTGCAAAACATAACACAGCTTATAAACTTTTAAAAGTTTTAATCTTTTTTTAGATTTTACATGTTACAACCACGGAATACAACAAACAGAAGTGCAGTGTGCATGTGTAGGCCTACTTTGAAATAAATTTAACTGAACTCTGCAGGCCTATTTGAGTCCTTCCTATACCTGTATAAAATTAAAATAAAAACTAGCCCACTTTAATATAAATAAAACATTTAGCTGTAGCTTAGCAGCTTTAAAAAAGTAAACATAAAATTCCATTTCAGTGTGCTCTCATCCTCTTCAGGTTTCCCTCTCAGCCAGCAATCAACTGAAGCACCTGAACATACAAAAAAACCGACATCAGCTCCGGGTCTGAAATAAATGTGTTTTTTTTGTTTTTTTTTAAATATTAGCCTATTAAATGCTATTGTTCTCACCTGTTTAATGTGACTTCTGTTTCTGAAGTTCGCTGCAGATCATCTCTAGCACTTTGAGCTACTTTTTGTATGAAAATGTGCTATATAAATAAATGTTGTTGTTGTGCTATGTCGGGGCTATACGATGTGACTTTGACCTTCACACAGGACTGCAGGCTCATGTGTGAGGTGGGAGAGATATTTGGACTTTATGAAGTTCATTCTTGAGAAAACTTGCTCACATAAGTATGTTGAGCCAAAGATGGACAGGACTCCAAATGCATATTTTTTCATGTTCATATATGTTTCGGGAATGGCACTCCATGTATTGAAAACAAGTTTGTCGGGTTTGGGGAGGTTTTCAATATCAGTCCATTTGTGCTCTTTAGCGAGAGTAGCCTTCTGACAGCGGATCTTGAAGAAGTCGCCCGTCAGGCATTTGAACTTGGACACCCATAAATCTTTATCCGCTATGCGGCCAGTTCAATTTCTAGATCGGGCTTACTTACTCCTGTGAATGAGGATGTGTTCAGCAGGGATGGGTCGATGTCCAGGGAAGGAGAGAGTGTTTTTTTTCTTTCTGAACTCACTGAATCTTTCTCTAAATGCAGCTTGCATTGCAATAATTGTACGGTGGAAATAATCACAATTTATGTGAATGTTCACTGCTTTGAACTCTCTCAGGGAGGGGAAGTGAGAGAGTGTACCTTTCTGTACATCTCTGGCAAACACTGTCATCATGCGCTCAAACACCAAAACATCCTACGCCAAAACATTTAAAGTCAGAGAATAGATGCTCTGATATTTTTATGAACGATTCTTTCATGTATTCTCCGTCTGTGAACGGCTTACCCCTCCTTACGATCTCTTGAGCTGCCACAAAACTAGCAGCTGTAGTTGATTGTGGAGAAGTGATCCACTTTTTGAAAGTATGTTTGCTCTGTTCAGCTTTCCGTTGCAGTTCCGAAATTGCTCTCTTTCGGTCATCTTCACTTGGGTATTTTTCAGTGAATGCTGAGTGCTTGTTTCGAAAATGTCTTTCAACGTTACATTTTTTGTTGTTCGATAATTTATCGCCACATATTAAGCACACCGGTAAGCCAGCGTCGTTGGCGGTGAAGGCAAATGCTTCTGTCCACGCAGAATTAAACTCTCTGTTCTCTTCTGGGATTTTTCATTTTTGGGATTTATTCATGGTTAGTGCAGGGGTCGCACACTCCAGAAGCCACCTGCAGGTAAAGGCGAGGGCTATAGACGTAGATGTGACGCATATTTTAGTTGACAAATTATAAATAAAAATTAGATGTTAAAGTGTATAACAGTAGTAGTAGTAAATAAACATTATATATATTACATATATTATATACAAATTAAATTAAGAAATTGCCGTTATTCATTTTCATGTTTTTTTTTTTTTTTTTTGTCAAGGCCAAAAGGAGCCATTACAAGGAGGCTGAAGAGCTGCATGCGGCTCCAGAGCCGCGGGTTGCCGACCCCTGTTCTAGACCTTTGTGATGGCCAATGTGATTTTGTATAGTGTGGTGTGCTGGACCAGTAACATCATTTCAAGAAAAGGCCACCAAATCAACTAGTTAATTAAGAAGGTAGACTGAGTAATGGGACATACTCTTGACCCCCTGAAGGTCACAGTCAAAGTGAGAATGAAGACAAAACTGAGTATCATTTCGAATAATGTTGCACATCTTAATTTTATGGCACACTAACATTGAAGATGTTCAGCCAACAAATTATTCAGCAGAAATATGTAAAGAAAAAGCACTGGAGCTCCTTTATATTAACAGCAATACGCTTGCATAATGCTTCACTGTGACTGTTCTTTTCAGAGCATTTAAGAGAAGGTTTGTTATATTTGTATTATATTTATTTGTTTACATCACATTAGTATTGTTTTATTTATTAAGCTCCTGTAAAAGGCTAAATTTCCCCTGGGGACAAATAAAGTGTTACCTGTCTATCTATATCCTAAATCATGATGACATTCACTACTGGGTCACTGTGTCCTAAAAAAACTAATTCATGTTCTGTTTTTTAACATTATAGACTTGTGTCCCGAAAATATTACTTTCATTTAGTTAATTATTGTAATAGAAAAGACACTGTTGTATGCTACATCTTGTAATCAGCGGTATACCACACAGTTTAGTGTTTCCTGTTAACCTAATATGCATGTTTTTGGGTTGAGAACGAACAACTGCAATAGCTATGGAAAACCTAACGTCGACGTGCGGACAACATGCAGATTCTGCATTCAATGACAGAACCAAGATTCAAATCAAGTACTCGATTTGAATGGAACAGATAAAAGGTTGGATTTAAAATAACTTTACCACGACAGGTCCAATTCATTCGTAAACATACTAGTATCGGATATATGAATTCATCTCCTGATCCAATATTTTCCGCTCTTCTGCGTGATCGCCAACATATTATCTGGGTGTGCCAAATACGCATGCGTCACCACTGACCATGACCATGACTACCGCCTGCTTGTCTTGAATGTTGTGCGCATGAGTGATCTACTCCCGAAGACCATCTTGTGAGGTCATCAAGGTGCGCCACCAGATCGGCTGTCAGGGATTGTTACCATATGTAGAGGCGTTTGCACCATTTGCTAATTAAAAAAATACAACCTCCTTATAAAACACTACATTTACCAATGGAGCAAACGGAACAAAGTATGCCTAACGTTTCAGAAGAAAAGGGCAACCTGTCGGCTTCAAAGAGAAGAGCGGAAATCAGGAGAAGAAAACTGCTGATGAATTCGGAGGAAAGAATGAAGAGGATAACGAGCTGTAACAAAGGCGATGCCGCTGGCCATGGTGAGACTTGTCTTGTGATGCGAGCATATCGTGTGTGTAAAAGATGCTGTCATCCAGCCCATGCTAGATACTTTTTTTTTCTTAAAACATTTTAATAAATCATATTAAACGCGTCTCTCTCGAGGTTAACGTAAATTGAAAATCAAGTATATGCTTGGTTTATTCCTCAACCAACACGTGAAAAAACGGCACTAAGATCTCCAAATTTCTATTTTTTCCCCTGCGACTTTCTAGGCAGTTTTCCTTTACTTTAAATTCTTAAATTAATTCGACGGACCCTATTATGGTGAATACTGTACACTGGAGGTCCCATACCTCCATCCCCAGTTTTGGCTGTTGGGATTCCTATCAAGCTGTTCCATAAAATCCCCTCCCTTTTAACCGAATTTGTGGATTAGTTGAATGATTTGTTTCTGCAGGTCGATTGGTCTCGATAGGTATCGCAATCCTTATTAAAATATTGATTCCTTAAAAAAATAAAGTGTAATTTTAGATAGCCTGTTACCCTGAGGAAAATATTTTGCAGCCGGGATATGTAAACAAGAAACATTCCACAGATGCCACACAAGAAATAATCACAATCATCATTGTTGCTTTATCTTTTTTAGAATATTGAATACCATTTATTCTTTTAATTGTAATTAATTCATTTAAATTATTTTTTGAGTTCTCCATTTAAAATGCATTCCATTTAAAATGCATTCAGATTATGCATTAGTTTCTAAAATACATTTTTTCTACAATATTTAATCATTCCTTAGAAGCCAGCCCTGAAAACCTATATAAATGCCCTCTGCATTGCCCAAATTTGCCATTTGCCTTTAGAACTCATCATGGTTTAAAGAAGAAGGACGCCTCACGCCTGGACAAACTGGTGAGGAAGGCAGGCTCTATTGTAGGCATAGAGCTGGACAGTTTGACATCCGTGGCAGAGCGACGGGCACTGAGCAGGCTCCTGTCAATCGTGGAGAATCCACTAAACAGTGTCCTCTCCAGACAGAGGAGCAGCTTCAGCGACAGACTGCTGTCACTGTCCTGCTCCACTGACAGACTGAAGAGGTCATTCCTGCCCCAAACTATGCGACTCTTCAATTCTACCCGGTTGGGGGGGCAAATGTTAACGTTATACAAAGTTATTGTCTGTTTTATCTGCATTTTTTATCACTCTTTAATATTGTTTCTTTATCAGTATACTGCTGCTGGAGTATGTGAATTTCCCCTTGGGATTAATAAAGTATCTATCTATCGATCATTAAATCCATGTAGTCCCTTGGCTGTTCCAGCAATGTAACCTAGAAGCTAAGGCACTGGACCTTAAAACGCAAAGATACCACGAGTTTAATCTCAGGCTTGGCTAGTGTGGTCTTCCTGAAATGGATTTTGACATTCATTGTACAGCTTCATTCTGTATTTTATTCATATGCAAGTGGTCTCTGTGTTGATCCCAATGCACCAGTGTAGTGACGGGGATACTGTGCTGTAAAAATTGACATTGTCCTTTGGATAAGACATGAAATGGAGGTGCTGACTCTCTGTGGTTATAAAAACCCCCTCAACATCTTTCAAAAAAAGAGTAGGGTGTTTCCTGATGTCCAAGCTTGATTGCCCACCATGGCCTGGTCATTCTGGCCACCTAATCATTTTCTGTCTCTAACTGGCTAACCTTCTCACTCATTCCTTCACAGCCTTCGTGGTGAGCATACAGGAACAAAAACTGCTGCCATTTCATCATCCAGGTGGATGCTGCACATTGAGGATAGTTGAAGTGGTCCCCCACTGTCTATGCAAAAAACTTTTAGTAGTTAGAAATACACTATTAAAATGGTATAATATTTTTTAATAGAAACACTCTCACCACCGGATACCCTACTCCCCAAACACTGCCAGATCACTCTGCCAAAGGTGCTGTAATTCTATTCACTGCCATCTGATGTCACCACGGCTCTTCTCCTGACAGATCGGTCGCATGCTCACCCTGTGAAGAACCCAGGGCCAATTAAATTGCAGAGAAAGATAGCACCTCCTGTTCTTCAGTTGTGTATGACTGTCTGTAGTGTTCATAGTATATGAATGGCGTTTGCAATAAAAACGTTCAGTCGGCCTGTGCAATACGCCTCGCTATCAGCAGAGCTCGCTTGGGTTCTTTTCTCACTGTGGTAGCTCACAAGACAAACTCATGGGTCTTGTTACACGTATCGATTGGGCCAGGGTCAAGGTTCAAAGCTCAGTGGTTCATGAGTTTTTGAATAATAGACAGACAACCCTTAGCATTTTTGTACATACAGAAGAATATAGATAAAATAAACATAAAATATCAGTTTGATTATTTGATAACTTTTTGAAAATGTTTTTCATTTGGTATTTAATGTAAAAATATCTTATTTATATTATAGCTTTAAACAGTGAACAGCATTCAGAGCCCAGAGTTCCAGTGCAGCTTGACAAGCCAGAGTCCCTGACATCCTCAGGACTTTCTAAAAGGCTTACCGTTTACTCAGATGAAGATACCAAAACTGCTGCAGGCCTGACAAACCATCAAGGACACTTGGATGATTTCCAAGGAACTCCCATTTGTGATTCTAGAAATTCTATGGGTGATGTCCTGGATGGCAACAATGATAGTCCTGGGGAACTTCGGATCAGGCCTAGAAGCGAGATGTCCATAGATGGAACCCAGCGCTCTCCTCGTCGTGGTCTGCACCAATACTTGTCTCGTTTTGATGAAGCAATGAATCTCCGCACCCAGTTGATTAATGAAAAGCCTGCCCCAGAGAGCAGTCCCGGGAATGAAGAGTTAGATGCATTTCGTATTTTCAGACTGATGGGCAGTGTTATTCTGGCTGTTGTTGTCAGAATGTTTGTTTGCAAATATTTGGTAAGCCATATCATATTATTTTCTTTTCCTGTTTATCACGGGGACAGAACATAGTGTTGTTTGATTAGATTAGTAGCCCTGAACGTTGTTAAGATGAAAAGATGTGTAATTTACTGAAAGGTATTATTTTTTAGGTTTAAACTGGACTAAAGTTGTTGTTGTGAACTGTGCCAATAACTCTATAGGAAAAATTGTGTCTTTGTTACTAAAATATATGTGCCTTATGATGTTTGCTTTACCTAATAATAATCATGAATAACTTTTAAATGAGATTTTTTTACTAATTGGTTTTAGAGTGAATATCTAAAGTGACTGTCATGAAGCTTTTTACTTTTCTCTTCTTGACAAGTACAGATAATTTTCAGCAGATGAAGTGTAACAAACAAATACTTCACACAAACAAAATATCTGTCTCTTTTTTTTATCAGTTTCTTTAGCATCCATATTTGTAGGGTTTGGTTAGGAAATGTCAATTTTTGATTTGCAAATGTACATCATTCTCTTTATTTTATTTCTTCATATATGCCTGTTTTTCAAAAGCATCATGGACCTGTATTTTCTCACACTTGTATCAGAAATGATGGTCCTTAAGAGTTGGTACTAATTTTTTAATCATTAAGAAATACATTTCTGCTGTAACATATTTTTTTTTCTCTCTTGTAGTGTATATTTGCTCCATTTTTGACACTTCAGCTAGCATATATGGGTTTGTACAAGTATTTTCCAAAGGTGAGTTTCCAGTTTAGGAGTTTAGTTTTGCTTGCATAAATATATGATTTATGCAGTACTGTCAAAGTTGTGTTTTCTCTGAATAAGAAAAAGGGGGAATTGTATTCTTTTTCATATAAAGATGTAAAAATTAAAGATTAAGAATGAATGGTGAACGCTTTTAAAAGTACGCTGCATTCATTAACATTGTGTACATTCATTTATGAAGCAGTCATTTGCACAGAGTTAGTTATGCCTTAAGTCATATGGTCATTTCAGTAAACATTTTTTTAAATTATCAACACTAATGTGATGGTGGAGTATAGCCAAATTCCTTGTTGGGTCCATATTTGCTTGGTGGGAGAAGTTCGCTAAAACTTGAACTGTCTTAGTTTCCAGACTGGAGCCACTTTGAAGTCGGGTGTAAGTCTGTATGGCCCTGTATTTTTTTAGGCCATACAATAATTTGTGAAAAATAGTTTCTTTTATGTTGCAGACTAATGCTAACCGGATAAACATCCATCACTCACACGAATGGCAGCAGACAAAACATCTGAACATTAAAGAAAAACAGCAGATAGTTTGCTTTTTAATGTTGGTTTAAGTTTGAACAAAGGATCCACATCAACATTACCATACAACAAGAACAAGTTTCTCTGTTTTGCCTCTCCAGCTATGTTGAGTTTGCTTGGCTTAGAGAAAAGGTTCAAAGGCTAGATGTCTCAGTGACCTCCAGCAAAATAGCACTCAAATGTTGAAATACTGTGACAGATAAAGAGCAGCACGTTGTGATAGCTGCTTGCTTTTAATAGCTTATTCAAATATATTTATAGAACATCTGATTTCATTTCCATTCACAGCACACCCGTTCTTTCTGCCGTTTCCTTTTGTCACTAGAAATTCTGCAAGGCTTTCAGTTGTAGTCTTACTTTCTAATTTATCGGTAGGTGTTTACATTTTCAAAATAGCCTTGTTCCTTAGGCTATATTTGGTATGTGAGACACAACATGTGCTAACATATTTTTATGTATAATAATAATAATACCTTACATTTATATAGCATGTATGAATATTTCCTAGTGAAATCTATATGTAAATACTGCATAAAATCACATCCTGTATATGTGTATGTATAACGTTTACCTTTGAATAATCTATGAACTTTTCCTCTCCACATTAATAGTATAGAATGGAATTGTTTTACAGTCTCATGTTTGTGTCTTTTTGCTATTTAAGGGTGAAAAGAAAATAAAAACCACAGTGTTGACAGCTGCTCTTCTTCTTTCTGGAATACCATCAGAAGTAATCAACCGCTCTATGGACACATACAGTAAAATGGGCGACGTGTTCACTGACCTCTGTGTATATTTTTTCACATTCATCATCACTCATGAAATGCTTGTCATCCTTGGATCAGAGACCCCATCATAATCCTTCAACACTTGTTTTAATACTTTATTTTGCATTCTCTACAAGTGACTCTTTTTTTTTTCCTGCCTTGAGTTCCCTAAACTCTGTGATGTCTTACAAAAATGTCTTGTCAGAAACCATAGTTTAAACGTGTAAGTTCTATTTTACTGTGAACTCAGCATCACTATTATAGAGCTGAGGGGTTATAACAGCAATCAGTTATATTTTTGATCAACAGGTAAGTACTTACAGGAAGATGCTTTATAAATACATTACATTGCATTATACAGTAAGTGGTCTGTTTTCAATTTTTTTTCATTCTTTATTCTATCATAGTTTTATTTTTTATTTTTTATAAATTAAA
The DNA here is from genome assembly GCF_900747795.2 of Erpetoichthys calabaricus. Lineage (NCBI taxonomy): Eukaryota > Metazoa > Chordata > Cladistia > Polypteriformes > Polypteridae > Erpetoichthys > Erpetoichthys calabaricus. The sequence goes on from NC_041404.2 coordinate 27,688,598, forward strand.
ATCAAAATAATTTGTGTTTGAATCATATGTTAAGTGACAGATGGCCCATCCAGTTATATGAAACATTATAGCAATGCACAGAGAAACATGAATTAACTCTGTTGTTTTATTATTTCAATTACAAGTGTCACATTGCTACTGACACATCACTCTTAACTAGGCACTTGACCTTTCTGAGGACTTTGTGTACCATTTGGAAAATAATAATTGCTAATCTCATCATAAAATCATTAGATTAGGATCTCTCCGACAGTATTTACACTAGGATGCTTTGTACTATTGCAAAAACTTTGGACATGGAACATACTGACAAAGGTATGGGCTTTGTTTGCCCCCTAATAATGTTTACAAATATGCAATTTACATGAACAAAATACCTGAATCGAAAGAAAGTCTGGAGTTAAAAATGTTGGTGAAGTTACCAATTGTTATTAAGACTGAAAATCTAGTTTCCGTTAAAACATAGCATAAGCTTTAAACCTTTCCACAAACATTGCAACGTACTGCTGCTACACTGTTATATTCAGGGTCAGTTTCACTTTAAAACTATTTGGTCCATCACACTACAGTTGGTTACCTAATAGCTGAGGCTGTTCAACATTTAAGGCAACCCGTTTAATTTCATCACCTTCAAAGTGGGCCAAATAAAGATTGATTCTGAAAGGTGGCTCAAGGAAGCATAAAACTGATATAAAACATGGAACTTTCTGATAATGAAAATTAAGTTGAAATATAGTGGTTTAAGTAATACACATTTAAAGGATTACATACATAATGACTAATTAAGTGTATCCAGCTTCTGCTGTTTCTGGTGTAAGCCTGAAAATGTTTGTTACATAATGCTTCTTGACTTTATATACATATATACACATATTCAAGTTACGCCATTTCCAAAAACTGTGAAAAATAAGAAGTCTTTTAACTTGACAGTTAAAAATTCTTTTGGTTGAAAAGTGGTTTGATGTTTGAATGTTTGTTGTTACTTTGTAGCTGACAGTGGAGGAAAATAACAAGTGATAGCAATTCTTGTATGCTTTGCTATGCTGCACTGTAATGATTATAAACTTTTTAAAAACTTGGTGTTCTATTTCATATAACATCTCATTTTTGTCAGTCTGTGTAATTATCTATTTATAGATATTTAACTTTACAAGATAATGTAATCCTTAACTGGCTCTGTATATTTGCAATCATTGTGTTTTTTTTTTTTGTTTTTTTTTTTTTTTTAATTTAAGCATACAGCTTAAAAATTAAGCAATAAAAAGTTAACGTGTGCATTTGTTGCCAATTATTGCTAATTGTATTTTTAAAAGACCATGCACACTTGTGCATTTTGTTTTCACATTTGTATTTGTAGGATTAATAAAATAGAATTTTATATTTACTACATTTGATTTTTAACAATATCTAAAAACAAAACACAGCAGAGGACCATCATTTCTTGGCTGAATGTCCCCAGTGCCAGTGCCCGTGTGTTAGAGAATATTTCATAATGGCCATGAGTTTTGTCCTCATTATTTCCTTCTCTGTGACCTCCAGAGAGTTGAGAATGCATCCCATAACTGAGCCTGCCTTCTTGATAAGCTCATTCATTTGGTGTGGCTCTCTTGAAGTGATATTACGAGGATAGGCTCCAGATTCTCTTGACCCTGCAGTGAATCAAGTTTAGAAAAGGGATTAAAGAAGAATTAACTTACAAAGAAGTAAACCTTAGGTTCTAGTGGTACAAGTGTTAAGTGTTAAGTGGTACAAGTGTTAAGAATGCTGCTTTTACAAGTTCCTGTGTCTTACGTTCTTATTCCTACCTTGGCTCTTACTGTAATGACAGTTTATATTCACTTAGCAAATGCTTTTGTTCTCAATGATATACAAAACATGTCAACCTAATTCCAGTTTAGGAACAAGTGTTACAGGACAAGTTTACAAAATTGACCATGACAAATGGAGAGTTCTAAACCAAATTGAGTAATACAAGACTAGTTCACCTTTCCTTAGATACAAAAACCTATCAAAACCATTATGAGTTATAAATTTAAATTAAATCCGCACTGGTATTGGATGTAATGACAAACATAGATTATATATGTATATTACCAGCTGTAAATAGAACCAGTTTTAGGTTCAGAACCACAAAGTTTCAGGTAATATGAGCATAGAAACAGGAGTAATAAGTGTAGCTGACATGCATTTCCTATTACAGTTTGGTTCTACATTTAATACATTGTTGTTTATCATGGTGCTGGAGAGTGGCAATGTTGTTGCACGTTGTTTGGACATGCAAGCAAAACTTTCAATGTACTCCATATACGTGACAATATTATTACTACCTTGTCTCTCACCCTATGGCTGCCTGTTTTTTTTCTTCAGGGATTTTGCTTCTGTCCTGCAAGACAGATGTGTAGGTTAGGGTGACTGGCAGCTCTGAATTAATGCAGCATTAATGTAGAATAATGTATGATAAACCGTAAATAAGTGTTCAAGACTGCTAACATGAACACTTACTCACCCACAATTATATTTTTACAATTACTGTATCTTTATGACAGTATGTCTGCTTTTCATCTATACGTACAAGGATATGATATACTTTTTTCCAGTTGTACCTATCACTGTTTTTCTTACAGAGTAACTACTATACTTCACATCTTTTTATTTGTTGCTTCATAACACCTTGCTGGGTATTAGTTCCTACAGAATGGTGTTGAGTTTCCCCTTACTGTAGTGATTATGTCTCTATGACTCTTATATTTCATAGGAATAACATACATTCTTAGGACTTCACAGCATCTAATGGTTCCCTGCTCTATTATCCTGCAGAGATCCACATTATTATACAGTTGATTCAGAAAGTATTCAGACCCCTTCTCTTTCTAAACACATTTAAATGGATAAATTAGTTATTTTTACCCATTGGCCTACACTCAAGAACTCAACAACGTCATGAAAACATGTTTTCAGATAGGTTTGCAAATGTATTAAAAAAAATCAAAAACTAAAATCTCTGATTCCTGTAAGTATTCAGACCCTTTGCTGCAGCACTCCAAATTGTGCTCAGATAGCTCCTGTTTAATTCCTCCTGAGATGTTTCTAGTTGACTGGAGTCCACCAGTGGCAAACTGATTTGACTGGATGTCAAGGCACACACCTGTGTTTATAATTCCTCACACTGAATGTCACAACAAAAACCAAGCTATGACATCCAAGGAGCTCTCTGTAGATCTCCGAAATCAAACTGTAGTGAGGCATAGATCAGGGCAAAAATCCATTTTTAAATCTCTGAATATTCCCAGGAGCACAGTGGCCTCAGTAATTGGAAAATGGAATATGTCTGGAAGCACCAGGACTCTTCCTAGAGTTGGCTGACTGGGCAAACTGAGTAACTGTGCAACAAGGACCTTGATCAGAAAAGTAGCCAAAAACCCAATGATCCCTGTAACAGAGCTTCTAATGTCCTCTCCTGAGATGGGAGAACCTGTTGGAAGGACAACCATGTCAGCAGCACTCCATCAATCAAGCATTTTTGGCAGAGTGGCTACCCTCTGCTTTGAGTTTGCACAACGGCATTTAAAGGGCTCTGAGGGCATTAGTATAATGAGACAAAAATTGAACCGTTTGGGTAGAACTTGCAGCACTGTCTCTAGCAAAGACTACCTGTACATACAGCTTGCCACCTGTCTAATGCAACCCTAAAGTGAACCATGGTGGTGGTGGCACCATCATGCTAAGGGGTGCTTCTCGGACAGCAGGGACAGGGAGACTGGCCAAAAATGAGGGAAGAATGAATGCAGACAAATACACAAGGTCCTTAAAGAAAACTTGTTCCAGAGGGCATGAGACCTCAAACTGGGGTAATGGTTCATCTTTCAACACGATAATGTCTTGAAGCATACAGCCAAGACAATGCTGCCTGCAGCGGAATCGGGATTCTGATTGTCCTTGAGTGGCCCAAACAATCCCCAGAGTTAAGCTTCAAAGAACATCTGTGGAGAGACTTGAAGGAGGCAGTTTACAGACACATCTGATTCAATCTAATAGAGCTTGGGAAGAGCTGTCCAAATCCCAATGTGTAAATCTTGTACAGACTTACCCCAAGAAGAATCAAAGTTGTATTTGCTGCCAAAGGGGCTTCTATAAAGTACCAAATTAAGACTCCAGTACTTAAATGAATGAGAGATAACAGTTTTCGATTTTTAATAAATTTTCAAACCTTTCTGAAAATATATTTTCATTTTTGTCATCATGAATTATTGAGCGTAGATTGGTCCCTGAACATGGCAAATTCATCCATTTAAAACTAAATCTACAATATAAAGTATGCAAAAAGTGAAGGGGTCTGAATACTTTCTGTATCCACTGTACATATTGTATGTTTCCTATAAAGCATGAAGCCATTTCAGTGTTCACTGGCCTGTCAGCATGAGGGGGCACTATGCTCCATAACTTTCCAGATTACCTTGGAAGAACTATTAGTAGAGGCATAAGATCACAGAATGGACAATGGTGCATGATGAACAACTTAATAGGATTTTCACAGCCCAATAGGTGAGCACAGAAGATCTTTGTGTCATACAGGGGTCATTGCTAATCATTTAACCTTTTAATTGGAAGTTGAGGTTCAAGATTGCAGGAACATCTGAGGCCATGAGTGGTAGGAGGATAGCACCAGGGGCCCAAAGTTTATTCCTTATTCCTGATCATGGAAAACTGTCCCTGGAAGCAGATTCTGGCTGGTTTTTATAAGACCCTTTCAATAAATCCGATATATAAGTTAAAGATCAAGTTTTTCATCATACAAATACAGAACAATAAAATTGTTATTTGTGTGTCTCTCATTGACTAGTGACAGTGGAACAATACCACCAAGTGACAAAAAAGATGATCAATGGATTACACATTTAAATGCAATTTATATATACATATTGTGGAAACAAGACATTTACAGTTAGGTCCATAAATATTTGGACAGAGACAGCTTTTTTCTAATTTTGGTTCTGTACATTACCACAATGAATTTTAAATGAAACAACTCAGATGCAGTTGAAGTGCAGACTTTCAGCTTTAATTCAGTGGGGTGAACAAAACGATTGCATAAAAATGTGAGGCAACTAAAGCATTGTTATAACACAATCTCTTCATTTCAGGGTTCAAAAGTAATTGGACAAATTAAATAACTGGAAATAAAATGTTTATTTCTAATACTTGGTTGAAAACCCTTTGCTAGCAGTGACAGCCTGAAGTCTTGAACTCATGGACATCACCAGATGCTGGGTTTCCTCCTTTTTAATGTTCTGCCAGGCCTTTACTGCAGCGGCTTTCAGTTGCTGTTTGTTTGTGGGCCTTTCTGTCCGAAGTTTAGTCTTCAACAAGTGAAATGCATGCTCAATTGGGTTAAGATCAGGTGACCGACTTGGCCATTCAAGAATTTTCCACTTCCTTGCTTTAATAAACTCCTGGGTTGCTTTGGCTGTATGTTTTGGGTCATTGTCCATCTGTATCATGAAACGCCACCCAATCAATTTAACTGCATTTAGCTGGATTTGAGCAGACAGTATGTCTCTGAACACCTCAGAATTCATTCGGCTGCTTCTGTCCTGTGTCACATCATCAATAAACACTAGTGTCCCAGTGCCACTGGCAGCCATGCACGCCCAAGCCATCACACTGCCTCCACCGTGTTTTACAGATGATGTGGTATGCTTTGGATAATGAGCTGTTCCACGCCTTCTCCATCCTTTTTTCTTGCCATCATTCTGGTTGATCTTGGTTTCATCTGTCCAAAGAATGCTTTTCCAGAACTGTGCTGGCTTTTTTAGATGTTCTTTAGCAAAGTCCAATCTAGCCTTTCTATTCTTGAGGTTTATGAGTGGCATGCACCTTGCAGTGCACCCTCTGTATTTACTTTCATGCAATTTTCTCTTTATGGTAGACTTGGATATCGATACGCCTACCCCCTGGAGAGTGTTATTCACTTGGTTGGCTGTTGTGAAGGGGTTTTTCTTCACCATGGAAATGATTCTGCGATCATCCACCACTGTTGTCTTCTGTGGATGTCCAGGTCTTTTTGCGTTGCTGAGTTCACCAGTGCTTGCTTTCTTTCTCAGGATATACCAAACTGTAGATTTTGCCACTCGTAATATTGTAGCAATTTCTCAGATGGGTTTTTTCTGTTTTCGCAGCTTAAGGATGGCTTCTTTCACCTGCATGCTCCTTTGACCGCATGTTGTCTGTTCACAGCAAAATCTTCCACATGCAAGCACCACACCTCAAATCAACTCCAGGCCTTTTATCTGCTTAATTGATAATGACATAACGATGGACTTGCCCACACCTGCCCATGAAATAGCCTTTGAGTCAATTGTCCAATTACTTTTGAGCCCCTGAAATGAAGGGATTGTGTTCAAAAAATGCTTTAGTTGCCTCACATTTTTATGCAATCGTTTTGTTCACCTCACTGAATTAAAGCTGAAAGTCTACACTTCAACTGCATCTGAGTTGTTTCATTTAAAATTCATTGTGGTAATGTACAGAACCAAAATTAGAAAAAAGCTGTCTCTGTCCAAATATTTATGGACCTAACTGTACATACTCATGAAGATGGGTGGGGGTACCAGCCTAGTAAAAACCTCTTAATAACTCTTGTTTTGACAGAAAAATAGTAACAAAAGATAGGACTGTTGATCCAAAGGAGTTAGCCCAAATATGGCTTATGCTTTCAAAAAGAAAAATCCTTGCTATCCATGGATTCCATTCCCACTGATTTGCTTATTCGCAATTACAAAAGTGTAACTGATTTTGTGAAATCCAAAGTCCACTCACACCTTCTCGTTGTCCTGCACAGCAGAGAAAATTTCTGAGAGGCCTATCACACAGCACCAAAGCATGACATTGAGCAGTAGCGTGTCAGTGATGCCCTTAGATGTCCCTGGGTGCACGCGCGCTACATTAAATGGGTCAGCATGTGTAACCTCAGCACCGAGAGGTAAGCCTTTGGACCCTGTTCATGATGGGGACCAGGGCTTGCAATTGTTCCCCATGAATGAGGAATTTCAAGTAAGTGTGGGCCACAAGCTTGCACTAATTATGTCCCTTCCCTTTGTACACACCGTTGATTGATATTAGCAATTAGATAATTTAGTGAGTTCCTCAGATTGGCAGCCAGCTGCAGCTGATCACAGCCTCTGGTGAAGCACCTACAAGTTTAACAAAGATGACAATAAAGGCAGTAAAAGTCGTAACAAGGTTTCTGTAGATGAACCTGTGGAGGGATCATCACTGTGCCTTCAGGGGATGAGAGCAGTGGGTCGGAGTGTCCATCTGGCCCCATCTCCCCTCGAACTGGCAAACTGCTGGAACCTAACCTTATTTTTCACCCTAGGATCAATGCTTTAGTAACTGCAGTGTTTGTATCTGCATAACTAGCATTGACTGCAGCTCTTAAAGCTGAAAACCTTCTCTTACTTGGAGCAAGGTTCAGAATGAATGCCAACTTGTGGTTGTAGTGCTCTTGAATAGGGAATAGAATGGTTGGGGCTTCTGACAGTCAGGCATGATTGACATCATATGTCCAGGGCTTTCTCCTCCATTCTACGGAAACAAAGACAAAGTATACTGTATACAATAAAAACATAATGCATATACATTTTTTTCAGTATTGTTCAGGGTGAATCATATTCATAAAATGTATGAGCCAACTACAGGATTACTGATGCCAATAAAGGTAGGCAAGTCCAGCAAGTATATTGAGAGCTTGGAAGTCATTTATCTGAGCCCAGCAGGGAAGTGAGAGAGAGAGAGATGAGGCTTGACCAGGATCTAGATGACTACCAGACTGCAAGGTTGGCAACATATGGACTTACTCATAAAAGCTTTAATCACCATACTCATTTAAGGGTAAAATGGGAAGAAATTGCAAGAGATCTGTCATTTTAGTATAACCCCATTAGGTGGCGGCATTCTGTACTTCTATAGAAGGAACAGTTTTTTAGGTCATGCAGCCTGGAAACTACCCAAGAGACTTGACCCTTTAAGGGCTACATAGCACTTGAGGGATGCAGAGACAAGTGATGCTGCCAGGAGGAGAACTAGGATGGTGCTCCTGAAACCAAAGTGGAAGGTTCATGAGTGCAGAAGTGATTCCTGGGGTATGCCCATTTCAGGCCATTACAAAACTAGGTCTGGAGTCAGGAAGGGAGTTGCAACAAAGGTGGCAGAGAGCCTAGAAATTCAGAAAGAGTGATAAGGATAGGATGGTATGGGAAAAGAGGACCTACATTAAGTGTTTTTGAAGTTGGTAGACAGGACAATCATCTCATCTAGTTAGTTAAGAACTGACAAACTGTGTAATTAGGCTTACTCGAGCTGATAGACTTCACATTCCTGTTTATACATTATTTAAAATTTTGTGTTCCACATACATTCTGCTCTCCTTAGTGTTTTGCTTCCATAAAACTGTTTGTCAACTTCTATGAATGCTTCTCCTTGGCAAAAATCTTACAAACTGAAGTGCTCCTTGAAGGTTCTCTTTTGATAATTTATAATATTCTTTTCTAAAATCTTGAGCACAGTACTGCCAAGATACTGTAAACCCAGCCTGCTTTACTTGTTTATTGAGTATACTCATTTTTCCTCAAGCCCATGTACATTTTCTTATACATCGCAAACAGGTTAGGTTAACTGGTAAATCTAAACCACTGTTTCTGGAAGTGTATTGGACCAAGGACCACTTTATCAAAGACAAAGATATGAATGACCACCTATGGCCAATAGCCACATATTACTATAACCTACATGTTACAAATATTGCATTCTTTTTTCTAAATGTAATCATGTGAAAGATTCTGAAAAACCCACAGTGCAAAGAAGAAGAGCTTAGTAGACCTGGTCAGGGCTGTTTATTGCAAAGTACCTCCATAATTTACATGCCCGTAACATTCCCGCTGTTATGCTTTTTGAAGGTGCTCTAAGAAAAACAAAAAAAAAACTTAGCACGAACAGGACTCTCCTAAACTTGTATTGCTCCTCAGTCTCTTTCTGTGCTGCAGACTAATTTGTGTAAGGCTACTGCATGAGTTACCATGATGGCTCCATTTTGTTAGTTTTACCCACAGGCCTCTGCCTCTCACTCTGTGTCTGCTCTCAGGTCTGGTTGGCATACAATGCCTCTGCTTCAGTCCCTAAACTACCAGGTGCTCGACCCTCACCACCTGGAAGAAAAAACTGCATTTCACAATTAACATTCATATCTTGCTAGGTTTACATTTCAAAGTCCCTGATTTTAGCTTATTGTTGATAATAAAACATTGAAAATGGGTGTTATGGCATGCAGATGTAGATTAAATGAATACATTGGAAACAGCATGTGCCAACATCTACATGGAATTAAGGGATTGCTGTTGCCAGGAGTTTGCTTTTCGGGTGGACAACTAAGTGGATTTAAAAAGATTTCAAAACAATGAAGGAGTTAGGCTGGATGGGGTGATTGTGAGCTTGAAGTCAAGAAAGAGAGAAAGAAATTAAGCAATCACTTCAACCATACAGGATCAGAATGGGAAGAAGTAAAAGATGTTTTCATATGCAAGAAAGATGAACAAGTCAGCCCATGGAAACTTGGTGTATGCTCACAGACGATCAGTGCTGTATGGACCACACTTGGTGTTCCATTGCTCCAAACAAAAGAAGTCAGTCTGGGTGTATGCATGCATTATAGAATGCCCAGGTGGGGGTGGGGGGCCAATGGGCCTAGATTTCTAGGACTCTGACTGACTTTGTCTATTGAAACTGACTGTGGAACCCCAAGTCAGGTCAGGTAGGGGTGCATGCACCGGTACAGCGTGTTGCCACACCCACCACACAATGAAACAGCTCGGGATCCTGGTTGGCAATCCCCCAGGCAGACATGCAGTCCAATCCCTCCCTTTGGAAACGACGATCTATCGGCCACAGCCAGGTGTGATGTGAGTGTCCCCTAGGCCTGGTCCAGCTGCTCGGGTCCTCAACAATGAGGATCCAGTCAGCCGGATCACCTTCTGGGAATTGCGCCACATGGCCGTAGTGTCATAACTGATGATCCCTCTCAATGCAAGTAATGTGCCTCATTCTAGACTCCATGAGCAACTGCTTGTTCAACGCAAAGTCAAACCAGCAGTACCCAAGGATACTCCAAAGAGACACAGTACCAAAGGAGCCCAGTCTTCATTTCAGGTCACTTGATAGGGTCCATGTCTCACAACCAAACAGCAAAACAGGAAGCATCTGGACTCTAATCACTTGGACCTGCATCCTTTTGCAAAGATATCGGAAGCGCCACACACCCCTTTCCAGCCACCTCATGACACCCCATGCACTCCCAATTCATCTACTGACTTCATAGGAAGAGTCACCAGGGACATTAATGTTGCAGGTAAGTAAACCTCTCGATGAGGTCGGCACTGTCTCTGCAGAGAGACACACTGCTGATAGCTGTGCCTAAGAGGTCATTAAAGCCCTGGATCTTGTTTTTTATCCAGGACACTCTCAAGGGCAGACACTCAGACTCCTCGCTCAGTCTCTCCCCACCTACCCCCAAGGTTTATTTTCTCCAGGGATGCTGCTGATTGGAGTTTTTTGTTTCTTTTCCTCCATTGTCAATTGGCTATAATTCAGCAATTATGTCAATTAACAGATATCGTTAGGTCCTATTTATATGAATCAGTATGGAACTGTGCAATTAGTAAAGTTTGTAATTATGTTTACCTGTGAACTTGTTACAACACCCAGAGAGAATAGTGCTATACAAAATTAAACTGATTTGAATTGAATGTGTGTGCCCTGTAATGTTTTCCGTGTCTTCCAGGGATGGTCCCTACAGATGTGACTGTGTACTTGACTTAGGGGCTTCAAGTAATGACTGAATGAGTAAATGCATATTCAGTCATGTTTGCAGAAACATGATTAGTTTAATTCATTTTGCTTAATAAATGATTTTGGGCGTATCTTATGGATTTTTTTGGCTGTTGATCACAAACGTCACCATTAAACTTTTCCTCCACAACAATGAGGGTGAAGGATTGCAATATATGAGAAGGATGCTTTCATGAATATCTTATGCCAAGATTATGGAAGGCATTTTTATTGGTCCACAAATCAGACGTAATCAAAGACAAGCATTTTGAAGATATGCTAGTGAGGTTGGAGGAAATCAGATGGAAGGCATTCAAGAATGCTATTGAGAATTTTGATGGCAACCACATCCAATTTGGTTGACAACATGCTTCAAGCATACAAAGCCATTAAGTGTAAGATGTCTCTAAAGATTTGTTTTCTGAATGAACACTTGGACCTCTTTTCTGCTAATCTTGGTGCAATAGGTGATGAACTTGGTGAAAGATTTTTACCAGGACATTGCAATGATGGAAAAGCAGTATCAGGGCATGCATAATTCATTGATGCCAGATGACTATTGTTGGGACACTGAAATGAGAAGCATCACATGCTGAGTTCAATTGAAAATCAGCAGCAAAACATTTTGAACTCAATTGAACTAATGCAATGTGTCAGTATAATTAGGCAATGAAACATGCAAAATTCAGTAAAGTTTAGTTTCATGTTTCTCATCTCTGCGTGATACAATGAATTGGAAATAATATGTGTTCACCTTGAAGCTGTCTATCATAATCACCAAAATTTTTTCAGAAAGTTAAAAGTTGGGTGGCACGGTGGCGCAGTGGGTAGCACTGCTGCCTCGCAGTTGGGAGATCTGGGGACCTGGGTTCGATTCCCGGGTCCTCCCTGCGTGGAGTTTGCATGTTCTCCCCGTGTCTGCGTGGGTTTCCTCCGGGCGCTCCGGTTTACTCCCACATTCCAAAGACATGCAGGTTAGGTGGATTGGTGATTCTAAATTGGCCCTAGTGTGTGCTTGGTGTGTGGGTGTGTTTGTGTGTGTCCTGCGGTGGGTTGGCACCCTGCCTGGGATTGGTTCCTGCCTTGTGCCCTGTGTTGGCTGGGATTGGCTCCAGCAGACCCCCATGACCCTGTGTTTGGATTCAGCGGGTTGGAAAATGGATGGATGGAAGTTAAAAGTTTGAAAAAAAAAGTCCAGTTTACAAGTAAAAATGAAAAGAACAACTGTAAGTTCACACTAAACCTGATAAAAACGAGGAAGAAAAGTCTACGCACATGGAAAGAGATGAAGAAGAAAGGTGTGTCATGCCTGAAGCTTGAAGTGCTGGCTGTTCATGCTTGCTTGTTTCTTGTGAGCCACATTGTTACCACTTGTAGTGTCTATAATCAGTACACCCATAATAATTATAAAAAAACAACACACACAATCTCTAACTTATTTTCTGTGGAAATATAGATAAAGCTTTTTGAATAATTAGGTAATACTACGTTTTGCCTCATTCTTTCATGTATTGTGTCACTTTAAGTGTAAAACTATGACAGATGCCCTTGAAAATCCCAGGTAACAGGTAAAATTGTTTATGTACCATGACAGAGCTCAACATTTTTACAGGATCTTTCTCAATTATTAATGAAATAAAATAAATCACCTCCTAATGCACAAAGATGTTTGAAAGGATGGAAAAGGTTTTTATTTAATAATTAAATACAAGAGTGAGTTGAAACATTTCACTGTAATAAAATATAACGGAGTACGTGCTGTTCTCTCTGTCACTGTATTCATTTGATCATAATGTAAAACACCAAAGTCAGAGAGATTCAAAGAGCCTCTTCACATATTTCCTTGCTTGCTTTTTTTAACATTACCGATTTTTTTTCTTTCTTCCTGTCATTTTGAGCTGTTCATGACGTAAGTATATGAGAATGGTGGGGGAGGCGTGTGCTGAAAGAAAATGGAAAAAATCTTTTCTCTTTGAAGTAATTCTCTGCCAGCATTCTGCGATCTTTTCGATGCATGCACAGATTAGACATTGCTGAAACTAAAGGTACAGTGGAGAGCTGATTAAAATTTCAGTGTTTATTTGCTCTGGTGTTGCTGCAATTCCCCGCTGGAGCAAGGCGCATGCGCACGTCTGCCTCCCTGCTTTATTAATTTTTAATGGAAATGGCTGCCTTTCTCAGCTAAACCCTTTCTGCAACAGGAAAATATATACAAATACATAAAATTAATAGTCGAAAAGAAAGGGGACATAAAGCGCTTTTCTTTTACACATCGCCAGAAGGACAGAAGAAAATACAAATGCTTACCGATTAGAAACTGGTACGAGGAGAGAAAAATGAATTTGCGTTAAACGCGAAGAATGGACGATCTCTATTTTTTTTATGTTTAACCCTTTGCCTTCCATGATCTACAAACAATTAAGGTACAGTAATTTGCAAATCTATCGCAGCACGCGTTGGGTTAGGGGAAGTGCATGTTTGGGAGACGCTGTTTTTGTCACATTAAACACGTACCTTCTCATTCCGAAGCGGGCTGCTTCAATGTCGCGGCGCAGGGCTTTTTTCCCCCAGAAATAGAGAGACGCGAAACAAAGAAACCTTTTGTTCGAGTGGAGTGCGATTAGTCGGTGTGGAGCACAGTGACGCGCGGCGACGTTACCAAGGCCGTTTCCACATTGTAAATATGACTGGAATGCTAGGCCGAACATTCCGTCTTTTCAGCAAATGCGTCCCGACTGCGTGCCTGAGAGACAGCCCCGCAGCTGATACCCGCAAGTACCCCCGTGTGCTTCCTCAGCAGAGACGGCTCAAAACGGGCATCGGGAAGTTTATGCCAACTCGCAAAAAAAGTTATCTTCATTATCGAAGCTTTTACTACCTAATAAACTGGAGTAAGTGAGGGTGGGCACCACTCGATTGGTGACAATTTTAGTTTTCTTTAATTTGAACTACTGTTTCGTGATGGTTTTGCGGTTGGGGAGAGGCTGCCCTACAAAGTCATAGCCTGCTCTGCTCGTCCTATGATTTTACCTGCCTATTGCCTGCTCCCACGCGTGCCGTGCCTGCTCTCTCCCGATGGCCAGTTAAATGACGTAGAGGAGGACCGAGCGGGTTAGCGCAGGGTTTGGATTTTAATTGTCATCACCCTCCTCCGGACTTTAATTAAGAAGAGCGGCATTGCAGAGCCTTGCAGATCTCCCCAACTTTGTCCCTGGGCTAACCTGGTCTTTCTAGGGCACCTGGTACTAACAAACCTAGAGCAGATGGTAGACTAAGATCACGATCGGTATGGTACACTTGGCGAAACTCCTTGAAGAATCTATCCATTCATTTTCTGAGCCCTTGCCACAGCACATAGCTACTGCCACTTGTAGGGTGGAACACAGTTAGGTATTTTCCACTTTGATAGGAGAATAATGATATTACAGTATATATGGAGACATTTGTGAGGTCCTCAGCTCCTTCTCAACCACACAGATCTGATGATGAATGGATGTTGTAATGCTACTTCTAGATGGCATCAAATCTTAATTCACACACTTTTCATTTGTAGTTCCTAGCTGATGGAATAAGCTGGCCATCCCCATTCAAATTTCTGACTCCTTCAATATGTTCGAGAAGTTTTTGAAGACCATCTTGTGTGATAAATTTCCATCAGACTAGGTTTTGTAACATAGGATAGTGATGAGCATTTCTATTCACTTTACTGACTTGATTCTTTGAAACTACCCATTTAAGTGAATTGAATGTATTGATTTGTTTGATTCATTTTTAGGATTAGACACTAGTGCATACATAAAGTCTGAGGAGGTTCCTCACTGATTGCATCACAAAGACATAATTTTATAGTTAACACATGATTTTTCAGATTAACGAGAATTGCGTAACTGGTGCTTGGGTAGTAATTCATTCATGAATCAAATGAACGATGATTGTACAGCTTGTTCATGGATAATGATCCCGTCAGAAATGAAATGAACAAGAATTGTGCAACTGGTTCTTGGGTAATGATTCAGTCTGAACTCAAAAGAAACAGATCATAATAAATGCCCAGTACAGTCAGTGAGTCATAAAATAGTGTGTGCAAATTAGAATTATTTTTTTTAAGGTTCAGTTTTATGTGTCTAATTTGTTGAATTTACAAAGGGACATAAATGTATTAGTTTTACTAGTGTTTGTAAATTCAATTTAAAAAAATTTCAATAAGGAATTGTACAAAAAAAAAAAATATTCTAGTGTAAATGTGTTGTTACTGTATTGTACTTGTATGATGAATGAGAGAATTTTGTATGATGAGAGTTTTTGTTCACCGATATTAATGTAGTTTGAATTCAAAAGAATTATAAGAGAAATAAACAAGTATCATGATTTGGGCAGTTTTTGTGTATGCGGTTTAAACATCTGCCAGCATCAGCGAAACGACGCTGATGACATCACTCAGGACATGCATGTCCTTTAGCTCTTCTGTTGTCTTCCACTGAATCCATTCGTTCTTGCTTACAAATCAATTCATATTATTCACATTAAAAGTGTTGTTTTATAAGAAAGAATTATTCAGTTTTAACACCTGTAAAGATTCTTTAATATTTACATTTACATTTATTTGCTTAGCAGACACTTTTATCCAAAGTATCTTACAAAAGAGGTCTACATAATTATTGAAACACCAATCTGTTGGACTGT
Source organism: Erpetoichthys calabaricus (assembly GCF_900747795.2). Classification (NCBI taxonomy): domain Eukaryota; kingdom Metazoa; phylum Chordata; class Cladistia; order Polypteriformes; family Polypteridae; genus Erpetoichthys; species Erpetoichthys calabaricus. Next base: position 27,704,159 of record NC_041404.2, read on the forward strand.
TTGGGAGCAGATGTAACAGGGCAAGGATACAAAATTGATTATCACAAGTGAAGAGCTCAGAAAAAAATAGCGAGTTACAATTCCTAGATATAAAACTTGACAGCTAATATCAGTTGGACAGAAATTCACCAAACAAGAGAGTCTGTGTACGCTTCTTAAATACAATGAGGGAGTCAGACGTTCGAATGGAGGAGGGGAGCTTGTTCTTCCTTCTAGGAGCTACAGTATAAATGAAAAGAGTCTGGATTGAGGTTTGGCAGTGTGCAGGGCTGACCTTACCATCAGCAGACCCAAGTAGTTTAGATGAAGCAAAGGACCCCAGAAGTGTTCCCAGATATGTAGACGCTGACCCGTTGACTACTCTATAGGAAAGCACCAAGGTTTTGAATTTAACACATGCCACTACAGGAAGCCAATGTAGTGATATGAAAAGAGGAATGATGTGCCCGCATCAGCTGGTTAAACACCAGACTATCTGCTGCATTTTGAATTACCTGCAGCAGCTTGGTGACACATACCGATACTCCTTCCAGCAGAGAGTTGCAGTAGTCTAGATGTGATAAGACCAATGCCCTGATCAGGAGTTCAGCTGCATACTCTGTCGAATACGGTCTGATCTTGGGATGTTGTTTTGAGTGAAACTGAAAGGCCGAGAGATTGTGGCAACATCGTCTTTGAAGGACTTGTGGTCATTGATCACCACCCCAAGGCTGCATACAGACTTGGCTGGTGTTAGTGATAATGGGCCAAGCAGAACAGTCATCAGGTACTGAATAGACAGGCAAGCTGGGATAACAAGAAGGCCTGTCTTTGCCACATTGAGCTGGAGATAGTGCTCCTTCATTCAGGTTGCAATATCAGTGGGACATGCAGAAATTGTACCTCATTTTGTGTGGTCCTCTGGAGGGAACAACAGGTACAGCTCTTTATTATCAGCACAGCACTAGAAAGAAAAACAATGGGACATGATGATAGGGCCTAGTGAGGAGGTGTAGAGAGAGAAGAGAAGGGGGCCCAGCACCGATACTTGGGGCACCCCTGTATTTGCCTGGTGTTGCCTTGATAATTCTCCTTGCCAGAGCACACAGTCAGATCTGCCCAAGACTCAAATATAAGACTCAAAGTACCTGAGGGTAGTCCCAGTGCAGAGATGGTGGTAGGAGAATCTGGTGACTGAACATGTCAATGGTAAAGGAGAAATCTAGCAGGATGAGGACAGATGACATGTTGGTGTCATCTGGCATTTTCACCAAAACAACATAGACAGTAAAGAAACTGATTATGGATGGGGTGATCTAATTATGAAAGATTTAATATCATAAGGTATTTAAAACTTTGACAAACATAGAAATTTAACTGGAAAAAATCATAGACACATAGATTAAACCAAAACAAATCATTTGATGACACTGGTTACATGGATCTGGTGTCTTTTCCCGACTTTTGCATTTACTGCCAGCCATGAATGCAAAACATGAATAGTGGCAGTAGTCCATTGGTAAGTCGACATACCCACAGACTCACCTTCGTTGAGCTGAGCTGGCACTTCACCTAACAGTTTATCCTTAGTGTTTGATAGGAAAGTGGAGTTCTGAAGGAGAACATGTAAAGTTCACATAGAAGAAATCATAGCAGACTGCATTACTGCTGTTACCCAGTGCCAATGCTAGGCTAAGCTTAGTAGTACCCCAACCCACTATTCAGTAGCTAACCCGTGTGGTTAGATTTTTCTCTCTTGCATGATCTGCAGCCTAGGCGAATGGCTAAATTGCCTTAATGGTGGCGGCAGCCTTGCCGTTACTTCATATTATCTTTACAGCAGGTGTCTTTGCATTTCTTGATGATTTTACAATTTTATCCATCCATCCATCCTCTTCCGCTTATCCGAGGTCGGGTTGCGGGGGCAGCAGCTTGAGCAGAGATACCCAGACTTCCCTCTCCCCGGCCACTTCTTCTAGCTCTTCCGGGAGAATCCTGAGGCGTTCCCAGGCCAGCCGGGAATATTTAGAAAATATAACCAAATGTTTGCACTTAGCATTAACTTGTACAGTAGCCTGTAGGCTAATAAAAATAATTATTATATAGATAACAGTCTTGAAGGGCAAATGTGAATGTATAGCGACCCTTCATTTGTCAATTCTAGTGTAAAGAGGTGTTGTTCAGTCATTTACATCTTTTTTTTTGAGGTGATTTCCTCTAGTTTTGACTTTACTTATTCATTTCATGTGTCTATAAATGCTACTGCATCTGTGACTTTCATTTTGTTCTTTGAGTATGAACTTCTGTTACGTATTTAGTTGAGTGTTGCTGCATGAATTTTCCAGCTAAGTGAGGGGTGGGTAAGCAACACACAGCAGGTAGGTGCCAGAGTACCCATGAAGTCCTTGCTTGGCTGGTAGTGCTTTGCATGGAGTAAGCTTTCTTCCTTCCTTTTCTCATTGTGCTCCTCATGCAAAGCAGTTTAGGATATCTTCTTTTCAGTTCAACGTGTCATTTACTAAAACAACACTTCAGGCTGTATTGTGGTATAAATAGCCTTTTTTTCCTGCCTTATTGATACACTAGATGATGAACTTTTAAAAGGTTTAAGGGTGTAATTATATAAATACATGCATCAGTGCAGGGACCTGTATAGCACCATCTACTGGAATTCTGCAGAATTGCAGTTTTTTTGCCAGTAAATGAGTGCATTAATATAAGCAGGAGATACCTGCTGAGTAGAGGGAATAAACCAGAGTACTGAACTCTATACTGTAAATGGCATGTAGTGTGGAGTAGCAGTTAAGACGTTGGACTTCATATACTGAGGCTGTGGGTTCATATCCCACTACTGACACTGTGTGACCCTGAGCAAGTCACTTGACCTGCCTGTGCTCCAATTGGAAAACCAAAAAGAAACGTAACCATTTCTATCATAAAAGTTGCAAAGTTTTAGTAAATAGGAAACATCAAGAGGCATAAAATATTTTGGGGTTCACCTTGGAATCCTCATGAAGTTAAAGGATAAGTGTGTTTTTTTTTTTAAGTTGAAGTTACTTGTTTTCGATCAAGCGAGTTGCCACTTGAAACTGTTTTCTGAAGGGAATCATTTTTATTAATTAAACAAAATTTATTACCTTCATTATAAAATACAAGAGCAGGTTAAGGTTACAGAGGTCCCAAAGTGAATACAGGTTTTAAATTTACCAAATACATCCATTTTTTCAAGACAAAAGTGTCATAGAGCATAGATTTGCATTTTGAGTTCGCAAACAAATTGAAAATGGTGTATCTACAGTATGTCATTTTAAGTATGAAAAAAGGCAAAAAGCTAAAAAATTTTGTGAGATTCAGCCATTTTTAAAGTAGACCTGTCATTAGCTTCACCTCACTGTTCGTCATCCTCAGTAGTAACCTTTAGACCTGGGACATGATTAAGAGTTCAATCCAAGCAGTGTTATAAGCATTACTGAATGTTGATGCCCCATGTTTCTTTTTTTTGCTGTATCTCACACTCTTTGTCTTTTTCATTTTTTTTCCAATATTTTTATCGTGCATGCGCACACAACAACATGCTACAGAATGAGCGTATTGTTGAGTTTTTATTGGTCCTGTTAACTTGGACATGCAGGTTGCATTTCATTGTAACCAGTTCAGTAAGTTGTACTGTCGTGTGTATAAATCACAATGAAACTCTTATGTGTGGTGTTCATCATGACACTGCCACTTGGTGACTCTCGCTCCATAGGCTATGTAAATAAAAAAAAAAAAAAAAAAAGGAACAGACTGTAATATGTGAAAAGTGGGCACCATTAAGGAGAAAAATAAGCAAATGATCTGAATGCACATCAATTGGTTATTATAAGCCTTGGAAAGGGCCATAATCAACGAAGAAACAGCTATGATAACATAAATTACAAAAAAATTACAGCTGTGATAACATAAATTACTTTCAGTTATGACTTTTGTTGTCACAAGCATCTTTCAGAAATACAGGAGTCTCATTTTCTTAAATCAAAAACATTGCTGTTTTAAAATGTTCATATTTGGTCCAAGTTTTAAGGCTTTTATTTTCACATTGGGACCCCAATGCCCTTAAACCTTATTAAAAAAAATAGGCAGACCAGAGATTTTTTAAAATTAATAAAAAATGCTTCACTTTAGAATGTAGTTTCATGGGGCAAATTAATATATACCATGATTGTGAAGAAGTAATTTCTATTTGGAAAATACCAAACTTGTAAGTGTTACTGGCTGCTGAGAGAGCGACTTTGAAGAAGTCACCTTGGTTGTGATGTTTCTGGCAGTAGAAGAAGATAACAAACACTAAGTTTGTGGTGTCACCTGATTATTCTTCACTGTTGTCCCCCTTAATTCAGTGCTGTAAGGTTGGTATCACTACTATGCATGTTTATATACTAGCTGTACTAAAAGATACTAAGAAAGCACAATAGACTCCCTTTTTTCCCTCCTCCTTATCCCCTGCTCCTCTCTAGGTAAGCTTCTTACAATTCCTGTCCTGACTCCTACCTATTTGATTCCATATACTTCCCTTGCAAAAATATTGCTTCCAAGAAACACTTCTGGGTCAGCCAGAATTTCCATAGGATAGAGGAACCTCATTCCTGACAGCTCCCTACAGTGGCACCCAAGGATCCAAAAAGGTCTGCCGATTGGAACTACAACTCCCATACAGCCCTGCAGGTATCTAGATGGGAGCTATGCTAGAGGGATTCTGCTGCTTAGTAAATTGCAGGAATACATAGTCCCAGAAGGCATTGTCATTCATCACAGCTGAAATGTCAGCCTATCCCTGCCTTTTATGACAGTATAATAAAAAAAAGAGCATAAAGTACACTTAAAAAAGGACTGGGCATCCAGAAGTACCCCTTGTGTACTGAACAAATATTACTTATTTTTTATTTAAAGAAAAAACTAAACTGAAGCTAGGTAGTGTGGCATAGTGGTTAAGGCTTTGGACTTCAACCACTGAAGTTGTAGATTCAAATACCACTGCTGACACTGTGTGACCATGAGAAAGTTACCTCACCTGCCTGTACTGCAATTGGAAAATATCAATTTAACCGATAACATCTTAAATGTTGTAAGGCACTTTAGATAAATCCAATCTGGTCATACCTGGGTATTAATGTTTACAGTTGCTGATGAAAACTGACCCCGTCTTGAGGTACTGTATCTTAAGGGCTAAGTACACTGGGCTGATAGCAGGTCAGAGGTGGTCTTACAAGTGTTTTTCTAGAACAAAAAAGACAGACATATGAGCCATGGTGTAACCTGCAAATCCAATCCTGGTATTTCCTTTGAACTTTAAAATTCTACTGCATGTTACAACATACTGTATTTATATATTTTGTATATATATAATATATATGTAATGTATATATATATATATATATATATATATATATATATATATATATATATATATATATATATATATATATATATATATACAGTGGTGTGAAAAACTATTTGCCCCCTTCCTGATTTCTTATTCTTTTGCATGTTTGTCACACAAAATGTTTCTGATCATCAAACACATTTAACCATTAGTCAAATATAACACAAGTAAACACAAAATGCAGTTTGTAAATGGTGGTTTTTATTATTTAGGGAGAAAAAAAAATCCAAACCTACATGGCCCTGTGTGAAAAAGTAATTGCCTCCTGAACCTAATAACTGGTTGGGCCACCCTTAGCAGCAATAACTGCAATCAAGCGTTTGCGATAACTTGCAATGAGTCTTTTACAGCGCTCTGGAGGAATTTTGGCCCACTCATCTTTGCAAAATTGTTGTAATTCAGCTTTATTTGAGGGTTTTCTAGCATGAACCGCCTTTTTAAGGTCATGCCATAGCATCTCAATTGGATTCAGGTCAGGACTTTGACTAGGCCACTCCAAAGTCTTCATTTTGTTTTTCTTCAGCCATTCAGAGGTGGATTTGCTGGTGTGTTTTGGGTCATTGTCCTGTTGCAGCACCCAAGATCGCTTCAGCTTGAGTTGACGAACAGATGGCCGGACATTCTCCTTCAGGATTTTTTGGTAGACAGTAGAATTCATGGTTCCATCTATCACAGCAAGCCTTCCAGGTCCTGAAGCAGCAAAACAACCCCAGACCATCACACTACCACCACCATATTTTACTGTTGGTATGATGTTCTTTTTCTGAAATGCTGTGTTCCTTTTACGCCAGATGTAACAGGACATTTGCCTTCCAAAAAGTTCAACTTTTGACTCATCAGTCCACAAGGTATTTTCCCAAAAGTCTTGGCAATCATTGAGATGTTTCTTAGCAAAATTGAGACCATCCCTAATGTTCTTTTTGCTTAACAGTGGTTTGCGTCTTGGAAATCTGCCATGCAGGCCGTTTTTGCCCAGTCTCTTTCTTATGATGGAGTTGTGAACACTGACCTTAATTGAGGCAAGTGAGGCCTGCAGTTCTTTAGACGTTGTCCTGGGGTCTTTTGTGACCTCTCGGATGAGTCATCTCTGCGCTCTTGGGGTAATTTTGGTCGGCCGGCCACTCCTGGGAAGGTTCACCACTGTTCCATGTTTTTGCCATTTGTGGATAATGGCTCTCACTGTGGTTCGCTGGAGTCCCAAAGCTTTAGAAATGGCTTTATAACCTTTACCAGACTGATAGATCTCAATTACTTCTGTTCTCATTTGTTCCTGAATTTCTTTGGATCTTGGCATGATGTCTAGCTTTTGAGGTGCTTTTGGTCTACTTCTCTGTGTCAGGCAGCTCCTATTTAAGTGATTTCTTGATTGAAACAGGTGTGGCAGTAATCAGGCCTGGGGGTGGCTACGGAAATTGAGCTCAGGTGTGATACACCACAGTTAGGTTATTTTTTAACAAGGGGGCAATTACTTTTTCACACCGGGCCATGTAGGTTTGGATTTTTTTTCTCCCTAAATAATAAACACCATCATTTAAAAACTGCATTTTGTGTTTACTTGTGTTATATTTGACTAATGGTTAAATGTGTTTGATGATCAGAAACATTTTGTGTGACAAACATGCAAAAGAATAAGAAATCAGGAAGGGGGCAAATAGTTTTTCACACCACTGTATATATGCAGCTGGAGATCCACGAAGGGAGAAAAAACGAATCACGTATCATAAAATAGTTTTTTTATTCCTGAGCTTTCAACCCCTTATATATATATATATATATATATATATATATATATATATATATATATATATATATATATATATATATATATATATATATTCATCTTTTAAACCCACTTGTCCAGAGCAGGGTCAGGGAGCAGCTAGAGCCTATCCCAAAATGCATCAGGCTCAGAGCAGGATCAGTCCTGGACAGAGTACCAGTCCATCGCAGGGAGATCACACACATACCAGGGAAATGCACACAGAATCGAGGAGTGTCCACGACATGCTCCCCTATCTCCTTGTAGCGAGACAGCAATGTATATACATATATATTTTTTTTTTCTTGAAGACATTTTTTTTCTATCCTTGATCAGCTGGTGAGTTTGAAGTCAATTGATCAAACTACATAGATAGATAGATAGATAGATACTTTATTAATCCCAAGGGGAAATTCACATACTCCAGCAGCAACATACTGATAAAAAAAACCAATATTAAATTATAGAGTGATAAAAATGCAGGTATAACAGACAATAACTTTGTATAGTGTTAATGTAGTGTTAATGTTTAAGGGGTGGAATTGAAGAGTCGCATAGTGTGGGGGAGGAATGATCTCCTCAGTATGTCAGTGGAGCAGGACAGTGACAGCTCCTCTGTGTGGAGATGATACTGTTCAGTAGATGCAGTGGATTCTCCATGATTGACAGGAGCCTGCTCAGCACCCGTCGCTCTGCCACAGATGTCAAACTGTCCAGCTCCATGCCTACAATAGAGCCTGCCTTCCTCACCAGTTTGTCCAAGCGTGAGGCGTCCCTCTTCTTTATGCTGCCTCCCCAGCACACCACCACGTAGAAGAGGGCGAGCGCCACAACCGTCTGATAGAACATCTGCAGCATCTTATTGCAGATGTTGAAGGACGCCAGCTTTCTAAGGAAGTATAGTCGGCTCTGTCCTCTCCTGCACAGAGCATCAGTATTGGCAGTCCAGTCCAGTTTATCATCCAGCTGCACTCCCAGGTATTTTATACAGTAGGTCTGCACCCGCTGCACCAGTCACCTCTGATGATCACGGGGGCCTGGTCTTCCTAAAATCCACCACCAGCTCCTTGGTTTTGCTGGTGTTCAGTTGTAGGTGGTTTGAGTCGCACCATTTAACAACAACATTTATTTATATAGCACATTTTCATACAAATAATGTAGCTCAAAGTGCTTTACATGATGAAGAAAAGAAAAAAGACAAAGTAAGAATTAAAATAAGACAACACTAATTAACACAGAATAAGAGTAAGGTCCGATGGCCAGGGAGGACAAAAAAAACTCCAGATGGCTGGAGAAAAAAAAAATCTGCAGGGGTTCCAGACCATGAGACTGCCCAGCCCCCTCTGGGCAAAGTCCTGGATGAGGTCCCTATACTCCTCCTGCCCACTCCTGATGCAGCCCATGATAGCAGTGTTGTCAGCGAACTTTTGCACGTGGCAGGACTCCGAGTTGTATTGGAAGTCCGATGTATATAGGCTGAACAGGACCGGAGAAAGTACAGTCTCCTGCGGCGCTCCTATGCTGCTGACCACAATCTCAGATCTGCAGTTCCCGAGACGCACATACTGAGATCTGTCTGTAAGATAGTCCACGATCCTTGCCACCAGGTATGAATACAACACAATACAATACAATTTATTTTTTGTATAGCCCAAAATCACACAAGAAGTGCCGCATTGGGCTTTAACAGGCCCTGCCTCTTGGCAGCCCCCCAGCCTTGACTCTCTAAGAAGACAAGAAAAAACTCCCAAAAAAAAAAACCTTGTAGGGAAAAAATGGTAGAAACCTTGGGAAAGGCAGTTCAAAGAGAGACCCCTTTCCAGGTAGGTTGGGCGTGCAGTGGGTGTCAAAAAGAAGGGGGTCAATACAATACAGTACAATACACAGAACAGAACAAATCCTCAATACAGTATAAAAATAAAAATTTTAGAAGTACGGAGTAGAATTTAACAGTAGGTGATATCACATAATATGATTTGGATTTGTTTAGAGTTTAGAGTCCTGGAGACCTCATTCATCAAGGTCATGAATCTACTCTCATCTCTGTCAGCTTGTCCCTAAGAAGCAGAGGTTAGATGGTGTTGAATGCGCTAGAGAAGTCCAGAAACATAATTCTTACTATTTTAATATGGTTACATTTTTTAGAAGAAGAAAAAAGAGAAAAGACAAAAGAGACAGAACCTTTTAAAAATCCATTGGAGTCTTGCAGCTTGCTTTTTATATAATGCCTCATATCACTGATAAAGTAGTGTGAAGGATTGTAGGTTGCTGCAATACCAAAGATCTAACAAAAGAAAAGGGAAGAAAAATGCTTAGAACGTTTTAGCTGTTGAGCTTTATCAGTTAAGTTCCAAATGGAGGAAGAAAGATTAGACATAAAGATGGAAGAGGGGCAGGGAAGGGGTACAAGATAACGCCTGGGAAGAGAGAGAGAGAGATATCAGGGCAGAGTAAGTGAAAAAAGTGGCTCCCTGAAAAAGATTAATCAGTGAGGTAATGGTCTTTCCTTTTAATGATATGCACATTACTCATTTTGGGAGCATAATTTGATCTACTTCTGAGCTTTCTTCTGTGTATACTTCTTTAATAAGAAAAGTACGCTCTCTATCTAAAGATATAAGTTTGTTGATGTGTTTTTAGTTTACTTAATTTTACTGATTTTTATTCTTACAAAAACTAATTCTGAGGTACCGTCAAAATTAACACCTTTTGATTGTAGTTTCCTCTCATACTTCATAAATGTTGCAGTCAAAAATTTGACAGTTGCACTTGTCATACAAATAAGTAAGGTCAAATGTCTTGCAATAAAATCTAAATCCAAAGTAGTACTTCTCAGGTGCAGATCATGCGGCCTTGTATCTTTCATGTTTAAAAGGCGATATCCATATGTCAAATATCATAATGATGTTATTGACCTGTATGCAAGTATAAGTGAAGGGCACTGGGTGCTGAGAATGCTGTATTGCCTGCTTACTTGAGTGGACTCTCCACTTTTGCATGTACTGTGTTGTGTAGTTAACTAACACTCTCACTGGGGAACAGAAATCTTCATGAGGGTCTCTCTCTCCTGTGTGCAGCTAGTATACTGTAAGTTACAACCCACTTTTAACCAAAAATCATTCAAGAGTGACTTTTATATTAGAAAAAAAATGAACGTAGTACCTGTGTGCTGTCTGGCACCACTGTTTATAAGTAATATTGTAAGGAATGTGATAGGTTTTACAACATGATGGCTATCTACTGTGTAAGGTAATTTCAAAAAGGTCAAGTCACCTTAAAGAAATACTCTACTTAAAAATTATATGTAGTTTGTAGTGATAGCTGAGAAAAAAAGGTTAATTTCATGTAGAATGAAAATAAAGTTTCTCAAAAATCCATGAAAATTGTTTACGTTACTTGCATCACATAATTCACATGTAATGTCATCCAGTTGTGTATGCTCACAACGTCCCAAACAAATGTGATTTTACTGAAACACTGCTAAATAAGTCACTTCCAAAAAAATCCATCGTAAATTAAAATGAAACACCCTCAGACGTACCTGGGCATTTGAATTGAAGACCTGCATTCCTGCTTCATTCATTGCTTACGAGTTCAACCCAATAATAGCTTTTTCATTGGCTAATATTGTGCTTCACGTGATATCAACAATAACGTGGGAAATTGGAGACATGTACAACTAAATATTAAAAGTTTAAGAAAAGTGAGAAACATCATCAGGAAGAGAATATGCCAAGTACTTGTACATTTCAAAGATGCTTCAACAAGTAGAGGGTTCGGTTAATCTGTGCAGCTTCACAGACAACGGCGAAATAATCCTGAAGTACGTAAGGACGGGAGGTGAATATTCAATTCAAATGCTTGTTCACGTCTGAGTGTGTTTCATTTTCATTCACAAAAGCACTTTCCAGAGGTGGTTTACTTAACCATGTTATTGGAGTAAATACAGCTGTTTGGGAGGCTGTGTGCATCTGATAGGATGATTTGACACGAGTAACATGAGATTTTCCATGGATGTTTTTGATGGTATTTGCTGTTGTTCAGCATTGGTCACCATATACATCTGTTATATCAGAAACTTTGTTACCTCCATTCTTCATGAAAACAAGAGATTCACAATTTATCGCAGCCATCACATATGTGGGGTAATGTATAAAAAAATATCAGTTTCATGTGGTGTGTTACTTTAAAGAATTAAAAAAATGTAATGTTACTTAATGTTAATGATAATGTTACTTAAATGTTTCTCAACTGAAATACTGTATGCTTCCCTTTAACTCTGTTCATCTTTTCACTCTGTTTATAATCGTTCATCTTTAATCAGTATAAGTTTACAGCCCAGCTGGCATGATGGCGTGGTGTCACTTCATAGCAATAAATTACAGGGATCAGACCTTAAGCATTACAGATAGGAGCTGTCACATTTTTCCTGTGCCGGCATGCATTCACTTCAGTTTCCTCTCTTATTCCAAAGATGTGAATGTTAGGTTGACTGGTGGCTGCATGCTGGCCTGGTGTGAGTGAGTGTAGTAAACGTGAGTGCCCGCTGTGGACTGGTGCTTTGTTGGTTTTGCCAGTGTCGTGGTACTAGACTCACGCTCCAGGCAGTCTTGTCTTAGAGTAACCAGGTTTGAAAATGAACAACCATATGGAATTCCCAGATCTAAACAGGTAAAAACAAAATGACACTATGGTCTTACTAGTATTTATAATTTTTATTCTGTTCATTAATATACAAACCAATTGTGTATATTGTATTACAGTCTGTAAGTAACAAGAAGGTGATAATAGACCATGTGAAAAGATTAGATAGTAATGTGCATGTTGGTAATGTTGGGTCAGTATGCTTTCTGTTCTCTTTTAAAATTCTATTTTGAATGTGTCTCCTATTTATTTTCAAACAGAGGATGATGCGCCAGGTTGCCACCAACAATAACGATTATTGCATGACTAACAGAGCGTCCTGTCTTGCGGAAGACGGCAGGCACCCTAGCAGTCAGTTTGACCTGTGTACCTCGCAACCAAGCAAGTTCTACCCTGCTCCACCTCTTCCCCCTCCACTGCCGCCTCACAACGCCCACAAAGCCATGCCCTGCCAAAGGCAGGAAGCACGAAGTGAAACTAATTCTCAAACTGTCTTGGGGGGCAAAAACTCTGAGAAACCAGAGGACTCGAAAAAAAAGAAGAGCCTTGGCAGGTCGGGCAGGAGAGGCAGACCCTCAGGGACTACGAAATCAGCTGGCTACAGAACAAGTACGGGCCGGCCACTTGGCACCACTAAAGCAGCTGGGTTTAAAACAAGTCCTGGAAGGCCTCTGGGTACCACTAAGGCAGCAGGATACAAGGTTAGCCCGGGACGACCACCTGGCAGCATCAAAACACTGTCTCGACTTTCCAAACTGGGGTATGCAGCTTGCAGCAGCGCAGCGTTCCCATATTCAGTGATGCACAAGAGGGCATTATGTGAGCCAGCTGTCAAAGAGAAGGAAACACACGAGTAATGTTGTTTTCCTATTTATTGCTTTGCTTTTATAGAATACAGAGTTCAGCATATGTCCTAAGTGCTGTGAATAAGGAAGTTGCAACATTTTAAAATGTGGCAGAAAGGAAGAGGCAATGAAATGAATAGCATTTACAGTGTGAATGTTTTCTGGCAAACAACCATTATCATTTGCATTCCATTTATATGTAATATATCAGATTTGATTTAGGACTTAAATGAGATTATCTACCAAATACAAGTGAAAATGTTAACGTTTTTCACATCAGACCTCATGGTTGCCACTTGACAGCAACATTTTTACAGGCACCCAAACTCTTCAATACCTCCTGCTTTTCCTGGTGTTTGTTGTCAGTTGTTTCTCAGCAAATTTAAAAGTGTTGTGTCCTTTTGTAATGAAAAGGTAATTCCTCAGTGATATTTTAATTTCTGGGCAAAACTTGACTTGTAGACCTTAGTGAAGGTTTTAGTTTACTGAATTCCAAATCATATCAGAGATACACTGTACATACTCACATTTTCTCTCAGCGTATGGTACAAGTTGCACCTTTTAGAGCCAATGTCACCCCAAGACAGGCAGTACAAATAAATGAAGGGGACTTCCTATTCTCTTAGGTCTCCATAAAAATCAGTCATCTATAGTACAAACTGAACAGAATATAGAGCAACTGTTTTAAGATCTCAGTGTCAAATTTTGTTGGTAGCTCTTGCCAGAGTACACATTGGAGCAAATTTGAAGTGAATGATGCAGAACACGCCAAGACATCTGCATCAATTTCCAGAATTTTCATTTAACAGGGTTTATAAATGCACCTCTGCTTCCCAACACATTTGAGATGGAGCTCATTAATATTTGGTGATGACTTCCTTGGCTCTTCTTAATCGTTGTAAAATTCTTCTGTAGGATTGAACTGAGTCTAAAAGCACTGGTGTCCTGGTTTACTTTAAGATTAGCCTCTTTCCTCGTTTTTTATACTGAGTAAACATGTTTTGAGCTTCACAATTCAGAGAGAAAGTAGGCTTGGCCTTTAACGCAGTCAAGAGTAGTCCAGCTTCATTACCTCTTTCTCAGTTCAGTAGGCCAACTAAAAGTTCAATTTGATAATTGTGGTTTTTAATGGTTAGTTATTGAAATATATTTCTCTAATCAGAAAACATTCTTTGAAGACTACAAGCATGATTTTGTGCACCAAAATGGGTACTCTCATTTTTGTGCTTTTCATACAATTTCAATGAAAACGCAGTCAACTCTTGGCAGAAGGCTCAAACATGGTTAAAGGCACTTTTTCTTCTTATTATTAGAGAGTAGGCACTTCTGGTGTGGGAGGAATACAGTGGCTGCAGATTTTTGCTCTTACCATCAGATTAATTCTCGCCGGTAATAGAAAATATTTTTTAATTAGATGGCTTGCTCCTGCTCCTGTTGTGCCTTGTTGAAAATTCCTGCCAGGTTATATTTTACCTTTGTGGAAAACTTAAAGGAATACTCAGCCAAAAATGTTTTTTTTTTTAATATCATACTTACCCCATGTACTTTATAGTGATGGCCAAGAAAAAAATATTTAATCTTTTCATGTAACAGAGTTTCTGATTTTATAGGTGTTATTGGTGACCAAAGCTGAACAACAGCAACATTATCAAAAACACCCATGAAATACGTCATGATGCTTGTGTCGCATAATTCACGCATAATTATAACATCCCAAGCACATGTATTTTTACTAAACCATAAATTACTGCACAAAAATGGAACGCACTCTGATGCTCTTAATGACATGCCACCCCACCTCATTTATTGGTCAAGAGTCCACCCGAGAAACAGCTTTTTCATTGGCAAATGTTGCATGTCATGTGATATTGACAAAAAACACTAAGAGACAGGTAGAACTAATGACTAATAAAGAAAAAAAAGAGTGAAAACATCAGGAAGGCAATATACCTCATAGTTCAACAAACAAAAGGTTAATTTCTCTAATGCATTTTCACAGATTTTCACAAAATTATCCCGAGGTAACTCCAGTTGTGGATATGAGCATAAATATAATGACGGGCGCCTGATTAACATTTCAATTGCTTGTTTGTGTCTGAGTGTTTTCCATTTTTCTTCGTTTAATTTTGACATGGTTTATTTCACAATATTTCAGTACAAATAAGTGTTTGGAGCATTATGATTAGATAACTTTACGTGTGGATTATGTGACACAAGTAATATGAGATTTTTTCGTGGATGTTTTTTTATATTGTTTGCTGTTGTCCAGCATTGTTCATCATAGACACCTGTTGTATAAGAAAGTTTGTTATAACTGTTCTGTATAATTCAAAAATTTTCTTAGCTATCACTACAAGCCACATTAGTTATTATTAATTTAGAAAAAACCTTTACTAAAGGCAAATTATAAAATTAGGATTCATCACAATTAATTACACACACACACACATACACACATATATATATATATATACACACACACACACACTGGCTGTGCTATACATCTAAGAAGGATTGCAATCTAAGTAATCAATGTAGATTTCAGCATTAATGGTTGCAGTGCACTATCTTTTGGAATGCATTTTGTAATAATTTGCCATTCCAGCAGATGGCACACCAGAAACATTTATAGTAGTAAATAAATTACTGCAAATGTTTGTAATGCGGCATCTGTTGGAATTTCAAATGAAATGCATATATGTCTGTTCTATGCAACCAGATAGACACACAAATACACAGACATGTCTTTGTTTATTAAGGTGGAGATATATGTATATATATGTGTGTGTGTGTATGTTTATATAGGTTTATGTATATCTTTATGGTTTGAGCATAGGCAGTATTAGCAACTTGCCCAGTCATTCTTCAGTGAATCAGTGGTGGGAGTTAAACTGACAGCCTTGTGGTTTGAAGTCGAGCACCCTCGCCTTTAGGCAACACTGCTTTCTTTATTAACTGTCTCCTGTTTAAGCAAAAAAAGAAAACAGGAACTTGGATACTTAAGCAAGGGAACAAATGGAGCAGAGGCAGAAAATCTACATGAATTCTATGCACTAAAACCTAGTGTAGCCAAAGCCACTTTGTGAATTTCATATACAAGTAAAGTTATTGAATATTTCCAAGATTTAGGTAAAGAGCTAGGGCAAGCAATCTAAATGCAGTTATTGGCAAGAATTAAACTGAAATTTAGAAAATTAGTTGGAACAGAAAGATGTAGCCAGTGTGACTCACCAGGGCTTGGGTTGCCTACTTCATTTTTCTTAGTACGTATTTCTGTAAAAGCATCTTAGCAAATCTGGCACTTTCTAGCTACACGTGTAAATTTCACATCTTTTATCTTCTCTGATCTCTTAAATACTGTACTGTTATCTGTGCATCCTTTTAATGTGACAGTGTATTTATTAAAAAAAGTTATTGATCATGTAAGTTAAATGCATGTTAAACACTTTGGAAATGGAATGATGGTGAAGAAATGCTTGCAGTGTATATGTAGAAATTACACGTGTACTATTATAAAAATATTTTTTGTTTAAGTTTATAAGTGAACCTCTAAATATTGCTGCTTTTGTACAATCTCACTTGTCAAACAGGAGGAGCTGTGAGCTTTTCTTTTTCTTTTGGTTGTTTTTTCTTCCCCACTTACAAGCAGAGCACTTAGTTGGAAACTTGCATTCTGAAGCATTAGAACATTTACTGTACTTCTTTGACAAGGTAAACCAATGTTTAGTCACCAACTCTCCTGTTTAACTATTTCTTACTTTTCAGAATGATAACTTTGAATGCACTCATGATTAATCAGAACCTGATGCACTAAATCAGAAGTCTGAGACTGGGGTCTCTGAGGCCTGAAAAGCCATCTGGCTTTCACTCACATTTCAGTCTTGACTTACTTTGTGTAAATTACACTATGCACACAAGCTGGAACGATTAGATTTTTTTCATTGTTTTGTAAGTACAATGATTTTTCCAGTACTTTACATAATCTCTACATTGAATTGTTTATCTAATCCAAAGCAATTTTACAAATAGCAGCTGTTTATGTATTTTTACAGTCAGAGAATTGGAAGGGTTACTGAAAACAATGAGTCAGACACTTGAACAGAACTGGTGACTTTATTGGTTAATAATAAGTTAATAATAATAACTGAAGACAGAAGCTTGAATAGAAGCCTGAAAGTAATGCATCCTAAGTCCACTCTTAAGACAGAGAACATATGACCTGTTATACACAATAAACATAAATCCGAATCTGGGTGTGATGTTCTAAGTTCTAGAATTTACCTACAACACTACCATAGATAGATTTTAAAAATCCAACTTCTCCTTGCACAACGTGTACAGACTCACCTTTCCTAGACAGTAGAGAAAGCATCCTTTTATTGGACTGGGGCAGTGACAAAGAAAATTCCTCCACAATGCAAAATTGTTGAGTGTCACACTTTCTTATCAAGGGCCATTAAGGTAAAAGCAAGAAAGTATAGGAGCCATTCTTGAAGAATAATAAATATACTAATACAGAGTACAATGAAATAAGTTGGCTGAATTAAGTTGCAACAGTAATAGCATGAACATAACTGAAACTTAAAAAGGGAATTTAGACATTGGCTGTACTGTACCTTGATGATTTTTGATTCATTAGGACATTTAAATGTTGATTTTAAATTGAGACTTTGAAAAAATAATAATATATTTTACCGCAACTTGATAAAATACAAGAATATGATTTAGTTATCTATAGCTGGTACCTTTTTTGTTTCTTTTTTGAGCCAAGTTCTTCAAATTATTTTAAAAAGTTAGCAATATCATGCAAAATGAAGCCGTTTTGAATTGCCAAGATAAAACGTATCCTTGTAATAAACTTCCCATTCAATGATTAGGGTGTATGACAAGAGTTTAAAATCAGCTGATGTAAAAATGCATTCAAAGTGCTCATGCTCAGGTACCATATTTAATCATTTTTGGATAGTTCTTGTCCTGAACAGATGCATGTCTGTTAAAATGTTCCCATTGCATTTAAATCAGATAATATTTCAAGTAAATGTTCAGTTTCACAAAATACAAACAACATTCAGGGCCCAAAAGATTGACATAATAGAGGCTTGACCCAGTTTGTTCATAATTTGTCCAAAATAGAGAACCACGCTTTGATTTCCATTGGTCAGAATGAGCTTTAATAATTGTAGATTGTCTTGTGACAGGTGCTGAGTGTGTTTAGAGGCTAACGTAGGAAGAACTTGTCAAAGAAAGACATGTACACTTGTCAGTGCTCATCTCTGAAATACTTGAGTATAACCTTCCCATGAGTATATTTTATAATCTGTATACAGCACTTGGGACATTTCAGGAATATACTTTTGCCACAGTGATGTTATAGCAAGCAGCGTTTAGGTTTGTCTACACAGGCTGGTTAACAGTGTGGGGCATGAAACCAATGGAATATATGAGAAATTGCAAAGAACTTCTGTAACTGTCAATCTGTTTGAAAGTGTTGTAACTTTTAAGACCTCTATATAGGTTTTTTTATTTTGTTTATTTTTTGTTGTGTTTTTGTTTTGGCCCAGAACCAAAGAATCTGACATAACTGAACAGCCCCCAGCCTTGGTATCGACCTATGGAACATACATCAATTTACTCAACGAGGTAAACTGTACACCAAGTTACTCTTTATAAAAAATGACAGCAAATCTGAATTTTCAACCTCTTGTTTACGTGGCAAAGGAAAACAAATGAAGAAAGTGTTCAGACAACAGTGGAGTATTTAGTGTACCAGTACCTGCTGCCCAGCTTCCCCGGAGGATCAACTACCCTTTCTCTGTTGTTGAGCAAGATTGAATATTAAACAGTGTAATATTTCATGTGGGATTTACACATCACCTGTTATCTTAAGCTTTCTTCTCTCAAAAACTTAATTCATTATTGGAAATACAAAAAAAATACATGTTTATTAGTATATACTACTTAATCACTGCTTTGTTTCAGCTGTATATTACAAATTTCTATTACCTTTTAGGTTATGCTCACATAGCATTTCTCAATTTGATACAATGTTTATATAACTTATATATAAATATATATATAAAGTTTAAATGACCTTTTTACTTACTTCTAGCACCTGCCTTTACATCATGAAAATTAGAAGTCTTACTAGCTACACATTGTGTTAAAGACATGCACAGTCTCCTAAAATGCTAATTTCTGGCATATTATTTACCTGGGATCTTGAATAAGTCGTGCATCTAGATAAGCCTTTTCTTTTAGTATTACACCCTTGATGATGTTATGTAATGCCATATGTGTTTAGTCTATATCATTGAAAGATCACTTGCTTATCAGAAATGTAAATATGTATGCTTATTAGAAACACTGTATGTTAGAACCTTGAGGAGTGTTTGACTGTTTTGTGAATTCAGCTTCTGATGTTGATCCAAATGAATCAGAAAGGTCTATGACGAGGAAATGATGATGAAAGTAATACACTCAAATGGAACTTTCTGACTGAGTTAGTATTTTTTATCAAGAAAGGCTTTCAAAATGGGACATTCCTGCTGGGCTGGTTTTCCTGCTGTGGTGTTCATGCAGCCTTTTGTATGTATGATGGTTCACTTTATACTTACCTTCATGTAGAGACGTGTAGCAGATGGAAAACTGTAAGTCTGATTTTTTTTTCTTGACCATTTCCACGTCATTTTAACATTTTGTGTTACCCTGATTTATAGCTATAAAACACTTTTTTAGAACACATTAAGTCAATTATGCCCAGCATAGACTGGACTTTTAAACAATTTTAAAGAATTATGTCTTGATAAAACAAGAAATGCTATGTTATCAATCCCACTTGTTTAGTTCATATTGAGCTTTTCTGTTAATTTCTATTATTTTACTTAGTGCAGATTTTGTTTCTGCATGATGGTTCAGTTTCCCCAAAGAAATACATGTATGACTGCCAGGCATTCTTTTAAAAAAAAGAAGTTAAAAAAATAAATATAGTGTAGTTGAATGACAAGTTTTCACCTCAATCCAGCAGACACCATATGTTGGCTTTAGTTTGGATGTATTTGGTTTGGCTGAGGAGAGCTCGGCCCAGGCAGAGCTACAAATAATTGATTGTACTTATACAACATACATTGGTGGGAATATTTTTGCATGATTGTCAAACGTGGAGAAAACTCATGTAATAAAGTTTTAATTTACAGTTGGGCTATTAATGTTTGTTGACTAAAATATTACCTTGTATATACAACACATTCACGTTATTTGTAGTTTTGTTGTGTTCTTCATACATGTATTAAATGTGGTGATTCAACAAAAGTGGAAATGCAAAGTTTAATAAATGGTAAAAACACAATAGACAGCAGTGGAGTCAGGCATGGCAGCATAAAAAGAACAAGAGAAAGCCAGTAAAAAGTTTCAGGTCTCCGTCAATATAAATAAGATTTTGATAACATTTGTGACTAACTTGTAAAGAAACGTGTTGGTAGTAAGCA
Source organism: Erpetoichthys calabaricus (assembly GCF_900747795.2). NCBI lineage: Eukaryota > Metazoa > Chordata > Cladistia > Polypteriformes > Polypteridae > Erpetoichthys > Erpetoichthys calabaricus. Next base: position 27,724,292 of record NC_041404.2, read on the forward strand.
GAAGACACATGGCTGACATAGTCAAATAGCTGAATAGCTACCATGAATCACAGTCTATAAAATTTGCACATGTGTTCTTGTCCGCACTGTTCTGTCTTCCACAGGAGCAGATTAAATTGATTGGTGACTCAGATTGTCCTGGTGTGATGGAGTGTAGGAGTATGCACAACTGTGTATGCTGTGCAAGGGACTGGCTCCCCATCCATGGCTGTCCTTGCCATGCACTGGGATAGATGCCGACTTCCATTTACCTAAGTTGGATAAAATGGGTTCAAAGGTTGTCACTCTCAAGTGATAACATTTGTAACCTGGATTAATATGGGTTCAAATTAATGTCGAGAGAAGTATACAGACTTTCGCGGTCCCATCATAAACGGTGATCTGGAAACTTACTTCAGATGAGTCTTTTTAAATAAGACTGTCTCTACAATGAGAATTGTAGCTCTTGACAACATGAGAAACTAAACAACTTACTTTTAAAATGCGCCCTTGTTGTTATAAACATGGACAGAAGGGCAATAAGATTCTAGCTCAACAAATCCAAAAGCAGGAAGTTCACAATGCAGGAACAGAAATCACAGATGCAACTGGAAATACAATCAGAAGGAATAAAGCAATAAGTGACACATTTAATGAATAGCATAAGTTCTTATATTCCTCTCAGTGTAAAGACGAGTCATTTGAAGTATAAAATATAATGTACTTGCACTGTTTATCAGTTCAACTAAGATTAGTAGTCCTGTCTTCATTATTTCTATATTCATTTCAGTCTTTGCTACACTGTTTTTCACCCACTGTGGATCAGGATACTAAACTCAGTGGTATATATATATACATATATATATATACACAGTGCATCCGGAAAGTATTCACAGCGCATCACTTTTTCCACCTTTTGTTATGTTACAGCCTTATTCCAAAATGGATTAAATTCATTTTTTTTCCTCAGAATTCTACACACAACACCCCATAATGACAATGTGAAAAAACTTTACTTGAGGTTTTTGCAAATTTATTAAAAATAAAAAAACTGAGAAATCACATGTACATAAGTATTCACAGCCTTTGCTCAATACTTTGTTGATGCACCTTTGGCAGCAATTACAGCCTCAAGTCTTTTTGAATATGATGCCACAAGCTTGGCACACCTATCCTTGGCCAGTTTCTCCCATTCCTCTTTGCAGCACCTCTCAAGCTCCATCAGGTTGGATGGGAAGTGTCGGTGCACAGCCATTTTAAGATCTCTCCAGAGATGTTCAATCGGATTCAAGTCTGGGCTCTGGCTGGGCCACTCAAGCACATTCACAGAGTTGGCCTGAAGCCACTCCTTTGATATCTTGGCTGTGTGCTTAGGGTCGTTGTCCTGCTGAAAGATGAACCGTCGCTCCAGTCTGAGGTCAAGAGCGCTCTGGAGCAGGTTTTCATCCAGGATGTCTCTGTACATTGCTGCAGTCATCTTTCCCTTTATCCTGACTAGTCTCCCAGTCCCTGCCGCTGAAAAAATCCCCACAGCATGATGCTGCCACCACCATGCTTCACTGTAGGGATGGTATTGGCCTGGTGATACCATGCCTGGTTTCCACCAAACGTGACGCCTGGCATTCACACCAAAGAGTTCAGAATTTTCTTTCTCATGGTCTGAGAGTCCTTCAGGTGCCTTTTGACAAACTCCAGGCGGGCTGCCATGTGCCTTTTACTAAGGAGTGGCTTCCGTCTGGCCACTCTACCATGCAGGCCTGATTGGTGGATTGCTGCGGAGATGGTTGTCCTTCTGGAAGGTTCTCCTCTCTCCACAGAGGACCTCTGGAGCTCTGACAGAGTGACCATCGGGTTCTTGGTCACCTCCCTGACTAAGGCCCTTCTCCCCCGATCGCTCAGTTTAGATGGCCGGCCAGCTCTAGAAAGAGTCCTGGTGGTTTTGAACTTCTTCCACTTATGGATGATGGAGGCCACTGTGCTCATTGGGACCTTCAAAGCAGCAGAAATTTTTCTGTAACCTTCCCCAGATTTTTGCCTTGAGACAATCCTATCTCGGATGGTCTACAGACAGTTCCTTTGACTTCATGCTTGGTTTGTGCTCTGACGTGAACTGTCAACTGTGGGACCTTATATAGACAGGTGTGTGCCTTTCCAAATCATGTCCAACCAACTGAATTTACCACAGGTGGACTCCAATTAAGCTGCAGAAACATCTCAAGGATGATCAGGGGAAACAGGATGCACCTGAGCTCAAGTTTGAGCTTCATGGCAAAGGCTGTGAATACTTATGTACATGTGCTTTCTCAATTTTTTTATTTTTAATAAATTTGCAAAAATCTCAAAACTTTTTTCACGTTGTCATTATGGGGTGTTGTGTGTAGAATTCTGAGGAAAAAAATTAATTTAATCCATTTTGGAATAAGGCACATAACAAAATGTGGAAAAAGTGATGCGCTGTGAATATTTTCCAGATGCACCGTATATAAAAATGACTGAACTGTAACAAATCAATGTAAATATTTATTGCAAGATAAAACACACCAAAAGAATTTTTCTTCCATCCATTCATTTTCTAACCTTGTTATTTGGGTCAGGGTTGCTGGGGAGCCATTAAACAAACTGTTGCTTTCGTCACCTTGGAATTTTTTTTTTACTTAACATAATCCAAAATAGCAATGAAGAGCATCATCAAGCTGCAAGAAATTGATGGAAATTTGGAAGGACCTACAGAAGTGACTGGGCTGTATGAGAGAATGGCAAAAAAACAAGGGTACTACTCAAAAAGGCCCACTATCGAGTTGCATTTCAGGTATGCAAAGCACTATGGTGTCCATACTGAGGTGGTGTGGAAACAGTACAGTTTTTTAGTGTAAATACAAAACATACATGGCAAAAATGCAGTAGCACATCCCAAAACACACCATTCCTAGCCTATAGGCTTTTTTTTTTGATGTCACACTAAGTTGGTGATGTTTTCATCCCTTAGAAAAACCAAGTCACGTCAAGTGGCTTATTTTGTCATACAGTCCATACACAGTATCACAGCATACTTCTTCCTCCTCATAATATTTCCCACTTCTAAGAGGGATTGATATTTTCTAGGTTTTGGAGTGATGTTTACAGCCGGATGCCTTTCCTGATGTCAGCTCTCCCCATTTTTCCAGGCTTGGGACCGGCTCTAAAATGGAGGCCTACAGTGCAGCCCACAGTGAAACATATACATAAACATAGGACGAGTGAAGACAAGTAAAGAACTATACTATTCTATAAATGGTATAATAGTGTTCGAGCTGTACACAGGCATACAGTCAACAGTGGTTTGGTCAGGTTTGTTTGTTTTACATATTTTTTAAATAATGGCTCCTACTTGCCCTGCTGTTACCAGCTTTTCCTGAGCAACTCGGACACTCAATCAGTAGTTGCCTGGTTTTGACCTGTGAAAGATGGAGAATCATATTCTGAAAATCAGGCTTTCAAGTGAGCTGTTTTCCAGCACCTACAACGTTACTTGTAAACAAAGAAGACGGATCATTTTGAGAATGCATTTTCTACAATGTGCAAAAGAAACAAAGCTAACAAACTGTTTAGCAGTTCATTCACACTATTTGTAATATGAAAGTTACAGTTTTGCTAGCTGTCACAGCTGTCAGTCTTGCTTCGAGATGTAGCACAAGACTGAAAAACTGTTAGGTTTGATTCAAACTTCTACATACATTGACATATGTTAATGCATGTGTGCTCTCCGTGTGTTTTTTGGTAACAAATGTAGGTTTATGCATTTTCAAGTACTAACATATGTATCTGCCTGTCAAATTGTATTTAAATAAAGGTTTCGTGTCCAAAAAAAAATTACTGAAACTGAAATCACTGAAGCTATTTCCTGTCAGATGCAGGGATGCTGGTGAGCTGGTTATTCTGGTAGTATGATGTCTGCTTTGCCAGTTACTGTATAATGGCAGTCATGCTGAATGCAATCCTAAAGATGCATTGTAGACAGAGATAATGATGGGTACATTCATTCATGGTGCTTGGATTGTGGATGTGCACAGCCTCATCTATAGGAAACTAAAAAGTACAATGGCTAGAGAATAAGGGGCAGGCTCCTTGTGTTGTGTGACCTGTGGAAAAAAATACACAAAGGTGGGTGTTTGCGAGTCTTCATGTGGACATTACACAGAATATTAAACTTTTTTAAGTACACCGCACTCTTTCACAGTGATATGAACAGATGGTATTAGTTTTACTTGTATGCCAAGGATTACCTGCGTTATATGGCTGTGGAAATGCAGGACAACACAAATGTGTGAATGAAGCTTAACTTCACATATTACTCTTTCGCAAAAAGGGAAATAAATCCATTTCAGAACACAGAGGCATTTTTAGAAACTTTGGCAGCTGATTCTTATTGAGGGTAAACCTAAATTGAAGCCTTTTGAACATCTCCAAAGGCATAAAAAGGGATTACATATTGAAGGGATTAAAATGGAAAAAGCCAGCTATAATTTTAGACATTTGAGATAAAGTATCAGTTCACTTCTTTGACCTCTTGAAGGAAGGTATTCCTCAAAATGTATTTGAAATTTTTAGTTCATTCTTTCAAAAGTAATTCTAATGTCTTAATCCAGATCGCTTGTACTTGCTTATATAACCTAGAAAGACAAAGATAATCATTTCAGTAATTTTTCTTACTAAAATACTGCTCAATTTACATTAAACTCTGATCTTTTGCAAGGAAAAAAGCAAATTCATGAGATAATCAAGGGCTACGTCAAATGAATTGGTGGCACAGTGCAGTAAGGCGACAAGAATTCATGTCCTACGCCCTCCCTGTATGGAATTTGAATATTGAATATTGCGTGGGTTTTTTCCGGGTGCTCCCCCCATCTAAAGATATTTTGGTTAGGTAAATTGATATGTGTGGGTGCGTGTGTTTGTCCGGGGGTTTGTTCCTGCCTTGTGCTCTGAGCTGTTTGGGATAGGCTTCAGAACTCCACTGCAACTCTGATCTGGATTAAATGAGTTAGAAAATGAAATGATGTCTAATGAATGGTTCAGCGTTGCCTTTCTTTTATTAGTGGAACAGCAACTGCTGGTTCTAGTTTGTTTTATTTTTAACTAATAGCAATGTATCACTATTTAAAAATGAAGCAATCAGCAACTTGAGAGCTGTTGAAAATCTTACACGTTTCCTTAAGAGGCATTAGCTCTCTGGAAATGTGTTCTTTTCAATTGCGGCATTTTAATTAACCTGAATTTAAATAATTATAAATTAAAAAGGTATTATCCCCTCCTGCATGCAATATGACGGTTACAAGATTACACAAGAAGTATAGAGGATAACTTAGCTCTTTATTGACGGTTTCACTGCGGATACCACAAACGGGAAGCTTATGACAGACTCTCAAGCATGTGGGTGTCTTGACCAACACAGTCTGCCATCTTTCATTTGCCACACTGAAAGGATTTTCACCGGACAGAAGACATAATCTTCCGCCCAGCAGCTTCAAAGTGTTGGCCGTAGGTCCATCCTTATATTCTAGTGGCTCTATGTGCAGGTTCTTCTCTGGATCCAAACAAGGACAGGAAAGGACTCAAACCCCACCTTCAAAAATACAGGAATAGCACAATGCCTACATACAGTTCTCATTCTCCCAACAAGGATAGTGTGCTGATAGAAGACAGAAATATACTGGTCTGTCTTTAGGCTGACTATTCAGTTCTCCAGTTGTCTTTGGCTCTCTAGTCCTGTGCTTGGCTCGGCAATTCTAAATGAAGATGCTGTGCCCCTGTGTACCATACTTGGTCTCCCTGTATGAATGAGTCCATAACAGTGGGCACAGAGAACAGTGACATTAAAGTTAATAACAAAACCTACTATAACAACACATTAATTTGAATTTACTATGTGCAAATCTCTCATTAAAATGTCTTCATTTGAGAAATTCTCAGGTAATGAAAGAAACAAATATTTAAAATGGTTTTGCTTTTTTGTAGGTTTTTCTTCAAAAGGAGGAAATTAATTTCATGCATCAAGCTGATGGTAGGGTAGGCTGCAGGGATCTGTGGTATCCGGGGTGAACTTCCCTAGGCTGTTGGTAAGGCTGTCCTCCTCGCCTTGGAATCCATCTTTGCTGTCATTTGGGAGATGGGTATCTTCCCAACTGACTGGAAAATGGGACTTGTCGTCCCTATCTGGAAAGGGAAAGGTGATTGCCTGGATTGCGACAACTACAGGGGGATCACACTGCTCTCTGTGCCAGGTAAGGTCCTTGCTAGGGTTGTCCTCAATAGCATCCGTGATCACTTGCTCACCTACCAGCGACCGGAACAGTCTGGTTTTATGCCTAAGAAGTCATCATTGACTGCATCCTGGCATTGAGGGTTTTCATCAAGTGCAAATGCGAATATTGGCAGAATTTGTTTGCAGCCTTTCCCAATTTTCATAAAGCATTTGACTCAGCTAATTGAGCTGCCCTGTGGGACAGCATGAGATTTTGCAGGATCCCCTCAAAAGTTGCTGGCCTGTACACTGGTACTGCGAGTGCTGTGCAGAGTGGAGGCAGAACCTGTGTGTTTTTCTCAGTTGATTCTGGGGTTCATCAGGGGTGTGTTGTTGCTCTAACTCTGTTCAGTGCTTGCATGGACTGGGTGTTGGACAGCGTTGTGAGGTCCAGTGGCTGTCGGGCATCTGTTGGTGAAGAAAGATTCACTGATCTCGACTTTGCTGACGATGATGAGTCAATGGAGGCTCTGATTGGGGCTCTCGAGAGACTAAGCGAGGAGTCTGTGTGTCTGGGCTTGCGAGTGTCCTGGATAAAAACCAAAATCCAGGCATTTAATGACTACTTGGGCACAGCCATCAGCAATGTGTCTGTCTGCAAAGAAAGTGTTGATGTTGTTGAGAGGTTAACTTACCTTGGCAGTGACATTCATGTCTCTGGTGACTCTATCTATGAAGTCAGTAGACAGATTGGGAGAGCACGGGGGATCATTAGATCACTGGAAAGGAGTGTGTGGTGCTCCTGATATCTGTGCAAAAGAACGAAGGTCCAAGTCTTTTGAGTCCTGGTCCTTCCTGTCTTGCTATATAGTTGCAAGACATGGACCCTGTCCAGTGACCTGAGACGAAGACTGGACTCCTTTGGTACTGTGTCTCTTTAGAGGATCCTTGGGTACCTCTGGTTTGATTTTGTGTTGAATGAGTGGTTGTCCCAAATGAGGTCATTATCTGCATTGTGAGGGAGCGTCAGTTACGGCGTGTTTCTTTGAAAGTGATTTGTAGAATTGTTTTATTTATCAAAAGTGCATATGTTTGTGTGAGCAGGCTTAAAGATAGTCCACATTTAGGCATTTATCAGAATAATGGAAGGAACAAACACGAAAGAAAGAAAGAAAGAAAGAAAGAAAGAAAGAAAGAAAGAAAGAAAGAAAGAAAGAAAGAAAGAAAGAAAGAGAGAAAGAGAGAAAGAAAGAAAGAAAGAAATTTGTGAAAGAACTTGACCTTTTTATGTGGTAAACATTTTCTACAGACTAACAAAGTAAAAGTAGAGAAGCTACAGAACAAAATGGTTAAGATTCTGAGTGACACATGTAGAGTCCAAAGTAACATCAATTTGAAAGTGACTTTATAAGTATCCATCCATTCATTATATAGTTGATAAATTTTCTCTCGCAGTTTTCAAATAGCCATGGCTAGGATTATTGTTAAATGTTGGAGTGTAACATCGGCAGAAGTTTGTTCAGCTGTAATCATAGCTGTACACAGCAAAGTCACCAGTGTTAAATTAACTCTGACAGCATTTACTGTGAGACACGGTCCCAGATAGGAATTATGTGACGGTGCTGTCTCTCTAAAGCTGTCTAGGGAGCGGAGGATGCCATCATCTATATGCTACACCAATCCCTCTCCCACTTGGACAGAGGCAGTGGTGCTGTAAGAATTATGTTTCTGGACTTCTCTAGCGCCTTCAACACCATCCAACCTCTGCCCCTTAGGGACAAGCTGACAGAGATGGGAGTAGATTCATACCTGGTGGCATGGATCGTGGACCATCTTACAGACAGACCTCAGTATGTGCATCTCGGGAACTGCAGGTCTGACATTGTGGTCAGCAACACAGGAGCACCGCAGGGGACTGTACTTTCTCCGGTCCTGTTCAGCCTGTATACATCGGACTTCCAATACAACTTGGAGTCCTGCCACGTGCAATAGTTCCCTGATGACACTGCTGTCGTGGGCTGCATCAGGAGTGGGCAGGAGGAGGAGTATAGGAACCTCATCAAGGACTTTGTTAAGTGTTGCGACTCAAACCACCTACACTTGAACACCAGCAAAACCAAGGAGCTGGTGGTGGATTTTAGGAGGCCTAGACCCCTCCTGCACCCTGTGATCATCAGAGGTGACTGTGTGCAGAGGGTACAGACGTATAAATGCCTGGGAGTGCAGCTGGATGATAAATTAGACTGGACTGCCAATACTGATTCTCTGTGCAAGAGAGGACAGAGCCAGCTATACTTCCTTAGAAGACTATCATCCTTCAACATCTGCAATAAGATGCTGCAGATGTTCTATCAGACGGTTGTGGTGAGTGCCCTCTTCTACGCCGTAGTGTGCTGGGGAGGCAGCATAAAGAAGAAGGATGCCTCACACCTGGACAAACTGGTGAGGAAAGCAGGCTCTATTGTAGGCATGGAGCTGGACAGTTTGACATCTGTGGCAGAGCGATAGGTGCTCAAAAGGCTCCTATCAATTATGGAAAATCCAATGCATCCACTAAACAGTGTCATCTCCAGACAGAAGAGCAGCTTCAGCCACAGACCGCTGTCACTGTCCTGCTCCACTGACAGACTGAGGAGATCGTTCCTCCCCCAAACTATGCGACTCTTCAATTCCACCTGGGGGGGTAAATGTTAACATTATTCAAAGTTATTGTCTGTTTTTACCTACATTTTTATTACTCTTTAATTTAATATTGTTTTTGTATCAGTATGCTGCTGCTGGAGTATGTGAATTTCCCCTTAGGATTAATAAAGTATCTATCTATCTATCTATCTATCTATCTATCTATCTATCTATCTATCTATCTATCTATCTATCTATCTATCTATCTATCTATCTTTCTATCTATCTATCTATCTATCTATCTATCTATCTATCTATCTATCTATCTATCTCTAGGAGAGCCGGCAGCTGTGCAAATGCCTTTAAGTCCTGACCCATTGTATATGTCATTTAGTTCATAGGTGCAGACATACCCAAGGCCATCAGATTCAGCTCTGGAAAGATGGCCAGAGGACATTTTGAGGACATAGAGTACTTCACAATGGAATTGTTATTTGACACCCCTAGTTTTTATTTTTGTATGTATAATGTATTTATTTTGGGTCTGGTTACTGTTTGCAAAATTTTAATGCAATGTTTCATGATCTTTTTCTGATGATTGCTGATGTATTTTGACTTTTAAGTTTTTCATTTGCAGAGTTTTGAAGTCTCTTATTAACTAAATTATGTTCCAGTATTGTTTTCTTATGGATGCCGCCATTTCTATATGGGTTGCAACATTGTTAACAGGCAAGACAACATCAAAACCACTGTTTAAAGCTCAGAAACATACATTTCACTGTAGTCTGAGATTTTATATTCTTCCAAAAAAAAAAACAAACAAAAAAGGCCTTAGGAGTTTATCTTTTTAGTATTTCCTGGTCTTGATTTTTTTTGTTTGGCTGCAAAATTATTCACTCATTCCTGACTTCAATTCTTAGTTGATGTTCTGAGCTTTATGAATTTATTTCACGATTTCATGGTTGCAGCTATTGTTATTTTGACATCACAACTTCTCCTGATTCCTTTTCTCTTTAAAACGGCTGCTACAAAGTGAAGTCCATGCAGCTGCAGCCATGTTGTTTGTAGAAATGACATCCATTATTAAACTCAGTATGGACATTACATCTTCATGTGACCTCTGTTTAGGGCGGTACTGTGCTGTTTGAATTATCCATATTGGATTCTCATTCAAAAACAAACCTTATGTTCTATGTTAGTTACAGGTAATTTAATAGCTTGTGAATAACCTTTTTGCAATATTTTTTTTTGGCTGTCATTATGATTCAGCTCTCTACAGCTATTTTGGCTTCTGACTCTTTCCAGGGTATTGACTCTGATTCTGCCTGCTCCTTTTCCATAATTTTATTTTGGTCACACTCTGTTGTGTCACTCTGCGTTTTCTTATCTCTCTTAGTACAGAATAAGCTGAAATACACTTCCACATAAACTTTAGACCAAACTTTTCCATATCGCTTTGATCTCATTTCCTGGTCACCAAGTTCATGTGATCTATTCTTAGATCAGAATAGAAATTAGTTCTGGGGATTGCCTTTAAAGTTAGCCCCAGGAAGTGATATAAACCAGCTTAAACACCATTAGAACTTTTAGCATGGAGTCAGGAGGAGAATTGGGGCTTGAAATGACTGAGAGAGAAAGTGAGAGAAACAGAAAGTAAAAGGGAGAGTTTGGAGTCATTTTGTTGAGTAGACAAGTGGGCCAGGCACTCCAGCAAACAGACCAGGTTTTAAAGGCTGTATGATGAGGGCAAGGGAGCTGGCAGGGTTTTACCTTCTGCTTATAACAAGTAGCCTAGTTGTTTTTGTTAATTAGCTATTCCTGGGTTTATTTTGTGGTGAAGAAGTGCTACTAGAGCATCCTGTGTGGTCATAGTATGAATGCAGAGACAATAAACAAAACAACGCAACATTTGTAGTGACTAGTGAAAGGTCACAAGCCAATGAGTCCTATTTGTCTGAATTCTTGTTCAGAGAATTTAGTACTTTGGAAAAAATTGCTGTTAAGTGTGCTTTTAGATATTATTACAGGATTTCTAGTCTACTGCACTGCACAATTCTTTAGGTGAAACTTTATCTTTGATTTACAAGTTCTTCAGTACTTGAATTTTGTTGTAATGATTATCATTTTTCTTTCTCCCTAACTTCCTATGTGAATGTGACAACACATAACCACTCTGAGGTTTTTAGCTGCACCATCAGACAGGTTTGCAGTGACTATTCTGGAAAACAAAGAACTTATAAGTACCATATAATAGATGTGCTGTATGTTATTACATTCTACTTAGAACAACATCAATAACTGGAAATATTGTGCTTGCATAACATTAGGTTGTGTGGTATATTAACCTAGGCACCACTGTAGCAGTGATACTTAGTCTTTGTTATCTTTACTCTGAAGGGCTGGAAGTGAGCCTTTGTTCTGGGGTTGTTCAAGAATCAGAGTAAATTTACTAATACTTGGAAGTAAAGCATTCTAGTTTTACTCTCTGGTCACACCTTGCAATGCCAGTCATTAGTTGCTGTCTTTTGAGGTCTCCATTTGTGCTCTTCCCCTGCTAGTATAAAACTGGGGGATTGGTAACCATTGAACACTTTATTTAATCTGGAAGAATATGCTGCTCTTATGGTCTGTCTTTCTGCTCTGCCTACTTCATTTTTCTTCAGTTGGACTATGAGGCACACAAGCTAAACTCTGTTATTAGATTCAAACCTAATTTCTTGCAACCCTAAAAAATAGGGAATCAATAATATAAGACAGTTTTTGTCTTTCTAGCAGTTATACTCTGTTGGGTGTGTTCAGCGTTAATGTTTACAATGAACCATTTATTGGAATGTATTTTGTCGTGCATTATATTTTTCATTCTAACAGATGGTGCATGAAAAACATTACCACTGCTATTCTGAATCTTATTAAAAATATAATACTATAAGCTGATTTCTGAATCTACTACTGTGAGTGTCAATGGTCTTGAACTGTTTGCTCAAAGGGCAGAAAAGAAAAGTTGTTGTGCAGAATGGCTGAAGTCATGAGTTAAAATGCTTTCCTTTCTAAGGCGGTGAGTGTTGTGTATGTTTTAAACAGAAGGCAGCTGAGTGCAGGTAACATTCTGTGGTGCCTTCACATCCTCTGCAGTGCTTTACAATCTTGAGACAATTAGATGCCATACCAGGATGTGATGTAGCCAGTCAAAATGGACTCCACTGTGCACCTATACAAGTTTGTGAGAACAGACAGAGATAGATGCCCACAGATATTTCAGGGAATAGAGGTGCTGGTGAGCCTTTTTGAAAGCAAATGACATGTGTTGTTCCCACTTCAGTCTGCCAGTTATGGTCATTCCAAAAAATGTAAAGCTGATCACCACCTTCTCAATGTATATTTTTTTGATAAAGAATTGTAACATAGATACGGCTGAAATATTCAGAGCACATCATAAACAGAAAACTAAAGCCTCGGAAGATTGACTTTTTGAATTGAAGATCTACCTCTCCCCCTCATTCATAGGTCAAGAGTCCTGTCTTCAGTTCAAAAAAGTTACTTCAATAAGGCTTTAGTTTATTGTTTTTGATGTATGCTAAATAATTTGAAAGTAACTGTTTAAAAATATTCTAGCAAAGAAGCATGCATGTTGCATTTTTTGTGTATAAGGCTGTATACCTGACCTATGGATTATGCAACACAAGTAATGTGAGATTTTTTTTGGCGTGGATGTTTTTTCATTTGTTTGCTATTGGCTTCAATTATAAACTTTTTTTTATCTCCATTCTGCATGAAAACATGAGATTAAAAATTGTTCTTGGTCATCCCTCTGCAAACAATATAGGGTAAGTAACATATTAAAATAAATATCATTTTTAGGTGTAGAATTCCTTTAAAGATGAGATTGTTGTTTTAACACCACTGAATCAATAGGTAGACCTCTTCTCTGTAAGCTCTCTCATCACTGTTAGTGATTAATCTAATGATGATGGTGTCTTCAGCAAATGTATTGATGGGATTGGATCTGTGTCTGGGAACAGAGTCAACTGTGATAAAGGAATACAGAGATGAGCACGACACACTGCTCTCTGGAGTAAAGTATTATTATTATTATTTCTTGGGTGTGATGAGGATGGATAGGATTAGAAATGAATACATTAGAGGGTCAGCTCAAGTTGGACAGTTGGGAGACAAAGTCAGAGAGGCGAGATTGCGTTGGTTTGGACATGTGCAAAGGAGAGATGCTGGGTATATTGGGAGAAGGATGCTAAGGATAGAGCTGCCAGGGAAGAGGAAAAGAGGAAGGCCTAAGAGAAGGTTTATGGATGTGGTGAGAGGGGACAAGCAGGTGATGGGTGTAACAGAACAAGATAAAGAGGACAGAAAGATATGGAAGAAGATGATCCACTGTGGCAATCCTTAATGGGAGCAGCCAAAATAATAAGAAGAAGATTGAGCTTCTATAAAAAGGCAAATTTTCCTTTGGGGACAAAGAATTTTTTATTTATCAATCTAGTTATCTATCTTTAATGGTGCTTTTTGTGTAGCCATCAACTAAGGAAAATAATTAATGCAGAATATCGGTCAATATCTAAGGAAGCTATATTACCTTCTACACAACACACTTCCAGCACAATACCAGTACTTGCCATCTACAGAAATTTTCAGATGGCTCGTCCATCATAGGCTGCATTAATAATGGAGATGAGTCAGAGTATAGGAAAGGTGTGGATGACTTTGTCTTGTAATGCAACTCAACATAAGCAAAACAAAAGAGCTCTGAGACCAATCACCAATCAGGGGGATGACATGGAAGTGGTGCAGAGCTACAAGTACCTGGGGGTTCACATAAATAACAAACTAGACCGGTCTGACAACACAGTGGCCCTGTACAAGAAGGGCCAGAGCAGACTGTACTTGCTAGGGAGACTTGGGTCTTATGATATGTGCAGCAAGCTACCAGAAATGTTCTACCAGTCTGTAGTAGCCAGCATGGTGTTCTACACTGCAGTCTCTTGGGGAAGCAACCTAAGCCCAAAAGAAGCACAATGCCTGAACAAACATATCAACAAAGCCTGTTCCATCACAGGATGAACCCTGGAAACATTGGAAGCTGTTGTGGAAAAGAGGATGACTGCAAAATTGGTTGCCATCATGAAAAATCCCCTCCATCCCCACCAGTATGCACTCTGTTGGAGAGCATTTAGCCACAGGCTGATTCCACCATGGTGTGCTAAGAAGTGCCTCTGCTAGCAGACAATTCAGTGCTTCCACCCAATTTATTTGTAAATTTGATTTTTTCTCTTTCTTTCTTGATTGATTGATTGGATGCTTTATCTGTCACTTGAGTCTGTTCTTGTTTTATGTTTCTGCTGATGTATGCATTTGAACTGCCCCATGAAGTTAATAAAGTTTATCTAATCTAATTTAATCTAATCTAATCTATTCCAATACATACAGTATTTATATATATATATATAAAATGCACGATAATTTTTTTCTGTTTTAACATTCGCTAAAGTTAATGCAACCTGGCAAATATTAACATGTTACAAATCATGGCACTTTATGATATCATTATGTTATTTTAATAGTATTATGCATTTTTATATATGATATTGTATTATATGATATGATAGTGGTATTCGAACACTGTAAAACCCAGCAAATCTAACGGAAACATTCTCCGGCAAATCCAGGGTCGCTGCTGTTCTGTTTCGGAGGAAACAAAGATAGAGAATGGTCCACCTAAACAGCCAATCGGATTGCGTGTTTATGAACGCTACCTTTAACGCGCATGCCTAGAGTTGCAAGTCACCGGTAAATGCAACTGTACAAGGAAGTCTTCTTAAAAATATTACAGAACAGATTGTACAAATAACAGATTTTCCAATCATATAAAATTTAATTTCTATAGGTTGTACTGATGCTGACAATGTAAAATGCAATTTCTATCTTTAAAGATTACCTATCCATATTACCATTTCCGTCTTAAATACGTATTCCGGAAGTAAAATAAAGCAGCCCGTCTCCTTTGTTGTACTTCTGGTTACAACATGTCACCGGCGACATGATTCCTGCTTTGAGTGAACAGGTTTACATCGAGTAATTATTTTTGTGCTGTGATGGGTTGGCTGATATGTGTGAAACACGCTTATTGTTTTATTTTCACGCTTTGTATTTTTGCTGTGGGTCAAATCTTGGCAGGTGAGCATGGATATATTTAACCAAGGACGAGTAGTCTAAATTATTCGCTTAGTAATTTGCTTGACTTTGCATTTAAATTCTAACATCGTATACTCGAAATAGGTGTAAAGCCAGTCATGTGTTTCTTTATGAGCTGACTTCAGACCACCACCGTATGTGGAAGATTAATCGTCAAAGCGGTTATGAAATTTAATGTTTGATGAGACATATTTTATTAAGTGTAATTTTGGGAAAGCCGTTTGATTTTTTTTTTTTCAAAGATTCTTGAGATACGTTTTGTACATATTACACTGCACTTGTTACTTAAACGAATGCACCTTATTATATTTATTCATATTTTTTCTTCAGCTGAAAAAAATGAAAACCCAAACTCGCAGCCAATAGAAGAAACAGTTTTGGACGATTTACTGAAAGAGAATGAGCAGAACACACTCAAGAGTCATGATGAGGAAAGCGAGTTTGCGCGCATGAGCAAGATCCAGTTTAAAACTGCTGAAATTGCAGATGCAATGCTGTCCATTATACCTGGTGATGGAGAAACTGAACCTACAGACTCTTCTTGTCAGGATGGAGCTAAATGCCAATTAGGAGAAACCGCAAACCCCTCTTCACAGACGGATCCGAGAGAGGTTTTGAGTGAGAATTCAGAATTAGGAGATCTAGTTACTCTGGGAATGGTGCCTGTGGACACTGCAACAGAACATGAAGAAAATTCAACTGAGATGGCAAAAATGCCTAAAGTGAACTGTGAAGAAAGAAACATAACAGGGGTGGAGAACTTTACTGTACACATTTTAAATGCATCACAGGTATGAGAATAGTTTTTCATATTTTCATTAGTATTTATTGAAAAGCAAATTTTGAAACAAATGTTGTAAAAGGTGTATTTTTATTTTTGAGTTTTAGAATGTACTATTTAGATCAGAGTCCCCAACTCCGGTCCTGGATTGCCTCAGTGGCTGCAGGTTTCCATTCTAACTCTTAAGTGCTAATTAACTCTTTTTCCTTTTATTTTAATTGACTTGTTTTTTTAAAGATTTGTTCTCCAGAATTGTGTTCATTGTTCCTCAGAATTGCTTAATTTCTTACCTTAAATGGCATTCAAACAGAAATGAGATGTGAAGTGAGTGAGCCAACAGAAGACCAACAAAGTCAGAGCCTCAAACTCCGACCAATTTCACTCCAACCAGTTCGTAATTAGGAGCCGATTCTTGTTAATTAACCCCGATCTTTAATTCCATGGCTTGTTGCTGCGCTCATTGTGCAATTGCATACATTTCCAAAATTGTTGATTTCCTCTTTTCTAAGAGGAAGAGGAGGAGGAGGAGGAGGAGGAGGTTAGGAGCACATGCTGATAACAGTGCATTGCTGCACCCACCACAGGACAAACCAATTTAAGATCCAGATTAGGACCGGAGTGCAGCCATGCAACAGGTGATACCTCAGCACTACACTAGTTCAGATGGAGTAGAACAGTGTGAGGTTTTTTATGGTGGCTGGAGTGCCAATTCTGCCACCAACCCCCAGGTTTTTCCCTGCAGGTTGGAGGGTCGGATAGATGCAGATTAACATCATACCCAGGACAGAGCAATTGCAGGTTAAGGGCCTTGCTCAAGGGCCCAACAGAGCAGAGTTCCTTTTGGCATTTATGGAATTCGAAGCAGCAACCTTCCGATTGCCAGTGCAGATCCCTAGCCTCAGAGTCACCACTCCACCACTCACTTTCCTAAGAGCTGTATTAAAATGTTTTGGAGACCTGAACAGGTCAACATTCCTGAGACTTTCATCTTTCTTTATTTTAGATATTGTATGATGGACACAGTTTGCTGGTCATGTTCTGGCCCATTTTGTATCTCATTATTTTATTCACGATTATGGGCTCTGAGTCTTCAAGTGGAAGTCAATTAAAATTACTTCAAAAGAAGTTAATTAGCAGCAAAAACAGGTCAGTAATTAATAAAAGGGTTAGAATGAAAACCTTCAGGATTGGAGAGTTGGGGACCCCTAAGCAAACTATAAACTCATTAATTTAGTGAAGATGGGTGTATAGCTGCTAGCTTGATTGGAGACTTGAAGCTGGTGTGTATCTGTGTTTATGCCCTGCAATGAGCTGGTACCCTCTTCAGGATTGGTCCCTACTTTCTGCTGGGATTGGTTCCACCCTACCCATTATTTTGAATTAAGTGGGTTCAAAGATGCATGAATCGTTATTTACTTTTGAGTGGAGCAATTTACACTTTCTTGTTAATGTCCGAATTACTGTACAGTATAACATTAAAGGGGTTGGGGAGCATGCACCACACAACACCCATTGCATTGCCGCACCCACCACACAACAAACCACCTCGGGATCTCAAATTAGGAAGTGAGTGCAGCCATGCAATGGGTGACAACTAACAATGAGACTACAATTCCCTTCAGCTAGGTGATGTTCTCCATGGCAAAATTTAAATGCATCCCACAGCAAAACATAGAATACACTAATACCAGCTCAAAGTACAACATAAGACAATAGAATACAAACATTAGATAGATACTTTATTAATCCCAAGGGGAAATTCACATACTCCAGCAGCAGCATACTGATAAAGAACAATATTAAATTAAAGAGTGATAACAATGTAGGTATACAGACAGACAATAACTTTGTATAATGTTAACATTTACCCCCCCCGGATGGAATTGAAGAGTTGCATAAGTGTTGGGGAGGATTGATCTCCTCAGTCTGTCAGTGGAGCAGGACAGTGACAGCAGTCTATTGCTGAAGCTGCTCCTCTGTCTGGAGATTATACTGTTCAGTGGATGCAGTGGATTCTCCATGATTGACAGGAGCCTTCTCGGCACCCATCGTACTGCCAAGAATGTCAAACTGTCCAGCTCTGTGCCTAAAATAGAGACTTCCTTCCTCACCAGTTTGTCCAGGCGTGAGGCGTCCCTCTTCTTTATGCTGCCTCCCCAGCACACCACCGCATAGAAGAGGGCGCTCGCCACAACTGTCTGATAGAACATCTGCAGCATCTTATTGCAGATGTTGAAGGATGCCAGCCTTCTAAGGAAGTATAGTCGGCTCTGGCCTTTCTTGCACAGAGCATCAGAATTGGCAGTCCGGTCCAATTTATCATCCAGCTGCACTCCCAGGTATTTATAGGTCTGTACCCTCTGCACACAGTCACCTCTGATGATCATGGGGTCCATGAGTGGCCTGGTCCTCCTAAAATCCACCACCAGCTCCTTGATTTTGCTGGTGTTCGGTTGCAGAATAAAATAAAATATATTAAATACAATAAATAGTATGGTAAAATAACTGTAGTTGATTGAATCTGTACTAGCTGCTTACAGCTTTTGGCTCGAGTGAGGGATGGGGAGTGAGGAGGAAGCATTGAACTGCCTAATGGCAGCGGGCAGAAAAATAACTGATTGTGATATGGAGCAATTCTCTCATGTTTACACATGTTTGCTCTATTTAAGTTTTCAACTGCTGATAGTTTTTTTTTTGGTTGAGTAAAAATTACTTGATCAGTTATTCAATCTTTAATGTTTATTTTATAAGATATTACCAGCTGGTTTTGGAGAATTAAGTGGTGTAATAGTGAATGATTTGTGCCTCACACATCCACACTTCATGGTTTGATTCCTAAACGTGTCTGTAACTGTGTGGGGCTTTACATGCGCTCCCTTTCTTAATGTCAATTTTTTTGTGGGCACTGTGGTTTCATGCAGTGTCTGTAAAGTGATGTGGTGCTACTTGCTTTGTACCTGAAGAGTAGCCCTGTGTAATTGTGAAGGTGTCCATTAGCGAGTCCAGCAATGGGCTGGTGCCCTATCCAGCATTAGTTCCAGCCTACTTCCAGATGCTGCCGGAATACAGTTGGCTATAGCCAAGTTAAAAAAAATCAATTAATTTGTAATTAAAAATAATTTCAATATACAGTGCTATTTTTGTTAGATCACTGTAAGTAATGCTATGATTTCAATTTGATTTATTCTAGGATCTCATGGACTTTTTAAATGCAAACAGCACTGAATGTTCTGTGGTCTTGTTTTATACAACGTGGTGTCATTTCTCAGCCAGTCTTGCTCCTCACTTCAATGCACTACCACGTGTTTTTCCTAGTATGCAGTTTCTTGCTCTGGACGCTGCTCAACACAGCAGGTAATTCTCTCGTTCAACATTCTACATTGTTACACTGACTGAGGCAATTCATTTTAAAGTAATAGATTAACAAAATTAAAAGCTGTTGTCATAGCCAAGATACTGAAGATACTGGTCCATGTCGTATATCATTTAAGGGACGCCATTCTTGTCAAGACTGTACATTTTACATCCCTGATAAGCTTTATCATTAATTTATTAAGGAAATTTAAATTGTGCTTTGGGAAATACGGATTGTCTGCTAATAAAAATGACAATTTGTGTCAATGAATTCATGCCGCAAAAATGCTATTTCAGTCATGGATTAGGTTCAGAGTGTTTGAACTAAAAGTGAGAAATTAACCTTAATTAGCTTCGTCATCTAATTTCTCTTTTAATCTTCATTAGTTACTGTATTTTGAAGTTGACCTCAGTGAAAATGTTATTTTTACTGAATATTTTCAGAACTAACACTTTTGCTCATATCTTGGGTCCCCTTGGCATCATTATGGTTGTGGGAAGAATCAAATGGATGGTTCATAATAGATAGATCAGTTACTGTTGCATTCATGATTGTCAACACAATTATATCTTGCTATTCTCTTTAGTCTCTCCACTAGATTTGGTACTGTGGCTGTTCCCAACATACTTTTGTTTCAAGGAGCAAAACCCATGGCCAGATTCAACCAGACAGACCGTACACTTGGGACCCTCAAGTCTTTTATTGTTAACCAGACAGGTATGTAGGTAATCTACCCAGAAAGAGTTTGCCAGTTTTAAATGCTGATTGTGGAAGCATGTTAAGTGGTAGGCTTCTGAAGGGACAAAATGTTGCAACATTAAGAGATTGAACAAATACAAAACTAATATGCTACTTTTTTTCTAATACAGGTATTGAAGCAAATAGTGAAGAAGATATCAGAGAAGATGATTATTCTGGCCCTCTACCTAATGTTCCAGTCAAGAGTATTGATTGGTTGCTTGTCTTCTCTGTCTTTTTTATTTGTAGCTTTGCAGTGTATGCAGTGTTAAGGACAGACAGCATTCGTTGGCTTATTCCAGGTCAAGTTCATGAACATCAGGATTAAAAAAAGATGCAAGAGATTTAAAACCTGTAATAAAATCAACAATTAAACAATGGAGTGTACAATTACAATGCAATTGGTATTCTTTTGAAATCAGTTCACTTTTAAAAACATCTTTATCTGTACCAATATTTTCCTTAATTTGAACCTTTCTGAAATGGCAGTGATACATCATCCATTGTCTGCAAAATGTAATTATTGCAGGACCTCTAAGGTTTTACATATCAGGACATAATAAAAAAAATCGTTTGGTCTTTATCTACTTTTAAATCATCCTCAGATGAACAACAGCAACACATGACGACATAATACACTTCAGTGCTTCCCAAACTCAGTCCTGGGGTACCACTTTGGCTGCAGGTTTTTGTTCCCATCAGTTTCTGTTTTTAATTGGACTCCTGGGCTAATTAAGTGAACTGTTATTTCCCAAGTTCTGTGTTTTGGGAACAGTATACAAATTAGAAAAAAGTTTGGTGTGTGTGTGTATATAATATATAATATATATATATATATATATATATAAAATAATAATAATACATTAAAATGTACCAAACAGTTATATGGGAATAATGTATTTTATTCTTTTTAACAATATTTTCATCTTGATTGTCATTCTATTTTCCAGGTGTTCTAATTGTTTAATTAATCCATTATTTACTAATTAGTGTGTCTCACGCTAAACTAGTTGCAGCCTTTGATTATTCAGTGTTTGAGCGTCTGCTCTGCTCATTTTTAATTGTCATTAATAAGATACAATGAAGGGGGAAAATGGCACAGAGGAAGAGCAAAATATAATGAAATCAACAAAAAAGAATTAAGCATTTACAGGTAAATCTATAATGACAGCAGAAATATTTCTAAATGTCTTATAAATGTAAAAATCATGCTGCTATGGTTTTCTGAATGTAGAATAAGAGAAAAAAAAACAGCTAATTAAATGAGCTCAGTGTTATTAGGTGTTGCCCCTGATTATGAATTGGGTTGGAACAAAAACCTGCAGCCACAGAGTTTGGGAAGCATTGCGCTGTTATTATTTATTTAACAAAAACTAAGCTAAAGGGCTGAAGCAGTGTTTGAAAAATTAAGTTCACCCATACTGCTTCCATAGGAATTAAGAGGGTAAGTAGCAGCCAGGTACTGCTAGTCAAATGCACTTGATTAATTGGTCATCAGCATGTGTGACCACCTCTATAAAATCAGAAGTCTTGGCAGTGTGCTGGTCAGGAGCATTCAGGTGTGTGTTAACGCAATCCTAAGGAGTAAAGACATCAGCAATGATCTTAGAGAAACAGTTGTTGCTGCCCATCAATCTGGGAAGGGTTATAAGGTCATTTCCAAAAAATTTGAAGTCCAAAAAAAGAAAGATTATTCTTCAGTGGAAAACATTCAAGACAGTTGCCAGGCTTCCTAGGAGTGGACATTCCACCAAATTCACCCCGAGAAATTGCAAAAAAAAAAAAAACCCCAAGGACTACATCTTAGACTACGTTCCTCAGTTAGTGCATGCTAAATCTTAACGTTCATGACAGTACGATTAGAAAAAGACTGAACAAGTATGGCTTGTTTGGAAGGTTTGCCAGGAGAAAGCATCTTCTCACTTAAAAGAACATGGCAGCAAAGTTACATCTGAACCAACTACAAGACTTCTAGAACAACGTCCTTTGGACAGATGAGCCCAAAGGGGAGATGTTTGGCAAGAATTAAACACAGCATGTCCGCACAAACACCTCATACTAACTGTCAAGCATGGTGGAGGAGGGGTGATGATTTGGGCTTGTTTTGCAACCACAGGACCTGAACACCTTGTAGTTATTGAGTCGACCATGAACTCTTCTGTATACCAAAATATTTTAAGAGTCAAATGTGAGGCTGTCTGTCTGACACCTAAAGCTTGGCCGAAATTGAGTCATGCGACAGGACCATGATCCAAAGCACACCAGTAAATCTACAACAGAAGGGCTGAAAAAGGAAATCAAGATGTTGCAATGGCCCAGTCAAAGTCCAGACCTCAGCCTAATTGAAATGCAGTGGTGGGACATTAAGAAGCCATGCATAAATGAATGCTCACACACCCCAAAGAAGTGATGCAACATTTTAAAGAGTGGGCCAAAATTCCTTCACAATGCTGTAAGAGACTGATAAAGTCATACAGAAAACAATTACTTCAAGTTATTGCTGCTAAATGTGTTTCTACAAGCTTTAGAATCCTGGGGTTTGCTTTTTTTTCACACGTGGCGTCTCCATTTTGGCTTCATTTATGTTAAATAAATAATGACATGGTGGCATCCATTGTGTGTTGTTTAACACCTGAGGTTCTATGTAAATAATTTTAGAAACTGGTAAGGACCAGATTTGTTATTATTATTATGACTATTATGTCCTGATACAGAAAACCATAGAACTGTAAGAAGGTGTACTTTCATTTTCACATGACTGTATTTAAAATTTCACATGCAAAAATTGGTACTTTAGATAGATAGATAGAACTTTATTTGTCCCAGGGAGAATTTTGCCTTTTACAGAAGCTTTTTAAATAAATGCACACACACACTCTTGGTGGCCACTGTTGTAGATCCACCTCTGTAGTACTGGTAGGAAGCCATTTTGCCTGTAATACCATACAGTTTCAGCAGAAGTTTTAGCCACATGTGCCGTGTATCTCTCATTTCACCTCATCTCAAAGGTGCTGTAATGGACTGGAACAGTGCAAGCCAATGGAGTAAACTGAAGTCACTGCCATGTTTGTGGAACAACCATGAGAATTTTTTTTTTTTTTGCTTTTTGACATGGCACATTATCCAGCTAGAAATATCTTTTTGAGAAAGAGTAACTTTTGACCATAAAATGGTGCTGTAATATTGAGAGGTGTAATCAATTCCAAAAAAACATTCCCTACACCATTATACTACCAGTCTGTAGTATGAAAATCCCTCTAAGGTGGGTTTCTGAGATAATGGAATTATGACATCAGGCACCAATGATTGCTCTTGCTTAAATCACATGTCTTGCTTATTATAATGTTTGGTTAAACAACTAGCCATATCTTGACCATATCTATATTCTTTGTCTTTAACTGAGTTGCAGCCACACAATTGGCTATTTGGAGCAACGGGGGATCTGTATGAATATTTAAGTACATCTAATATAGTGGCCAATTAATGCAAAGCACTCATTTTAAAAGTATCGTAATCATGGAAAGATTAAGAGATTCACAGTCCACAGCAGAGTATACATTGTATATATACACTCACTGAGTAAATTATGAGGACCACCAGTATGCTTGCTTATCCATGCAGTTACCGAATCAGTCAATCATGTGGCAGCAGTGCAATGCATACATTCATGCGGACAGATCAGGAGCTTCAGTTAATATTCACATCAAACATCAGAATGGGGAAAAAAAAGGGATCTCAGTGATTTCAACCATGGTATGATTGGTGCCAGAGGGGCTTGTCTGAGTATTTCTGTAACTGCTGATCTCCTGGGGTTTTTATGTGCAACAGTCTCTATAGTTTACTCAGAATGGTGTGATAAACAAAAGACTTCCAGCAAGCAGCAAATGCCTTGTTGATGAGAGAGATAAGAGGAGAATGGCCAGACTACTTCGAGGTGATAGAAAGGCCACGGTAGCTCAGTTAACCACTTTGTACAACTGTGGTGAGCAGAAATGTATCTCAGAATGCACATCATGTCAAACCTTGAGGCAGATGAGCTACAACAGCAGAAGACCATGTTGGGTTCCACTCCTGTTAATTGTGAACAGAAAGCTGAGGCTGCAGTGGGTACAGCTTGATCAAAAGTGGCCAGCTGAAGATGGGAAAATGTAGCCTGGTCTGACGAATCTTGATATCCACTAAGGCACACAGATGACAGAGTCAGAATTTGTCACCTGCAATGTTAATCCTTGCATGCAACCTGCCTTGTGTCTGCAGTTGGGGCTGGTGGTGTAATGGTGTGGGAAATATTTTCTTGGCATACTTTGGGCATTTTAATACCAATCAAACATCGCTTGAAAGCTACTATTGTTGCTGACCATGTACATCCCTTCATGGTAAGAATTTACCCATCTTCTAATGGCTACTTCCAGCATGATAATGCACTGTGTTGCAAAAGCAAAAATCGTCTCAGGCTGGTTTCATGAACGTGACAATGAGTACAGTGTTCCTCAGTGGCCTTCCTAGTCACCATAGCAGTCCAATAGAACACCTTTGGGATGTGATAGAACGGGAGATTTTCAGCATGAATGTGCCAGGCCCGGCCTTAGGTATAGGTGAAGTAGGCGACCGCCTAGGGCCCCGGTGTCCGGGGACCCCGGATCAACTCCTTGGTCTAATTTTCAAGCATTTCACAGAGCTTCCAGGGGGGCTCCACCCCCCTCAGGGGGCCCCTGGACCCCCCTTTCGCCTAGGGCCCCATAATACCTAATGTGGTATTATGGGGCCCTACCTGAATGTGCAGCTGACACATCTGCAGAAATTGTATTATGCAGTCATGTCAACATGGACTGGAATCTAAATGGAATGTTTCCAACATCTTGTGGAATCAGTGCCACAAATACCTTCTCATGTTTTGAGTGCAAAAGAAGGTCCTACTCAGTATTACTATAAGTATTAATATAATCCTAATATTTTGCTCAGTGAGTGTAGATATCAGATACTGTATACTGTATTTCTTTGGCTCAAAGCCACAGGTGTACTTGTATACTGTAAAAAACTATTTTGATTTTTATATGATTTTTACCATATGAATAAGAGCATTTTTTCTGGACCGGGTATTAGAAATACTGATTTCTCATGCAGAATTTGATAGACCCGGATATCGTTCAAAGAAGTCATTTGTAAGCTTTTCGGTAACAATAAAGATCCACATTATAAAGAGAGAGGAGAGGTTGGGAGCATGCGCTGATAGCGCGTTGCCGCACCCACTACACAACAAACCACTTGGACTGGGACCGAGTGCAGTGTGTGACACCTCAGCACCACACTGAAACAGGTTTTTCAGGTGTTTTATTTATTTATTTTTTTTACTGTCCTATCAACCAATCCCCAAGTTTTCCATATAAAATGGTATACCTGTTATCAGGGCTGGATGAAGATTAACGTCATACCCAGGACGATCAAAAAATTGCAGGTGAAGGGCCCAACGGAATAGTCACTTCTGGCATTTACGTGATTCGAACCGGCAACCTTCTGATTGCCGGCGCAGATCCCTAGCCTCAAAGTCACAATAATTAAAAATATTTTTCATCATTCATAGAGATGCAGAAAAAGTGCGCACAAGAAGTAACAAAAACTAAAAAAGTTGCATGTAAGTCAATGAATATATGTTGTTTACTTTCCATATCTGTTTAAAAAAACTAGATTGACATAATATTTTAATGTTAGATTGATTTGGTGTATTTAACAGAGGCTCCAGATGAATGCATTCAGAACCTTTAGTCTGGGCACTGTCTGCCTGGATTCTGCATATCAAATTATCTTTATTATCCATGAATCCGAAACTGATGAGACTGATTTTATCAGGATGGCTTTGACTGGCGTTTTACAGCCGGATTATCTTCTTGATACTTTATTTATCCGGACTTGGGGCCGGCGCCAGGTTGGGCTGCTTTCTCCCCTTGGTGACTACATTCTTTATTATCTATGAATGGGAAAAACAATAGTTTATGTACATTTCAGTTTAAAAACAATAAAATAATCGGAAAGGGAGAGGAACTGTATTGTAAAAAAGAGAAAATGCTCAATTACACGCAACATTTTAACAGTTATTGCTGAACTTCTCATTGTCACTACACAGCCTTATTGCTGATGGTGTAAGTGATCAGACTCTCACTGGTCGTATAGCGATTCGCCAAGCCAGGTGGTTCTGTGGTTCACAGACCCCCAGGTTATGTTTATTGTGAATGATTGGGCCATAAGTTAGACTGTCTACTGTTGACTCCGCTTAGCCGCCGATTCTGCTGGGCTATAGCCTTCAGCTACCTTCGAATTAAGCGTGTCCATTAAATGTGTGGATGGAAGGATGTAAATGAATAAATGATGTACGAACAAACGATTGAATGTAAATACTGAAATCGTGATGTCAATGCGCCAGTAATAATGGTACTGTTCTACAGAAAATACAGATCCGTCAATCTTTTGTTAATAATAATACTCAAGAAACATTTGCATAAATTCATTCCTCATCCGGCCGTGAAATCGAAGTGATTTTTGAGCAGGCGTTTGGACAGCCACCTGCAAGGGTCAGGGTCCTCTAGCGCTCGTAAACTATGCTGTACCTGTTGGTCGCGCCGAAGATCGTAACTAGCGGTTTGTGCTCATCTTTTTTAAAGCACTGCGGGGCACACGCTACAAGATATTCTTCTAAAATGGTAAGTTGCATTGTAATGAATTCGCGTTCTTATATACCCATTCTGACCTCGGTTCGCTTTTGCACCATAAGTGGGCGGTGTCTTATCATTATGCAGAACTTCATAATTATGTTAATTTTATTTTACTTGTTTTATTTTGAAGTTCACTTCATGTGTGCTTTGTCGTAATTCCTAGAGCAGGAAACATGTTTGAGTTACGATACGCCTTCTCCTCGCCTAAGGGTCACTGTGCTCGGTGTCAGACCTGGAGGAGAACTGTGATTCAATGGCAAGTTCAATAGAAGGGAAGATGAGCTAATCTGTCAAAGTTGACAGGCACTCCAGCCGATGTTTAAAACGAGAAACTGTTACTTTCATGCGACTATAATGTGATTAGTTTGTTCCTTTTGTAGAGCTGACTTGTGCGCTTTATTTTGTTCATCACGTTGTGCAGATTGCGACGGTCATGGTATAAATATTAAGCGATTAAAGTTTCCTTCTTGGCTTCGCAATTTATTATTTCATTTGAGGAAATTTTGAAGATGAAGAGCGAGGCTGACCTCAAGTGAGCCAGTCTTATTTTTATAGCGCCCTTTTGGCTTACATGAGTACAGTTTGCAGAAATAAATGTTTTCGACAGTTAAAGAACGTAAATTTTAACAAAAACACATATTGGGTCTTCCCTGGTATTTGATCTTGTGATCTTGTAGAATCCAGTTTAACATTATAGGCATTAGGAAACATGCTACACAAACATATAATAGTCTTAATTGTGTCTTTTAGTTCTGCATTTAATACAACCATACCTCTCCACCGCAAACATCTCGACATGAATCTCTGGCCATCTGACGTTATGCCTAGCTGACCGTGAAGATGGCCGAATATTGGTCAGGGCACAGGGTCCGCTCATGGCTGTGATGTGTCTCCCTCCACTCATTTTATCACTCTGCACCAATGACTGCACTTCCAGTAAGACATCTGTTAAACTGCTGAAGTTTGCTGATGACACCATCCTAATTAACTTCATCACAGACAGAGATTAGGTAAGTGCCACATAGGAGGGAGGTGGATGGGCCGGATTTTCTTTTCTTTTTTTTTTAAATTTTATTGATTTTTTTTTTTAAATCACACAACATTCCATACAAATAGATCAATTTTTACAAAAATAGGATCGAAAACAAATCAACCTCCACCCCTCAGACGGATTTTCTGGGAGATAGGAAATGCACTCACAAATAAAAGTGTTTATAGTTTCCATTTTCATGATTTGTTTTCATAATCTATTTTTGTTTCAGTTATAATGTAATTAATTTACAGTACAATGAAAAAAGCATTTGATGCCAGCCTGGTTGGGGCAGAATGTTTTTATTATGCAAAATGACTTATGACAGTGATACTATAAAAATGGGAATTATTAAATGACTACAAGTGTGCCCCTTATTAATTTATTTTGGTTTTCCCTTCTGCTCTAAGCTATATGTGCAGTAAACATTTATAAGAATAAAACTGTAAGGATTACAAATTGGATTGAGAAATTGTGTTGTTCTGTCTATAACTGTAAATTATAGTAAATTAAATTGAAAAAGGAAATTAAATTAAATTGAAAGTAAATTGAGGTAAAGGTTTGTTTTCCGAACGAATGGCAAATCATTACATTTAGGAAGTCTTTTTTCTTTTCACTTTTTGATGGAATTTTTTTAGTTTTTCTGACAGTTAACAGGGGAAAATATTTGTTTGTGACAGTCTGTAGTGTATGTAGGGTTTAATATCATCCTGGTATTGACACTAATTTTTCATCCCTTAACTGCATTCATCAAATGTAATCCAGACAAGAGAACTATGTGAATTAACATTTACCTGTGTGACTAAAGCATTTTAAGCTGTGTCTGTATTAACAAATACGTAAATTCTATAGTTTGTATGGTTGCTATCTTAAAGTACCACCCTGTTTCAAAGCAGATGGTTTGTACATATCAAGTGTGCACAGTAAAATTAAATGATTTGTTCAGTATTAACAAATGCAGAGGAGTGCAACAATGTGACCCTGCAGCTCAGTGGCCCTCTATCCATCTTTTAGCTAATTTCTACAGGAACCAGATAAAAAAAGTGTGTTCTCATTGCAAATTAATGTATCCAACATTTAGAATTTATAAACTACTTTGTCAAGGGTAAGCAAATTGCTTTCCTTTTTCTTATCACACAGTTGAAACAAATAGCAAGAAAGTTATTGTTATATCCAAGCTAGTATGATACTTATAGTTTTGTATGATCTGAAAACACTCATAAGAACAGGTCATGTTCACGTTAGAAAGTGGAAAGTGTTATTAAAAAGGAGAGCATGGAAATATGCAACATATGTTTACACATCTGGCCAAAGCATACGTTTTTCTTTGTCACTGTTTCTGATATTTTTATTCTCACCACTTAGTGTGAATATCTTGATGTTTTCAGGGATTTATCCTGGATACCTAAGAATTGAAATTTGTAGCATATTAGTTTGCCCAATCTTCTTATTTTACAGGTAGGATGATATATTGCTCACCTAACAAGCAGAAGTAAGTTGTTGTAGTGCCTGTAAACTATTAATGTGTACTTAACTGCACATTTCCCTTAAGGTATTGTGAAAGTGCAGAAGCTAACGAGAGCCTTTTAAATATAGTTATATTCAAAACAGTTGTAAATGTTCTCAAACTGGAGACATTTTTCTTCAAAATAAATTCTATAGCAATTGTTTATCATTCAAGGTATATAACTTTTGGTGCAGTATGTGAAAAGGAATCATGAATTGAATTGTATGCCTGTAAAAATACATAATTGTTTGGGAAAAGGTATGGATTTATTATACTGTACAAATTATTTGAAAAATATTGGTACTGTACAGTGTCATTGCTATTGATCTTTTTTTGAGGCCAGGAAATTATACTTTTATCAAAAACCACAAAAGTTTATCTTTTTTTTCACATACTGATTTCTATCTTTTGTTCATTCTTTATTTTATGTTGTGCTTTCATTGTGTCAGATGTTGAGAAATAAAAGAGGCATCTAATGTTTTTCAAAGAAAAGTGATATAAAGCTAAACTTAGCAAGTGATGCAACAGTCAGTGTTGTATTCGGGAGCAACATATTGAGAGTTTGGGAATTCATTTAAAGCATTCCTACTAACTTTATCTTTGTGAGACTGTGCTGCTGCTAACACATCTCCTATAATATCATACATTCTGTCTAACCAATGCTGTACTTCTAATTGAAAGGAGCACCATGATTTGAACCATAAGAGTGTTAGGTTATTGTAGAAATTTTGAAATACAGACACTTCATTTTATTTTGAAATCAGCGT
This sequence comes from Erpetoichthys calabaricus, assembly GCF_900747795.2. Classification (NCBI taxonomy): domain Eukaryota; kingdom Metazoa; phylum Chordata; class Cladistia; order Polypteriformes; family Polypteridae; genus Erpetoichthys; species Erpetoichthys calabaricus. The sequence continues at coordinate 27,754,202 of NC_041404.2, forward strand.
TGCATAAAGAACAGATGTGTTTATCACTAGCCACAGATATAGGTGACCATCTAGTCTGAAGTTTGATTTTTACTTTCCAAACTGCAGATCTGTTGCATTCATAGGATGAATGCAGAGAATCTGTTTCCTTAGGTATAGGATTTTTTTTATTTTATTACCTAGTAATTTATCCTGTAATCCTTGCTGTCAGGTGGTCAAAGCCAACATGGTTAACACTTATGTCTTATTGTTTTCAATTGGTTACATAATTGCATCCTAAAAGCACGTCTACTTATTTATGATCGTGCATTATTATTGGATAAAATTAGCAATAATAATGCCTGATTTTTTTGTGTTTTGTTTTCAAGAGCTCTCTAATTTCCTAGCTTTATTAATTAAATAAAATATATTATTCAATCGAATTTAGATTTCAAAGATCGTGGGCTAGGTGGCTCTGGACAGGCCTCCATCATGTAATGGAACAACATTCAAATTAGGTTCAGATAAACTGAACAGAAGCAGAAGATAATGCTTTTAAGGACCTGAGCCTTCTTACATGTGTGTACTGCTTCCAGGGCTGGTGGAAAAACGTTTCTTTATTGATGTTAAAACTATCCCATATCACTCTGGTGCCACTGCCCCAGAAGCAACTGCTTCAGTAAATATTAAATCATCCCCAAAAGTGCATTGCTTGCTTAGTTTGTATTCTGAACATAAAACTTGTCAAAGATTGTAACTTTTTTTTAACCTTATTCTTGAGAAGAGAATGATGTTCATAGGTAAGAGAAAATCATTGCATTGGTCACTTTTCTCCCCCCCCAATCACTGACCACATAATTATGTCTGAAAATATATGGATGGGTGTTGGTACTGAAGATACAGGATTTGTTTTTATATATTTGCAAACATTTCTAAAATCCTATTTTCACTTTGTCATTCTAATGTGTTGAGAGTTGCTTCATGTGAAAAAAGTGAAAGGGTCTGAATACTTTCTGAATCTACTATTTGTACACAAAAGGCTGAGTAATGAATATGAGATGTTTAAAAATATTTAAGTATTATAAAGAAGATCAATTGTTATATGCCTAAGTTTATGTTTGATTTAAAACCTGGGGCCGTGGTTTACTTCTGTTACTGCAGTAAGTGCTGTTCTTGCCTGACACCTAGTGGAGATTGAGTTGAATGTATATATATATAGCAGGGAAAGAAATTAAAATACTGTAATTATTAAAAACACTATAACACTAAAGTTATACAGTTGCGCATTTAAGATCATTCATTTTTTTTTACTAGAAACCACTAACTTAAAGTTTCTCTATTTATTCTAGAAGAAACAATATTTTAAGCTATACTTTTTTTCCAGTGTTCTAACCATTTAGACAAATTCAAGGAAGCTTATTACTATCACTGAAAAAATAATTGCAATTTTTTTGCAAATATTCTGCATGCATGATGCAGCTAGTTGGATTAAATGTACCTACCTTTGTCTTGTGCTGACAAGTAGAATCCACAGTTGGCATTTGTGTAGCTGAAATGCAGTGGCAAATCATAAACATATTTAGGTTAAGTTAGGTTTAGGTTTATTTGTCATATATAGGTTAACACAGGGTCAACATACAATGAAATGTGTATGACGAGAAAAACAAGTCACTCTGCCTAGATCCAATAAAGCTAAAAATAATTAAAATTACAAGTTAAAAATAGACTAGCCACATAAAATAAAATGTGTACGTTTTTAAAGAAGTTATAGAGCAATATGAGTTGAATGAGCAGCAAGTACAAATGACAGTTATTGCACAGATAATGTTTTATAAGTACAGATGCATATTCCATAAAGTGCAGATGCATGTTCCAGTCAGTATTCAGAGTGTGTGCAGGTACAGTTTGTGTGTGAGTAGTGCAATGTAGTTGTAATGTAAGTGTATGTAAGTGTTCAGGTGTTGCTGTTGAGGAGTCGAATGGCCTGGTGGTAAAAACTGTTCTTAAGTCTTGACAGAGACAGTGTATTCATTTGGTTTTATAGTAGAAATTCAGTCTGGAACACCTAATCAGAATAATGTTTAACTTAATCCATACCACTTACTTTTTTTATTAGTTGAAATTGATTTCATGTGAGACTAAGAATATTCAGTTACAGTGCAGTACATAACACAAATGCATATTCTGACCTTCTGCTGGCTGAATCTATTTGGGATGAGGCCTTCTGTTTATACCCAAGCTGTCAACCAATAATTGATATTAGAATGTTTCATATATAAAATATTGATTGTGTACAAATGCATTTAAATTTGTGGGTCTACAGGGATGTGAGACACCTGTAAATCATTAACTTGATGTTTCTTTCAGTAAATTATTACACTTTTATATTCAGCAAAATGCATTGAAAACTGTTTAGTTCTCAAATACTGACAAGGGTTTCATATTAATCAAGAAAAAAGCATCCTTTGTTGCTCTGTATCCATCTTTTTAATTTTAAGAAGATTAGTCTTTTTTTCCTTTTGTTTGAAGGGTTTTGTTGCAGCCCATATAGAGAATTTAGCTAGTCATGATGCAAGTAAAGAAAACCTCCAGAGGGGCTTGTGAATGTGTGTAACTGTTTCAGCAAAGGTATTCTGCTTATCCACTTTCTTTTTGACTACATGATCTTGTGAATTGTAATTTCAACATAAACCACCCTTCAAACTCATCAGTCAGAGCTGAAAAGACACTACAAGTTTTTAGTTAGCAGAAACCCCTGATTTTAATATGGCAATACTTGCAAATTGCATGCTTCATTTTAATTTTGTCTTTCAAAGTACCGTTGTGAAACCATAAGTGAACCCTTATCCAAGATATACATGCGGATAGTCAATTGGTATAGAACACTCTACAGTAAGGCTGAAATGATTAATGTCCACAGAAATAAAAATTGAACGGTATTTTTGTTATGGGATTGTTTTTGTTTACATTTTCAAACTGCTCTTCAATATACAACATGGTGATTACTTAATGTTAAGGAGGCAGCGATGTTACTACAGCATCATGACTACAGAACAGGAGGAAAAAAAAACAATTTCAGAAAAGAAGCTAAGTGTGGAACATTTTCTTTAAACAAAAGATAAAAACATGACAGGAATATGCACATATACTGTAGAATATGAATTGGCACTCCATGACAGTACGTCATGTACAGAATGTTTGAGCTTTTGAAGAAGAAACTTTGTGATATTAAAAAAAAAAAAAAAAAAAAAAAAAAAAAAAAAAAAGTAAGCAGAAGTAGCTTCTCCATCACCATCCCATATTCAGTTAAAGAACAAGGGTTAATGGTAGAATTGGAGACCGAAAACAAGGTTAGCAGTTAATGTACGTGAAAACAAGTTGCTGTTAGCAAATTCAAATCACTATTTTTCATTGCTCATCACATAGGTGTGGAGGCAAATTTAATTTATGATTTACAAATGCAAATACGTGGCATTTGATGCTGTGAATGGTGTTGTAACAAGCTGAACTAACCATCATTTAAGCAGTCAGAGTAGTTAAAATGAGCTACTCTTAATCTTCTTCTTTCGGCTGCTCCCTTTAGGGGTTGCCACAGTGGATCATCTAATGAGCTACTCTTAATAAAAATCTTTAAAGTTCCCTCTAGTCTATTCCAGTTATGCAAGTCATTTGTAATTGGTTTCTCAATAATTAGAAATTGGAGCAAATAAGAATGCGTCCATCTGTTTGTGTCTTTAGAAGAGCATCAGAGGTGACTGTGTGCAGATGGTGCAGACCTATAAATACCTGGGAGTGCAGCTGGATGATAAATTAGACTGGACTGCCAATACTGATGCTCTGTGTAAGAAAGGACAGAGCCGGTTATACTTCCTTAGAAGGCTGGCGTCCTTCAACATCTGCAATAAGATGATGCAGATGTTCTATCAGACGGTTGTGGCGAGTGCCCTCTTCTACGCGGTGGTGTGCTGGGGAGGCAGCATTAAGAAGAAAGACGCCTCACGCCTGGACAAACTGGTGAGGAAGGCAGGCTGTATTGTTGGCATGGAGCTAGACAGTTTGACATCTGTGGCAGAGCGACGGGCGCTCAGCAGGCTCCTATCAATTATGGAAAATCCACTGCATCCACTAAACAGTGTCATCTCTAGACAGAAGAGCAGGTTCAGCGACAGACTGCTGTCACTGTCCTGCTCCACTGACAGACTGAGAAGATCGTTCCTCCCCCAAACTATGCGACTCTTCAGTTCCACCCGGGGGGGTAAACGTTAACATTATATAAAGTTATTGTCTGTTTTTACCTGCATTATTATCAATCTTTAATTTAATATTGTTTTTTTGTATCAGTAAGGTGCTGCTGGAGTATGTGAATTTCCCCTTGGGATTAATAAAGTATCTATCTATCTATCTTTCTAGGAGCTGCAAAATACTACAAGCTCCCATTTATTTGTTTATTAGACTAAAGTTAGCAGTGTAGTTCAATTTAATATGCTAATGGCAGTAGCCTATATTTTCATTTTTTTACTCCCATATGAAGGACAGTCTTTTCAAAGAACTGCACAGGAAAAGAGAAGCCTGTTATCCTATTAAAAATATACGAGTTACTTTGAAAAAAATATTTCACAATCAGCAGGTCACCCTCTCAAAGTATTAGATATTAGGTTATGCAAAATGATTTAGCCTATGTAGCAAATAAGCCCTTTGTCCACCTCTTGAACCCTCAGGTACCACTCTGATGACCAGGTGAAAGTATAATATTTCTTTATTTTATAATTATACAGTGCACAAAGCACTCTCCACACCACACTCATAAACCACTATTCTCTCTCTCTATACCAAACCAATCCTCCTCGCCCAGACACTTTGCCACCCTACCTCCCAGCTCAGCTCAAATGTCTGGGCTCACCCAGAGTCCTTTTATAGCCCCTGACCCAGAAGTGGTTCCTGGCCAAACCCCCAAGTCCTTATCCCTTCCGGGTCAGGGTTAACAGTCTTTTCAGCCCGGGAGCACGTCGTTTCTTCCTGTCACGTGGTGATGACGCACTCCCGGGTTATAGGGCACGTAAGGGCCCACTAGCCCCCCTACAGCAACTCCTGGCAGCCCCCAAGGTATCCAGCAAGGCTGTGTAACAACACTACAAAGTCCATGATGCCCTGCTGGAACTCGGGGCATGAATATGCTGTCCGGTGGGCTCCTCCTAGCGGCCTGGGGGTGAGGGCCGGACTGGGAAGCCGGCAATCCTCCACACCTAAAAACAAATCAATCTTTTTGTTAACCTATTCATACATAGTTCATTTTGTGACCTGCTGTCATTAGTGGCAAAATGTTATTTTAATACACAAGTAAGAATTTCAATGTACTGTACCTCTTAATAGATACACTACTACTATTAATACTACTACTACTGTATGCTATAGTTCATCTTGTTAAATACAGATTTTCTCAGATTATAATAGGTTGTGATATTAACCTAATTATATGATGCCACAACAGAGAAAGAATAAGTTTTATTATTTATCAGTGTTTATCATTGCAGCACCTATTCCTAAAAATAGCTTGCCTTTGTACAGTTGTGGTCAACATTATTGACACTCTTGCATTTGAAGTATTTGTTCAGAAATATTTGGAAGTATACCATCTTTTTCATCAGACTATTTTAATAGGTTTTGAGGTTATACAACAAATTATTCCCACTCTACACTTGCACTTCATTTTAGCTCATGAATTCCTTTAGGGTTTCTTTTATCAATGGGAGGTTTTGTCTCTTTCAAATAGTTTTCAATCAGTTAGAGATCAGGACTCATGGCTGACCAGCTTACGGCTGTCCCTTTTTTTCCTTTATAGGCATTATTTTCTTTATTTGGATGTATAAGTTGGGTCAACGTTCTGCTGGAGGATCCATAATCTTTGACCAATACCTAGTTTTCTGACACTGGGTAGCATATTTCATTTGCTCTAAAATGCCCTAGTAATCCTGTGACGTTAATGCTTTCAAGACTTCCAGACAACAAAGCTGCTATATAACATAGTGGGGCCTCCAGCATATTTAAATGTAGTTATGGTGTTCTTTTCCTTATAATGTATATTTTGTTGTTTATGAACAATTTTCTAGACTGCATTGCCAAAGAATTCTATTTTGGTAACATCGGTTCACAGAACATTTTCTAGAAGCGTTTTTGTTTCTCTAGGTAGGTTTGGGCAAAGATCAGTTGTGCTTTTTTATGTTTGTCTTTAAACAGTTCAATGTGGCCTTCACTTGCGAAACCTATCTCAATTTAGTTTACGCCAAATGTTTTGGGGTGATACATAACTCCGTATTACTCCAGGTCAGCTTTAAGCTACAGTATTTGAGCGTCTTATGCGTTTTTTTTTTCTCAATAGTTTGCATTCTTAGATACATTTTCCACTTCTCACCATTTCCTGGGATGCTCTATACAATTATATGAGCAGCAGCTTCTTGATAACACTGCAAACTGTGCCGGGGATGGCCTTGTATCCTAGTGAATTTTTATGTGTGGTGATATTTTTCTGGTTGTGCCAGACAACAAAGCTGTCTTTGTCACTATCAATGTAGACAAGAAGTGAAAGTGACCGTTTTTAAGCCAGGAATCATTGGCTAGTCCATCATATTATACAAGTACTGTACTCTTGATTAATTGCAATTGGATCTAATTTCACACAGAGAATTTTAGGTTATTGTAAACCAGCTGATCAGCATTGTCCAAAAAGATGCCAATAATTGTATCATGGCAACTTGGAGAAGAAAGCAAACCTGACATTTGAACATTCAATGTGAGGCACTTTGTTATAAAACAGGATATTTGATTTTTTTTTTCTGTTCTCTCAATATTATTTTGAAGTTTAGTTTTGTACAAAGAAAGCAAGAACTTTTTTTTTTTTTTTTGTGAAATAATGCTTGCAAGTCAATTCAGCAAGAGGTTGTTGATTAATTTTAATTGTAAGTTTTTTTTTTAATGTCTCCCTTAGTAATTGTTTATCAGAATATTAATTTGTTGAAGTTCTACTCAGCAGAAGTGTAATGTTTGTGGTATACCATCTGTTGAAGTGAAAAAAAAAACAATTTTAGATTTACTTGTGGCAATTTTTTACTCATTTCTTTAGGCTTCAGACTCTCATTGGTTGTCTCCTGATGACAGGGAACAGTTTCTTCTCGAACTGAAAGCTACAGGCTGGAGTGAAGTGGAAGACAGGGATGCAATTTATAAGGAGTTTATATTTAAAAACTTTAACCAGGTAATGTATGTTATACTTAATCAGATTTTATTCAGTTTTTGATTAGTGATTGTAAATACCACTCGGCTAACTCCAAATTATAAAGAAAACTTATAAAGTGTTAAATTGCTTACTTACAATATATATTAACACTTGATATTTTCAAACTGGACAGATTGATAGCCCTGAAGCTTAATTGACTTGGTGTTAGACTGTGATGATTAAGTGTTCACTTAATTTTTTGAGCAGTGTTTTTTTGTTGGATAAGTATTGTTTCTGTTGATGTAGTAAGCTGGATACTGTCCACTGAGAAAGGGAAGCATTTTGGTGGAACCTGCAGGTTAGGTGGATTGGTGATACTAAATTGGCAATTGTGTGTGTGTCTATGTTCACCCTGTGATGGACTGCTGCCCTGTCCATGGTTTTCTCCTGTCTTTTGGCCTTTGATTGCTGGGTTAGGCTGCTGCAACCACGAGACACTGTTTAAGAATAAGCAGATTAGAAAATGACTGATTTATTTGCATTTGGCAGCTCTCTGTCAGGTAGTAGAACTGCCTGCTGGGGAGAGTAATGCCAAGCCTCAGTAGAACTCAAGACAAAAAGTCAGAACATTCACAAAAAAAAAAAAAATCTTGTTTATTTTTCTCAAATCGTTATTAATCATGGAACTGTTTGGCACTAAGAACAAACTGTTGTCAACAAGCTTTACTTGGTTTGCAATAGTACCACAATCTAATTCTTATACATAAGATTAGTAAATTCTTTATTTTTCAAAACATGTTTTTTCCTAGTGCCAAATTAGTTTTTCTGTAGTCACTGCTTTTATATTACATCTTATTCCAATTAGAAATATTAGAAGTCTTACAGTAAATATTGGTTCAAGTTAGGGATGAGTAATTTGTGATAACTGATTACCAGTTTACTGTTTGTAGACAAAGTAAATTACAGTAATCCCTCCTCCATCGCGGGGGTTGCGTTCCAGAGCCACCCGCGAAATAAGAAAATCCGCGGAGTAGAAACCATATGTTTATATGGTTATTTTTATATTGTCATGCTTGGGTCACAGATTTGTGCAGAAACACAGGAGGTTGTAGAGAGACAGGAACGTTATTCAAACACTGCAAACAAACATTTGTCTCTTTTTCAAAAGTTTAAACTGTGCTCCATGACAAGACAGAGATGACAGTTCTGTCTCACAATTAAAAGAATGCAAACATATCTTCCTCTTCAAAGGAGTGCGTGTCAGGAGCACAGAATGTCACATAGATAGAGAAAACAATCTCTAGCAAACAAATCAATAGGGCTGTTTGGCTTTTAAGTATGCGAAGCACCGCGGCACAAAGCTGTTGAAGGCGGCAGCTCACACCCCCTCCGTCAGGAGCAGTGGGGGAGAGAGAGAGAGAGTTTGTTTTTCAGTCAAAAATCAATACGTGCCCTTCGAGCTTTTAAGTATGCGAAGCACTGTGCAGCATGTCGTTTCAGGAAGCAGCTGCACAAAAGATAGCAACGTGAAGATAATCTTTCAGCATTTTTAGACGAGCGTCCGTATCGTCTAGGTGTGCGAACAGCCCCCCTGCTCAATCCCCATACGTCAGGATCACAGATAGTCGGCGCAAGAGAGAGAGAAAAGTAAGCAATCTAGCTTCTCAGCCATCTGCCAATAGCGTCCCTTGTATGAAATCAACTGGGCAAACCAACTGAGGAAGCATGTACCAGAAATTAAAAGACCCATTGTCCGCAGAAATCCGCGAACCAGCAAAAAATCTGTGATATACATTTAAATATGCTTACATATAAAATCCGCGATAGAGTGAAGCCGCGAAAGGCGAAGCGCGATATAGCGAGGGATCACTGTAATCTTGTGTGACATTTTTCCTTAGAATTTGTGTATGGAAAAATGGTACAAGTAGGAGTGATCCAATTTTTTTTTTGTTGAAGACAAGGCCTGTAGGTGCAAACATTCAATCAAACCAGAGCATATAAGTTGAGTATACTAAAGCAATACATGTCAGCTGTGTAATAACCAAATGGAAACTGTTGCCCAATTTAGAAATTACAAATTTGCCCTTAAAAAAATAAACAGTGGCAAGTATTATAGAAAAGATATAAACAATCGAGAAGAAAATCTCAAACAAATGTCACTGAAATCACTGACCATTTACTTCCACAGTGCAGGGGTAAAGGTGCCACAAGCTACTGTTTACAGAAATTGCTAACCACAGAAGTATGAAGGCCACAATGCCACTATAGCTCTGGAACAAAATGTTAGTGACAGAGGAGACAGATACATTTCTGTCAAAGTAACAGAAAGGTAAAAATGTTGAGAAAGAACAGACTTCAAACAATTCAGTGCACGCCTTTTGATGTCAGAAACATGGTGGAAGTAATTCATGTGCATAGCTGTTTCTAGAACTTGCATATTTTCTAAAGAGTTAACTAATGACAATACCATCAGAATGCTGTCATAAGTATAAGAAATGTATCACCAGGCTATGCATAAAGTAAATATTTACAAACATATTTGGGGAAAAAAAAAAAACACTGTGGGACATCCTGAGGGTTCGCGGGATCCCCTCGAGGTTGCTGGATATCATGGCTGGCCTGTACACTGGTACTGTGAGTACTGTGCTGAGTGGAGGCAGAACCTCTGTGTTTTTCCCAGTTGATTCGGGGGTTCATCAGGGGTGTGTTCTTGCTCCTACTCTGTTCAATGCTTGTATGGACTGGGTATTGGGCAAGGTCGTGGGGTCCAGTGGCTGTGGGGCATCTGTTGGTGAAGAAAGATTCACGGATTTTGACTTTGCTGACGATGCTGTGATCTTCATGGAGTTAATTGAGGCTCTGATCGAGGCACTTGAGAGACTGAGTAAGGAGTCTGAGTGTCTCTGCTTGTGAGTGTCCTGGATGAAAACCAAGATCCAGGCCTTTAATGACCTCTTGGGCACAGCCATCAGCAGTGTGTCTGTCTGCGGAGAGAGTGTCAACCTTGTCGAGAGGTTTACTAACCTTGGCAGTGACATTCATGTCTCTGGTGACTGTTCCTATGAAGTCAGTAGACTGATTGGGAGAGCATGGGGGGGGGGGGGGGGGGGGGGGTCATGAGGTTCCTGGAAAGGGGTGTGTGGCACTCCCGATATCTATGCAAAAGGACGAAGGTCCAAGTCTTTAGAGTCCTGGTGCTTCCTGTAATGCTATATGGTTGCAAGACATGGATGCTATCCAGTGATCTGAGATGAAGACTGGACTCCTTTGGTACTGTGTCTCTCCGGGAAATCTTTGGGTACCGTTGGTTTGACTTTGTGTCGAATGAGCGGTTGCTCATGGAGTCCTGAATGAGGCACATTACCTGCATTGTGAGGCAGCGTCAGTTACGGCACTACGGCCTTCTGGCGCGTTTCCCTGAGGGTGATCCAGCTTGTAAGATCCTCATTGTTGGGGACCCGAGTGGCTGGACCAGGCCAAGGGGTCACCCGCATAACACCTGGCTGCGGCAGATAGAGGGTCATTTCCGGAGGGTGGGACTGGACCGCGTGTCTGCCTGGGGGGTTGCCAACAGGGATCCCAAGTTGTTTTGTCATGTAGTGGGTGCGGCAACAAACTGTACCAGTGCATTCTCCCCAACTTGACTTGACATTGGCTAGTGTGGAAACATAATTCAAGAAAACAAGTGGAAACATATTGCAAGACCAATTATAGAGCTCTTTAAGATGCAAAAAGTAGAAAGTCTTAGGCTTTGTTTACAATGTGGGGCTAAAGTCACAATCCTGGTTTTTCTTCTTGAGTATGATGTTTCATCTTATTATGAAATGCATCCAGTTCCTGCATTTTAAGGCAGCGCTCTAAAATTACCACATTTTTCAATTAAATGACTGCTGGGACAGATAATATCATGTTTATGCCAAAAAATAAAAATGTTCTCAACAGTGCAACATAAACACACATCATAAAATAGGTGAGAACTTGGAATAAAATATGTACATTTTCAGACATGATTGATTTGGATTTAAAATGGACATTGCAATTTGTCTAATATTTAGAATATGACAAAGTATCAAAGTATTGTTTTATGCTTGTATACACAAAGCATGCAAAACATAAATGTATAACAGTAGCATAAATAACTCTTTTTGAACAGTGTAAATTGTAATTTAAGCCTAAAACATTAGGGTAAAGAGTCTGAGATGAAAATCTTATTGTAGTAGTTGTACTATAAAATGTAAAAAAGTTATAATAATTATGATAGTATGACCTGTAAATATTTAACAGCTTTTGTTAAGAGCAGATCATATCAAATGCCACAGACAATTTTTCCATAAATTACTTGTCAATATAAACTGTATCAGTAAAAAATGGTAATGAAATCAAGTTTTTTTTTTTTTTTAACTTAATTAAAGTAAATTATTTAAGCTAGTTGACACCTTGTCCAGGATTCCTGTTCACTTAATGCTCAGTGCTTCAGGGATGGGGTCTGACCCAGTGATCCCAAACTGGATAAACAGAAAATGGATATATGAAAAGAAGTCATTATTTGACATCACTTTTATTTTAATGCGATGATATATATATAGTTTTTCATAATCAAAATAATAATGTAGAGGTAATGACAGTAAAATAAATAAATGGGTAATGACAGTATTAACAGGCTATAATTTATCCTTATAACACAACTGTCATTTTAACACATGAATATGCATAGTGTCATTCAAAAACGCTGGTTTTTGGGGATGGGGAGTGGTGGGGTTAGCAAATAGTAGCTGTTTTTAGGTCAGGACATAGCAACTTTTATAAGCATGTCCCACTTGCTAGAGGGAAGGAGAAGCGGACAAAAAGCATATAATTTAGGCGATTTTTATCTTTGGTTATACTGTTTGCCTTCTTGATGCATGAAAAATGTGTAAACGTTCTTTTTCAGTGTAATTTCTTTTCTGACAAAGGGATGTGCTGATTTTACCACCCCTGTGTCCAGAATTTAAGTAACTGCCATATCAGACCATGAATAAACTCTGTTCTACATCTGTAGAAAATACAAAAATATATGGTGACATGCCTAATATTTTAAGACTCACAAGGAAGTAGAGACATTGATGAGCCCTTTTTATTGTCGCAGTTATGTGACTGGATTGTGTTTGATTTTTATTAGTAGAGGTTTCCAAAATCTTGAAACAGTTAACTCTGTCTACCCTGAGTCAACCAATGTAAATGGAAGTGTAGCAACTGCCTAATTACTTAAGTTCAAATTGACTTCCTTAATTTTTCTGACATCAAGAGCGCGGTCTTTGTCATAGCGCCACAGTTCTTCACTTCATCTATGTAGATAGATAGATAGATAGATAGATAGATAGATAGATAGATAGATACTTTATTAATCCCAATGGGAAATTCACATTCACATCTAATGCATTATTGTCGACTACAATAGACCAACTATGGTAGTATTATTGGCAAGAACATAAGAACTACAAATAAGTTATTATGATAATATTGATAAATGAGGTATGTGTGCCTAAAAGTTTGTATTCCCTTTTAAGCGTAAATGTCTAAAATATAATGGGTAGTGCAATTCTCAAAAGTAATTTTTCTATAAATAAGAAGCATACACTGCAGATTACTGTACTGTTCACAATAAAATCTCAAACTCTTGCTTGGACTTGATGTTATGTGTATTTTGCTGTTGCTAAAATGTCAGAATCTGCTCCTATTTTCTAAATTATAGTATTGCATTTAGCATATTCTTAGAGATGAATTACTGTAAATCTGTACTTTCTAAGTGTGTGGTGGTTTACCACATACTGCCTTTATTTAATTCCTTTTTAGGTTTGCAGATGTAAATGTCTGCCTAATGTTAATAAATCTACCACCTTTTACAGAACCTGAGGGCTACATAGCGGACATCCGCTAATCCAGTTGTTAGCTGTTTTAGCCCTTAACGTACTCTGTTTTTACACTTCCACGTGTTTGAAGTTCGGAGGCTCCACTTTGACCTTTAACATCTGTTCCTCCTGCAGTAAAATTCTCCCCTTACTTTCCCCTGTCAAAGAAGATTACCATGAGAAAACACAGAACATACTTTGCCAGCAATTTGAGTTTTGATCGGAATGATTTCTTTCACAAACAATCAAATTAGCTAAAACTTTACATCTGCTTCAGAAACCACTAACAAGTTTGTCGTTTTTTAGTTTGCTATTTCTTGTGCTGCTTTTATGAAATGTGCAGGCTCACATTTTTCTAATTTGACATTTTGTTTTTTCGCAAATTCTGCTTTTCAGGTTGCCCTCATGTACAAACTCTTCGTTTGGAAACTATTTGTGGTGCATTTTCTTTAGCTGTCTAAGATGAAGACTGACACGCTCGATGACTTCCATTTGCTAGTTATCTCTAAAGTGATGGACAGAGGAAACTTTAGATCTCCTGGAGGAATTCGTTCTGTGTGCAGCAAATCCTCCTAAGAACAAAAGGCAGAAATTCTTCTGCAGTCCTCTTGGTGGAGCTTCTATTTTTACCAAAGGCAATTTAAAATGAGCTGCACAGAGCTTAGGGATAGAGAGTTGTACATCTTGTAGGATTGTTCTAACAGCTTCTGAGTGATGAATAAGCAAGAATGTAATTTTTTATGGACTTAATTTTAAAAGTTTTTTTTTTCTGGATAACATTTGATTAGTTTATTCTGAAGGCAAAGAGAGAAAGTTTTGACATGCTTTAAAGCAAATCCAGTAGTCATCGTGCTTGGCTGTGCCTTTATATTAATGACCTGATTTGAAACATTTTTGAAGTAAATATGTTTTAGTGTCTTGCTGAGTTACTGAATTTTACTCTATTTACATTCAGTTTTGGAAAAAGGAAGTCTTTTCTATAGAAATATTGAGCATGTTTTATGTATGTGATAGTTATACCAAATGAGTGATTGAATAATTTTGTCTTTGTATGGGAGCATATTTTTAAAATACCACAAATGAAAGCAGTTAACTCTCCAAAGCCACAAGTAATTGCTAACCATTTGTGAACAGCATTCATCTTAAGAATATTTTTAAATTGCAATGCTGAAAACAATCTCATAATATACTGTTATTAAATAAAATGCATGGTAATTGGTTATCTTTTTTTCCCTTTCTTGTGGCAGTTTATTGAACTTGATGTTTCTCATTCCATGTGTGGTACTTAGGTGCTTTAAAAGAACCTTAGTGGTTAGACTTTATACCTTTTAATGTATCGTCAGAAAAATAGGAAATCAAAAAGATTTAGCATCATTTTTTGCAATATTATGTGTTTTGATATTTTTATATCCTTTACAGTCCTTTAGTAGACCTAACCTCTGAAGTATAAAAAGGCAAAATTAAAATGATCTAATACTTTTGATTAATTATAAATAGTATCCAAGCTCACTTGTGTATTTAATTTTGCAAGCTTTACACTATTGCTTACAGATTTCTAGTTTTAATATTTATTTTTGTTTACTATTGAAGGACAAGTAGTGTGTTTGTTTTTTGGTACATTTCAACTTAATTTAAAATAAATGTGCATCAATTTATCATTTTTATGTTTCTTTTAAAAGTTATTATTTAAATTCTGCTGCCTATTTTATTCCTATTGTGAAACATGTCCAGTCAGTCATTTATTCTTTTCTTAGACCAAAGTCCATTAACTATTTGTGCCGAAGATGTTTCTGTCAGTCTTTAGTGACAGTATTTAGTTGCTATAGTGTAAAGCAAAATTTCATATCTTACACATTTCATGAATTAACCTGAAAATATACGGGTTTTTTCTTTTAGTTAGACTGTTTATTATATTCTACACCAATGGGGACCAGAACCTGTCCTGCTAAAATGGGGGCACAAGGCAGAAACCAACACTGGATTGTTTATGTACTGCTTATATGTAATCACTTGGAATTGTAACTTGCTTTTTTGGTTTATTCTTGGTGTCAGAGCTTCATGGTGTGCTCATTCTATTTTCTCTTTATTTAATTTTTAGAAATACCTAGAAGTCTCTTTTGTAACACTTCAGAAGTTCCTTTATAAAAAAAAAAGCAGCAAAGCACTCTCAGGAAATCAAAGATGCAAAGAGTGAACAACATGCTGCAGATATAACTGTATCCTTAGGATGTCAAGGCTGTCATTTTCCACATGCTTATTCATCATCAATACCACCTATTTATATATACAAAGAATACATACATACATACATACATACACACACACATATATATATAATATGTCAATCATACTGTATATAATCTGCTTCATTCTCTCTCTCTCTCTCTCTCTCTCTCTCTCTCTCTCTCTCTCTCTCTCTCTCTCTCTCTCTCTCTCTCTCTCTCTCTATATATATATATATATATATATATATATATATATATATATATATATATATATATATATATATATATATATATATATATATATATATATGTATGTATATATGTATGTATATGTGTATATAATATGTATATGTTACTCTCCCTTATGGATGCATATTATTTTAAATGGAAGGTTTTGCTTAAAGTGAAAATTAAAGGATTTACAATTTTTCATAAAGGAAACTTGAAAGTCATTGTTGATGCTAAAGGAATACCCTATTATACCTGAGGATTAGTGAAAGCGGAAAATAGATATTATTCCTTCTTTTCTTTTTAAAGAAACCTTTTTATGATCCCTTTTCAAATAGAAAGTAAAGTTTAGATGTTTCCATTAGCAGAGAAAAAGGGGTAAATAGCAAACATCAAGAACATACCAACAGATGGTGCCAGCCTGTCTGTTACAGTGTGTTTATCCTCCCTTATAACTTTTTTTCCCTCTGTACATAAATATTTCACTGATAGAAATAAGCGAATATGGGGGGCTAGAAAGTCTAAATAGTAGATAATGAAAACAGTGTGTTACATAAGAAGAACACATGAAAAAGCAGAATAGAAATGCTAATAGAAAGAGAGAGCTTCACCAGTCTGTGATCAGACATTCATGATAAGTGAACCTCACTAATTTTTGTTTTGCCTCGAGTCTGGTGAAATTGCAGTAATTTTCAGAACTTCGTCAAACTCTGCGAAATGCATATGAAGTCAGTGTGGAAGGAGGAATTGAACTAGTTTTCAGCACGTCATAATGGTGCAATGGTTTTTCAAGGTTCCCTGAGGAACAGGGAAGCATCTGCAAGCTATGCTGGACCGATTATTAAAGTCAATGATGTGACATGAGCTGTGAGGTAGCAGTGCTAAACACTGTGCCACCATGCCTCAAACAACAAAAGATGCAAACAGAACAATATCCAGAAGCAAAACACAACAAATGTCCACAAAGTAGCAGAAAAAATATTGTTATATTGTTGCACATGCAGAGTTCCTTTCATTGATAATAAATAAAACGTTTGTTTACTGTATGGTAAATTTTCAGGGAAATATTCTGAGAACAAGGTCACTGGTGAACCCAGCAAGTTTGCTGTGAAAAATGGCACATTTTGCCCATCAACACTATTAGACTCTCTTGAAATTTCAGTGCCACCGTTGCAACTTGCTGCTCACTGAAGGTGGCTTTGTCAAGTAAGACACCAAAAAACTTAAACATTTGTTTATATTTTGCATATTGTTTTTAAATAGATTTTTACAGAAGGGAGAAGAGTACTAAAAAATTCTGTTCAAGTAAAATTGATAAATTAGGCTCTGAAACAATTATTGAGCAAAAACTCTATTTAGTTACTTAAAAAAAATGAGCCTATTTTGGTAATCACATGTACTATGGTAAAGACATTTATATAGCAATAAAATAGATGTTATTTATAAAAAGGAATTTTAAAGATATCTCTGTTTCTCCTTCCATCTTGTGTGTGTGTGTGTGTGTATACACACGAAAAACAGTGTACTGTATGTGTATTTCAGACTGTAATTATTATTGTATACTCCTAGTAGCAAATGCATGGTAAGCAAGTAATTAAAATTGTTCTGAAGTATCAGTTAAAAATAATCTGTAGTTATAATCTGTCATTTGAGACAACAAAGACTTCAGTGGAGAGAAAAGAAGTTCTTACAGTTTTGTGATTAAGGTGCACCAGCAGACACATAAGATGAAAGCAGTCCTGACATTAAAAATGCAAAAGACTTGTTATTCATATTCACATTAGGCAAATTCAGTTTGTACAGCACCAGGATATAAAAACAAATTTTAAAAAGTAAATGTGTGTGGTTGTGCAGCACTCACTCAAATAAATGAAGCATTAAAAAAGAAATATGTATTCCTTTTGAGCAGGAATTTTTTTCAGACAAAAAGAATCATTGTTGATCAGAAGTACTTGCAGTGTACTGTATAATTTATCAGTTGTTACTTGAAATATGTGCTTAGACAAACAGAGCACTATATTAACTGCTGGTTATTTGTGACATCAATGTAAAGTTGGTTGTATGAGAACAGAGTTGTTGCCAGAAGGTATCCGTGTTACCAGGTAACACAAGCGCAACAAAAAGGCATTGTGTAATTGCCATCACAATTCTCTTTTTGCCGTGAAATGATATGTAATATTAGAAACAATTCAATAAAAAAAGACATAACTAGTGTTCTAAAAATTGACACTTTTTCTGCCTAACGTTATGCTTTTTATGGCATAGCCATATGCTGTCATCACATGCTCACTCTACAAACACTCTTAAAATTGTAATCATTCCATACAAATAGATAGAAAAAATAGGATTGAAAACAAATCAACCCCCACCCGTGTCTGTACAAACACTCTTAATTTGTATAGTAGACTGTGTTTTTGTATGACAGGCTGATATGAAACCTGCTACGAACATAAAGGACAATAGCACCAACACAACATCCCACAACTACTAAACAGGTTGATCCACTAACTGTGGAAAAAGGGGAGTTTGGCTCAAAATATAAATGCATCCTTAAGAAATATCTCAAATGTATTGCAGGGTTTGCAGTGTTCTCTCACAGTATTGCCAGGGCTGTTGGTGATTTTGTGAATGGCAGTGAAAACCACAACAACAAACAAAGTTGCTTTCACATGTCACCTACAGTGGGTGTTGGGTGATCTCTTTTTTTGGTGGTTTGTCAATCTTATTTAATTTAGCTGGTCTTCTGTTGTTTCATTTTCTATCTCTTTATTGTTTTACTGCTGCTTAAGAAAAAAAAACAATTAAAGGTTCTCATAATAAGCAAATCAATTAAAATTAAGACCAGTGAATTACGTTCTATTCCAGTAATCAAGGAAAACTTACAGCCATTGTGGTCATCCAGAATGAGTTTGGTACCCCCTATATACAGTATCACTCTTCAGTACCATTCTTGTTTGCTTGTTGGGAATGCCCCTACTCTCTATCTTGCTCAACACTTCTTGAAACTAACTGTCTCTCTGCAAAAGATTTGATACTTTTTGTGCCTTTAACTTGTTGCTTTACTTTGAGGTGTTTATGAAATTTCTCTGTAGATGGCTGGCCACGGGAAAATTATTACAAATGGATGAAAAGAACTCTTAAAGTCTTCTGGAGCTGAATGTATCATGTAGTGATAAGTTCTGAGTAACATCCTGCCAAAATGCTGGAACTGCAGACAAAACTTGTGCTTTTGGCACACTTGGGGTGCCATTCATGCACTATTGTGCATTTTCAATATAGTGAAACTAGACAGATCTCTCTAAGGAAAAAAGTATTCTAATGAAAAGTAAGGCTCACTTTGTGGGCTGCTGCTGAACATGTGAACTTAGAGTTGTGTGGTATGTCTGTCAACCACTACTCCATTCCTTTTGTTATATTTCTTGACTACTCACTTAGAGCATTCTACTTACAAACGCTACTGTATATGTCACATGTCATTAATCAGTGGGAGCATCTGATTTGTGGACAGTACTGTAAAAAAACAGGCAGTTTGGTACCAAGTAGTCCACTGCATACATGAAATTGGTATTGGTATATGATGTTCTGAGAAAGTATGGGCAAGAATAAAAATTCTAATGACCTTGTATGTGACATAGTAGTGGGTTAGACACTCTGGCATTTGGGTATCAGTACCAGCTGATGAAAGTGGTCCGTAGAAATGACTTGTGTACCAGCTTTGCAAACTGGCTAGCCAGTCAACTGTTGTACTCCTCTAATTTTACTGGTCAGTCAGCTGAGTACAGTAGTGGTGCTGGATGAGGAATATTGGAAAGCAAAATTCAATTTAAATTTTTGTGAATTTAGTGGTAGCTCATGGTGATCAAACTGAGATCTGGACAGTGAAAAAAGGGTATGTATGAGGTAGGGAAAAGAACAAAAAACAAATCGTATCTGGGCTAATAGAGTGTGATTTCTTCTGATTTTGTTTGTTTTTTTTTCCCTCCCAATGTATGGGGCAAACTAATGAGTTCATGGATGCCTTCTACCAGATGTCAGTAAAGCAGACTGATAGTGGTGATGCCATAGTAGTTTGGAGTGGATTTTCATGAAACATATTGGGACCCCTTTTATACAAACATAATGTTTGAAAGGATATTTGTCTGTCTTTTTCTTGTAGCAATGTACCCATTTGTGAACTGGCCTTTTCAGTAGAATATTACTCCATCCCACAGGCTGGGAAAGGCCTGAAATGGTTAAGGAGACCTAATATGGAGTTCTGTTTAACGCAGTGATTTTCTCAGTCACCACCACATCTCCGTCTAATCAGGTGTCTGTGAGATGAGAAGAACAAGCTACTTGTAGTGGAGATTTGACACTGCTGTCATCTGTTCATATAATGATGTTGACTGTGTCTACAATTGTTGGTTATGAGGAAACCAGAGCCTACCCACTTAGACTTTTTTCCATTCTGGATTTAAAACTACCATCATTGTGTTAAAGGCAAGATGTTGCCTATATCCATTCTAGTAACATTTAATATTTTGGAAACATGCTGTCAATGAACGTCTGGGCCAAATCCTGACTGATGGCAGCCCATTCTTGCACAATCAATGCTTGGAGTTTGTCAGAATTTATGGGTTTTTGTTTGTCCACCTGCCTCTTGAGGATTGACCACAAGTTGTCAATGGGATTAAGGTATGGAGAGTTTCCTGGCCATGGACCCAAAATTTCGATGTTGTATTCCCTGAGCCATGAATTAAGAATGGTACGAAAACATCCTCTGAGAGCAACTTCTCCCAACCATCCAAGAACAGTTTGGTGACGAACAATGCCTTTACCAGCATGATGAAGCACCGTGCTATAAGGCAAAAGTGATTAACTAAGTGGCTCGGGGAACAAAACATCGAAATTTTGGGTCCATGACCAGGAAACATCTGACAAAAAGATCTAGAAACACTGAAGCAGCAAACTTTGTGAAAACCAATACTTGTGTCATTCTCAAAACTTTTGACCAAAAACTCTCATTCTCAAAACTTTTCACTGTATTATTGGCATTAAATTGAGAGTTTTTTCTTTGGATGCAATATTGTCTTGAATATATTTGGGAAATTCCATCCATCCATCCGTTATCCAACCCGCTATATCCTAACTACAGGGTCACGGGGGTCTGCTGGAGCCAATCCCAGCCAACACAGGGCACAAGGCAGGAAACAAACCCCAGGCAGGGCGCCAACCCACCGCAGGGCACACCCACACACACACCCACACACCAAGCACCCACTAGGGACAATTTAGAATCGCCAATGCACCTAACATGCATGTCTTTGGACTGTGGGAGGAAACCGAAGTACCCGGAGGAAACCCTATTTGGGAAATTCATCTATCTTAATTTTTGAAAGTTTTGAATATAGTGAAATGCAGCAAATTGCTGCAGTAATCTCTCTGTATTTTGTCTTGGTTGTTTGTCTTTAAGATATATTAATGCAGTTCTTTTTCCCCTTTCCCCCATTTTTTGTAACATAAGTGCAAGTTAACATAAGTTTTTGTACTAGTAGAGATGTTGTTTTTTTCTATAATAATGCTAATCTTTTTTGCTTCTGATTATGCATGTATTAAAAAAGACAACTTTTAAAAGCATTTGCGCACAAGAGAGCGCGGACAAAATAGGATACATTTAGATGTAGGTGTAGTTCTCACATTGTTAAAGCCTAAGTATAGCCAATGTAGACCTGCTTTTGATTTTTGAGGAGTTTTTGGAGTTCAAGGGTTACCTCCTTGTATAATATATACACTGTTTACTAGAGTGACATGAAGTTAGAGAATCATAGGTCTAAAAAACAATATCACTGTACTCTAGACTAAAAGAAAAACTGATGGCATAAGGGAACTTGTAATTTGAATATTTTATTTTCCAAGAGTTAATCTTTGGCTCTTTCAAATCCTACACCTTAGTGTATCCTTTTACAATTGAGGCTCAAGCTCTTTTAATTAATCATTATACATAATAAAGTAGCCAGTCAGTGTTACAAGTAAGAATGATTTTTATATTTCTGTTTAAGGAATTTAAAGAGGAAATGGCAAATACTGTACTTCAGCGAATTTTATGTTTTATTAATTTTACTTACATTAGTTGTAACTGGGCACAGTTACTTAAAAAATTCTGTTGCACCTTTTTAGCTGCCAGAGAGGTGTGGTACTCCAGGACCTAGACTGTTGATCTGTAAAATGGTGTTCTGAAAAATTTACATGAGCAGAAAGCCAGTCCTGATACATCAAAGACCCAGGGAGGAATGCCACAGCTATACAAAAAACTACCAACAGATGTCACCTTTCAGTGTTAACAAACTTCGTTTCAAATTTTCTTTACCTGATGACATTATTTTTTTGAATTTGTTTAAATATTCCTAATTGTGAAACATTCTTACTTTAAAGTTGTGTTTATTTATTCAGTTTCATGCTAAAGCAATATACTAAAAGTAAAGCAATGTCTAAAGAACAATTAAGATGAATAAAATTGCACTTTTCAATGCTCCATCCATGCCCAGGTAAAACAGGACTAACTTACTATAAACCTAACCTTAAGATATCTCTAGTATCAGACTCTGAGACATCCTGTTAATAAAGCTGGGATTTTAGTAGTGAGAAATTTTAGTCTAGTTTTATTTGGATTTTGTAATTCATATTTTGACAGATATCAATGGTCATAACTTGCTCATAGGTGTCTAAAACCATGTAAATCTATTAAAACATTATGTTGCCATCTAGGCCCTTTTACATTATATTCCTGTATACAGTATATGCCTATTGTGTGTGTGTGTGTGTGTGTGTGTATACTAATATATATTGTCACAAACTCGCGACAGAGTCATATGAAGGTTTGGGGCAGCCACCCGTATAATTTGGTATCCTGGCTGCAAAGTTGCTTTTTCAAAATATACAGCACTGATGTGCATACAACCGAGTCCAAAACAAGACTGAGGAAATAGGTGCAGGCTTTTAAAGGGGGAGACAGGAAGTGAGATCATAAGGATCGGGCTCATGTCATGTCCGGGCTCGAACCAATGGCTGAAGAACATCACAGGGGCCGGAGTCGGCAAGGTCTCCTTCCATTGGCTCGGTTTGGGAAGTGACGTCAAGAGAGCCAGGTGGAATCTCCCGTGAATGGTCGACAGGGAAGGGAGAAAAAGAGTCCGTGCACTCTGCCACATCCCGGCATGCCTGAGAACTGCCTTTACTCAAGCCCTTTAGCTGCCTCCCATGCGCACGTGTGTGACAATATATATAATTAATATGTATATAGAGGAAAAATAACAAAAGTAATGTTAGCATGCACAGAAGCTACTGTAATAGCTCTAACCCCATCACCCCAAATATAATACCAAAAGGCACTCTCAAAAAAGGTTAATAGAGTGAGAGAGACCTACCTGAACATGTGCTTGTCCTTGAGAAGACTGTTTATAATGTCTTTGTAATTAAAATAAGTCCAAATATCACTTTTTGAGAGTGTTGTTAATGTTCTTATTTAGTATGGCCCTCTTTTGGTTCTCACAGGAATTGTGAATTAATGTCTGAATGAAAGACACTTGCTGATTGTGTACAAACACCAGTTAAAGCAGCTGGTAGCTAATTTTTATAATATATGGCATGTTGGCAAACTGTAGAGTGAAAAACTGTATAGGAAAATCTAAATAGGTCATCCACTGGGCTAACATTACAGCATACAAAATGTATCTGTTGTGGATCAAAGCATTGAATGAGTGCTACATTCTTAGAGATTTTCTCTTTGGTATCGTTCAAACTTTATTTTTTTAAGCTTCTAAATGTTTCAAATTTCTGTTTTAAATAAACTGTTTTTCTAATCATTTTTTTTTTAAATTTCACAAACAAACACTTAAAGCTTTAATAGAAGTTATTTTCATTGATATGAGTGGAAACTTTAGTGAACAGCAAGGATGACAGATTTTAAGAGCAACAGTTGTTTTCAGTTGTCTGTCCATATCATTTACTGACTTGATTGATATTATTTATGAACTCGTTTCCCCTATTCAGTGGAGACATTGTAGCATACTAACGTAGTCTATATTGCATAAAAAGAGCTCATTATGCTAATGAGAAATCAAAAATACTTACATTACCTTAGGTTTGTTAAAAAAAAAAAAAAAAACCCTACTCAAGCTAAGTTTATCCCTTCATGTGCAATGACCACTGTTTTGGCATGGTCAAGTAATTAAGTCACCCCAACAAAGACTAGCCAGGTCAAATAAGTGTTCTGTATACCTTCTGCTGCAAGAATTATGTATTGACATCTTCTGAAAATAGTCCTAGATTTGCAGGGTTAAAATTGTCACATTAGATTATTTGTATCTGCTGATCAACATGCAACCTGTCTCCACTCTTCAGTGCCAGGTTCAGTGAATATTATTACCTTACCTCCAAATTTCTGTGTCTTACCTTGAAACCTCTGTCTTCCTTATCTGAAATAACTATTGTACCTTGAAGTTATAATTCTAATAATCTGTATACAAATGCATTATCAATTTTTTGCAGAGTAAGTAAAGAATTATTTTTCTCTACAATGTGATTTCCGGTAATCTTTATGCTAAAAATTAATGTGTTTCCCTGCTTCGGGCTTTAATTTTATCTGTTCTAGTAGAGGAACTTTTACTAATAGATCTGGGATAGACCAGTATTGATTGGCAGTATGAGCACTGTGGCAGTTTGGTCAGAGACTAATTGCAATGCACTTTTATAATATTTAACAGTTAAAAACTTTTGGCAAGTTAAAAATGGATTAGAATTGACACTGACCACAATATCAGGTGTTGTAATTAGGAGCTTGACTATTTCAGTAAACAGCAGTTTATACTGATTTTATCATCTTTTTTTGGTGAAAAACTTTGAATCTAATAAGTGGATCCTGAAAAACACAAATGTTCTGATGCTTAGAATTGACTCTTTGCCATATAGCTTGAAGGAAGTATACAACTGTAATGTCTTACTTAGCCACATTTAGTCTCTACTTATAACATGGTTTTAAGAACAGAAATGCTTAAAAAAAATGCAACACTCAGCAAAAAGAAGTTATATGAAATTCAGCTGCTTTTTGGACCACTGTTAAAGACATCAATTCTTGAACAAGAGCTGCTCAAGTATTACATTCAGTTAGCTTTGGCAAAGGAGGTATTTCTAAGCGCCATCCAAGTCTTTGGAAAACTGATATGCAAGTGCCAAACACATGTGTTTTAAACTAAAACTGTATATTTTCACCGCAGTGTGGGAATGCCACTCCATTGTTGATCTGTGTCTTATTCAGTGTTTTATGACAATCATATGGTAACAACCAGAACTGCCCCTAAAGCAGTAAGAAGGGAAACACTTGATTTGGCTGGGTTAAATGTTTCTGATTATTGAAGATGCAGGTCTGCGTAATGTTACATCAAATTGCTGAGACTGACAGGATGTGAATTATTGTGGCTGCAGCAGTATGTTTCATACAATAAAAAAAGTAAAATGGAAATGATAGTTCTTGTGAGACCCCCCCTCCCCAATTTTCTAAATAGATATCTTGTAATGTCTGTAATTAAAACTATTTACTCTAGATTAGATGTTTACAATCTAAAGAATATCAGTCTAGTATGAGTTTTAACAATTATGAAGCAACCATAAATACTATCAATTACAATTTAATAGTTTATTAGATAAGGTGGAGAAATGCTTAGCCATTTATGGAACAGATAACTTTTGCTCAGAAAAAAATAAAGTGGAATTACCTGTGTAAACAAAATAGTTTCCAGTTAAAATGTAGTACTGTATATTGGTACTCACAAGTGTGTTTGTAGAATTAAATCTTTTTTTTTATTATTCAGTATTAGTGTGTGCATGCCTGTGCCCGTGTAAGACAGAATTTTAATAATTACCTTTATTTTTAATCAAATTTGAAAAATAACAGACTCCACTTGAAATTGGTTACTGGGTCGTGTTGCAGGAATCTGGCAATTACTTAAATTGACCAGGAGATAGCTTCCTTTATAACCAATTAGATTAAGTCACCGATCGTGTTACAAAATGAAGAAAATAAATGGTTAAATTGATTAGAAATATGTTTGTAGCTAAATATCATTTCCTTTCTATGTCATTTTGTAATAATTTTAATATTATAATGTAAACAAAGTTTATAACCAAATGCAAACATTGCTTATAAACAATACTAATTCAGGTTATTTAATTAACTCAGGAAGTATTTAAAGGCTTAATTGAGATTGCAGTGGGAAATTACACTGAATTGGCTTACCCTGATATATATATTTTTTCTATAAACTTGGCAAAAATTAGTGTGTAGAATTATTTTTTAAATTAAAGTAATTGTAATGAGGTTGCGTCTGGTACTTACAAAGGCTCAAACTTTTATTCACGTTGTTCTGTTGTCTTGAATTTGAATCCTCTCTCATACATGAGGTGGGTACAATAAAGTTTTGGAAAACTGACTGAAATATAAAACCTAGATATTTATTTGTTAATTTTTCTTCCAAACTTAATTTAAACAGTATTTTACTTTATTTTTTGTACAGGCATTTGGGTTTATGACTCGAGTGGCATTACAGTCTGAAAAGATGGATCATCATCCCGAGTGGTTTAATGTTTACAACAAGGTAAGAATGAAGTAAGACACTTGCTCATGATCTAGTAGAGAGACAATGGAACTGACAAAAATGTTTGTTTTGGTCCATTATTAAAAGATGAAGTAGAAGTTTTCTTTGCTTTTTTACATTTATTCAAAAGCTAACTAATGCTGTACAAGTACTGTTGGTTTATTTTTTTTCAGGAGAACCAGGCACTGTAAATATTATTTCATCTAACACTTATCCTTTTTATTTCTAGTTAAATGATGATGTAATCCCACTTAATCACTATAAGATTCTTTGCTGCTGTCTCCTCCTTCTAGTTTGGTCTTAATTTTATTAAGGTCTAGTGAAGAAAACACACCAATATGAAATGCACCTGTAACTGCTTATGAACAACATACCCACTGCATGCAGTATTTTGGCTGATCACAAATCGGTTTGTACAGTTATATCCTATCCAATCTGTTCCAGATTCTCTTGTAGTCCTTAAAGTCACACGAGTTTTTTCTTCAGTAGCATGGCTAGTTAATTTAATCTCTTTACAGAACTCTCCTGTTTTCTTTGTTAGATGTACTTTAACATCATGCTGACATCTTAGCAAATGTAGTTATTTTTTTCGGTGTGAAAATTTTATTTTCAGGTTTGCTTTGCCCATTCCAATGAGTATGCTGAAAATGTCAGTTCTCATAATGTCGTCCCCCCAGTTTCTTCAGTTGTTGTAACTTTCGGTGCCTGTTGTATCCCATTTGTATATTTAACAGATGTAAATTCATAAGTAATCACAACTTTGTGCAACCAGATTAAAAGCTGAAATGTACAGTAGCTTGGCAAATTCATGTTAAAAGAGTACCCCACCCATAAATTATATTTTTGCATATGTTTCTTACCTCATGTACTTTGTAGTAATAGACAAGAACATTTTTTATTCTCAAGTTTTCATGCAGAATAAAGATAATAAATTTTAAGACCGTGTACAACATAGGTTCTTAAACTGTGTGTTGTGTGTTTTCTGAATTTGGGTCAAGCAGAGTTTTGATTCACAATTGTACTCAATGGCAAAGGTTTGCGTATGGTTTGCTGAGCGTTTTACGATGAGTCGCCATGGGCTGTTGGTGATTCTCCAAGGTGGAAGGTGGAAGGTGGAAGGTGGAACCAAGGTGGAACCTCCCCCCCAGGTTGACTGTCAGTGGTGATTCTGGGTCTGGAAGACAGAAAAAAGGCAAATTGGGTCCACGAAAAAAAGTTTAAGAACTACTGGTGTAGAAGAATATGGTGTTGCTGCATAACACCAAACAATAGCAAACCCTCCATGAAAAAATGTCATTATTTATATTGCATAATTTACATGCTGAGTCAACCATTTGTATGCTCACAACATCCCAAACGTGTATTTTTACTAAAATATTGTTAAATAAATTACTTTCAGAAAATGTTTTTATCAACTGAAACACCCTCGGACGCAATCATTTGAATTGAAGATCTGTCTCTCTCCCAATTTCATTGGTCATGAGTCCAGTCCAGTAACAGCTTATTCACTGGCTAACATTGCGCTTCACATGAGGTGGACAGTGCAGAGTTCACTGACAGATGTGTACAACTGATGAAAAAATGTTAAAGATGCCAAGTGAAAACATCAAGAAGAAATTATGCCTTTTACAATTCAAATGCATGTTCACCCAGGCATAGTTTATTTAACAACATTTTAGTAAAAATACATACTTTATATCTGGCATGTTGTGAGTATTTGACTGGACTACTTGACATGGATTATGCGACCTTTTTTGATATTGTTTACTGTTGTCCAACTTTGGTAACTATAGGCTTCTCTGTTCTGCATGAGAACATTATATTATTTTTTTTTTCTCATTCATCTCTACAAATTACATGGGGTAAGTAGTATACAAAAATATTAGTTTTGGGCAATGTAGGCCATCTTACAGGTTCAGGGCAGTGAGTCCCTAGAATTTATCCAAGGCTGGTATGTCTTCTATGTGGAGTTTTCATATTACCCCCTCCCCAGTTTATTTATGTTTCCTACTCTGTTATTTGCATCCTTAGTATTGTTAGATGTATGGCCAATTTTAAATTTTTGGAGGGTTGTAAAGTGAACAAGAGCCCCATACAAGATTAGACTGTGGTGTTGCTCCTGGGATCAACCATACCACCCCGTAAATCTGAACTGGGAGGAAAGTTTGACAAATGATGGTTGTTAGTGACTATTGGCCTTTCTAATGTTTTTAGTAGGGAAGTAGGGAGTTACTATGATTATGTTGTTATACTGTAATTTGAAATTATACATACACACAGGGGATGGGGGGGGGGACCCTCTCCCTACAGCACTAGGTGCAAAATGGGGAATGACCCTGGACAGGGCACCAGGCTATTGCAAGGCATACACATGCATACAACCACCCTTACTCACACTGCAGTCAGTGTATAGTTGGTAGTTATCCCAAAGAATCCTATCAGATAACATTTGACTCTTGATTTTATGCATCGAGTCATAACTTAATATATTATTTTTATTTGTTTTTCTCATATTTTGTGGCTGCAGGATAGTAGAATGAGAGTGTGTATGTGTGTGTGCGTGTGTGTGTGTGTGTGTGTGTGTGTGTGTGTTAGTTAGTTAGTTAGTTACTTAGCCAAAATCTAAGAATTATATAGTATTAATAAATCATTCCTTGGTTCAGTTCAGTTATTTTTTATATTGTAATACTGTATAAAAATGCGTTTCTTATATAGCAGCTATGTCATCTGGAATTTAGGTAGCTTATGAACTATTCCATTACTGTACAGCTTGTTGCTAATAGCTTTCTTGTCACCATGGCTACCATGTGTGTGTGTGTTTTTTTTTATTAAAAAAATTAGTTTTTTGCCATAATTTAAAGTTAAACATGGAAGAATCGGGAAAAGATTATCATTGGAGGGCAAGGTTAAACTAGTGGAGGTAGAGGAGTGAATCGGAAGAAGAAAGAACTTGTTTTCAATGGAACAAATGGACCAGCAAGCCACCCACATAGTTTGTTAGGTAACTTGCCTTTTTGTTTATTTAGGTGCATTGTTGCAGTTACAGTTTATTTGGTTCTATTGTGTGTACTTTTCTTCTCTTTAACTTCACCCTATCTGAATGCATGAGCTACACTATGAGTAAAATAACTGGGTTTCTACTTGCTGCCATATCTCTGTTTGTGAAGGTGTGTCAGATCTGCTGAAGGGCACCCTGTCATTCCATGCAGAATAATGGAGTGTACTAGAAGTAAGTAAATGATGAATTAGTTTAGATTTAAAGAACAAAAAATACATAGTTCAAAGATTTTTTGCAAATTAGACAACTGTATTAAGCTCAGTTTTACTTCTTTCCAGTTATTAAGTGCTGAGGTTGAATTCAAGGAAGGGTGTATTTTATATACAGAGTATGCATGTTCTCATATACAGGTGTGTTTTCTTTGGACACTTTAGTTTTGTTCAAACTTTTCAACAGCTTTGCCAATATATATCCTTTTATTTATTTATTTATTATAAAGCCCCTGATTACAGCGGCATACATACATATACTCTGAGTCATTGCAAATATCAATCATTTTAATAATTGGTGAATCATTTTTCATAAGTGACTAGTCTTTAATTCTTCAGTCCAGTCCTTTATTTAATTGTGAGAGCCTAAACAGGCAGAAAACTATATCTGACAGGATCCCATTTACATAAATCATAATTCCAGAAAAGGTACATCAAGATCAGGGTGAACCTTATTATTTCAGAATAGGACATTAACTGGATCATGTGAGTTACAATTTATTAAGCATAAGACAAATGAACATAGAATGTACAGTAAGGCAAAAAGAAAAATGCTTTTTTGAAAAGATAAATACACTTTTTTTGGATGAATTACTCTTTGAGTGATAATTGGTAAAAGTACAAGAATATCTTATATTGTTATAGTTTTCCTTGTCAGACCACACAGGATTGGTAGATATGTTCATTAAGTATTTTTAAAACAATGTCCGCAAACCTAGCTGTTCCAGAAATGTGAATTATTGCAGTGACTCTAATTGCCATTTAACTTGCGCATCAAGGTTTGCAATTTTTTTTTTTTTTTTTAACAAGCATATTTCCTCTGCAATAGATATACACTAAAGACTGATGGAATACAGCAGCTCACAATTTGTTAACCATACCTAGGACATGATTAACCCGTATTTACATTGCCAGATCTCAAGGCCCAAAATAGAAATGGTGAAGAAATACAATTCGATGTATGTGGTGTAAATTACATGTAGATGTGGCCTGAGTGTTATACATAAGCTGATTATGCATGTGCTGTTCATTCATTGTTATCCAGGCACAGGCATCTAAAAGGCATCAAAATGTATCCTCACTTTTTTTTCTGCTTGTTCTCATCAATTTTCTGTTTTAGAAGCAGAGCATATTTTCCAGATATGATGAGTCAATGCAGAATGGCTATGGCATTACATCCCTTAGCATCTTCTGCTGTGGCTTCTTCCTCCTACACCATTCAAAGAATAATTTTGGTATACAACAGGAGCCAGGAGTTGTGGAACAGTATTGTTAGCCAATTTGATGACACCCTGTGTCTGAAGAAATTTAGAATGAGACAAGTAATATTTGTCTTCTAAACAATTGTCTCTCCTCCCACCACAGCCTCCCTTTACCGTGTTGCATAATGCACAAAAATAATATTATCAAGCCATATCATTGAGCAAAAATCTGATCTGACTTTTTGAGCACAGATTGAGTATGGATTATCTGAATTTAATTGGAATTCATTGCCACATATGAAAGCAACATGTATCTGATCTCAATAAATGTGACACCCTGTTGTTTTTAAGTAATAATACCGGTACTTAAATCTGGTATGTGTCAGATATGTGGAAAAATCGGAATCAGATCACATCACAGTGACAGTTTAAAAGCTATATTAGAAAATCTTAGTTGATAATTAACCTGGATTCTAGAATATTTGTAGATTGTAATTTGCTCAATCCATTTCTCGTTTATTTGAATAGATAGCACTCCTGTGCAATTTTAATCTGAAATCAATAACTATCTCTGTAGTTTTCCTCACATTAATCAATGTTGTAGACAATGTTGTAGAAAATTCAATGAAATTTTAGTGTTTTACTTGTAAATCATTGCAAATATGAAGTATCAGATTTTAGAGACCCCCATCAGTGTTGTACCTTCTACTTATGTGAGTCAAATATGATGCTTGGCACTATTTTCTGTAGCAAAATATATAATATTTGCTAAGGAACAGAGCCCTTTTGGGTGTTATCATTAGCAAATTTTAAGAGTGACAGCTAAAGCTTACTGGCTGTGATTCAAAACAAGATTTTTCAACCATTTAATAAGCAAAGGTGTACTGATTGTAATTTTAATGGCCAATCCCAATGCCTCATTTCTTTGGCAGAAAATTGCCTGTTTCTGAATCAGCTTGCTGATTTCAAGACTATATATTGTCTGCAAGTATCACACAAGCATTTTAGATCAGTAAAGCAACGCTAAAATTCAGCATTTTATGCAGTGATTAAAATTTTAAACACTTTAGTCACTCTCAAAGTAACAAACTGTGTTAGGCAATTTTCCATCCATCCGTATTCTTATTGTTTTAATCCTATTTATGGTTACAGGACACTTGGTTAAACCTGGCAGTACATCCACAAGGAAGGGACATTAGCAAAGCACCTACATCAAGTTGGTGCCAGATGCATTGTTTATTTAAATTAAGTTTAATTTATTATAGTCATTCATTATTTGAGTTAGGTTTGTTTAATACAAGTCAAGGTTTTCACTTTCCTGAGTTGTAAGCCAGTATTTCCATTTTCAAAGGGCAAGCTGACAACCTCACACGGCATTTTGAAGGTCTTTGGAACCTGGCTATAATGACTTGAATCATGTTGCATTTGTGTTGTTGAGCTTCTTTTTTGTTTCACTGCTCTTACTTTCAAAGCAGGCTTTTCTTGCTCATGCAAGTGTAACTGTAACTTGCAAAGGTCACCCACCCTCCTAGCATTTGGCCATAATGAACAGGAAGTGAATGAACCTTTAAACTAAGTGGTAAATTCAATGTTCTGAAATTGATTATTTAGGTTGAGGAAAGCTTGTCCCAAATCACAATTCTAATTTTGTTTGCTTGATTTCCCTTTTGTAACCTAAAATAAGACTGAAAGAAACGTGAAAGAAAATAAATCAACTGAGTATAGCAGTTGCAGGATGCTCAACTTCACACTGTCCTAAAACAGTGATTTATTTATTTTAGTTTGGGTACTCCAGGAACGCACCCAGACTTACCTCTGCACATAGACACATAACACAGCGGACCAAATGAATTGATAATAAGCAGTATATTATACAAGTAGTGAAGGTAAAACAAAAATCAATTGACAGACAACATGCATGCAAATCCCACTCAATTTCCCCAACAGTGATAATTACCTAGCTAACACTGAACAAATGAAACCTAGCAAAACACTATGCACAAAACAGTAAAGACTCACAATACTGTCTATAAGCAGTCCAGTTCCAAAGACGCAAATGGTGATGATCAAAGAATAGTGTCCTGAATGTTATGAAAAGTATTTTCCTACTGAGTTATAGTTGTTACGTGATGATCTGAAGAGATTGGAAGCATTCTCCAGATGAAGACATATCCAATCAAGATGAAATGACAGAACAAGCAGGTAAAGAACAAGAGCAATCTGAGGTGGCTGTATTTGTAATATGATTGAGGGTGAAGTGTTGAAACAAGTAGGCATAAACTGTCTCGATCCTGCTGGCTTCTTCTGTACCATGCCTTATTTCCCCCAGCAACCCTCTTTGCAACACCTCAACTGCCCAATGACAAACTACTCCCAGGGATGTTGGGATTTACAGTTCATTTAAGTAGCACTGCTGCAAGTGCTACTCTTCCATCATAAAACATTAACCAGTTAGTCATACAATATCAAAGTAATAATTTCAGATTCTCCGAATTTTTACAATTATTGTAGTATAGAAGGCACTCATTATTAAAATACAGTAGTGTGTTTTGTTCAGCTTACAATATTGCATTCAATGCTGATTTCTCTAAAGGTAAAATATGAAATACAAATATACCATATTTTATGTTCACGTAGAGTCACATTCTTGGTACAAATTTATGTCTACCCAGAATCAGCAGGTTCCAGGAGTGACTGTTTTTAATTAATACGTACTGTATATTTGTAATTGACTATTTGTAAAGGACAATTTGTTTATTTTATACTATAATTTCTGTTTTTCATTTATTTTCAGGTCCAAATAACTTTGACTACTCATGACTGTGGTGGATTATCGAAAAAAGATGTATCACTTGCCAAGTTTATAAACAACATTGTGCTGACAATGTAGCTTTTAGAGGGACTAAATATGTAGTTCATTAAGAAAATGATAAACTGATTTGATTTGCTTCCCATACGTTTAAATTTATTATATGTAATTATTTGGTTTTAAAGAGTAATAGGTATACAAAAGGGCAGTACATCATATTTGAACATTGTGTTGATTCTGTCAATATTTTGACATAATAACCAAAATGAATGGATAACTTGGTTTGTGATTTTGTGGTGAATATTTATTTTATAATTGAAACTATGTGCTATCTTTTTCATTTAATATAAATAAAGTGAATTATTATCATTGGGATGGAAATACACAAAGACAAAACAGAATCATTGTGTATGTTTAGAAGAAGTTGAATAATCAAAAAATACATTTTATATGGGTATGTACAAACCCAGTTTTGCCTGTATATTCAGCATTTACATGGTACGAAGACTAAAGGACTTCAATTCAAGACATTATGCTGCCCTCAATAGACTGCACTTCTCTGACAGCATTTACTGGTAAGACAGATATTGACAATGTCATGGACACATGGATGCGCACCCTGTCCTCCATGCAGCTATAGGCATTTAAAATGGGTAGCTGAAAATGCAAGGACAGAAGACATGTCCTAAGATCTAAGGATTCATCCAAATGAACCAGTATGTTTGATAATTTTGGTTTATATTAATTGCGGCACTTTGCAAGGGTGCTCTCTTTATTATGTTGGACCTATAACTCTCAATGTAGTAAATTTAATGTTTAGACCTGGTTGGTTAAATTTCAAGAGTGAAATAAAGATTCTGTCTGTAAACAATGTGACTTTAAAAACTGTTAGTTGTGGAGACAGTTGACCTGGGACAAACTACAGTCAGTGCATTGTGAAAACTTCTTTAAGGAGAGGACCAATTAAAATGATCATTTTGCTGAAAACTGTGTTTTGCTCACCTCCCAGTCAGCCTCACTGGTTTTCATTAGTGGAATCTTGAGTCATGGAAAACCACTGCAACATGCTCACCTAGTGCTTTTGTTGACAGCTTATGAACTTTGTATTTTTGTGCATTTTAGGGACTATGTATTACATGGTCTCTTTCTGACAAAGATTTGCTTGGTAATTTTTGTCTTTTTGTTACTGGTTTTAACTTCCCAATACTCCTGTTTTCTGATCTGTTTTGAAAGAATGTGAGATCTAGCTATTTTTAAAACTAAATTTGCAGATGTTTAATTCCAGTCTGCAACAGGTAGAGCAGAAAATGTATCTTTATTTTTCTGAGAGCACAGGTAATGTGTTAAATAACTAAAAGCAATCACACTCAGTCAGTCAATTTCTAATCATTCCTTTTTCCTAAAATGGCCCAATGTACAGTATATTCAAATTTTATGTGTTTATAGTTACAATAGTTTTGTGTTAGGCGTCACATTTATAATAAATAATTTCATCAATAAGTCCCTTATTGTTTCACTATTAAACAGTAATAAAAATCATAAAATTCACAACTAAATAGTAACTAGCCTGAAAATATTTCTTCTTGACTTTCTAAAAGTACATTTATTTGTACTTATTTAAATTTATTTGTGGTAACTGGATCCTTTTCAGCCAAAAAAGCATTTCTGAGTTCAGGTACTGATGTTGGACAAGAAGACCTGTCTTATAGTCAGTGTTCACATTCATCCCAGAGGTGTTCAGTAGAGCCAAGGTCAGTGCTCTGTGCAGGCCACTCGAGTTCCACTACACCACACTCATCAAACCATGTCTTTATGGACCTGGCTTTGTGCACTAGGGCATAGGCATGATTTTACAGAAAAGAATCTTCTCTCTCCAGTCTCATGCCACAAACTTGGACCCTTCACTGGAACCAAGGGTATAAAACTGAAACCCTGAAAACTGCCCCAGAACGTTATCCCTCCTCCACCAAACATTGCCATCTGGACTGCATAGTGCCTGTTGTGCTCTGCCAGGTGAACACTACGTGTTCCCACTTATCCAGAGTCCAATTTCAGTGTGCTTTACACTGCTTCAGTTGATGCTTGCCATTCCAAGTAGTGGTCTTAGGCTTGTATGAAACTACCTATTTCATGAAGCTCCTGACACATCGTTGTGTTGATATTGCATTCACAGCTAGTTTGCAACTCGAATGTGAGTGTTGCAACAACAGACATGAGATTTTTATGAGCTATGTGCATCTACAGTCGGTGGTACTGCTCAGTGAATTTGTGTGGTCTACCACTTTGTAACTGTGCTGTAGTTGCTGCTAAACACTTTTACAACACAATAATAGCACTTACAGTTGACCGGGACAGATTTAGTCGAGCAGATATTTCACATGCTGACTTGTGGCAAGGGTAGCATCCTATGACAGTGTCCCGTTTAAAATCTCTGAGTTCTTCTGTATGACTCATTCTGCTGCCGATGTTTGTCAGTTGAAATTGCATAGCTGTGTGTTGATTTTATTCACCTGTTAACTATGGAACACTTGAACTCAATTTGGAAGGAGTCCACATACTTTTGCCATATATTGCATATAAAAAGCTAATAAAAAATTGTTTATCTGATTTGCTGAAATGTGTATTATTTTTATTTACTCCTCACTTAGAAGGTCAAACAGGAGTAGTCTAGCAATGTCAGAACTAGAAATCAGAGTGGTGTGATGATTATTACACAAAGAAAAGATCAAAACTAATTGTAGAAGACAGTGTCATTTAAAAACCCTTTACTAATGTCACTGTTGTCTTTTTTAAGGTTTGCTTATAGTGCAGAAATGTTGTGGCATCTCTGACTTTCTGATTGCCTTCCCTAGGAATGAGGAAGATGTGGCATGTGTCTATGACTTGAGCTCTTTTTGCAGACAGCATTATTTTAATATTTATAGTTTTGTTTTTTTCTTTTGTGCTCAAACCTTTTTTAGTTTTTTAGACTGCTATTTGTTTTTTCTCCAATAATATGAACTACATCTGCAAGAAAAAGAATGTGACCTTAGGAATTATCAGGATTTCTACATGAATTACTCATGAAATATGGTATTATCTGAGTCATAGCATTAGACAAACCAAATCTGTTTGACCAAGTAATACCAAAGCGATTTGTACATCTTGTCAATACTAAATACATTGTTTAAATCAGCATAGTCAGGGCTGGAAAAAATATGTGAACCTCTAAGATAATGACTTCTCCAAAAGCTACTTGCAGTCAGGGCCTTCAGTCAGTGAGATGAGATTAAAGCTGCCTTGTCCCATAACAAGGTTTGGTTACTGACAGAGTCCCTTTTCTCAAGAAAGATCTCTTAATGTGAACTGTGCTCAGTTCAAAGTAAATATCAGAATGCCTTAGAAGAACTGTAGAGGTGCATAAAGTTAGGAAACCGTACAAAAGCATTCTATAGGCCTGGGTGTGCATCAATCCACTGTAAGGCAAATTGTTTACAAATGAAGGAAATTTATTATGATTGCTATTCTGAAGCTTAATAGAAGTTGAGTGATGTAACAAGACAAGAAATCATTTGAGGGAGGTTATTGCTGCTTAAAGAGGTTCTACCAGTTACTCAGTACAAGAGATCGCATACTTTTTTCAGCATGGACTGAATATTTAAAGAAAGGGTGCAGTATAGACAGGAAGATATCCAATTGGTTGTGTTTTATTGGCTTATGCAGACTGTTTTTCTAATGCTGTAATTTATTTGAAGATCTGATCACATTTTTATGAAATTCAGGTTAAATGCAAAGGGTTATAAACTTTTATTGAAACTGTACTTGTAATTGTTCAGCATTAATTTTGTACATGGTTAAGGAAGCCACATCCAAACTCAGTCCAAGACTATAATGCTATAGGGATTTGTAGGACTTAATGTTAAATCAAAGAACACAAAAATTGATGTGTCTGGATGAGCCAGCTGTTGGGAGCTTGAAAAAAGAATGCATTAGTTTAAAGGGGTTGTGACCACTGAGTTTGAAAGTGAAGCCTTGAGGAGCTGAATATTTGCATGGATGCTTCCAGAATTTAAGTGCAGAAGGACTGATCTATAGATTATAAGGAATGTAACTCATCCAGCTGAAATTACAACATGTTTGTTATTAAGGTGTAAATTTCCAATGTTGTTCTCTCTTGTCATACGTTTCATGAGGAGCAAGTCCACCCTCCACACAGACAGTAGATGAATTGGGATTTTAAGAAAATTGTACACGACATGAATGGAATAATGCATTATGATAGAAAATTGTTTTAAGTACTGTATAGGCACCTCAGCATGGTGAACAATTGTACAATGGTGGATATAAAATATACCTTTCTTTGAAATAAGACAGCACCCTATGGCTTAAGATTATAACCACAATGTGAATAATTAATTTAATTTTTTTACTTTACATTCTCAAATCCACTTAGCCTGTCCTGGCTGCACTTGGTTCAAAGCAGGAGTCAACTGTGGTCAGGGCACCAGTCCATTACAGGACCTATTCACACACACACTTGCATTCACACAAGCAGTTTGGACCTGCTACTAACCTTAGCGTGTGTGTTTGAAATGTGGATGGACAAACCTACACTGACATCAGGAGAAGGTGAAAAATTCACACAGATAATGACCGAGTGCAGGAATGGTCCCAAGGATGCAGCAGTAACCAGAAATTCTTGTGCATTTGACAAATTAATTTCTGGATGTCATAAAAAAATTATAGTTCTTTAAGGAATAGATTGGTTCATAGTGAAATTACTACTTTTAACTCTCATGGAGGTAGGCTTTTTTGAGCATACTCCTACATGAGCCTTTAAACATAATGCAGCATTAGAAAACATCCACTACCATATTGAAAACGCATCCATCTGTCTGTTTTCTGAACCTATTTTAGAACCCATCCTAACACTACTATTTCTCAGTCCTAAATGAGATGCTAGTCAATTGACAAGGTAACAGTATAGAGGGAATAGGTAAAGTAGTCACAGAAATGAACGCAAAAATTCCAGCTATAAATGCTTTAGAAAAGAGTCTGTGAAATTGATAGGATCAAAATTATAATCCATCTGTTTTATGATTTGCTTTTTCTCCTCTAAACGTTCGGAGAGCTTGAGCCTTTTCCATTTCAAATCACACAACACTGGAATGAGATGTCACTCCATCACAGGATGCACTGTGCTGTCATAAGGGGCCAGTCACCCACTAATCAGGTTACAGAATGTTTCTTTTCAGAGGATGTAAAAATGCACTAATATTAATGATGATTTTCTCAAAACTAATTACTGATTTATTTATTTTTATCCAGAACGAAAGCTGAGCAATTACTCATGATCAATACCTACAGTATGTTGCACAGCTGGCATGCTGCTTATTTGATGTGACAGAATTTGACTGTAGATACACAATGATTAGTGCTACCACCTCACAGCACCGGGGACCTTTGTTCAAATCTCTGCTCAATCACTGTGTGAAGTTTGCATATCTTCGAAGGTTTGTGTTTGTTTCCACACTGAGAGTGCTCTTGTTGATTCTCTTGCATCCCAAAGAAGTGCAGGCTTGGTTGATTTCTCTCTACAGTGGATTCAGGAAGTACTCTGACCCTTTCACTTTGTGCACATTTTCTTGTATTGTAGATTTCATTTTAAACAGATAATTTGTAGTTTTTACCTATTAGTTTACACCCAGTAAATGATAATGACAACGTTAAAACATTTTTAGAAAGGTTTGCAAATTTATGTAAAATCAAAAACTGAAATCTCCCATTCATGTAAGTATTTCAGACCCTTTGCTGTGGCACTTAAGATTATGGTCCGGTTCATCCTTTTTGCATTACTTCTTTTGGAGATGTGTCTTGGAGAACTTGACTGGAGGCCACCTGTGGCAAACTGAATTAGAAAGACACACACTTGTGTACGTAAGGCCCCACAATTCACACTGCATATAACAATAAGCACCAAGCCATGATGTGCAAAGAACACTCTGTAGACCTCCACGATCAAGTTGTGGTGTTGCATAGATAAGGTCAAGGGGACAAAACAATTTCTAAAGCTTTGAGTGTTCCCAGGAGTACAGTGGCCTCAATAATTGTGAAATGGCAGAAGTTTGGAACCACTAGGGCTCTTCTTGGAGTTGGCTGTCCTGTCAAACTAAGTAGCCATCAAGAATGGCCTTTGTCAGATAGGTAACCAAGAACCCAGTGGTCAGTCTAACAGAGCTTCATAAGTCTTCTGCTGAGAATCTTCCTGTAAGGACAAACTTCTCAGCAGCACTCCATAATTCAGGTGTTTAGGATCGAGTGGCTAGATGGAAGTCAATCTAGAGTAAAAAGCATATAACAGTTTAAAAGACTATGAGTGTATGAGGAAAATATTCCCTGCTGTGATGAGAGAAAAATTGAACTCTTTGGTCAGAACTCCAGGCACTGCTCATCACCTGCCTAATATCATCCCTGTGGTGAAGAATGGTGTAGGCAGCATCATGCTATGGTGGTGCTTCGCAGCTGGAGTGGACAGGAGACTGGTCAGAATTGAGGGAAGGATGAATGCAGACAAACACAAATACTGTATGTACTTGAAGAAAACTTTCTCTGGAGAGTATGTAACCCCAAAATGAAGAAACAGTTTGCCTTTCAGCACGACTATGACCTGAAGCATCCAGGCAAGACAACGCTGGTGTGGCTTTCAGACAAGTGTCTGACTGTTTTTAAGTAACACACCAAAAGCCCTGACGTAAATCCCATAGAACATCTGTGGAGAGATCTGAAGATGGCAGTTTACAGACACTTCCCATCCAGTTTCACATAGCTTGTGGAGATCTGCCAGGAAGAATGAGATAATTATCCAAATCCAGATGGACAAAGCTTATAGAGACTTACCCAAGGAGACTCAAATCTGTAATTGCTGCAAAAGGGGCTTCTACTAAGTATTGAATTAATGGTCCATGAAACATTTTGTTAAAGGTAGAGAATGTACAAATTAAACATGGGGAGACAATGCACTGTAAATTAAAACAAGTTCACTCCCATTGTAAGTCAGTAGCACTGGTCACTGTGCCACTATGTGGCCCTATACCTGTGGGCAATCATCAAAATGTGTAATGTGTTTATTTTAAAAAAACCCCATAGAAAGAAGAGGTCCAACCCAAATAGAGACTAAAAACAAACCTGTGATCTCAACACATCTAAGCTGTAGAATATTTGTTAGACTGATGTTCTCCAGACAGTGACAAGTGCATTTTTCTTGATACTGGGATTGCAAAATCCAGTCATTCAAAGTTACTTGTTAAATTAGGTCATCTTAAACTTGAAAGCATTAAAGTTAAGATCAGGTTTCCACTTCTTTAAATACGCTGAAAAAATTTGCAGCTTAGATGGTAGTGTGCTTAATTTTTGATAACGCCAAAGTGAAAGAAACATCAGATCACATTCATGGAAAGGTACAGAATGTTCTAAAAACATTGCTAGTCACTGCTGTGTCTCTTCTGTCTTGCCTTTGGCAGATTCCCTGCTACCAGCAAAGATTTTCCTGTCTTTTCAGTTACAGTAGCTGGTCAATTTTCTGTCCGTATCAACCTCCGCTTTACCAACAACCACAGACCTCCTTTCAACTCTGTATTTTGTAAATGCAAATGTTTTTCTGTATAAAAAAGAGAAAAGTGGACAATCACTTTTGATTTATGAGTAATTCTCCACTTATTTGCATCAGTTGCATTACATTGTACATATTTGCTGACAGATTTATTGCATTTGCCCACACACATTTTTAATAATGACGTACTGAATTTACCAGTAAGATATAATTTGTATGGCGGCCTTAAACCACAAGTATTGGTTTTGTGTTTTAAAAGAAGCCAAGTAAAATCCAAACATATCAGGACATTTTTTATTACAGTATGTTCAGGATATGTTTTTTTTCTGCAGCTGATTTATATTTAACTGTTTTTGCTGATTTTGATTTAGGTGGTAATGCCCCTTCTCAGATTATTTATTTTTGACATTAAACTGTCACAGGCTGAGACCTTAGAATGAATGTAGTCAAGTCCTGAGGGCATCTTCTTTCTTTATCTGTTCAACACACATTTTATTCCCTCCTTCTGTAATGAAAATGATGCATTTGAAATGTTCTTTCGATGAAACAATACTATTTTCAATACCTGTACAATGCTTCAAAATTCCTTTTAAGACATTTTCACACTTGTGGCATGCTGCTTTTAATATGTAATTTACTAGTCACAACTTCATTTTTAGGTAATGGACCCCACAACCCTGAAATAGGAACATAAGTTAGAAAAGGAATGGACAGATATATTCATACTGATGAGTTAAAATTATACTTTAGTTATCTAAACTATACTTTTGTATGTCATGAGGTTGATATTACAATATATTTAAGTAGTGAAAATATGAATTACAGATATTTATAATTCTACATCTAGTCAAAGTGGAGAAACCTTCCCATTTGTCTCAGTGGAATCTTTTAGAGACATCGCAGTTAAAATTATGTAGGCATCTTTAATTACATTTTGATTAGCTAAATCTGAATCTTCAAATCAACCATGGGTTAATTTTGGGTGCAAGACAATTACCAGCCCTGAACTAGGAGACCTCATCACAGGGCCCACTCACATCAGTCCGTTAATCAGTCATTTTCTAACCCGCTTCCTCCTGAACAGTGTCGAGGGGGTTGCTGGAGCCTATCCCAGCTAACATAGGATGCAAGGCAGGCATAAACCCTGGACAGGGCGCCAGTCCATCGAAGAGCAAACACACGCATCTATCACCAATTCACCTGTCATGCATGTCTTTTGACTGTGGGAGGAAACTGGAGCACCAGGAATAAACCCATACAGACATAGGGAGAAAATGCAAACTCCATGCAGGGAGGACCGGGGACACGAATCCAAGTCTCCTTACTGAGAAGCAGCAGCCCCTGGGCCATTTAATGCCATTGCATAACCTGGCATGAATGTCTTTGAGATGTGGGAGGAAAAGTCATGTTAACATGGACAAGCACCTGGGTGCTGGATTTGTGAGCACTAACAACAACACCATCATGCTGCTCTAAAACTGCACATTTAGTTGTCTAAAAACACTTTTTTAAAATTTAACTCATATTTGTATGAGATATTCATTTTTCATCTGAATTAGTTTAAAACATCTTTGCCACCATTTTTCTAGCAGAGTCCCAAGTAAAAAATGGAGTTCAAGACAATAGCAATTAACCCTTTTCATGCTTATGTAGAGTATCTTTTCTTCTGAGCTAACGTGTGTGAGTCTGCAAAGATAGAAAACGGCACATCACGTTGTTTCTCGATGGCATCTGCTGCTGGTCAGTATGTATAACTTAGCATAACTGTATTGTAATTAAATTATTATTTTTTGACTAAAAATATGAACCATAAGTTTAAATGCTGTATTCAGTGCAGAAAGTTAATATGTCACATACAACAATTTTTGGAAAATGATGTGAAGATAAATGTTTTGCTAGGTATAGATAGATCAAATACAGTTATTTTATAAGCTTTTACATTGTTTATTCTGTATTACAATATGCTGACATCTGTCTAAACAGGGCAGGCTAATGTTAAACATAAAGAGCATGTTAGTCAAAATTGTTAAAATTCTGGCATAAAAAGTTTAGCAAACTAACACTGGTAATTTATGAAGGAATTCCTCCTTGAAATGTTTATAGGCTTTATCCATGTTTGATGCTTTTGTTGTGTGGTGCCTTTTAGCAGTACTTACATGGCAAAAATGTGATTATCCAAAGTGAAAACAGAGAATGAACACAGTCTATTTCTGGCAAACTAACAGGAAGTAGATTTACCTGTGGATGTGCCTGGGTTTTGGGAAACGGGTTAATTCAGAGTTGAGAGAATAATTACAAACCTCTCTTTTGGAAATGTGTTTTAAATAATTAAAGCAGGAGTTAATATGGTGTATTAAATCTTAATACAGCTTGTCATGTGACAGCTGTTCTTCGTAACGTGTTGTCTCACTTGTTTTACTCCAACTAGTCTACTCCTGCCTGTGTCTGGATTGTTTAATTAAAAGAACACTCCACACAAAAATATTTTTTTTATCTTTGTTACCCCATGAAGTTAGAAGTGATGGTCGATAAATAAAATTTAATCTCATGTTTTCACTCTAAACTGAAATTAAAAGGTTTATGATATAAGACAAGCAAATGGTAACCAAATCTGTAAACCGGTAAACAATATGAAGACACTCTGGTAAAAAGAAAATCTAATGTTACTTTTATCGTATAATCTACATGACAGTTTATCAATCAAAACATACAAAATGTTATTCAATAGATACTTTTGGAAAAATCAGTGCACATCATCATCATTAACAGAAAATGCAAGTCACATGGGTTTGCCTTTTTAGAATGTAGTCATAGGAACAGATTCTTTTCCTCTGCTGTTCAATTGTGATTATTTGCTCTACTCCTTTATTTCTTACTAGACAAAGAGCCCATTTCGACAACATAAGATGAAATGGGCACGAGTTTGTGTCAGCAGTGTATGAAGAACAAATGATAAGTAACGAAGAAGCTGTTTTGTAATGATTGTAGTCTGCTTTACTCATTACTGTACAGGCTTGTACTGTTAGTTGATGAATTTTCCAGGCCTATAGTAGAATATTGAATGATGAATGTTCTAGTACAATATGGAATAGAAATAAGTATAAGCATCACAAACCTGATTATA
Organism: Erpetoichthys calabaricus; assembly: GCF_900747795.2. Taxonomy (NCBI): domain Eukaryota; kingdom Metazoa; phylum Chordata; class Cladistia; order Polypteriformes; family Polypteridae; genus Erpetoichthys; species Erpetoichthys calabaricus. The sequence goes on from NC_041404.2 coordinate 27,798,329, forward strand.
GGTGTATTGAATGAATGCGTAATTGAATCAGAATGCGTAATTAGGCCTCGAGCTGTAGTCGAAATCGCCTTTCAGGCCTCTAGAGCTTTAATCGAAGTCGCCTTTCTCGTTGAATTTTTGTGGCCGTAAATCCGCCGCCTGCCGCGATGTTGGGGTTGGATGTCGGTCTCGTAAGATTTTTCGGGCAGCTGCGCAGAAGGCAACTGCGCATTCGGCTTCGGACATGCGCAGAAGGCGACTGCGCATTCGGCTACGGACGTGCGCAGAAGGCGACTGCGCATTCGGCTACGGACGTGAGTGAGTGAGTGAGGAGGCAGGCGAATTATGTATTAAGATTACAGACATATTAATGCGGCCGCTGGAAGATCACAAGATAACCCATTTGTTTTCCAATCCAAGGAGTGGGACCAACACTCATCGTTTTAACTTTCTAATGGATATTAAGCATACTGAAGATTTTAACTGAATACTATGAGAAACAAAACAGCTCTGTAAAATGTCCATAATGTAAGTTGGAACAGGAGTTGACAGTTGGACAGATCTTGGAAACTCTAGTTTATTACAATGATCAAATAATTAATTTTGTTTAAACAACAAGAACAAGGTAAAATAAAAAGATAAGCATTTATGACTACATGTCAGTGTTTCCTAAATTCAGCACTGAGAACCATATGGCTGTGGGTTTTTATTCCAAACAGTTTCACAATTGGTGCATTGTTCTTAAATTTAATCGATTTCATTGGTTAATGATATTTTTTTATTCTCTTAATTGAATGAAATGCAGAAATATTTGTATTTTGTTCTAAAAACTTTAAATGATTCTTTTTAATTAACCCCGTTTTATAGAGTGTGTTCCCTAAATTGTATCTAAATGCTCACAGCACTGAATGCTAAAGGAGGTCACTTATAGAAAGCCAAGTTCAAATCAAAAATGAAATCAGATCAACTTTTGTCACAATTGCAAGTGATTTGTCACAAGTGCAAACTGTAGTGAAGTGCTTAATTATAGAAGCTCAAGAAAAATATCAGATTTATAATAAACCATACCCCCCCCCCAAATGCACATAAGGACTGGCTTAGATAATAAAAGAACTGCTGTTGTCTGATAATAGACTTCAAGGTGGGAGTAAAATGTAGTCAGATCTGCCCAGTTGTGCCACAGGTTTTCATTTAAAGGCATTAACCTTTGAAAGGAGCAGGGCCAGCTTGTTGTGTACACAAATGGAACATAGTGGTAGATGTTTGCGCCTTCCAAAGTTCTCTGAAGTCAGCTGCATCCTAGGGTCAGAATGATTTATTATCAGAGTGTTGGTAATGTAGTGAATTATCTCTGTTGCTGACTTAAGTTACATCATTCTTATTAATGTTTATTAACCCCCCAAATTTTAGTTTTAATTGTCGTGTGCTTGTGTTTTATTTATTTATTTATTTTTTGCCATTGCTCATTCATTTAAATCTCCAGTCCCCCTCTTACCTTTTCTACTCTATCTGATTGTTTTAGATGAAGCCCATCCAGCATTTGAAATAAGTCCTCCGCAGTACCCAAAATGCCACAATACCTAAATTCGCCAAGTCTCTTAATGAGAGGTGACAGTTCTTCCACCTTATTTAAAAGCAATCAAACATTCCTCATTATATGGAGATGGGCCAGTTCTGTAACCTTTCCTCCATACTTTTATCCACACTCCAGATCCTCACCATTAACATCCTCAGATGACCTTCTCCACCAGTAAGGTGTAACAGAGCTCCTTAGATGATAGTGATCGCTGCGCTACCAACCGAGAAGGGGAATATTTAATATATCCCACCTTACATTCCTCAGAGTCTCTTGCATTCTCAGATATTGTAGAAGTAGGTAGCTTTCAGATCCTCTACGCTCACCCTTTAACATCTCTCCAGTTCACAGCTTGTCCAAAAGTCAATTGAAATGGGCAGACACTTGGGTCTGCAATGATATTAGCACCTCTCCAATTTAAAAATTTTTTAAAATAATAACAAGCCCGAGGCCAAATCTTAGCATTAATAATGTTAATAATAAAAAATAAAGGAGAGAGAGCTTCTGTGAAAAGCTGCCACATGTGTGGTACCTGGATGTCACTGCTTTTTAATACCTGCTACTTCCTTTTTCAAAGTTTAATATAATCAGAACACATGACCCTCCATATTCTGAGTTGGAAGGAGTCTTTGAGGATCATAGGCCATGTTGCTAGTTAGAGGTTATGACCATGGAATTTAGTTAGGTATCTGTAAACTTGATAACTTAGGTTCAGCAACACTTTTAACACAGGTATTAATTACTTATATAATTACATAAATAACTTTTTAATTGTAACATAAAGTTCTGAAACTCACTTAATCCAATTCAGGGGGTAATAGACCCCGGGCAGGGACTAACTAATCACATGGCTCTTGCGCACAAAATTTACAACTACAAATTAAAGCAACCTGCAAGTCTTTGAAAAGTGGAAGGAAGAAGCCGAGTACCTTGATTAGAAAAGCCTACGTAGACTTGAGAAGAATACACAAACCACCCAGACAGTGAATGAGTTCAGCCTAACCACTGTGCCACTATACCACCCATTTTAGAAGTGTACAATTAATATGTATAATCCATTAAACAAACACCTGAAAAAATGGAAGTTCTCCCTGAATAAGGAATGTTCCAAATTTCTGGAGCTTACACTGGTAGTTGAGTAGGTAGGTATACACAGAGCAGGGTCCCATGGGGCTTGGGGGTCCATGCATTAAGCTTAATTATTAACAAGTCTGTCTACCTGACATCCGACTGAAAGGTTAATGGTGCTATCATTCTGATATCTCCATAGAGCTTAATTATGGCTGTTGAGTTTTTATGTAGCTTATTTGCTTCATGTATCTCATTGGTGGTCATTTTTTAGTTGGATTTGATTTAATATGGCAAAGGTGTGGGGTCAGTCTATTTTAATTTTTTGCACTTTGACCCATCAAAATTTTAGATAAGCAACTGTATACTGGTCATTGGGTGCTAAAGAGCAAAATGACCCAGAAGAAAAGATTGGCAAAAGTGTAGCGAGATTTCTGCATTGCACTGCCCCAGTGCTTTGTGTGCGGCTCTGCCCCAAAACTAGAGATCATTCTGAGTGGGGAGCTCTGTGAAGTACAAACCTCTTATCATCCAACATCTGGAAGAACACTTTAGCTGTCTCTTCATTTAATTTTCATGGCAGTGTTTCAAAATTTTTAAAGCTATGAAAATAAACACTTTGGAGTGCTTGACAGTAATACTAACCAACTGGTATAATTCTACATGATATTAGAGAATCACTGGGTTCGATGATTACTCTCAGCCTAGAGTCACAAATGCTGTTTTGTTTGGTTTATGCTCAGCTTTGATTTGTCGTTATACTGTATTAATTTGTTTCCAGTCTAGTTAAAATATATTTGGTGTAAAAAAAGAAAAAAAGATAATGAGATTGTAAAGGGTTGCGGTCCATCCAGGTAGCCTGTTTAAAAAAGGAGAGAAAAAGGAGGAAAAAAAGGGGAGGCAAAGTCCAAATAAACTACTGGGTGTCTATTACCTATTTCTAGTCTTTACTATCCAGCTCTTTCTAGTTTAAAATTCCTGAGTTACGAATTTCTCCGGACGGGGATGCGTCCTTCACAGAACTGGTGGTCATTGAACAACAAGTACCGGTGTTGTGTCTCTTTATATAGGTGCTGGAGTGGAAGAGGCAGGACCACCAGACAAAACCTTGGAAATGACTTCAGAAGTCGTCTTCTTCATTCTTCAGTCTGCAAGTGGAAAAGACAGAGGTGTTGGTGGCTGCAACATCTCAGGTGCTTGTGGCAGAGATGCTCTCTGTGCACACATGTGCGACATTGCCTATACTGTCTATATTTCCTACATGTTTTACTTTCCAATTAATCCATTGTTCCCTTGCTTTTTTAATATCATCAAATGTATAGTGATCCCTTTGGGCTTAATGCAGTCACTCCACAAGCATGTATTATTTTAGTGTATAAAATACTCTGCACTACCCTACCACCAAACCACAGAGCAATCACTTCCATCACATTGCGTCCTTTAAATGCACCAAACTTTTTCATTATGGACTTGGAGTTTTCTTCCAATTATAGTGTAGAACCTGCTCCAAGTTTGTCAGTACATTGCTAGGAGTGTAAAACCTCTCAGACTCCCTCTCTGATTTTATTCATTTGAAAGGTGCTATATTAAAAGATGTTTCATGGCTTGTATGCAACTTTCAGATCAAGCGCTTTTTTCATAACTGGTGTTTCTTCAGTATGCTGTGTATTTGGTTACATATAAGCCCTCCTTATATTATGGCTATGACATAAGATACTAATTAACTAATTGTATCAGTATGCTTGGTGTTCTAAAAATCCAGAAATTTGAAGTTTTGAAAAGGAAGTTCAGCCACAACATGAGCTTTCTGTTACACTAAGAAATTAATGCATTTTGAAAGGACTGTAGGAGAAAGGCTGACATCTTTTACAGGCATACTTTTATTGACTTATATAAAGAGAATTAACAGTCCTCCATGCTTCCTTGCACTTCACTGTTTTCCACACTTTCTTTAAATTAAAGCAAATATCTGACTTGGAAAGAAAACTCTAAAGAATTTGTGATCCCTTAGTTCTGGAGCTGTATTCCATTGCTGTAAGCATCTGGTGTGGTCAGAATGATTCCAGCTCAAGATTCTCTTCTGCTCGAGGACTTGGCTGAACATAAGCCCTTGTGGTTGTGATATAACGTAATATAACTTTCTCACTTAATCCAATTCATAGTGCTGGGTGGGCAAATCCTATCCTGGCAGCACTGGGCATTAGGGAGGAATCAGCCCTGGACAGGGCATCGGCACATTTCAGGGTCCTCTCATGCAAAACAGTCACACTATGCTAATTTAGAATTGCAAATTAACCTAAAGCTGATGTCACATTACATGACCTCTAGGTGTGGGGTATGTCAGATTTGCCGACCACAGTTGCTAATCTCGTCACTGGGCCATGTCAATTTAAATGATTGAAAAATGCAGGCCATGTCACATTTATTTGGCTTATTTGGCCTTTATCCAAGGTGACTTACAACATTTATCATACAATGGTTACATTTGATTTGGTTTTCCTTTTGGAGCACAGGCAGGTCAAGTGACCAACTTATGGTCACACAGTCTCAGTAGCAGAATTTGAACCCACAACCTCAGGGTTTGAAGTCCAAAGTCTTAACCACTGCACAATAGCAATCGCACGCCAACATTCTAGCACAGCTGTGCTCGCTCCTTTTTCTGACTGCCTCTAGCATGCTGCCTGACAGATCCAATGCTTTTAGAAGGGTTAACAACTATGAAGAGTACAACCTCAATCTCAACTCTCTCTTTTTGTTTTCCTCATTCTATTGTGGTATGTAAAACACCCAACATCTGACAGACAAGCTTATCTTTTGTTTGAGAGGACCGAAACCCAGTGTTCATCAGTCCTTATCACTGCATTATATATATTATCATTTTGGATGAGCATTGCACACAGAGCTCATCAGCACAACTATTTGACTTTATTGATGTGAATCGCAGACTAGATAGAGGGAGTTGCTGGGCATGTCACATTATACATCCAGCTTCACGGAAGCATGCTGCTGACAGCCTCTGCCACGCAGATTATGTCAATGAAGTCTACCACTGAAAATAGCTGGAAATAATTGTTTAATGTAAGATGGCTTTAAGCAGTCATTTGGAGAACATCTGTATAAAGGATTTGAACCTGTCACTGTGTCGTTTATAAATTGGTTATCTTTTCCTTTGGCCTAAAACATTTCACACAATTGCTGCTATACTATGTTAGCATACTTTTGCTTTTTTACGTAAAGCATTTAGACCCCATTCAGTTTGTGTGGAGTGCCTATGGTATGGGTTTGCACACTGTTCAGTTGCTTCAATAGTTTTCTTCTCTTCCATGACTCCAGTTTCTTCTTCCATTTTCAGGCATGCAGTTGGATTGAGCCCCTCCTGGGAGCATTAATTGCAAGGCACGAGTCAAGCCTGAATGGAGGCACCAGGGCTCAGTGACATATCCATCCACACTCGCTCATACCAGATCAGCTCTAGAGATGCCAGTTAACCTAAAACACACATTTATGGGACATGGGAGGAAAACAAATGAACACTCCACAGAGAAAGTGATGCAAACCCAGTGTCTTCCAGAGTAGGACCTCTAACCTCTGTAAACCTATACCAGTACAAGACCAGACCAACAACAGACTCTGTATTCAGTTCAGTCTTAATTTATTTATTTATTTTTATTTTATTCAATATTGGGCCAGTGGGTTCAGACTCCCAGCAACTCTGTAATGGAAAAAACAAATTAATAAAAAGGATGGGTGAGTGGATGGACCGAGCACAACCTGTCTTTGTGAACTACATAGAGAGGTGAGCTCTGAACTACAGGGCCACACTGCACCACACCATGCAGTTTTGATGTCTTGACTATGAAAGTCAAGCCATTGAACTAAATCTGCATATCTATAATATCAAAAAAAAGTTCCAGAAATCAAAACAGATTCAGAAAGAAATACCAAAAATCACAGAATAGTTGAAATCTAAACAGGCATGATGACACAGTGGTGCTGCCTCACCATGCTAAGGACCTGGGTTGAAAGACCAGCTTTTTACCCGTCTACAGTGTGTGCCTTGTTGGACCCTTCTTCAGGTATTCCACTTTACCTCTAATGGACTAGCGCCCTGGAATATGTCTGAATTTTATTGTTCAACAACACAGGAGAATAATTAAAGTTAAATAAACCTGAAGAGACCCAGAAAACACAGACTATGTGACCATCATAACTAGCCACTACAGGACAGTTTGGAGACTTAGAGAATTGAGGCCTTGTGACAAGTATAAGCAGGGCAGATAAAGACACCCAGTCCTGGCCAAAATGCAAGGAAATAAAGAAAAAAAAACTTTCTTAAACTTAACAGACCAATTCACTCATTCATTCATTGTCAGACCTGCTTAATTCAATCCAAGGTTGACATTAGGCACAAGACAGGAGCATGCCAGTATATTTCAGGACCCACTCGCACATACACACACACTTACAATCGCACAGCAGCCAATTTAGAATTGACAATCGGCACATCATTGTGGATGTGGTCAGAAAACTCAGGCAGACATGGTGGAGAACACGTAAAGTAAAAAAGGACATCAAGCAGGAGTGGAATTCAAATCCAGAACATTCAGTTCATTTGATGGGGTTGTTACTCAGTCAATCAGTCATTATTTTAGATAGTGTCATTAACAGCATATATAAAAATAAATATAAATATAGCCAAAATCAAATTTATAAAAACAAAACCTTTTTTTCCATGAATTACCCTGTTTAACTCACAGCCCTGTATGAGGTTATCCATCAAAGACTGAGCAGACAGATGGCTAACGTTTCTCACCCCACAAACAGTATGAAGGCCTAGGTTTAGTTTTTTGAGCTTATTGTTTATGAGTAATCATTACTGTAAAGTACAGAGCCTATGAAATGTATTCAACCTCTTGGGTGTTTTCACATTTAATTTTTATATAACTTTGATTTCATTTGATTTTTTTTGACATTAATCAACAGAAACGTACTCATTAATTTGAAATTAAAAAAAACAGATCTCTGCAGCTTTGGCAAACTGACCTAATAAATAATAAATATAAAACATAACATAGTATATTGCATAAGTATTCATTCAGTATTTAGCTGATGCACCTTTGGCAGCCATGACAGCCTTGAGTCTGTGTGCACATGTCTCTCTATGAGCATTTAATTGGCATTTAATTATATGGCTTGTTAGTGCTTTCATTCTTACAAGACTAAAATTATACATTATTTGTTTTCTGAGAACTTTATGCATATGTTTTGTGGTCCTTCCCTTCTGTTTCATTTATTTCAAGACATTTTATTAACTGAGATACTTCATGATGTATGTATACAGGTTTAAATGGAGGAATGTTAGCTGGAGAGCTGGTGGTCTATTTGTCATTCGCACCTCATTACTAACTGATGGCTGGTTAAGAAAACAGGCACCAATTAAAACATAAAATGCAGTAGTTTAAAACTAAAATAGACAATTAAGGATTAACCCCCCAAAAATATTGCTGTAGTAGTAAATAAATGGGTTCTAATTAAAAAAAACTAGTTAAAATGAAAGCCTGCAGCCACGGTGGACCTTATCTGAGAACTCCTGGTATAATAAATCTGACCCCAAGACAAGTAATTTCCAATGTACTAATTCTATGATTTCTAAAACAAATTGGCTGCACCAGTAATGAATTAGGGGTGTCGTATTAAAAGGGGTGAATACTTATTTCAATCAGTTATGTTGCGTTTTATATTTGTAATTAATTTAGACTATTTTGTAGAGATCTTTTATTACTTTGACATTAAACATTATTTTACTGTTCAAAAATGCCCAATTAACTTCGTTGTGATCTAATACAACAACATCATTTATATACCTGTATATATAGCACATTTTCATACAAATGATGTGGCTCAAAGTGCTTTACAGGATGAAGAAAGAGAAAAAAGACAAAATATATCAAAAATAAAATTAGGCAATACTAATTAACAAAGAATAAAAGTAAGGTCCAATGGCTGGGGTGGACAGAATGTTGTGTAACAGTAAAATGTGAAAAATTCCTAGGGGGTGAATACCTTTTTTAAACACAGTCTTTTGTTAAAATAAATAGCCATGGCAATAGATTTCCTTTTCAGCTTGAATTTGATATGACATATTAATAAAAACAATACATTTACAGTTTAATCTCATTCGTTCTTTTCTGCCTGTTTTAACATGGTGTCATGGGGAGGCCAGAACCTATTAAGAACCAACCCTGTTTGGATTGCCAGTCCATCAGACTTCAAAATCATTCATGATCTAACAGTTTACAATCACTAATGCTCATGTTTTGCATGTCTTCAGGATATTTATGAAAATCATATCTCTGGGATATTCAAACTCCACACAGGTCGTGACTGAACCAGATTTGTATCCATTCTTCTGGGCGTGTGAGGCAGCAGCCCAAACCACTTTGCCACCCTAGTTGCATTTTAGCATTGTAAAAATCCAACCAGCCTCATATTACTCATCTGTATGATTCACTCACTGTACAAGCTCTCTTCTAAGGGAACACAGCACAGTTCACAATGTGCTTTAACTTCAATGGCAATCAATTTGTAAATAACTGCCACAAGGGGTCAGTACTTTAATAGCAATCTATGGCAAAGCTCTCAGAAAACAGAATTGTATTTCCTAAAGCTTCTTTACTGTGAATCACATTCATTTGGATTTTACAGCCATTTACTTTGCAAACACACACATTTGAAATGTCACAGTTTATTCACATAAAGGTTAACATTTTAGAACTTTGCAACAATCACATATTTTTCAGTGTTAAAGTGGCAGTTTAGTCAAGTGTACCTAAAGGGCGTTTTACTGTGTTTGCTATTGAACTTGCACATTTGATATTCAAACACTTGTATATCATTTAATTATTAGTCTGATGAATATACCTGACCTACCTGAATAATCTACACTCCCTTTAGAAAGTGGAATTCCTGTCTTCAAAGAATTCAATGATGTGAGTTATGAGTAAGGAAGGGTCAGCCGCTGCCTGTTCCCTTGTAGCTGCCATTGAATGCTGTGCCTGTGTCTCATTTCATCAACATACGGCCAATTCTAGTTTAAATACTCATTTCAGAAAGCAGGGCAATAGAATGACTCACGGTGAATGTGACTTATATGTACTGGTCACTTTTGAATGTTAAACCTGAAAATATTAGATGCTAACATCATCTTTTTTCTGTGTGTGGAGCAGTGAAACAGAATGTTAAATAAGTGAGGGTTGTGAATTTCTTCTATGTTTTTACTTCCATATAGTTGTCTTAATGCAGAAGGTGCAATGTGTTTGCTCTGTGCAATAAAGCCACGAAATTTTTATCAGACACCCACAAAGAAGCATTTAGGCTTTACATAGTGAATACCAATTATTATTGGGTTTTTTTTGGTATGATTTTCTAGGGCAGTATAGTGGTGTAGTGGTTACTGCATCCTTCCTGGACTTAAATCCTGCATTGGTTGTTGTCTGTATGGAGTTTGCATGTCCTCCATTGTTTTGCTTGTGTTTTTCTCTACACACTCCAATCACCAATAGTGTGTGTGTTATGTTAATTAATGATTTTAATTTTGCCCTGAGTTGGTGCTTTTGTGAGTAGACCCTAAGATAGAATGGCACCCTCTCCAGGGTTATTTCCTACCATGCCCAGTGCTGTCACAGTAGGCTAAATTGGATTGTGTTAGTCTGAGATTTTTTTTAATAAAATCTTGAGGCTAACAGGCCACAGTGCTTTCTGGTAGCTCCAGATAACCAGTACACTGCCGATCCCAAATATGCATACCTTGTTTGCCTATGGACATAAGAACATAAGATATTTAACAAATGAGAGGAGACCATTCAGTCCATCAAGCCTGTTTGTTTAGCTAATAGCTATGCTGTCCCAATACACTGTGGACAAAAGTATTGGGATGCCTAACCATTACACCAACCGGACTTTAATGACCTTGTATTCAAATACATAGACTTTAATATGGAGTTCCCCCACCCCCGTTTGCAGCTATAACAGCTTCCACTCTTCTTGGAAGGCTCTCCCCACGATTTTGGAGTGTTTCTGTGGGAATATGTGCCCATTCATTCCGTAGACCATTTATGAGGTCAGGCACTAATGTTGGACAAGAAGCCCTGGCTCGCAATCTCTGTTCCAGTTCATCCCAAAGGTGATTGATGGAGTTGAGGTCAGGACTGTGTGCAGGCCAGTCAAGTTCTTCCACACCAAACTCATCCAACCATGTCTTTATGGACTTTGCTTTGTGCACTGGGGCACAGTCATACTGGAATAGAAAAGGGTCTTCCCCAAAGTGTTTACACAAAGTTGGAAGCATAGCATTGTCCAATATATCTTGAAATACTGAAGCATTAAGTTTGCCCTTCACTGGGGCCTAGCCCAAACCCTGACAAACAGCCCAACATCACTATCCCTCCTCCACCAAACTTCACAGTTGACATAATGCAGTCAGGCAGGTAACATTATCCTGGTATCTGCCAAACCTAGACTCACCCATCTGACTTCCAAATAAAGAAGCGTGATTTGTCACTCCATAGAACATGTTTCCACCACTCCATCCGACACTTGGCACTGGACCTGGTGATATGAGGCTTGTATGCAACTGCTCAGCCATGGAAACCCTTTCCATGAAGCTCCCACCGCACAGTTTTTGCACTTACATTAATGCCAGTGGAAGTTTGGAACTCTTCAGCTATGGAATCAACAGAGCGTTGGTGACTTTTATGCACCATGCACCTTAGCAGTCGTTGACCCCACTCTTTGGCTTTATGTGGTCTTCCACTTCCTGGCTAAGTTGCTGTTATTCCTCATCACTTCTGTGCACATGACAATAAACTTTGAACTTGAACTTTCCAATAGTTCCACTTACAGTTGACCATGGAATATCCAGCAGGGGAAAAATTGCACAAACTGTCTTATTGCAAAGGTGGCATCCTATCACAGTACCAAGCTTGTCACTAAGCTCTTCAGATCGACGCATTTTGTTTTACAAATGTTTGGAAATGGAGACTGTATGGCTAGGTGCTTGATTTTATACAACTGTGGCAATGGGTCTGATTGAAATACCTGAATTCAATAATTTAAATGAGTTTCCCAATACTTTTGTCCATATAGTGTATCTCATCCAGATACTTCTTAAAGGTTGTCAAAGTTTCTGCTTCAACTCCATGACTCGGTAGTTTGTTCCAGAGTACCACAACTCTTTGTGTAAAGAAGTGCTTCCTGCCTTCAGTCTTAAATGCACTTTCCCTTAATTTCCACTGATGTCCTCAAGTTCCTGATTCACCCTTACGCTGTAAGAGTTTTGCTGGATCTCCTTTATCAATTCCTGTGAGGATTTTAAATACCTGGCTTAAGTCCCCACTCGGTGTCCTCTGCTCAGGACTAAACAGGTTTAATTTTCTGGATCTGTTAGAGCACATGTTGTTAAATCCTGGGATGAACTAAAGTAATCTCCGTCCATACATGATTTTATAAAAGTATATCTGTCCTCACTAACACACATAGGATGACACAGATGTTACCTACACTGTGTATGCGTCTGTTGGAAAAAAAATCCTTGATTGGATCATGATGCCATGGGCTAGTGGATTAAATGCAAAACTGTAATGGCCAGTAAATGATTTTTGTTTTGAGCATAAATGCAGCATTCAAATGGTACAAAACACATTTTTGATGCTTAAAAGTAACCAACACAATGAACAGCATGGAAAGCATCTCTTCTGTGTTTGCTATTTTGCAATATGATTTTCTTCTGTGAAGGGAGACCAATCAGGGAATGAGAAGTTGAAATGAGCAGGATCCAGTCAGGAAAGGGCCATGTAATAAGCACAAACAGATCAGAGTGTGATTAGAGATTGCATTTTTAAAAGTCTACATTTTGACCTTTCTACATTGCAGTGCTGAGCTGGCATTTTCAGAAGTATACGGCTCTGGAGAACGTTTTTAAAAGTCTCAGTTTTTAGGGGTTAAAAAGTCAGGGTGGTGTGGACAAAAGGTGAAAGTGGAGACTAATGACTGTGTTTTTAAACAAAAACACAGTAGTCTGGATGTAACGGGAATTGAAGTAGATTAAAAATCGCATGTGTTAATGATGATCAACTGTGCTTAGAGATGAGACTGTCTTATCAGTATTGGAGAGACTGTGTGAATCAGAGCAGTTCTTCACATTGCCCATTTACACGTACAGCATACATATGGATGTGGGAGGAAAACCGGAGTACCTGGATGAAAGCCCAGAGAGGATATGCAAAGTCCAGGAAGACAACAAACAGATGTGAGATCTCATCTCAGGATGATAGATCCCTGATGCAGCAACACTAACTACAACCAGTGCACCTTAGGCCTAGTCTATTAGTGCGCCAAGCAACTGTTCGGTAGCTGACCCGTGCGGCTGGGTTTTTTCCCCCCATTATGATCTGTGCCCTAGGCGAATGCCTAATTGTTCTTAATAGTGGCATCGGCCCTGGCTACAACATATCATATGTATGAGTTTTTGATTGTGTTCAGTTTCTGATCAATATGTACAAGTTTAGGTTCCACATTGTCTATAAGATATAGGACATAGCCATAGAACTGGCAGGTCTCTGTCCTGCCTGCTGCAATACACTGCAGTGCTGAGTTACTTGTGTCTCTGTAGGCGGTGGTGGTGACTTTGTTGGAGATAAGGTACAGGTCGTAAGCTTCACAAGTATATATGAGTGTCAGTGAACAGCCAGACGTAGTACTGTGGACGTAGCTGGTAGTTAGTCAGCCATGTGTGTGAAGTTCCCTCATTGATGCGGTGTCTGAATAGGCTTTTACTTCTGCTACTCAAGGGAATGTGTTTTAGGTGAATTGGTAATTCCTTCTAGTAAAGATAAAAGTGAAAAATGAATATAATGCAAAATAGATTTTGGGTTGTTCCAAATCTTCATACTCTAAATGCCAGAGAAAGTAAAACTGATTGCATTTCAGCTTTACAAATTCAATCAAATTGCTAGCGTGTGTATCTCTGTGGATATTGAAGCCACATCAGGGCAGCATTTTTTTTTTGAAGAATATCACATTGATTTTGTGCCTGGGTGCGTCTGCTCCAGAAGTTTGGTTTGGGCTTAAGAGATCAGTAGGTGCACCTGTTTGACATTTAAGTGGAATTATCTGAAAACCAGTTGTGCAATTGTGAATGACCGCACTGTGTGCATTATTATTTAGGGTTGATTTAATTCTCATTTGTCAAAAAAATTCTTCAGACCCCACAATTTAGTACTAAATAAAATATTATGTTCTACCTCTGCCTTGAGGTTCCTCCAAGTTAGAAATGGCTGGCTCATTTATGATGATGATTTTATTTATTATAGAAAGTTTTGTTTGTACATAGTGCTAGGCACCCAAATAGTTCATATTTTAACTTTATTCAGGGCTCCATCAAAGGAATAATTTGCAGTGTCTGCAATAATTTAATTCTCCTCTTGATCAAGAAGCAAACAAATGTGAATACTCTTCTTACTGTTTGTTTCTGTGATTACTTTTTTCCTCTGTGCTTGTTTCATCTTCATGATGTTATAAAGAAATATTTCTTTATTTACACGGATATGCAGTTGATGAAGGATTTTAATTAAGGATTACAGTGTGTTTTGGCAACAGAGAGGGGCAAAGTGATAAGAGAATTAAATCATGTCAGAAATCAAAGATTATGCCAGACCAATCTACCAAGTGAACCTTTGTAAGAAAACACAATTAGCACTGTTTGTCATAAAATTAAACAAGAAGAAGCAATAACAAATAAATTGGCAGGTTTCAGGGTAAATGCTAAAACAGGCCGATGATGAAAGAAGTGTCAAATGTGTTTTTCAAAAGGATTTTGAACCCCTTGCTTTGTTTAAAATGTGGTTGTGTCCCTGATGTTTCAACTTATTTGGCAATTTCATCTTAACGGTTTCATGTTTAGTGAATAGAAGTATATTAAAATTAAAGTCAAGCCTTGTTTTACAGAAAAACATCTGGGGAATAAGATTTATGCAGCAAATATTGCATTTATATTAGATGGGGCTTGAGTCGATGTTATATCTCCGTTTATTGAGCTTGTAATAAGAAGCACTCTTGACTATTTGACATCAAATATAATGAAAGTAACATTTAGAGTACATTAAATGAATTTTTAAAATTTTATTATTATTATTGGAATATTCTACATCATTATACTCAAGTTGAAGGCATGCTGAAAATAAAAATAATTGGGTGATTTCATTACGTAAGCCTAAAGGTTTCATATTAGAAAGGACAATATCAATAAATGATAATATTGAAAACAGTCAAAACACACTCGACAGATGTTTAATCAGTACAATGAAGCCAAGCAAGACATGGCCTCACTTCCCTAAGTTATGATTTAAGTTTCTTTTGAGTCCAACAAAGAGGCATTTATTGGAAATATACAAAATTCACTTGAAAAATGTCTTCTCTTATTACTAATTGATAAAAAAAAAGAAGTACAACATTTAATCAACCATAGTCAAGGTTTTCTTCTCTAGGCAGTCTCTTAAGGAGAGTTCCAAGAGGTCTTAATTTAATCCATTCATTAATTCACTAAACCTAAACCTATATCTCCCATATCTAACGTGTATCTGCTTGAAAACATTTATGTGATATACAATTCAATTTATAATATTTATTGAACACGAAAAAATTATTTTGCAATGAACAGAAGCCAATCCAGGTAACATCGCACACAATTCAGGAGCTCATTCAAGACAGGTCACCGGTCCGTCGCCGCGTACGTGCACTGACCCTCCGCTCTCTCTTGTTGGAACCAAAGCAGAGTCACATTCGGACACTGGCCTTTCCTCTTTCGGGATGTGTGAGGAAAGGTTAGATACACCGAAAAATAGACACAGGAAAAGCATTGAAAAGCCACACAGATACATACAGTGTTGGTAACCAAAAGTCATTTGAATCAGGTCGAACAGAGCTAATCGCCATTGTGCCATTCCTGTCATTCAGCGTAATCTCCTTTCTTCTTTAGTTGTCGCTGTGTTAGGGTTACGTTGTTTTCTTTTTTCATTCATCTAGACGCTGTTTGATTTCACATTTACATCTTTCTTCTTCTTCTTTAGTAATAGTAGTGTTTTTGTTGTTCAAGTTCCCGTTTTTGTCAGTGTTGTTATTGTATAACACGCTTGTTATCTTAATTTACTATTAAAATATCGTGATTTACATTACATTTCAAATGACAATATTCTTTACATTTTCACTCTTCCCGTTTGTGCCACTTTTCTGATTAAATTACCCAGAGGTTATCTTATAAAAATGGTCTGTTAAGCATTTCACACCTATTTTGTAACCATTCTTTCTGATTTCGGCGTTACCTGTAGGTGATGGGTGTAACAGAGAAAGATGCAGAGGATAGGAAGATAGGAAAAAGATGATCCGCTATGGCAACCCCTAACGGGAAAGAAGAAGAAGAATTAAGATAATACACTCAAGGTCTTTCTCGAATGGATTTTACTCGTTTGTGCCGTTATATTTAACTCTGTCATTTTCGTCTTTTGTTATTTATTTTTAACTTATATTTTTCTGAGTTTTAAAACAAATTTAAAGTGATTTGAAACTGCCTCACTTGCGTTTCTCGAAATATATTCGGATGCATTTATAAAGAAGCACATTTGCTTTCCTAAAGCGTTTTCAAATAAATTTCTCAGACATCTGCTGTTTTTAAGAGATAAAAAGGTAAACCACTACTGCATTTCGCTGAGGAGTATTCGCTTGTTTCTGGCGATTGTGTAATTTGCCAAATGATAAGCCCACATTGCTTGCTTACTATATGAATTTCCCCTTAGATAAATAGATACTTTATTAATCCTATCTATCTATCTATCTATCTATCTATCTATCTATCTATCTATCTATCTATCTATCTATCTATCTATCTATCAAGTAAATAGATGATCAGTTTATTCAGTGACATATGAAACAGGACAATAGTAACAAAAAAGAAAATACATCCGAGCTGTACAGTTTATCAAAATATCATTGTATGTAAAGCGTAAACATGTGAGGCTTTGGACTTTGGACCTCAAGCCATGAGGTTGTGGGTTCATATCCCACTGCTGAAACTGTGTGACCTGAGAAAGTCAGCTTAAATGCTAACTGGGAACAAAAACAAAAGATACGTTACCAAATGTATCCCAAATGTTGTAAGTCGCCTTGGATAAAGGCGTAAGAAAAATAATAATAATAATAATAATAATAATTAATAATGATCTAAATCGCGACCACATTTAAATAGTAGCATCTTAATTTAATACTTTACTTGCATTCCTCTAAAATACGCAGTTACCCCCATGCCGAATGATTTGTAATTTGTGTCATTATGAATGAAATGCTTTACTATTTTATTAATTTTTCAAGCACCAGGAGTTCATTCAGTCACAAATTCAATCGTATACTTCATTAAGAAATTAACAAAATAATGGATTTTCTCCAAGACGGATTTTTTTCCTGCAAATGTAATCGTCCCGCGACAAACATTACAAATAATAAGAAATAATGACGAGCTCTCATTCGTACCTTGACACCTTCATCCACTTGATCACCACACTTTTTATTCGGCTACTTTTAGCAAATGCATTCAAGAATATGGTGCAGGTGCTTAATGGGGAATGCAATGACTCTTACAGTATGTGAGTGGAACTTATACAAAAGCCTTCAAAACTTTGTTTCTTAATTCCAGGCACAGCTACCGAATGTGTGAAGCGTACTTTAAATTTGTTTTCAAACCTGTTTAATCAAAGTGAGTATTACAGCAGCATCGAACGCAAAGAATAAATCACCTGTGAATGGCGCGCCAGTTCAATCACATTCGCACACTCATATATACAGGCTCAGTTTGAAGATATCAACTTATTAACATCACTACTACTACTACTAATTAATAATATCCAGCGGTTTAACATATTCACTTCAGTTTTGTTTGTGCACAGGGCTCTCGCTCTCTCTCTCTCTCTCTCTCTCGCTCCCGCTTCGCAATCCAAATCAAAATTCAAATTCAGAACAGCTTCTTTGGCAGGGTGATCAGTGTTCTGTATTTCTCATTCTTTCAGTAATCAATATACCACGGCCTAGTTAAAAGTGTTTTCTTAACTACAGACAAATGCAGAATTACGAATTTGGCCGCAATCGTTTCCGCAAAACGGATTGTTTGCGAGATCAAACGAGTTTTCAAAATAATTTTTGGAGTAAACTCGAAAGGTTGCACGCTCTCCGTACTAACGGTACGCTGCTCCTCACCCACCTCTTAGGATTGCTGCCTTCATCCAAATCCAACAGCAGGCTCTGATAGGACACCGGTGATTTATTTGAGCGAGTATACTTTTCTTCTTGTACTGATGTTTGATAACATAAGATAGCATTAGGATTTAAACAGAATGCCGTCTACGCACTAATATGTTGATTGGGGTCTTGTAGACTTTAGTTATGATAGTTACAAAAGATACGTTTATACACAGCTAGCCTTAAGTCCCAAAACAAACACCCAATACACAAGCGGGAACAAATAAAGGGCCGAGGTCGACAGAAGTGACACAACTTGTGATACACAGAGTTCTTTCCCTCACTAAGAACATTTTTTTTGTATCATACATACAATACATGAAGGAAACTAGGATGACGTTCAGTTTTTTTTGTTTTCTGTTATCAGTAAAGATTCCAGTGTTGTAGCCTGCAATCTATAGGTGTATAGGTAAAGAGTGTTTAAGGTATTACATGGACGATGGTGATCTACTTCACAACTTCCAATGTATTTAAGTGTGATTTGTCAAGTGGTTTTCTCAAAAAAAAAAAAAAAAAAATCCCCAGCCTGCGGGGGCACTTTTGGAAGTTCTTGTAAAGAAAATTAATTGAGAGGATATTGCATGACACTCGCTCCTACATGCCCAGGCTGACCTTCATTTCTCTAATGTTACTTTTGTATAAATTAACATAATTAGTCCTCTTGACATACAGGCGCAAAAATTAAACAGACTCATTTCTCATTTTAAACTTTCCACATCAAATAGACTCACGCTTTGCAATCTGAAAATATGCCATATATAAAATACAAAAGCGCATGCGTTTAAAACATTTTTTCTTAATTTAAAATTCACCTGCTAGAATGCACACTTAACACGTCATACACCATCGCGTTTTTGACAGTGCAAGATAATCTTTCTATATATAGCAGTAATTATCCATTGAAAATAGCCATCGCGTCATACACTATAATTAGCAAAGCCACTTACCGTTGAGATACAAGATTTCTATCATTTAAATATAAAATAAAGCGACAGCGGCTCTGTGGTTAACGCTTCTGCCTCGAAGCTCCTCTGCGGTCCATTTGTTGCCTACGTGGAGCGCACACATTCTCCCCGAGGTCGCGTATTTCTTTTTTTAAAAAAAGAGTATTGCGTTCTTCATTAATAATTACTGCTGAACTGTCTTACTTTGTGTTAACGAGTACGACTGTCCATTACTGGTTCCTTCAATTCGACCTAATATGCCGGTGTCGACTATAACTGGCTTCCTGTAACATTACATTAGAAAAACAGGTTTGAAAAGAAAAAACTAATTGCAAATTTAACACCTCAGTTTGGACGGTTTTACAGTTTAACAATATTACAATATTCAGTTATCATATTAAATATAGCCATCATCTCATCTTATAAATCCAAATTTAGGTTCTCGGAGTCGTAGCCTATCCCGACGGCGTTGGGCGAACATCCGCTCTGAACACATGGACCGTATTACATGATTAGATATTCCGGAGATAATTAAACTATCGGTCTTTTTAGGAAAACGGATGGATGTTTACAAATAAAATCTAAAATGAAATCTAACAAAATATTCATTATAGACATATACGTACTAAATGGTTGTATTTTTAATAAAGTTGATGACAAATTATAATTTAACCAGGACAACCAAATACGAAACACAAATGTAAATTTCAGAAATAGGCATTATTTTATGTTTAGACGGATTAAGATTACAAACACGTATCGGAGGCGTATTTGGAAACGGTTACAGCTATGACAAAATGCACAATACAGTATATCGTTTTGTAGTATAGTATTAAGTGAGATAGTTCTGAATAAGAATTTTAGCAATATACTTTTAAAGAAAACTCTACATTTGACATAACAAACAAACAGAACTGAGGGAAGTGCATTCTAAAAGCTTTGTTTACAATAATCTTTTATTTTGTGCAACAAATCTCCCACCGCTTTCAGACAGAATAGAATTTCTAGATTATAGCCTCTTCGTTTTTGCTTTATTCATTTTAAGGATATCAGATTTAAATACATGCACATTTTGTCAAATAACGTAAACGTTTATATACAAAATCGTACAAAAAAAAAAACTTTCTTTCCCGTTCCTTAAACATTGTTAGTTTATATATATTTATATGAAAAAAAAACCTCGCACTCAAATAAAGCATGCTTATTTTATTTGTAGTTCCTTTCTCTTTGAACTAGAGAAAATATTGCAGACAAAATATAAAATTCAAGATGATTTGGTAAAAATCTATGGACATTGTCTTTCCTGTGAATGGATCATGCATTTCCAGCGGTTTAAAACAGCCAACATACGATTGCTAAAGGCATCATGATAAACGTTTATATACAAATCACAAGTAATGACTTTCTTCAACAGTTTAAAGTGTCTTTGCCACGTGATCTTCTTATTTTTTATTGTTTAGTTGTCCCTCACCTTCTATTTTTTTTAGAGCGTTATACTGTAGAATTAATTATTCCTTAAAATTCCGGGATTAAAAAATACCGAGGCATTTTTTTCAGCTCCTGGGGTGTAAGAACGTAAATTTCAAGGTCTTCTGCCCACTGGGATGTCCATATAACAGACTTTTTCAAAACCGCTGTGTAAATTCATCAGTGAACACATACCACCCGCATAATCCAAAGAAAAATAAAGATTGCAACCAATCCAGTTTAGCTGTCTTTTCCCCAACGTTTAGGTCCGTATTTATCGAATGCTACACAGGGCTCAGTCTGTCAACTGTTGTACTGGCAGGCGTTGAGAGTAGAACCAGGGCTTTGCAAGCCGCTATATCCAAACGTGGGGTGCTGCTTCGATTTCAGTCTAAGGGTGGCTAAGCCGGAGTTGCAAGTGTCCCTGTAAACACTGTATGGGGAGCCCGGTGGCCCGTAGGGGCAAGCTGAAGACGACATGGCCGAATTAATCGTGCCTCCGCCGATGTTGTTTAAGTTACTGATGTTGTTCAAACCGGAGGCCGGCATACCAGGTACTGCAGTGTGAGCCATGCTGGATGGCATAGTCATCGAGGGTATGGAGGTCGGGGCCGAAAACATTGACTGCGAGGTTAACGGGCTCATGGAGTTAAAGAATGGAAAGTTTTTAGTGGTGAGTGGCGAGGGCGTCAGACCCTTGTTGGCCCAGTTGTTGTACGTGTAAGCGGGGTACATGTCTTCGTAGGGCTGCATGAGGCCGCTGAACTGGGGTAGATAGCTGTTTTTACACAGGTCCATTTGCTGGTTGCGTTCTCGCTTTCTCCATTTGGCTCTGCGGTTCTTGAACCAAACCTGCAATAACAGAAAACACACTGAAAGGGTTTTCTTCATAAAATAATACGTCTGTATTTTGGATTGCATAGTGAAAATTATACGATTTAAAGGAGAAAAACAAGGCCTACTGCTTCAAACAAATACGTATTTTACTTTCATATTTCGAATCTATCTATCTATCTATCTATCTATCTATCTATCTATCTATCTATCTATCTATCTATCTATCTATCTATCTATCTATCTATCTATCTATCTATCTTAGTGTTCTGAACAGCTTTATGCGCAAGCGCAAAGACGCATAAACGCACTATAGCCTGATTTAATTCTTACAATTATATGTACAGACATATAATGTATTATTTATGTGTGTGCTATATATGCACACACATGCTCTTATATTCCATGTATGCAGAATTTTCAAATGTGATACATATACGTAAAGTAATGCACATATTATTTAATAAAAATGTATACTAATACACAGTGAGTATTAATGTAACCGCAAAATTATCATGCGAGAATAATCTATTTTTCCTGCTCTTCCGGTATTTGTAGTGCTTATGGATATGTCATGCATAATCCAAACCCTTCCTGCCTTACACCATACCACATCGTTTCTTTACCAACACAATGCTTAGGGCTCCTGTCTTATTATGCTGCACAGAGACACTCGCTTCAAAAGGCTTCGACATTGTGAACGTTGGTCTCTTTGTGACTCCAATTTCAGCGCATATTTGCATAACAGGTGACACCTGGGTCAGTTATAGTTATTGGTGTATTTATCCTGAAACCATATATATGCTCCACAGCAAATCTAGTTAAAAATTACTGTTTTCTTTAGTCATCGCTAACACATTTACTATTCATAAACGAGGATAAACAAATTAATTCTTAAATATTTACAGCAAATCCGTGCATTACACTTACAAGAAATAAATTATAATAAACGAACAAATACATTTTAAATGTTTGAATAGGACGTATCAATCAATTTATGCTGAGAAGACAATTAATAAAATGCTGCCGCATTTGGGATACGTACATTAGAAATACAGACACATTTATGTCGCTTCCTCACTAAATAATTGGGAATTACTTACTTCAGTCAATTCGTTTTAACTAGGTTGCACTTTAAAGAAATTTTTTTTCAGCAGCAGGAGTAACCGCAGATGGTCTGTTTCGATGTTAGCCTTTATACTAAGACCCCCACCTTCTGACATGGAATTACTTATTCAGTGTTCTTTTGGTGAAATAATTGCAATCACTTTATTGAAGGCAATACTATCTAAATGACTGACTATCAAAAGCGTCTAATTTTTATAGTAATAGCGCAATGGTTTTGTGAGGCCTACTATCGAAAACAAACCTAACACCCTTAATCAGTTCGCTGTCATCTTGTAATCTGGTGGCAATTTTGAAGCCGCACCTTTGGAAGTACAAACAACGGAAATGACCGTGTCAGGCTTATTTGTTAAAGTGCAGTTGTCTGCATTCTGATGTCGACCAGACCAACTGTGTACATCCTGGTATCAATTTCATTTAAGATGACTTTTGAACGTTGAATAATTTAAGTGCAAATGTACTGAAGTAAGGCCGATGCATTCATACCCGAACCCGTGCCTCCGTAAGGTTGGTCCACACCGCGATCTCTTCTCTCGTACTCATGTCCGGATAACGATTTCTCTGGAAGGTTGCCTCGAGCTCCTGCAGCTGCTGGCTGGTGAAGTGAGTGCGTTGTCTCCTCTGCTTCTTTTTCTTACTCGGGTCTTCCACGTTCCCGTCATCACTTCTGTGTTCCACGCTCCTGTCCTTCTCTCCTGAATGAAGCATTAAAAACCGTTTTCATTGTAGCAGTGAAATGTGCAATACTTACTCACGTGGCAATATTGAAAATTATAATCAGAATTATACCAGAGAGCGTTAAAATTAATGCTTATTAAATTATTAATTGGAAAGTTATGTTTGGCAGGAAACGTATATATGTTCATACAGTATTTTTGTTATTAATTATAGGATTGCATGTTGTCTTATATGCTGTCCTACGTTAAATAAACTGTACAGGCCTAAAACTGTCCACAGTTTTCTAAGTAGATAGTTGCCGGCCCTTCTACATTTACTCGGTGTAATAAATTTTTACAACTCATCACAGCTCTCTCTAACAAGTAAAATATTATATAGTTTGAATATACTATTTATGTATATATTATTTATTACATTTTACATTTGTAGTGATTAGACCTTAAGTAATGGGTTAAGCGTTAGTCTGTAGGCCTGCACTAAACAGCAAGTCTGGCACAGAAAACGCTAAGAATTTTTTATATGGTAAGAAGAAAAAAAAAACAATATTTGGGTAAACATTTACTTTCAGGTGTGGTTTCTCTTAAATTAGCTCAAAAGGAAAAAGCATAAAAAAGCTACACATACACACGGACACAAACAAATATACATAAATTACTGTACACCCAAAACAGAACACATTACTTGGGTTTTTTTAACACTACTTCTGCTTGCATTTCTGTACATCTTGCCTGAAGAAGGGGCCTGAGTTGCCTCGAAAGCTTGCATATTGTAATCTTTTTAGTTAGCCAATAAAAGGTGTAATTTTGCTTGGCTTTTCTCTGTAATTCTTACATAATTTGTAAAACAAACGAATTTACGCAGAGCACCACATTATCTAATTTTCTTTTGACTAGACATATATTTCGATTACTGTTTATGCAACGCTTTTCACAATGCAATCAGTACTTCATGCAATTTTCTCTTTGCAAATATTTTTTTAAAAAAATCATAAAAACAAAGTCAGATTTAATATCACTAATGGATTCTTTTTCAGCATACATGTTTTTTTAAAGCAGCATCTTACTACGTTTTGTATAAATATACAACATTTATAATTCCAATCTGCAATGTTTTTACATTTCAAATAAAATTTCAGCAAATCTAATTCCCAAGGAGACAGAATGAGTCATGTTTAAGTAAGGCGTAACAGAAAAATCGCTTAATTCTATAAAATGCTTCTATAGGAAAGGTAATACAAGGGTAGGTCTAACTGATTGAGAATAATTGAATAAATAATTTAATTAAACAAGCCATGTTCACTTCTAAAAGTACAGATGCTGTTATGATGCACAATAATTATTGTGACTACAGAAACAGCAGTAAAATGTGCTGCTAAATCTGACTTTTGTTGCTTATCTGGAATGTAAATCATAAAGGACACCACTTTAAAACAGGCTTTAAGATCTCGCTATAGCGCATCTATTAGTCGCTTATAGTTCTGAATCATAAACGAAGCCTGGGTTGAGATCTTGTTACATGGCAGTAAGTGACTCATACGTGCACTATAGATAGCCCATATTCCAATCTTTTGTCATTGTGGCTTCGTACGTCGTACTAACGCCAAACACAACGTTTGTAGAAGTCTTGTTGGGACATGGGAGTAACTAACAGATAAACGTGGTCATCCCCAATTCTAAAGTTAGCGATTTTTGAAACATTGTTAGAATTTGTTGCCGTGCATTGTTGTTTAATGCACTCAAAGTAAGCGACTTTAAAATTATTCATCAGAGCTTTTCACGTGAACGATATATAGAGGTGAAGCTGAATCTACAGAGTTAATGACTGCTGTATTCTCCCATATAGTTCGTGAAATATGGTTGTGTCCCAGTAGTAGGCCTGCAAAAATATTGTGGGGATTTTGGATATTGCTCCAACTTCATGGATGTTAAAATAAATAGGATGACAATGTGTTTATTTACGACGTCATGCTTTCCCGAGGGTATGTAGTTGTGTTATGTTTAGATCATTCTGAATTTGAGATAAATTGAATGTTTTTTAGATTTACTGATCATTTTCTACTATACTATATTCATCTACCGAATATCCATGATTGCTACATTCAGTTGCAACATACATGTGTTGAATTCTATATCATAAAAGACAAAGTGTAATTTGTTAAGCGTTACAACCCAAACACTAAGCGTCCTTTAACATCGGGCTTTCTTGATGGCTACATACGTTAATGAGCAGGACGAGAGGCAGCGGCTTCTCGATTTTTGCTTTTCCTATATCGTCCTGACCTACCCAGTGATTTGGTCACCACTGTGGTTACACTACAAACTTGGCAATTACGCGAAAGCGGCATTTATCATGAAATAACGAAGCAGCCGGCGGTTACGTGCGATGGCTGGCACATCTGGCGTTTTTTCGCTCTTGATAACAGCGCTGTCGGTGGAGGCTGCGTACTCGGCTGATAGTCTGCCGCGGATCTCCCCCTTCTTTAAGTCGGAAAGATCTCCTGTAGTTTACTTACCTGCGATTTCAGCATCCGAGGATTCACTGCTCGATTGTTCGAGTGCTTCTCGGGTTGAGTCTGAAGGTCTCTGCAGGTGAAACGATGAGGCCATGTCCCGGGCCGGCGGGGGTCTGACCACTTCAGGTACTCTGTCCAAATTCATTCCGCCTTCAAAAGAATCAGTGCTATTAAAAGCTGGCGAGTCGGACGTACATCTTTATAACAACGGGGGAAATCCCTGTAGCCTCGGTAACATCGCCACGGTGAAATGTGCGCTCTGGCTGTGGCACGGATGTGTTTGTTTCCCCCTTCAAGTTTCCGCAAGGGTTACCTAAAACAAGTGGCTTCAAGTTTTGCTCTATCTAGTGGTGACCGCGTAGCGATGAGCTCCCTCCACCCCCTCCCCTGAAACGATTGGCGTAAACCTGAAGTACATGAAGTGTCTGCAGTCGAGCAGGTCCCACCCATTTAAAGTTGTGTCTATAAAGCCTCCCGAGTGCAAGGAGTCCCACCCACACGAACGGCTCGGCCTAAACCAGCCTTAGCAGCCAGGCGCTCGCGCCTCTTCGGGTACATAATGGGACGAGATCGCTTTACGTTTCTCTGGAATGACTGGATTAGCTATGTGCTATTTCATGAAATTTCCTGATGACTGAGAGACAGTTGTCAGCTGGGGGGACCCAAAAAACAGATTTGTTTAAGTTTCAGAATGAAAGCAAAACAGACGATGATCATCGTTTGGCACGGCGAGTCTGCTTATCCTTTCATTAATAAATGGGGTAAAGACACAAAGACTTCTTGACTACCTTGAGGCGTATTAACAAATGTGTAAAAGAAGTTTCATTTATGAAGATATCTGAAAATTCTTCAGGCTTCTAGCAAGTGGCAAACCGAGAGGTGTTAATATGTTATCGGTCTTCATTTATTTAGCATCAAACAGCTTTGTAGTTCTTGTCTCTTCATGACATCAGTTTTAACTCAACGCAGTATGTGGGAACTCCAGAGTATAACTTTCCTTTATATTTAGTACAATTATATAAAAGATGTCCACATATCCAGTCAACTTGAAATGACCTGGCTAAAGAGAATATTACGAGACTCTCTGCTTTCATACTGTCCCGGGAATATTACTGTGCGTTTAAATGGAAATACTTTGAAATCCTATAGACAAGAGCAGATGCCCTGAGATGTGCGTATTCGTGTTTATTAAGGACATATAAAGCATCATTTTGACGCTTATTACAGCTAATTCTTTTAATGAACTCAACACTGTATGCGATCCACCATACATATTCATACCATCTCAGTTTTTAATAACAAAGCAGTGATCGACTCTGGCTCTTTGTGACCTTATACACATTTTAAAATATATAATACTAAATTATACGTTTTACATTAAAGGGAACACTAAAAATAAAGTCTGAAATATACGTCTGTTAATGTGCGCTTCCCAGTTGAACATTTGTGTTTCGTTTTTCTAATTTGAACATTTATTTGTGAAATTTCTTTTTAAAATTATTTTCAACCATTTTATTTTTAACTATATTTTGGATGCACTCCAAAATATAGTTAAAGATAATTTTTTAAAAAGTAATTTTGAATCGACATGTGGCATGCGCGTCCTTGGCACTCAGTGAAAAGTTACAAAAGAAACAAAATCAGCAACGGAGACGTTCATGTACAGTAGCCACTCTCGCCTTTGAAGGAACTGAGGGACGACAAACATCATGGGCAGAATAAATGTCTCTCTCTCTCACATACACACACAAACATATATATATATATATATATATATATATATAAAATGTATGTATATACGGGGTGGGCAAAAGTGTAGGCTTACAATTGTGAATACACGAAACACACAGAGTTTATTCTTATATTATTATTTATTTATTAATTATGGCATTGTTTTCTTATTTGTCTTCTTCTTCTTAAAGCTATCAAGTTAATAAAGCTATTGTAATAATGATAACCTTCATGTCTTTTCCCATACGAACAGCTGTAAACCTACTTTTACCCACCCCTGTATATCTATGTGTGTGTATGTGTATATATATATATATATATAATATATATATATATGAAAGTTGTTAGGTGACTTTGAAATTGATCAGTGTGGATATGTGCTTGACTCTCGATTTGGTCCAATTTAGAACATAATAACGTAGGTATGTTGCCTTTATTGATACAATATATTTATATATGTGTATGCATATAACTTTTTTAATATCATGAGTGTTTTATTACTGGAGAAGAATTTATTTTATTACACATATTATTAATAATTTCCACCGACCTGCTGAAAAGCTTTCACTATCAGACTTAGGGCGGAATCCAAACTTTCCAAGAATGGCAAGCTAATAAAATAAACACTATGTGAGAACAAACATTAACAATACAACAGAATGATGGCATACGGCGTTTATGCAACATATGCATATACATAAGAAACATAACAATATAAATAAAAAGCAGTGAAACAGATTAGAAACAAAACGTTTCGGCCATTTTTTTTATTATCAATTGTGCAGCATATACATACACCCATAAATGTTAAAGAGGGTGTAAATTGGTAGTGTATTAGTAAATAACTTTGTGTCGTGCGATGAACTGTACAGGGACTGTCCGTTGCTGCCACGTTTGGCCCCCGCTTGCTAAACTGGATTAAGCAGATTAACGGAATGTGTGGATATATTTTTTTAACTTCTTAAGGCTCCTAAGGTTATTTGGCACGGGATGAGAGGATAATAAAAACTCCAGCTGATGCGAATTTTGGAAGAA
Source organism: Erpetoichthys calabaricus (assembly GCF_900747795.2). Lineage (NCBI taxonomy): Eukaryota > Metazoa > Chordata > Cladistia > Polypteriformes > Polypteridae > Erpetoichthys > Erpetoichthys calabaricus. The sequence continues at coordinate 27,826,617 of NC_041404.2, forward strand.
ATAAACCTCTGGGGGCCAACGGTCCTTCCAAAAGTTCAAGTACAGAAATCACTGAGCGTGAAACCTGCATTTCTACAATACATTGTTCTTTTAAAATTGGTTTGGGTAGCTCTGCTTTTAGGATTAGTCAATAGAGATATGTTTATTTAATCATAGAATTCTAATTGCAATGCTTTAAAAAAAAACAAACTGATGTGTTTTCTTTTATACTTCTGTAGGTTCCTTGCGCTTTGTCCATGTGGACATTGATGAATCAGGCGATATTAAATATCATACAATCCGATCTCATGTTCAAGAAGATATAGTGAAATAATGGTTTTGAACTGATAAGAGAGGATAACGAAGATTAAAACGTAAAAAAAAAACAAAAAAAAAAACCCTCGACTGATGGGAGAATTCAATTAAATTGAAAAACTAAATGCTGGTCAGATCTTAACACTTAATGTCATGCGAAATCTTTAAAATGTACACATTAATCACAGTACATCGCCTGGCATGATTTTCCATACCGGTTATTCTGCTACATTCATTTCCTAAACATCACGGTAATATTTTACTGAACAAGACGTCTTACGTTTAGCATTAAGTTGTTCTTCTGCCAAGGAGATAGAACCGTTGAGATCAGGGCAGTTTGGTTAGAACGGAATGTGCAAACTATTTTCACAAGTAAGGTGAGACAAGGTAACATGATATGGCACCATCAAGCTGATTTTCAATAAGTAAATAAATCAATACGAAATGAACATGACCTTTCTGTCACCGAAAAAGGGAGAATTGGTCTTTTAAAAAAGGAAGTTTAATTAGTGAGAGTAAATGCACGCGTGTTATTTTGTTTTAATGATTCTCATGAAGTTATAAGAGCAGGTCCAATAAGACAGGCGGCACATTTTTCGCCCTTATTTTCGTAATTTAACGGGTAAAATGTTTTTTTCGGTGCAATGTTTTTTAAATTCACGCGGGTCGTTATAATCTGACATCGTCGAACGACATATTGCCGTTAACGAAAATTACATGCTAAAATATTTGCCTTTTTTATTATTTGACTCTTTTGATCTCAACACTGTCGATGCAAAATAATGACCACGAATCTTTTAAATACGTAATGCAAGCAACAGGCAATTGAACTGAATGTTTTTTTAGACATACATGTCTGGAACTGCTAAATTACATGAGTGATACTCAAGCCTAGCTAGTCCCATTGGTTCGATTATGATGTCTTTCAGTAACTTGTAGTCTTATTCTGATTAATTATTTCTTTCTCGCTCTCTCGCCTTTCCCTCAATCTTTGTGTTTGTGTGTGTTTATTAACATGCATATTTATCCACAAGTCATTTTAAAGACTTTTTTATGCAGTGACAATGGCTTCAATAGTTGCCATTATAGCAGGTACGTGTTTGCGATTTGAAATGCTTTTAATTATCATTAACCATAGACTGAAAACAAAACCGAAAAAAGCCATTGTTTGAGTACATAGAGCAGTTATCATTTATCTCAAATTACCTGCTTGAGGTGATTTTGTCAAGCTGTACACAAGGGAGAGAAGAGGGGGTCTTCTTTAAGCCCTTAATAATCATTTGGATTAATTATCTGGTTTTATCAGACGGCAGGGACTAGGAGCTCATGGGATGGCGTCTTAAAACCTGACCACACCATCACTACGTAAGAATTCTTGCTTAAATTAGGTCGATATTGTGTATATAAGACAACATTGTCTATTCCATTGATTGACCTGCAGCTCCAGAAAATTATGTAATGTTTACTAGGACTGTTATATTTTACACATTGAAGTAATTTATACACTGTATTTTATAGCAATGTTTATTAAGCCTCCAAAGCTTAAGAATGTCACATGTCACAGACTGTTGGACTATAAGATTTGTATGAGTTCATCTGGGAGAATAAACAGTAAGAGTTACTTTAACACTTTCTGATTCCCCCTAGTGGATCAATAGGTTGCTTTAAAACCCGTCCACACAATTTCGATTGACGCACTATTCTCTACTAACGGTAGTCATACAAAAAACAAAAAAAGAGTAGAATTGATTTGAGCAGAAAATCAGGTATAAGGTAATTTATTAAGAGCGTATATTGTTAATTTCATTGACTGGTAAGATGCATGCCCTATCATAAACGTACCTTCATTTTATAACCCACGTCAAATTAAGTAAAGGATTCTCCTCAGTGTTATTGGACTATATGTATAGCAACAAAGACGATCTAGGACTGACCTCGTATGAAAAGAAGTTCATCTAAGACAACGGAAACTCTCATAAAAACCAAGAATGTCTAAATGTCAAACCCTGGCGCCTATTCTTCAATGATACACTTTAACTTTGAAGTCGGTGAAGATGAGGCACAGTGAACCGAACCTCATATCTTTTCTTTGAATCTGTCAAAAGGAAAATGTTCTCTTGAGTGTCTTTTCTGATCCCAGTATATAATTTCTGCAATCAATTATTCTCCCATGTCCTGCAACTGACCAAGTGAAGAAGGAAGATGCTTCACGCAGCACAATTTCTTAGCGGCTTTGACGTTTCCTCGTAACAGGGGATAGACGGGGTAATAAAGTGCAGATTAAAGCTCACAATGGCAATGCTAAAGTCCTGGTTTAGTGCTTTGACCAGATCGAGTGTCTTTAATAAACTGGTGCAGAGTATAATTATATCTATCTAAAATTTTGTAACCTGCGTATCCAGCTTATAGTTCCAGTGCCTGTCTCAGAAGCTTTGCACGAGAGATGGGAACCATTGCTGAGCAGGCCGACACTCTCGTCATTTACTCTTTTGGCAAAATGAATGTATGGCGCATCACCATTAGCGGTGTTAATTCGCACTAAAGCATAATAACTCATGCACTGAAGATCATTACTGCTTTTAGTATCAAGGATTAATGAATTCTCACAATATCACAGGTTGGGTGGACAAATAGTTGAAGGGACAGACTGTTTCGCAGAGGGATACCAGTTTGATTCCTTGCCTCTCATTTTGTGACTCTGAGCAATCTTCCAAAGCTGCCACTGCTTCAACTATACACATATGTAGAAACACTTTCAACAAGGTGGTCGGCGAGTTGTTTTGGTTTAACGAATCATCTAAACGAGTCTTCTTATTGTTCACCAAACTGTGCATAGGCCGTCACAAAATCAATTTATTAACGTTTGTATCTTAAACACTGAGGCGTTCTTTTTAATCAGTTATATCGAATAACACAATGTATGTGTTATCTAATGCTTAATTGGATTCGGATAAATATTCCATTTGCACCTGTTTATTAATTATCATTTATGTATGTATGTATGTATGTATGTATGTATGTATGTATGTATGTATGTATGTATGTATGTATGTATGTATTGTTTTGGTTGGGGAACTCAAAGTCTTAAAAGTTAAGACATCGATTTGGAACTGATGGTTGATTCTGCAGTATATGAATAAAGCGGTCCAGGTTTACAACCTTTTCAGACAGATTTTGAAATTTATATTTAATATAAAAGGCGTTCGACTCATTGGTGATTCCAACCATCTTTCAGTGTTCTGTGCCCGCTTATTCCCGATTAAGATTGAAGGAGTCGGACACGATAGCAGTCGGCCCTGTGTTAAACACCGAATCGTTGTTCATTTTCACATAACACCCTTCACATTTTGAAACACCAACTGTAAAGCGATTACTATTAATGCAAGCAGGTGTTTGATTTGAGGTTTTCCTTTTTGTTTGTTTGTTTGTTTGTTTGTTTCTTGACAATTGCAACATAGTGTTTGTCTTTTGCAGGGTCGCAGGTACACCAGTTCATTTCATGCACACTCATTGGCTCAATCTAAAGCGTTTCAGGAAATTAATAAGCAATTTTTTATATACATTTAAAGAAGTATCTGTTCATGAAATAGTAGCAAATGCATCACGGAATGAAACTATTCTACTGTGTATTACAAGAAGCGGCATAAAATACGCCATAAACATTTTAACTTCTCCAGAATGTTAACGAAAGCTGACATAATGTTTTACAATATTTTAGAGAGTTTTGTTGTCAACTTATTTTCAGTATTCTCTTAAAAAAAAACAGATTAAACATTTGCAATTTCATACAAGTCCAATATTGTACAGAACTGTAATTTAAGGTAATTTATATAATGAATAAAATCACAAAAAAGAAAAACAACTAATCAAAAGAAAAAAAAACCAAAAACATTTTAACAGATACTGATTTAAAATCTCAAAAGTACGCTCCTATCGGTGTTCTTTTTCTTTCTTTCTTTTCTTTTTTATCTTGTCATTATGGGTTAAAATGCAGATGGAATTATTTTGTGGGAACTTTGTCACCTAATCCTTTGCTCATTATGGTTACCTGTTTGTTATGTTTTAACAAGCTCGCACGAAAACGGGCTCATTTCATTCATTTATTACAGAGTTGTTCTGTGCAGGGCTCTGCTGTGGTGTGATGAAAATAAACTGTAGTATTCTTTGAGAGCTCGTGTATATTATTAATAACTCCTAATGCTTTATAATTTACTCGTACATTGTAGTGCTCCGGTTGTAAATGTAGCCTACCTAAAATGTAACGTGTTTTAAATTGCACCTAAAAACGGGGAGTGCATTTTATCAGGGAGTTTCATAACAACCTACACAGGTTACTTGAACATTGATCAGACAATAAGCGATCATAAACTAAATTGTAAGCCTAGAGTAAATAGGCTTATCTGTTCTGTCAACATGCGTTCGTTTGATATTATATTTGGTAGCTGAAATATTTAAAGGCAAATTAAGTGAGTTTGTTATATAAATGAATATGTTAAATGTATAAAATTAAAGACCGAGTATGGCAGCGTGGTGCAGTGGTTAACTCTACACACTTCCAGACTGCAGAACTCTGGATTACTTTATGGAGTTTACAGATTCTCTTAGTGTTCAGACGGGTCTTTACATGGACCTCCAGTTTTCCTGCCTTATTGACGTTCATGTATCAGATACGTTTAACTTATGAGGTTATAACTAAATGTCTGTATGCGTGTAACGGTGCTCTGTGGTAAACTGCTCCCCCATTCAAGGTTGATATGTGTCTTGCACCCAATGCTGCTGGCATACACTCTTAAAAATAAAGGTGCCAAAGTGGTTCTACACAACCATACCACAGGAAATCATTTTTGGATCCCAAAAGAACAATCTATATGAATGACCCAGAAAGAAATTTTGATTTAGATCCTTAACAGCTCCCAAAAATAACAAGGATAACAGATTTATAAAATACCACTGCCTTCCTGATTTTAAATGGACTCTTGCTGCATATAATAACTCAGGCTAAGTTCTGGTTTTCTTGATTTGTTAGTATCCTGTTAGGTATACATTAAAGATGCAGACAGGCAGTGTGGCACAGTGGTTAAGGTTTTGGGCTTCAAACATGGATGTTGTGGGTTGAAATGAAGCCACTGACGCTGTGTGACCCTGAGCAAGTCACTTCACCTGCCTGTGCTCCAACTGGAAAAGGCAAAGAAACATAACCAATTGTATCTCAAATGTTGTAGGTCGCCCTGTATAAAGGTGTCAGCCAAGAACATAAGATTTCTGTTTTGTCAGCACATTAGTAACCTATTTAAAGATTCCATTTCAAATGCAAAGAAGCCTCTCCATAATGAAATGGTTCTTTGTAAAGCAGTGGTTCATACGAGGAACCACACAGCCCTGTAAAGTGCCATTACAGAACCGTTACTTTCAAGAGTGTATAGGGTGAAACTCTAAAATTCAGCTAAGTGGGTTCAGTAAAATGATGGATGGAGGGATTCATAAAATATGTCTACCTTCATAGGATGTGGTAACCAGTTGAACAGCCATGTTGATTTGTACCTGTTTCGGTCACTATACTGTACGTTTTCCGAGCTGTGTAAACCTGCATGAGAGTTTTGCCAAAAATGTTATAGGTCAAAAGTAACATGATGAATTGTTCACATAATCAAGTTCTGGTCAACATCAAAACAAAAAATATAAGCTTCCGTAGCAAAAATGGAGTCCTTCCAAGATGCATGTCCCTTGCTCATCCAGATAACTACACAGTGTGTGCTGAAGGCAAAGGTGCAATGAGGGCTAGAGCCACTGGTTGGCAGCACTGAAGAGCACTTCTGGGTATGATTCTAGGTGACCTTTGACTTCTATGCCATATTTTTGTGTAACAAGGATTAAAAAATATCCTCAACAGTAGCCAGTTGCAACTTGTCATGGGTGCATTTTGGCAGGAGAGGAAAAATGATTAGATACTGGAAATAAAGTGGAAGCAAGAGGAAGAAAATAGCAGGATATAAAGAATCCGGAAAACAAAGAGTGTTTAATTAGGCCCAATGGGACGCCTGTGCTTTGTTTTGTTTGTTTATGTTCTGGTGTATCTTTTCTTCCTTTGCTTGTCTCTCTTTCTCCGTGCGTGTTTGTGTGAGCAATGCGCTTTTATCAGCCAGACGGCTCAGTTTTTGATTGTGTGCCCCAGCTGCCAAGAGGCCTGTCTGCTATGCTGTCTTTATGCTCTGTACTGCATGTAAGTGATATCACAAGAGTTATGCCAAGTGCACCCTCTGGGCTCTAACAAGAGCAATGGGAAAGGCACTACAAACTTATCACTATTATTGTTTTGTTCAGCTATAAAGGCATTCATAACGATTTTCAGCCATCCTTTCAGTTTTCTAATCCTGCTAAAAATAGGCAGGGAAGTAACAGAATTTGCATGGGTGTCTGTTTGCTACAGTCGTGCAGAGTGATGAAACAAAAGGAGCCTGGTGGCTTTCAAACTTGTTTTTATGAAGGAGAATTCAGGTGAAAACCTACAGATTGAACTATCTGCTTTAGAATATATTCAGGGTGTTTATAAGATTCTGTCAGAAAGTGAAAAATGATCATTTCATACAAAAATACATCCTTGGGAGTATAAAATGTACGTTTGGAATAGAAAAGAAAACATGTTAGATTTCTTTAAAAAAAATGTAAAGAGTTTGTTCAGTCATGTGATTTCTCCCAGCTTGTCCCTGCTTTGCAATTGTCTGGAGACCCTTTAAGGGTTTTGTAATAAACAAATCAACTTAACATACAGTAGGCAGCAGGGCCGGGTTAACCATGAAGCAAAATAAGTAAGAGCTTAGGGCATCAAGGGAAGTGGAGGCGCCACAGAAATTTTCCATTGCCGAAGATTTACCATGGACCATATGGTGCAAAACGGCAAATGGTGCACCTGAACCAGGTGCCACAAAAAGGGGCTCCCATATTGAATAAAATACTTACATATACATACATGCAATAATAAAAATATTAACAAAATAGTAATAAAAGAGGCTAATGATGCATATTAGTCTTGGGAATACAACAAAATGGCCCACCGAGGTTCATGTGATCGTTCTTGTGTTGGTCTTGTCAGCTGTCCCGTTCAGTCGTCCACTGAGAGTGAGTGCAGCTCATATATGAAGGGGCACCAAAATCTTTTAAGTGCTTAGGGCTTCTTAATCCGGCCCTGGTAGGCCATGTGTTGTAGTGATTAAGGACTTGGACTTCAAACCCTGAGGTTATGGGTTCAGTTCTACTACTGACACCGTATGACCATGAGCAAGTCACCTGCCTGTGCTCCATTTGGAAAAACAAAAGAAATACATCCAACTGTATCTCAATTGTTGTAAGTCGCCTTGGATAAAGGGGTCAGCCAAATGAGAAATAATAATAATAACATAAAAATGATTAATTAAGTATATTGTCTTGGGTAGAGTAACTCTTAGTAGTATACCAGCAAGAATATCTTAGATGTTAATGGTAGGTGGCACAATGGACGCTATTATACTTCGGTGGACGCTATAATACTTCAGTTCTTTGGAAAACTTGTGGTGCCATTTTCAACGCTGTCTTTTTCAGAGTGAACAGCTGTCCTACCGCAATACCAACTTGTCAGTTTTTGTGTAAAAGAGAATATGCTACTTGATATTTTTATCTATGTTCTGTATGAATTTTTATTTTGTTCCCAGGTAAATATGGATGAGTTGTGGTATATCATGACTAGAACATTTTTAAACAGTGGAACAATGAATGTTGCTTTGAAAAGATAATTTCTACTACTAAATTATAAATGGTACAATATACCAACATTTTCCTTTCTAAAGACAAATTTGTCTTGTGTTACTGAGGAAGTTCATTGTAAATGCTTTACAATCTCACAATAATTTCATTTTAATTAGTGAAAGCCAATATGGCCTCTTATTTGTCAAAGTCCTACTCCATATATCTTCACAGTGGCAAGGAGACATGATCAATGTTTGGTTAGTATGACATAAAGTGCAGGTTTCCTATTACCGGCAGTAAATCTGAGTAGTGTTTAAACAATTTATTATAAGTGGATACTAAATGATAATTTGAGTATGGCATTTTACATTTGAAATATTTGTATTTATTTTTATATAGCAAATGCCTGCATGTTGAGGTAATATATAATCAAAGAAAAATGTATGTTAACATGATACAGATTTTTACCACTGATGACCTACAAATATGTAAATAATTAGTTTCAGTCATCTAATTTCACTCTCAAGGTAATAACTAAAGTTTCTTGGATGTGTATGAAGGTAAATCATATGAATATGCACATTATAGTTTGTTATATGTATTGTATTTCTCGCCATCTTCTCATAGAATTCTGATGTCAAATAAGACATAAATGTCTTTGGCAACCCCCAAAATATTAATTTAGAATGCTGGAAAGCTATTGGCCTGCTTCCACAGGACCCTATAATTAATGTCTCTATTAAGTACACACTGCACTACGTAGCTTAAGGGGTCTGTTCTCAGGGTTACCTTTTAAGCATTGAACAGCTTGATTTACAACTTTTTGACTAAATGAATGCATTGCACCCCAGACCCAGAGGCAATTCCCAAAAACAGAAATGTCTGGGTTATAAAGGTAAATGCTTGGCAAAGGACAGGGTCATCTGACTTTTTCCATTTTCATGCAATTAAATGTAAATGTCCCTTGCAATCAAAGTGAAGCTGTCTAGCCAAAAACTATTTTGTGTTCACGTTGTGGAGTTTCATGTTAATATATTTCAGAAATGCACACACTCACACATACATAACATATTTACTAAACACAGTTTCAGCAAAAATCTATCTATCTATCTATCTATCTATCTATCTATCTATCTATCTATCTATCTATCTATCTATCTATCTATCTATCTATCTATCTATCTATGTCTAGCTAACAGCATTATGTTTGGATTACAATTCATTACTGGTTTGTAATTTGATTATTTCACAATATTTTGGTGGGTTTAAAGAACATTTTTATTTTCTTAATTCTTCAAGTCATTATTTTTTTATTAACAAGTTCATACCATTGAGGACTATACTATATGGGCCTACTTCTAACATGTATATGCACACAAGCACACATGCATGCAATTACATGTATATGTACAATAATATGTATTTGTTTGTGATACGGTTTTGCTATGTATACAGTATAAATCAATATATAACTTTGACTTTAGAAGGTATTGTTAGATGTGATTACATTGATTACACGCACAAACCATTCAGTAATCTTTTATATCGCCTCATTTCATGTTAAAATTTGAAGAAACAATGGCTACATTTTGGTCTAGCCTCTTTCATTGAAACGCGGACTAAGACGAATAATGAATCATTTTATAGAAGTGTGATAACAGAAATGTATTGAGCTGAACAGTCTGTTAGAAAAGAGCGCTGCGCCAATGTGCCAAAAACCCAGGCAGGTGAAATTGCAATTACCTGTATGACTTTAAAACCTTCATAGAACTTTTGTTCAAGTGAGAGTTGTGACGAGAAAGCTAAGTGCTGCAGAGAAAAATTAGACTACTGCAGAGTGAAAACGAATTGGTATCTTTGAGCACAATTACATTTAGTTGCATTTTAACACATCCTGAAGGTAAACAGCTCACTTGTTGCACATTCGATTCAAATTTGTTTTGCAGCATCCAATCTAAAATCTAAAAAGCACAAATGTAAGTTCAGAAAGTGGATAGCCTGCATTTGACAGTTCGTACATAAGGTACTGCTGATAGAAAGTGCATTATCTATAACCTAACATAATGTAAAATAACATAACAACGTCTCGATCCCGCCGAGACCCTAAGTTTGATTAAATGAACATCAGAATGGTATGTTATGTCGCTTTCTTAACATCTTAAAAAAAAAATCCAGAATGCAACCTTAACTTAATGAAAACCCATTATTTGTGTTTGAACTCCAACAAAAGCAAAACTCAAAAGAAATAGGGAGAAAAATGAAACACTGCTTGATTTTTGCTAAAAGAAAAAAAAAAAAGCTAAAGAACATCTGTTTTTTGTATTTGTTACCATCACCACAGTATGCACAATTTTAATAGCTGTAACCCAATATAACAGAGCATTTAGGAACTCGCTGGAAAGATGTTTTAAAAACATGTTTCATCGACAGGCCCAAGACACTTATTGTAACAGTCTCTCAAATATTAAAATGTTTTGATGAAGTCTCTTTGGAATTCCAAGATTTAATTGATCTATTTTGGAAACCAGAATATTTCACTACATAACTCCTTACATCCTAAAAGTTTAGTTTTTTTAAGGACTTTACATAATAATATACACCTTTTTATGCTCTGTGCTCCAGATATTTTTTCAACAAGAAAGAAAGAAAGAAAGAAAGAAAGAAAGAAAGAAAGAAAGAAAGAAAGAAAGAAAAAGAATTTTGTTGAATTTTGATTTGAACTTTATTAATCAATACTCAACAAGTCATGTACAATAACAAAAGTAAAGCAAACAAAGAAAACCCCGATTCACCCCCAAAAAACATTTAATTTATAAGAAAGAAAGAAAGAAAGAAAGAAAGAAAGAAAGAAAGAAAGAAAGAAAGAAAGAAAGAAAGGTTGGCTGTGACATGAGATATTGTTTTGGTGTTGGACGTTATTCTTCATAATAACAGCAACAGCTATTAATGGCAACATATAATCTGCTAATGGGGAAATATGTTCACAGTAGCACCTTTAAAAAAAGCACCACTTTCTTTTTGTGCTTGTCGGTTGCTTTCTTCACTCCTTACTCCTCCTTGCCTTGCAATGAATGAAGTACGCAGAATGACTTTTACGCCTTTAGAGCTAATTATTGCGTTAGCTATCTTCATCAACATTATAAATCCGTGAAAATGTGACCATTAAAAAATAAAGAACTAAAGAAAATTCATCACACAACGATGTCAGTTCTTTTAGTATAATTCACGGGTGTAATTTATTATTATTTTTATTAGTATTATTATTAGTAGTAGTAGTAGTAGTATTATTTTAGTAATGCTTTCTTTTAAAAAATACTTAGAACTCTTGTGTTGCAAGTGTTTCTTCGGTGCCCACACGACCTTCTCTCCATGAAGTGTCCCTCCATCAATCCGACTGTTGCCTGAGGGACGTTTTCCAGATGAGGATTCGTTAGAATTTTCCATCAAGGAACATAAAAAGGTTAGGCATTTTTGGTAGGTAACGTTTGTATGTTTCCACGTTACATTTTCTATACGGTACTATTAAGCAACACAATATGCAAATAAATACTGCATGTATTTCGTCAGCCTAAGCTGAAATGTATTTTAATGAAAGGCGTATTTTAGAACGCCATCCTCTTCTAAATTAAGTGGGAAAAATGAGACACAAAAGCGCGCACTATTGAGTAAAAGTTCTAGAAATTCAGTCAGCACAAGAATGAACAACGTTCGGAGTCTTCCAGGTTGGTTTGACGAAAATGTTAGCTACTTGAAAATTACCGAATCGTTTTGACAGACAGCTAAATGGACGTCTCTATGCAAATAAGTACTGCGACATACCGTTAATCTCTGATGGCTGCCGTGATGAACTTGTACTGATGAGGATGGGAGCTTGTGGTAGCGTTTAAATGAACGTAATCTCCGGAGGTCTTTAAGTGGTGCTCAGTGATAAAATGTGATTGCATTGTATTTAAGCCTATCTAGTGTTTAGAAAACCAAGATAAAAACGTCAACGAGCTTCAATACTTTTCACTTAAACTAAATGACCCACTGCACTTTACAGATACTCGGGTTAATTAACTTTATTTAGAACATAAAAGAATAAAAAATAAAAAAATGAATAAACAAAAAACAAAACAAGCTAGCTTCAAAATGAAGCCGACAAATTCTAGCGGTGATTCAGCAAAGCATTATGCTAAATCGAACAAAAATTACAAACTCTTTATAAATGTCATACCTAAGTAAATAGTTAGAAAAAGTACATTAATTTGGGCATATGTATTTAAAAAAATATCGTGATGTTTATTATTGCTAAGGGAAAAATATCCACTGAAGCGTTTAAATCGAAAAATAAAATTTGAACATTCACATCCGAACGGCCTGTACACAGAACAAGTTTAAAAAATGACCCCCCCCCCCCCCAAAAGAAAAGATCGCAAACTTTAAGAACATTTTAATGATACTGTAAATATGGTTGAAATTTTTTAAGTAAATTTAATAATTACCTCTCTACGCATTTCGGCCTATTATGCCAATGGAATTCAGTACTAATATGCTTATTTATTTTTACGTAAATATAATGTAACAATTATGTATGCATTTGAAAAGCAAATAATAGTTAAATATTTTATAAATAAATATATAGTATTATTTTTGTATAAAGTTAGTAAATTTAACAATGCTGGAAGCTCATAAAGGAACAACATAATCACACCAAATTAGTTAAGACAAGTACAACTTGCCAGGATGGTAGAGTAGTTTTTCTGTTAACATTTTAAGAACTTCAAAATACATTTTAGCGGTTCAACCATATAGAGATGCATACTTTTGCTGACTGAAATCTATCTATCTATCTATCTATCTATCTATCTATCTATCTATCTATCTATCTATCTATCTGCATTGTCTATGTTTTTGTGTTTAGTATTCAATAATTTTAAAATATAAGAGGATAAAAATATATTTTAAAGACAACTGTATTGGAACACAAATAAACAAATGTAGTCAAAAGTACGTAGTTCCTCAGTTTAATTGCTGGTTCATTTTTATGCCAAGCAGTAAGCCGTAATTAGGCAGTTTTGTAGTGTAAAATGTACTTTCTTGAATTTTCAGCGAAATCCATAAGCACCTCACTACTTGAGAAACGTTTCCCACAGAATAGGTATTGTTTTGTAGAGTTATATAAATCAGCCTTTATTTAGTATGGCCACTTTCACAACAGTCATCGCCATCACAAGGCACTTTAGAAGGTAAACAAGAATTCAGCATAAGGCCGGGAACCTCCCAAAAATAACAGGGAACTATTAGGAAAATAGAACTGAGCATGCAAGCATCTAAGAGTGTCACCAACACACGCCACAGGGCAGCAAATGTGCAGTACAGAGGAGAGCGCTGACAATCAGAAGGGACAGGCAGTTCGACTCAATAGGGCAGGTTTAGCTGTCAGACATCACGTTAGAGTGACCTGCTGCTTATTAACCCATTTCTTATCTGTGCCTCTTTGGAGTTTTGATTTGTTTGGTATTGCCAGGATTACTTTTGAAGTATATTTCAATTAATACAGGTTATGTGTTTGATATTTGCGACTCATAAACTGTTATCAAATACTTAAAATGTAAAATTTATTTGATCTTCTTCTTTTCCTATCCTAGTTTAACTATTTTGTTTTCTATATTACACAGATCAAATAAGAATCCACAGTTTTGATTTATGCATTTACCTTATTTTTACTGTGTTTATAAAACAGACTGGTAATTGTTTGTATAAAAACGAAATGATCATTTTTGTGTATACCTAAACCACAATGTGGTTCAACTACATTCAACTACAGCCTTTATTTGTTTTGTCCTGTACAGGTATAAAGCACAGTCCAGCGTAGTCCAAGCAATAGCTGACTGGACAGACGTTACACACCTGATTATTAAAGGAGTGAAGAAGACCTTCACACACCCAGACACCTCGTGGCCAAATTTCTTATTCGTTCCTTATGTCGTTTTTTGCAAAACTCCTCACAAAAAGCTAATACTGTAACTTGAAAATGTCATGGCATAAACCTGTTACTTCTTCCAGAGAGATTTTTCCAGTAAGCCCCCATCATAGCCAGTATCATAAAAGAAACGAAACGGCATGCACGCGATCATCTATTAAAACGGACACATTGTTATTTGACTTGCTGAAGCCCTTTGCTAAATGTGCTTCAACACCAATTTGAAATACTTCTGTTAGAGGAATATTTCATTAGTCACTACGAGTGTGTTTATTTATATAATGCTAAAAGTAATGCTACTGTACTTTCTATTGTTTTGAATATACAAAACTACTTGCCATAGCATTGCAATAAATAGTTTCAAATTTCCTGCACCCTGTACAGCATTCAAAGCAGCTTGTATCAAAAGCGGTGTAAACTGACTAATGGCTGTTTCAGAAAGTTACTCAAAATGTTAAACAGAGTGGAAACAAAGTGTAAAACTAGTTCTGATTATAATTCAATACTAGCAACACAATTTAGAGGTAAAAGATTTTTGATTTAGTAAAATGACAGAATCCTATATTTTTTACAAAGTACAGCTATGAGTCAAGCAGGTAAAATATCATGTGAGATAATAACTGTTTTCTAACAGGTATACCTAATAGTTCATTATGTGAGTGCTGGAAAATTCGGAAAACTGGGCCAAACTCACAATTCCACCTAAAAAAAACGAGTGTTTTTTTTTTGCTTTAAATAAGGTATTGTAAATAATATCTATCTATCTATCTATCTATCTATCTATCTATCTATCTATCTATCTATCTATCTATCTGTGTAAGCTGATTTCACCCTTCCATCACACGCAGTTACTACATAACGCCAACATTTTCGCCGTGCTGTCCAGTCTCTCTTTTTGATTGTTATTCCCTCAGACACCGTGTAGCTGAACCATCTTTTTTCATAGCAGTTGGGGTCTTGCTGTTACACGTTGATTAATCTAAATCAGCTGCTCTTGTGCATTCTAAACAGAGGAGCGTTTGGCATAATTAAGAATGAAGGCTTTTCAAATGCGGCCTGTCTTCTGTCTATTGTACAATGTAGCGTGTACGCAAAACACACTAGTTTGCTGTAGTCGTAGATGTCCTAAATATTTTTTCAGCGAATTGCTTCAGCGAGAAGTAGTTATTCTAATTCACTAAGCAGAACGTAATCTGCTTTCCGTTTTTATTTTATTCTGAAAAGATGTTTTTAATAACAAAAGCCTCGAATTTCAACAAATTTCTTTGCAGACATCCTAAACAACATAACTACCAGCGACACAACAACTTGTGACCGCCTGGTCCTTTCAAACGCCCACCAAGCTGTCATGGATGCCCAACTGTGGTGTGTTAGTGAAGTGAATGTCAGCGCACCACGCTGTCTGCCCTCTCTGCTCTGAGAGTTTACTCACGCATTGATTCTTTAATGTGCAGTTTCTGGAAAAAGAAATGTATAGGCAACAAATCATTTTTAATTGTATGAAAACTTTCATTAAATGTCATTCTTACCCGGATCAATGCAGGATGATAAATTCTTTGATAAATTAAGGTCCATTGTAAATACCTGTAATGTAAGAAAATTGATTTAAATGTCCATCGTTTTCTTTATTTTTTTAATGCTACATTTAATTAAATTTTAAATTGCCTTGCTTAATAATTGCATACATCATCTTACTATACATGCATATATTTAAAGCAAATTAAATTTGTATTCATAAAATAATAATAAAACAGTGGTTTACATTATTCTGTGGGCAGTTGTAGAAAATACAATAATAGGCAGAGGTTACATAAAATATTTAGCATGTAAAAAAAACCCGATTAATTTCGTGTAGCTTTAGTGTAAAAATTACTTCGTCTTATACAGCTCTCGGAGGACCCCTTTTAATCATATGGGTGTTTCAGCAAACATTTGTTTTATTTACACTTACTTTAACTTTTGGGCTTCAGTTTAAAGCCCAACGGCCTGTGTTTACCTAACATAATATATTCGTCTAACCTTTCTTATCTTTTGGAATCCCTTTGCTTGTTTTATGTTGATAATAAATCGTCACGATGCTGCGTTCCGGCTCCTTGTCTGGAGCTAAGCAACGCGATCTTTTGTCAAAGCAGGAATTGCCATTTTTTTCCATTCTTTTCAACAGCCACTAACATTCAACCATTAACATCAGAATCGTGTAATATTTAAGGTTTACAAAATGTATATTTTATAGACATTTTACGTCACTATCGTGCAGTTTCGTAGCTTTACAAAATACAAAGGTCCAGCATGTAAACGATTAGTATTTACATGTGAACCACGGTTAGCATTTTCCGCAAGGCGCTATAACGAGAAAATATGCTCTCACATTTTGCCATTACATTTATATATCCAGCTGTGCATTAATAAAACAATACCCATGGCTTATCTTCGAAAACGCGAGACATTCGTAGGTATAACTGCAATGTTTTCATTATAAAGTATTCTACAGAAGGGATTCAAAAAGACGTCACGTCACGTACGCTCTAAATACGATATCTTTTATTTAGTTTTCGAAACGCACAATTCCTTTTGGCTTTTGATGTGCAAATCGCATAAGAGATGAAGCGAAATAGAGACTCCAGCTACTGCGCCGGCTCTCTGCCTTTTAGTGTCTTAAAATGCGCTTGTGGAATTACCTTTTCATAAACTGAAGCCATCTGCTTGTGACTTGAGTTAGACTGTTTTTGTTTTATTAAAAATGAACACGGATTAGTTTAATAATAAATGTGTTTTATGAAATTACGTGTATTTAAAAAATAAAGTTGTGAGCAATGAAATTGTCCAAGAAAAAATAATGGTAACCTTGAACAAATGCAATACAAAATAAAAGATACTAATATTTTTGAAGTATTATTTCATATATTTTTCATCATAGGGACGTGCACAAGCTGATGGATGTGTGATTATGTAGAGAAGGTTGTGGCAGAGGCTGTATTTTTAAAACTTCATTCAGATGAGTCCTCACGATTATTTAATTAGCTTTTTCTCGGAAATAAATCATGCAAAATACGAATATTTTCTGTTCGGAGCAAGTATACACCGGTGTATATCCCCAAAGTCTATCTAGAAGCATTCTTCGACCAACACACTTAAAACAGTATAGGATAATTTGTGTACTTACCCTTAGTTTTCACTTGACGTTAAATCAAAATATCATTAATCTTTTCCCCATTCGGATTTAAATAGATCCAACGATAAGCTTGCAGTTTGTAGCAGGGCACTCTGATCTGTGATTCGGTCTGTTTTTGCAGCTCCAGGTTTTCTTTGGGAGCACCGTGGTGACGTCAAGCACTCCCGACTGTCAATCAGAGCCGCGCGTGGAGGTGCGGGGCTTCATCCCGTCCGCTTAATTATCCAAGTCGACCATTACATCAGCTTCCAGACGTATTATTAATATGGCAGTTCCCACAGCAGAAAAAAAGGTGTACAAAACAAGGGTTGTTTGAGGGACCAGCTCTCTGTGGACTCACTGATATACGCGCGCACTTAATTATATTACATATTATAATCTCTGTTCTCATTTGATCACTTTTGTATGGTGACGAAACGCAGTCTGTTAAACAAAGTGCTTAGTATACATCACTTTTTGAGACATCCATCCTTATTCGAACCTTCTGACTCCATTTTAGGATCGAGGTGAACGGAGGCCTGTTCCAGTGGTGTCTAGTGCAAGGAAGAAACACATCCTATAGTAGTCTGAAGCCCACAACGAGGGAGCGACGTTAAATTTACTGTTTCACCTATTAACATGCATATTGGGTGAAAACGAGAGAAAACTGAGCGCATTGAAGATTCGAGAACAATCGCCTGGAGCTTTAGGACAACCGCGCTAACCACTGTGCCACCATGCCATTCCAGAGAAGTGTTATTGATGATTGTTGCAGCGCGAACTTTTCCCCTGGATGTTAACGAGTAATGTTGAAATGCGATCGAAAAATACTGATAGGAGAATCTGAATTAAACAAGCTAACCAAATTCAAAGTAAGTCTCCTCTTTAGGCAGCGTGACGCTACTGTCTTGATCATATTTGAATTTAAATCCTTGTAGCGCAGTCACTGGGGATTTATGGATTTCGAGAAAACCATTGGTAGCGCTGGTACTCGGCGCATCAGTGCACCCATCATCAGCTTCTGTCCAGTGAGCAGATTATTTATCACCCGAGTGAATAACAAATATTTATAAAAGTATCGTACAGTAAAAAAAAATAATTATGTGGAATCGACGGCAGAACGGCCAGGTGTAAGAGTAAAGTCTGTCCAAAAGAAAAACATTGATCCGTGACGTTTTGGCTAGGAACTCGTTCTTTAAATCGTCAGTAAAAAGAATATACTTACCAAGAATCATTTATTCTTTGCGTTTATTGTTTTACTTGGCAAACGTATTACTTTGTTTAACGCAGAACATAAATCATTCCTATAACAAAAGACCAAGTAATAATTACGTGAAAAATCTTTCAAAAGATAAAGTGGATATATCCTAGATATTACCTTAGTTGGCGAAGAACCAGAATTTAAACAAGCATCATTCTGTATTTAAAACGCCTGTCGAGATAAGCTCCAGCTCCCTGCGACAAGATCAATCTGGATTTAAACCATTTCGACCGTGGACACAATTTTGGAAGTCATCAATTATCGTAGGCGTGTTAACTCCATTAATCTAATGACGTTAATTCCATTATTTCATTTGTAAAATTATTCATAATTATATGATTCGTGCATTGCGACCGTCATTTAGAGAAGAAATTGTAGCTTTTCGAATGTTAATATATTTTATGTGCCTGTCTGTACTGATGCTTGGCTTGAGAAGGAGGTTTTAAAACTCGAAGGAAATGACTCTCTGAATAAACTAAAATAAAACTATAAATGAGTTTATATCATGATAAATTGTGTCAGATACATACAATGATTTGTTTCGCTTTACAGGTGGAAAAGATTTTTCCCATACTCCATCCATCTTCTTTTTAATTCACTAATCCAAATAACAGGTCGCCGGAGCCGATCCTGACAGCATCGGGCGCGCTGTATGGCCCTTGACCAGCGCATGACAGGAGGCGTTCACGTCGGCGCGACACGCACTCATACTGCGGCAGTTTAATAACGAAGAGGGCTGCAGCACAAACATTTGTTCAACGATAAAACAGTCATTTTTAGCATCTCCTGTTAACTTACGCTAACGATCAAAAATAATTCGGCTAACAACTGGAATTACTGTAGCTGGTTTCGGAAAAGGATGAATACAATTTAACTAAACAGTCAATCGGTTCAATTTAAAAATTTCTTTTTAAGTCATGAGATCATTTTTATACGTGTCAAATTTTTAAATAGTAATTACCAAAAAGAAATCAAAATTAATAGATCACACAGATATTCCGTATCTGAACAAGAAGAATGAATTGCAAGATTATTGTTTGCAACTGGTGTAACAGGAAAAGTTCATTAGGAAGGAAAACTTAGAAAAAAAGAAAAGAAATCATACAAACCTGAGAGACCCAATTAACATCACACTGGATATGTAGACATTTTGTAAGAAAAGGAAAAAATCATTGCAGGAGGATGTTGTATGTTAGTGAAACAGTTTTCAATTGACATCTGACCTATGATGTATAAATTATACAGAAGTGATGCTCAGTGGTTGTCCTTTGTATACCCTGGCGGAGTTAAAAGGTTTCAAGTGAGTTCACCCTAAAGGAAAGAGAGTCGCTCATTTTGTCAGGGCAGAGTATGTGTGCTCTTTAGCAAGGTGAACAAGTAATTGATGGCTTTTAATGGCTTTGAGAGTTCATTTCTTCAGTTTCTGGAGTATACTGAGGTTATTTTCATTAATGTTTCTGTTTTCTTCTCCTGCATCCACAACTAGCAAACATAAAGAGGACTGACATCAAATAATGCTTATGCTTTGTACAGCTGATGACAGTCCTTGACTTAGTTCAAAATGTGAAAAATCAAAAATATATAAACACGTTTATTTATATGTTCTTGAAATACAGTACACAATGTAAGTAGACATTCATCAGTGTGAGTGATCCAAGTCTTTAGAGAAGAAGGTTATGTAAAAATGAATCAGAATAACTTTGAATACAGAGCACACTGCAAATAAAACATCCAGAATTAAATATAATGAGTGTATCAGTAATTTGTTTGGCTGTGTGTTTTGCAGAAGTGAGTGTTGCAGTTTCATGACTCAAGCATTTTAGGTTTGAAGGCCATGCCCGGCTGTTGTTGTGGTCATGGAGGTTGTGTGTTCTCCCCATGTTTTTTGGTGGTACTTCAGTTTTCCTCCCACATCGTTAATGATGTGGGTGTCAGGATAGCTGGCTGTTTGCACTAGCTCTTTAGGGGTGTGTGTGTGTGTGTGTGTGTGTGTAGGTGGGCTCTCACACACAAGGCTGGTGGAGTTCTGCCTTGAACCCAGTTTTTTGGGATAGGCTCCAATTTCCCCCCACCACCGTGAATTGGATTTTGCTGGTTTGAGAATGTCAAGTCATATAATTTATACTTTCAGATAAATCTGACAAAACATTTTACTATTTAATTCCTATAAAATTATTACAGGAAATATTTTTTATAACAATATTGGATTTAACAAGAACATGGTACAGGTAAGACATAATATATTTATTAATATTTCTTTTTTTTTTTTAGCTTAGACCAATTCGGGTTCAGAAATGCAATAGCAAATGTTTTGAATAATTAGTGAGCGAGTAGGGGTAAGATGTCTTTGTTTTGCTGATTCCAAGAAGACTTTTGACAAGGTAAATTGGATCAAACTGATGAAAATGTACAGGAAGAGATTGGAAAGATGGACAGTTGATATCAGCTCAATATAGGGGTAAGATAGCAAGGGTAAGACTTGATGATGAAGCAGCAGGTCCTTGTAATTTTGGAAGAGGAGTTAGGCAGGGTCATCTTACTTCACCACCACTTTCCAATGTTTATGCAGAAGCAATTGAGAGACACACTCTAGAGAAGGCATAATGTTTGGTGGAGAAATGATGAAAGCTAACAAATTTACAAATGTCTAAATAATAACAAGTACAAGAATTGAGTGGCAAACTATGCTTCTCCTCTTCAATACCACAATGGGTATTCTGAATAAAAATGAGCATAAAGAAGATGAGGATGGCACAGTAGTGCATGGTAGCAGTGCTGCCTTGCAGCAAAGAAACCAGAGTTTGTGTCCCACATCCTCCGTGTGTGGAGTTTGCATGTTCTTCCCATGTCTGAGAGATGTCAGTAGGTTTCCTCCAACTGTTCAAAGACATTCAGGCTAGGTGAATTGTCCTGTGTGTGTGTGTGTGTGGTTACCCTGCGATGGACTGGCACCCTGTCCAGGATTTTTCTTGCCTTGTGCCCTATTCTACCTATAATATGCTCCTGCACCCCCCACAACCCCAGTCTGGATTAAGTGGGTTAGAAAACGATATGACATAAAGAAGATGAATAATATGGTGGATTGCAAGTAAGAGTTAACAAAACAGTATGAACAAATGAACCAGTTTAAATATCTTGGAAGCACAATCACCAAAATGAAGTTAAAGAAGAAGTTAAATCAAGAATTTCAATAACCAAAAATGTGTTCAACAATTAAAATGTACTTGTCAACAATGGAATGACGGGAGAAGTGAAAAGCGAATGATAAAAGCACAAGTGTGGAATATTTTACTTCATGGAGCAGAGAGCTGGATGGTATGGAAAGAAGACAGTAAATGTTTGGAAGCATGTGGAATACGGTTTTGGTGACAATTGGAGAGAATAAGATGGACGGAAGGACTAAGAAATGAGGAAGTGCTCAGAAGAGTACGTGAGGAAAGAACATGGCTGATAGATGTATTAAGCTATGACAGTCTCCAAAGAAAGGATATTAGAGGGGAGAAAGTCACTTGAAATAAAGAGAATGACTCTACTGGACAATACTAAAGAGAATGCCATGTAACATGGTGTGAAAGGAAGGTGCAAGATAATTGGCATTTTGTTATCACAGTCCTCCTGTACGCGGGAAGCTAATGATGATGAAGATTTGTTCTGTCAGCTCCTGAACATTAAGACTCAGTGGGTTTAGTATTATTTAAATGAAAGTATGCATTTATCCGTAGCATTTATCAGTTCACAACATAAGCATAGTATGTTATAATTAAGATTAACATTACCAGCATTTTCAATAGTGAACACTAGCCTGTACTGCTGTTCTTCCTGCTCCATAGATACGAGTTAAATGTTCATGCCAGTTACTGCCTGAATACAATTTGCATGTGCTTCTCACCTCTGTGTGGATTTTCTTTGGGTTGTCTTGTTAGTCCCACTATGACCAGTGCAATGGATTGGCCACCCATCCATAACTAAATTCAAATCAAGGTGTATTTGGGCTTAGAATGATAAAAGTATTTTTTTTTTTTTGCTGGTGTACAAACATCAAACATGCAGTGATTTAATAGTTAATGGCACAAAATAAACAGAAGTCATTCATAAAAAACACAAAACCAAAAAATATCAGGTGTACTGACAGTTCATAATACACACATGATAAAAGAAAGTTACTACCATTTTGGTCAATGTGCTCCTCACATTTGAGGGAGCAAGACTGGACTCCTGCTTTGTGTCTGGTGTTGCCACTTTAGGCCCTGCAGACTCATTGCTATGTCTGATTGAGTCTGGCTCTTTTTATTTTTTACACAACAGATGTACAGATTAACACCAACACTATGCACCATGATACAAAGGGAAGAAGCCTTTCAAGACACAGTGAGGGTCTTGAGAAGGGGAATGTAAACGAGGAGATTTCTCAATCAATTTAAGTGTCTTAGCACATGCGTTAATGGAAGCCAGAATCCAGCTTACATCACCTTAGAGATTATGAATAGTCAGGTGATAAGACTGAAGCTTCATGAAGAGGAACGTGTGTATCGCAAGTCATAAGGAAACCCTTGTGAAGTATTAAATATCACAAGAAATCAAAACAGTCATTCTCAAGTATTGTTTAAAACATCTTGGTGAACATTCAAGTGTTCAGAAAAGCAAGAGGTCACTTGTGATGTGGTTATGACATGCGTTTGAGACCGTGATCCTGCACCTTTGTTCTAAATCTGGTGTCTTTGTCTAAAATTCACATTAACACTCAATTTCCACAAATGACAACGCCATCCTTTGGATAGAATGGTTTGCTTGCAGAAGTTAAACCAGCACCAACTAACTTTAAAAACATCCATCCATTCATCCATCCCTCCCTATCCTGATTAGGGTCACACGGAAGCTGTCGCCTATCCCAGCAAGCACTGGGTGCAAGGCAGGAACAATCCCTAGATAGGGCAACAGTCCATCATAGGGTAAACCCACACAAACACACTCATCAGAGGTCAATTCGGCAATGCCAAATTCACCTAAAATTCACGTGTTTGGACTGTGGGAGGAAACCTGGAGCACTCAAAGAAAACACATGTGGACACTTCCTCATACCCTCTTCATGGGCCACTGTGTTGCTCACCCAGAATTACACCAGTATTATCAAATTTGCTGATGATAGCGCAGTTATTGGACCAATTACTGGGAGAGACGAGACAAGCCTACAGGAGGGAGGTGGTTAACCTGTAACGTGGTGCCAGGACAACAATCTCTCCATAAATGTTAGTAAAAACAAGTGAGATGATTGTAGACCCATGAAAAAGAAAGGAGCAGCACACATCACTGAGCATCAGCGAGGTGGAGAGAGAAAAACCCTTTGAATTTCTGTTCTTTTATATTAGTCAGAATCTTAGCTGGTCCCACTGGTAAAGAAAACTCAACATATTTTAGCTTCCTATGAAGGCAAAACAAATTTGGCACGCCAACCAGAATGCCTGATAGCTTTAACAGGGGTGCTATTGAGAGCATTCTTACCAAAGCTCTGACTAATTACGGTCTGGTTGCTAACTGATCTGCACAAGATTGCATGGTCAGGACTCTCCAAATCATTTTTTAGAAATAGCTCTTCCATCTCTGGAGGATATTCGTAATGCCAGAGTTACCAGGAGGGCTCATGGAATTCTAAAGGCAAACACCAATCCGGACACAGTCTGGGTGTGGAAGGACAGGAACATTACATGGCCACAGGGAGAATGTGTAAAGTCAGCACAGATCCTGGACCTGAGAGTTGTCAGAGTTGACCACTGTGCCACTAATTGCCCAGTCAGGAAACAATATGATAAAGTTATTATTGTGGGAAAGAAGATTCTTATCCATCCATTTTCCAACCCGCTGAATCCGAACACAGGGTCACGGGGGTCTGCTGGAGCCAATCCCAGCCAACACAGGGCACAAGGCAGGAACCAATCCCGGGCAGGGTGCCAATCCACCGCAGGACACACACAAACACACCCACACACCAAGCACACACTAGGGCCAATTTAGAATCGCCAATGAAGATTCTTATAATGTTAGAAAAGTTTACTTAGCAGAAAATATGCAGAAAAGTTTAGCAATTTCAGAGAAAATGCATCATTCTTCAGGGCCTTTGATGATAACTGTATTAGTCCTTCATCTGTCCTTTTTTCTATTTTTATTATGACTGATCTGTGAGAGACTAAAATATTGCTTGAGTAGTCTGGGATATTTCATAATATACTGTAGTACTTGATATGATTGCACTGTGAGGTTAAAGGTTGTCCGTCATTTTGAAAACAGTAATCAATCTCACCATTTGTGGATAAAACAGGTAAACATTTTAACCGTGAGTGAAACTGAGCAACTCATGTCTGTAAACGTTCATTTAGATGTTTACTCCAAGTAGAAAAAGAGCTCTGGGCAGTTAAGCCAACATTATTTTTCCAATCTTGTTATCTGAATCACTTTTGTGCAGTTAAACAAGAATTACGACAAAGCCCTTTGAACCTATATTTTGATGGTCTTGCCATTTTGAGTGTTGGTGGTTGGTATGTCACCTGGATGATAAGCCCAAATTCTCAGTCCTTGATTTAGTAAGTGAATGTTATTCTTTTTTCCGAGGGAATTGAAAACGTCTGTTTTCTCACGCTACTGTAAATAACTGAGTGGAGTGACAAAGGAAGAGATACTGGAGAAATTCCAGTGTTATGGATCATAGAAAGTACAGCTTTTTTAAAGAAAATTAGGTGCTGGTGCAGAGAGTACTATTGCTGCCTCATAGCTCTGAAGTCATTGTGAACTTTGCACGTTGCCCATGTGGGATTTTTTACCCCAGGTACTCCTGTTTGCTCTGATTTGAAAATGCCCTAAGTTACATTGGCATCCCTTCCATTACTGGCCCCTTCTTGCGCTGGTAATGCTCCCATGATAGGCTCTGGCCACTGTGGATCTTTATTTCATTATATGTAGCCACAGAAAATGAAAAAAATTATAATAATAAAGTTTTTTTTCAACTACCAGAATGATGTTTAAAATGATACATTTCCTTTGAAGAAATATCAACATACGTTATAACATACACAATCTGCTTTATATAAAAAACTCCTGTTTTCAAAGGACATAAGGTCCTGGATATTAGAATTTGCATAACAACAACAACAACAACATTTATTTATATAGCACATTTTTATACAAAAAGTAGCTCAAAGTGCTTTACATAATGAAGAGAAGAAAAATAAAAGACAAAATAAGAAATTAAAATAAGACAACATTAGTTAACATAGAAAGGAGTAAGGTCTGATGGCCAGGGTGGACAGAAAAAACAAAAAAAAAACTCCAGAAGGCTGGAGAAAAAAATAAAATCTGTAGGGGTTCCAGGCCACGAGACCGCCCAGTCCCCTCTGGGCATTCTACCTAACATAAATGAAATAGTCCTCTTTGTAGTTTGGGTTTTTCACGGAGTCACTTGATGCCAATGGTCATACAGACTTCTGGCTTTTAATCCATCCATCATTGTTGGAACATCATGGTGCTTTGGGTAGATGGTGATGGCGCACGCCACCACCAACAGGACACCGGAAAAGGAAACAGAAGAGAGAGTAGGGGTTAGTACAGATTTTGAATGAATAGTTATTATAATGAATTGGATATACAGAGTATCAGGATTAAATTACAGTGAAGTTATGAGAAGGCCATGTTAAAGTAGTGTGTTTTCAGTAGTTTTTTAAAGTGCTCCACTGTATTAGCCTGGTGAATTCCTACTGGCAGGCTATTCCAGATTTTAGGTGCATAACAGCAGAAGGCCGCCTCACCACTTCTTTTAAGTTTTGCTCTTGGAATTCTAAGGAGACACTCAGTTGAGGATCTGAGGTTACGATTTGGAATATAAGGTGTCAGACATTCCGATATATAAGCCGGGGCGAGATTATTTAAAGCTTTATAAACCATAAGCAGAATTTTAAAGTCAATTCTGAATGACACAGGTAACCAGTGTAGTGACATCAAAACTGGAGAAATGTGTTCGGATTTTCTTTTCCTGGTTAGGATTCTAGCAGCTGCATTCTGCACTAGTTGCAAACGATTGATGTCTTTTTTGGGTAGACCTGAAAGAAGTGCGTTACAGAAATCTAGCCGACTGAAAACAAACGCATGAACTAATTTCTCTGCATCTTTCGATGATATAAGAGGTCTAACTTTTGCTATGTTTCTTAGGTGAAAAAATGCTGTCCTAGTGATCTGATTAATATGCGATTTAAAATTCAGATTACAATCAACGGTTACCCCTAAGCTTTTTACCTCCGATTTGACTTTTAATCCTAATGCATCCAGTTTATTTCTAATAGCCGCATAAATCACATATCACAAATAATTCTAGAAAACAATCTATAATATCCCAAAAATGTTCATGTTCATAAAAATACATACTTTAAGTGTTTTCTCTCTGCTTTCAGAATATTACAATTTTTGCTCATTTAACTAAATGCCCTATAATGTGTACATTTTCCATTTCATTCATATGTCTAGCAGGTTTATACAAGCCTTTGTTGCTATACGTCTCTTTATGAGATGCCATTTCTTGTCTTTAATTCAGATTTTAGTGTAATTTAACATGTTGTTTGTTATTTTAGATGTATTCACTTTTAATGATCTATTGTGATGTTACCTTTCTCTTAATGGCCAGTAGTTTTTCACTGATAACCTCACCCAGTTAACAAATGGCCCTGGAATTGTCTGCTTGTTCATCATTAATTGTCCACTCAAAATATTCAAAATAGTCATAAAAACACAAGATAATTAAGACACATACAATAAACTAGAAATTAAACAATTAAAACATGCATAAGATTCTAGAATATTTTAGCAATTAAGCCTCCATTTGAGCATTCTAGTTTATAGAGCTGTGATTAATAACAACCCACCTATCGATCCTCCTTACAGTCCACTTACTGAAAGCACAAAAACTTGGAATGTAGACAACTGAAGCTTATCCTAGTAGCACTGGACTCAAGGTGCCAGGAACCTTCCCTGAATGGCGTTTCAGTCCTTTACAGCTTGGGGGCACAGACCCCCATATGCCCACGCTGAAGTTATCTAAGAAATACAGTATAACAAGATGGATTATAGGAGAGAATGTGGCTGTCCAACACTGGGTTACAATCTTCCAGATGTTGTTAAGCTAGGAGTAAGTAAATTGAGCTTAATGAGCCTCAGGTGATGGGTGAGCAACAGGCACTGCCTGGCAATAACATGTGGTAGGACTGTTATTGAGCAGGGTCAAGGGTGAGGTGCTACACAGAGATGTTAGTCTATAAGGTTCCTTTACCTGCCTTTGTCTAAGCTTACCATCTTTCTTAAATCAGGCAGTTGGCCCTGTGACAAGGAAAATCACTCCCTAGAGTTAATCTGGGTATTTGAGTTTAAAACATTCATACTTTTTACATTGCATGCCATAGGCTGCACTTATCTTCACTTGAGATATAAAATCAAAAAGCTAGTTTGGGTTACTAAAGGTTCAATTTGCCATGAAAGTTACATTTTAGATTAGAGGCTTCTGGTTAGACTTAGCTGAGACAGAAGGCACCATCTTATTGTGGGGTTAATTAGGTCTGTGAGTCAAGCTACACCAATGGAGGCTTTGTGTGGCTTAAAAAGATCTTTTATTTCTGTCCCAAATGCAAGAGTGGTAAAGAGGTGTGTGTACAGGTTTTAGGATAATTGCAAGTATACCTTAAATGCTTTTTTTCCCTGTACCAATATTATGATGTTGAGTGTACTTCATTAGGGAAACAGATGTAAGTCCTCTAAAAAGCTCAAGAAATCAGGCCTGGCCTTCCCAGCCTTCCTAAAATAGGCCTTACTCAGGTAGTCTGATCTCCCAACTTTATAGGGAGGCTTTGGCCTACTCTGGCCTAAATTGAGGACCTGGCTTTCAAAGTTCCAGACAATCCCTTTAATGTCCCACAATCTACAAAATACACAAAAATGCCCTTTTAGGAAAATGAACTGTGAAATCTTTGGCTAGAAAGGATATGTTCCAGAGCAGAATCTTTTTAAATAAAAATATTTGTTTCTATAAATGCAAAATGCCCAAAAAGTGGCAAAAATGCATAAAAGAGCTGCCCAGAGCTGTCCAAATGGCAGTATCCACAAAAGAGAAGCTGAAATTTAGAAACCAGAAAATTCAAAGCCTAGCAAAGAAATGCACCCTATGAAACAACAATGAGCTCCTGAAGGTTTCATTCTCCAGCCCCCCGCTATATAGGTTGAGGGGGGCCCTTCAGTGGTGACATCAGGGCGGTCTTGCTTCTTGAGGTTCATCCCACAAAATGCAAGGCACAACTCATTACACATTAATAGTAAAAAATAAATATGTAACATTGACAGTATTATCAAAAATACACAATTGCAATAAACATATGAAAAAAATGTCAAAATAAACAAAGAAGACACAAAAAAGAAAAATAATCAAAAGCCAGGAATCACACCCAAGCTGAAACATGACAGTTGAACTGGGTGGAAACTTAGTTCTCTTAACTAAGGGAAGCGGTGATTTTTTCCTGAATGTGTGACTTTAATTAGTTTTATTTGTAAATTAGTTGAGTAGTTTAAAACCAGGGAGTACTGGTGTAGGAAAGTTTGGATAAAGGTATTGGCTGATATACAGTATGAGATTGAATTTTTTATTAACATGGAGAGACATATATATTTGGAGTATGATATTTAGTTTAATAATACTTTTCTCTGTATTTTTTTCTTTTTGTACTGATTGTTATTTTTCCACATAAAGTTTTCCCCCTGAGTCACATTTTTTCTAGATGAATAAAGCTTTTAACACTTTTTACTACAACTTGATGTGTATGTGCCTGCTCAACGGTTACTGTTATGGTCCTGAACTACAAGTGTGTTGTAGTTTGAGATCTAGTTCTGATATCTAGTGAAAAAAAAAAAACTACCACCGTCAATGAGATGCATCTAGCATATAAGCTATATAAAAGGTTAATAGTCATAGCTAGGCTTTATGGAATTGTGGGAATGACAACACCTGTAACATTTTCATTCTAGCAGTCATACATGTTAATAATAAATTCTTATGAAAGAGCAACCATGCAGTCACCATGGGCCCTGCGAGTCTGTGTTCAAATGCCCCATCCACACTGCCTACAAGTTTATATTCTTGATATCAACATTATGAAAGAGCTTCTTCTGGGGCACTCAACACAAATGGTGACTCCTGACTTCTACTCTTTCAGCTGTTGATCGTACTGTCCATCTTGAAGTTGGCCTTGGTGTCATTCTTCACATTCCTGTGAACGCTGTAACTGGAATATCAGCTCCATTTTTATATCAGTACATTGGCTTGTCTTCATTAGCATTTGATTATATTGCTCTTATTCTGTCTTCAGTGGTGTCCTTGCAAAAAGTAGACTCCAATAGGTTAAAAATACTGATTCTTGAGGTCACGAAAATGCTGAGGCCACATAACTGCTTTGCTGGCCCAGCTACACAGGATTGCAGTCTATTTTTTGAATCATTTTCAAGAATTTGCAACCTATATTCACACCCTGAAATCAAGCTTCTCAGAATATCTGACTATGCTGCTGACTCCTGATAAACGTGTTACACACCTGAGATCTGAAGCTGACCTTGCTGTCTCTAAGCCATACAATAATATTCTTTGCCAACTGTCACCGTGCCACCTCACTATGATGTTCTCTCCCGCTGTCTTATCTTTGAAGCTCTGTTATTCCTAGTTGTACATAATCCATAGTAAAGGCCTGAGTGACACTTTTATAACTTTTATCCTCCTTCCATCTTGTGGTACTGTCCTGATTCTCTGCTGCATCATTCTGTTGAATGTCTTCATCTTTTAATGCATGTACTCTATGCATTATGTCTATTGTATTTTAATTGGAAGTGTCTTTTTATTTATTTTACAAAACTTTAAAATTCAGTTTTTAAGAATCATCAATTGAAATATAGAAATTCATTAAATACAGAATTACCATATTAATCATGTTAGGCACAGCTATAAATGATAGCAGTAAATAATACAGGAGGACAGATTTCACTACACCACCCCATGAACAGCCAGCTGAGCTATTATTGGCAGAACGCAACTTTAGCTTTCATACAGATTTGTTTCTGAAATTAACACCCCTTTCAGACAACTTGTAAGTTTATACTGCCATTCATCACTTCATTTGGCAGAAACAAGAGTGCTTAACCATTTCTTGTCAATGGATCCTCTTGTTTTTTTAGTATTGTGAGCTTCATATATTCCTTTTGCAATTTTCCTGGTTTATTCTATGCTATTATTAATTATGAAGACAAAATGTTCTTTTTTTCTCCACATATTGTTCTCAAACCCTCTAAATCAAATCCATTGTTGCTTTTGCTTTCTACAGACCCAATCCCATTGACGATTGTGTGTATAAAACACAATGCAAAATGAATTGCTTAGTGAAGCCCCTTGTGATCCTGTTTATGATGAAAGTTCTATATATTACAGAACCTGACACTAGATGAAGAAAGGTATTCTGTGCACTGTAAGTTAAATAGAGATTCATTGATAGACTATATTCATCCACTCATTCATCCAGTATGCTGTTTGGTAACAATGGTTGTCTCTTTTCATCTAGCCATCCATGATTGATTGACAGTTTCCATCCATCCATCCATCCATCCATCCATCCATCCATCCATCCATCCATCCATCCATCCATCCATCCATCCATCCATCCATATTCTTGTCTTGCCTATCTAGCTCAGGAACATGAAATTGCTTGTATTTTAAATAGATGGAAAACAACTGCAAGTAAAATTGAAGGTAACTCAGACACATTGCTTTTAAGCAGCCATTCATTTAATATTTTTTCATTTCTCTATAACAAATAATTATAGTTGGCATCATTGCCAGTAGCTGTTTTCAATATTTAATACCAATAAGATGAATTAAGTAGATGAGCAATTAGTGTGAAGAACAAAAGTATCAGGAGTGGTGCAAGGTTTTGTATCTGACTAAAATACTTACAAGGTGTGACACAACCCTAGAATGGAGAACTCTCCGGAGTAGTACTAACGTCACTTCCTCTTTTGACTCGTCAGCCCTGCCTCTTCCATATCCTCCAGTGTCACCGCCTCAAGAAGTCCAATGTCATGCTGGACCAGACCTCTGACTGCCAAGGATCTTTTCCCAGAAGGAAGTCTACTTTAAACAGCAGTGAAGAGCCAACACATCACTAGCGACAATTTCCTGCAGTTATTCTATTCTATTTCAATCTTTTTCATCACTGGACACTAAACAAGTTTACATGTGGTATCACAATTCTTTATTTATTTATGTTTCTCATTTTAGAGTGGAATAGTTCACATATCTGATCCCATGGTTTTTCCTTGGGTTGAAGCCACTAAGTTGCGCAACCCCACATGTTAAAGACTTAGGTTCTCACATTAGATCCATCTTATCATGCATCATTTGGGATTCTATTTTTTCCTCCAGAAAACACTGGGTCTTTGAGACATGGATTTATCAATTTGCTGGAAACATCCCTTAGTAATATTGGCCCATGCTGATTTGATAGCATTATGCAGTTCTTGCACACCTTACATCTACACACTCTTGCTGCAAATCTCCCATTCCACTTCATTCCAAAGATGAATCGTCTCTCAAAATACATTCCATTACTTAACAAGCTGGTGTCTCTGCCTGGACCTTCTTGGTAATTGTCCAGCAAATTACAATTATGGTCATATGTTTGCATACCTTTACAGTACATTATGTTTTTGAATGTATACATCTATAAAGGGAAGCACATGTCAGCTGCAATGTTGTGGTAATAAAATGATTATGAATTGATAGTAAGAAACCTAATGTCTGCCAGGACATCATTCCCCACACCATTACACTACCAGGACTAGCCTGCACCATTGAGAATAAGCAGGAGAGATCTGTGTGCTCATGCTGTTTAAGCCACAGTTTGACCCTACCAGCTGCATGTTGAAGCTGACGTTGATATTTGTCAGAATGAAAAATCTTATTTCAATTTTCACTCATCCAGTTCTGGTGATCACATGCTTTCCATATCTTTATCTTCCTGTTCTTTGCAAACAGTGGAACCAATTGATCTATTGGAACCAATTAATCTAATGGTTCTCATGGAAATCAACTTCTAGATCTGCCATGTTGAGACACCCATCTCCACACTACATTTGCAAAGAGACGATATTTGAGCATTTGTGGCCTTTCTGTTAGGTTCAACACATGTGACAATTCTTCTTCGACCTTTCTCAATAGCAAGGTATTTGCCCACAGAAATGCCATTCACTAGATGTTTTTGTTATACTTCACTAATCTCTGTGAATTGTAAAGACTGTAGTGCATGAAATTCCCAAGAGGGTTCTAAGATACAGAAACCATCATGTCTGGCACCAGTAATTAAACCACATTTAAAGCCATTAACATAACAATTCATGCCCTTCCTAATGTATGGTAAAATACAACTAAATATCTTGACAACGTCCTAATTCTACACAGTAGTTTTTGTTGTTTGGAGAAACAAACTCTTCTAGTTAATGAGCACATATACCTAATAAAGTGAGCATCGAGTGT
Source organism: Erpetoichthys calabaricus (assembly GCF_900747795.2). Taxonomy (NCBI): domain Eukaryota; kingdom Metazoa; phylum Chordata; class Cladistia; order Polypteriformes; family Polypteridae; genus Erpetoichthys; species Erpetoichthys calabaricus. The sequence continues at coordinate 27,859,597 of NC_041404.2, forward strand.
AGTACGAGTTGACAGTTGATTAGATGCACCCGTCTAGTAGCGCATCGCACCTCATTTGACCTTCATAACAGCATGAATTTATATGAGCATGGATTCTACAGAATGCTCAATGAGTTGTTCATTAATGTTGTACCATGCAAAAATGATTATGATGAACATTTGATGCAAATCAGTTGGCTGCACAGTCTTGCATTGCACAGCCCTTTCCATCTCATTCCAGATTTGCTCAGTAGGGTTGGAGCCTGTGCGCTGTGATTATCAATGAAGCTATGAAAACTCACGGTCATGTTTTCTTAACAAATTGGTGATACATGTCTTGTGACATGATCCATTATCATGCTGAAACTCTCCATGTGAATGTGGATTAACTGTAGACATGATGGGATAAACTTTGCCAGCTGTTCTGGTGTTCTCCAGTGGGTATTGAAATTTTAATATATGCCAGGAAAACATTCCTCACATCATCGTACTACCACCACCGGCCTGTCTCGTTAACAGTAAACATAATTCCTCCATGGACTCATGTTGCTGCTGTCATCAGTCTGATGCAAAAGGAATCTGGATTCATCCATTTCTACATCTCAGAGATCCAGGTCTGATGTTTCTGGGCCCACTGGAGATATACTTTCTTATTTTTCATTGCCAACAATGGCACCTGCCATAGTCTTTGGCTCTTGTGGTCCATCCAAGATAAAGTCCAATGAGCGGTATCTTCTGACATTACATGCAGATGTAATTTACCTCATTGTGGCCCATCCATTTCCTTGCACAATTACTACTACAATTGCTACTCTCCTTTGCCCCCTCTGATCCACAAGCTGTTTTCCTCCATAGGAGTGCATATCACTGATAGTTGTTTGCTTTATGCACCATTCGTGGTAAACCTGTGAAACTACTGTGTGAAAAGCTCATGACATCAGCTATTTGGAAGATGCTAGAACTGACATTCCTACCACCTACTATCATGCCACATTCAAAGACACTAACTTATGCTTGAAACTCTGGTCTAATTTAAACAACACAACACTCCCATGTGACATATGATGTGTGGGAAGGCAGAATCTGCATGAAGGTAAGGGTGTACCAAAAAACCTAGAAACTCAGTGAATGTAATGATAAAAGAGTGTAATTTTCCTTGATCCTTACTGAAGCCATCTTGTGGAGCATCAGGACACAGTGTATATAGCACCACTGCCTTATTGCACTTACTTAGGATACCTACCAGCCTGGAATCAAAGTGAGGCCCATGTAGAGCTTTCATATTCTTCCTGTGCTCACTTTGGTTTCTCCTAAATACTCCTGTTTCCTCTGAAGGTGGCAAGATGTGTTGTTAAATCAACAGGTGTTTCTGAACTACCTTTGGAGGAATGTGTGCATGCTGCTATGTTTGTGCATCCCCTACAATGGCTTAGTCTTAAATTTAGAAAGGATTTCCCCCTATTTGGGTATTGCTCATCTGTCCTAGAGTTTGGCATATAAGATGAATCCATCTATCCATCAGTTTTCAAAATATGCTAAATCCATGCATAGCACCATGGGAAGCAAGAGTCAATCTCAACAGCAATAAGAAAACAACGCCCAGCTTTGGAAGAGGCATGAAACCATGGCAGAGAATACTCACCCACTTACTTAGTCACTCATTCACAGCTTGCCAAATCAGAGTCAACAAAATACTGTAGATGGGTGTAGATGGAAGAAAGTCACATTCAGGTTCAATGGGAATGTTACTGGGCTGAGATCTGATTCCAGTCCCAGAATGCTGTGAGGCAGCAATACAAAATAATTGCACCAGTGTGATCTTGAAAGTGGGATGGGAATAGATGGAAATGATCTATACAAATAAAATTGTAATACCCTTTGTTTGTTTTTTGAAGTTTTTAGCTTCAGTTTGATGTTATTTATCTGCTTTGCACACTAAAAGGACCTCAATTCAACTCTCAGATCTCATCTTGTGTGTTTGTGTGCCAATGACACAAAAACTGATTGTCACAAAATTTTTCATTTTCGATGCCAGCTTAAAATATAGACTCTATGGCGTTTGAAATATTTCATCTATGAGTGGGGCAATTCAAAAACTCTGCATTATTCCAAAATGGCTGAGTTGATCTTAATGAAGTTTTGCATGTACATAAATAAATCTGAACCAACTTAAGCTCCATGCCACCTGACATTTCAAAAATTTCATTGGGAATGGAGATCATGAGGTTTGGCAAAAAAGTTTCACTACAAAATTGCTCATGAAATTTTGCATGCCTAGTATGGCTGAAATACAGAGCCCCCGAGGGCACATTGTGTAATTTTTTTTTCTGGGGATTTTTCTGGTGAGCACCAGATAGTTTCAAGTGAGCGACTTAAACAACAACTGTCAACAACTTAAAATCTAGAATTTAAACCCTTTTAAAAGTTCCAAGAAGTGGGGATGGAAGAGGAGAGGGGTGCAAAACCAAAATCATGCTATCATACCAAAATAGTTCAGCTGATGGTAATACTATTTAGATCTGGCTATACTTACAGTGAAGGCTAAATCACATGTCAATGACTGAGTAGAAATAATGGCAGGGGCTTGTTGATATGGTGTGACGGGAGACCAACGTCAAAACTATGCCTCATAAAAAAAAAGGACTATTTCTGCTTTGATGAAATTCATGTAGTTTCATGCAATTTAAAATATAGGCTTCATGGAGCTTTAAGAATTTCATTGGGGAGTCATAATGAAAGGGACTAAACAACAAAAACCACATATTATAGCTGAGTGGATGTTCATAACATTTCTCTTGTATGTTACAATTAACCTAAATTAACATATAGAGTTCATAGAGTTTCAAAAGGTTCAGCATGAATCAGGGTTCAATAGGAGGAACAACACAAAACCTGGCAGTTTTGCCCAGCTTATGTGATTCAATTATTCAACAAGGTTTATTAATTTGGGATTATACTTCTATCTCATGAAACCACACAAAACCAGAAAATACAAAGAGGCAGCGTTCATGGTTCCAACACAGAAAGGAGCTGCTACAAATTACGGAATTGAATCACACACAAAAAGAACAAATTCTTGATTCATGAGTGCTGAGATAATGATAGAGAGGTAGTGTAGGTGATGGCTGGGACATTTACATTTCAGTCAGAAATGACAAAAGGGTCAGCATTTTAAAAATATATAAATATCTGCTTTCTTACCTTGACCCATTATAAAAATACTTTGGCTAGTTATATTATAAATAAAGAACTAACTGCTCGTTTCTATACCCAAGGGTTTTGCAAAACCAAAAACCTTCTGTTGTTATGTCCTATTCATTTTCAAAGTTACAGTAAGGAGTTTCATGGTGGTATGTGTTGTGTGAGAAAATTAAGTGTCTCTTGATAACTGCAGTGACACCCTGACCACCATGGTCAAATGCTTACTCAACAAATGGACGGGATAAGAGATACAGTGGGACCCAAGGAGCTTTTAATGCCTAAAAAGTCGTCAGTGCTAATAACTTGAAGTAAGTCTTTAAAAATGACAGATGGTGCAGTGATTATGGTAATATGGCTGGTTCGCTCGTTATCTCCACTCCGGAATTTTGCTCAAGCTGCAGTGGCTAGAGGGCAAAACACACACTGACGCAAGTATGGGGCCTCAGAATAGTCAAAAAGAATGGAGTCACAACGCTGGTAAAAAGTCTGATGAAATCTTTGAGATAGATAGATAGATAGATAGATAGATAGATAGATAGATAGATAGATAGATAGATAGATAGATAGATAGATAGATAGATAGATAGATAGATAGATAGATAGATAGATAGATAGATAGATAGATAGATAGATAGATAGATACTTTATTTGTCTCCATGGGAAAATTAAAACCTTACTGGAGCTTAAGAAAAATGCACATAAACGACAACATATGAGCATAACTCATGTTTTTTGTGTGAACATGTTGTGTTTTTATTCTTTTTAGTTAATGATAAGGAGAACTTATTAACCTCAGTGTCCTGGTATGCTTGTGTTAAAATGACGTCAACACAGTTACACTTGCAGAGATACTTGCATTTATAATTAGCTGCAAATATTAGAAAGTGTTTAATGATATCTTGTTGTCTGTTTCTCTCAAGGCAGATGTGATCAGTGGCAAATTGGGAAACTCATTAGCTGCCACTTAGAGAGATCATAGCTCGGATAAGGGAACAGACCAAGTAGTTAGGTTGTACTGTGTATTTATGAACTGAATGAGCTTCATGCGTAAAGACCCTATGCTTTTGGGGCCATTTTGAAATGTAACATTGATCTCAAACATTCACTTATGTTTACAGCTTCTTACTTTAAAGCCACATAGTGTATCCTTTATTCAAAGCTTTGCAGTAATTGTAAAGCATTCTGTCAGGGTTACAAAAGTCCCAGCTTGTTATCACCTGACAATTCTGTGTGTGTATACGTGTGTGTGTAGCTGTTTTGGGAAAAACAAAATGTTTATTTGGAGATAAGTAATTTCACTTAACTGTGAAGATCTTGATTACACAAATCTAGTTTACAGTTGGATGGGAGAATATTTTGATAAGATAAACAAGTTTCAATGTCATTTGTATTAGTTTGACTACAAATGTTTACCTTAAATAAATAATCCAAGTTTAATAAACCTTTACTTTATTAAAGTCCAAATGTTTTGCAGGTATTTCAGGCATGCAGGACCATGCTGGGTAAGTGCCAGAATAAATGTATTACAGTAAGAGGCTGTAAGGTATCCTGTCGCACAGCTTGTATACTCGTCAGCATAGAAATGCGATAGTACAGGAGGAAGAAAACACTGAAAATTTGTGTAGTGCCTTTCAAATACTTCAGTGCTTCTGAATTTCTAATCGTAAATTGACTAGTGACGCCATTAGTACTTTGCAACTACAGCATCAAATATCAAAAAAATAAGCTGAATGTGTCAAATATGGAGAGTACACATTAGGTGTATACCCCTAATGTGATAAGGTAGTACGAAAACCAGAACATTTTGATAATGGATCATCACATAAATGAGTGAAAAAATGTTGTTTTCAGCTGTTTTTTTAAGAGAAACTAAGGTAATATTACTGCAGAAGCAATGGGTCCAAGCGTTTCTACTTAATACACTTTTTGAGTGAGATATCTGATAAATATGTTGCAAAATGATTACTCCCTACATCCATGACTGTAATTATTCCTTAAATGCTATAATTACACAATTGCTAGCAGTTAAGTGCTACCCTGGAGGCGTTACATTGTCATTGTCTCCATTCTTGTGTAAATAGGTGTATGGAATTACTGCTTTCTAGGGGCCTCATTTGGCTTCATCGGTTTAAAGTGTGTTTACCAATCTCTGTCCAGGACAGTAAACATATTTCATGTCACAATGAGACATACAAGTACACCAGGGCACATGTGCTAATTGGATGCAGAAACATTTAAAGGACAAAGATTCACCATTTGGGTTGCAGGCCTGACAATCTGTGTTCATTGATGAGATTTAAAAGCTATATTTAAAGCCCTGAGACATCTTTACATGATTTCTATAGTTCTGTGACAAAATTCTTTTCTAGGTTGACTTTATAAACTAATTTTATTTTTCATTTCACTCTAACTCACCATAGTAACTGTTATTTGTCATCCTTAAAATAAAACATTTAACACAAATTCCCAGTTGTATGCTGCTACAGCAGATAAATAATTTTTTCAGTCAGATATTTAAAGTTTTTAGTGTAATTTTGTCAAGTATCATGGTGTTAGTGATTTGACTCTTCATAAACAAAAGCTAAAAGTGGCATTATAAATATCGACGAAACAGGGTATTTGTTTTTGAAATTCTTAATAAATAGAGTTAAAAAAAGTGTGGAAATGTTTTGAATATCTATCTATCTATCTATCTATCTATCTATCTATCTATCTATCTATCTATCTATCTATCTATCTATCTATCTATCTATCTATCTATCTATCTATCTATCTATCTATCTATCTATCTATCTATCTATCTATCTATCTATCTATCTATCTATCTATCTATCAGAGATTTGGCCATACAAGTCACTACATTTTGATCTTTCGAGCAATAGTGTATTATTAAATCCCAAAAGACACACTGCAATAAAGAAGATGTGGTAATCATGGAGAATTTTAACTTTACAAACACTGATTCACAGACCCCTCTTGGAAATAAAAAAGGAGGAAAGTGAAATGGTGCTAATAGCAAATTAAGGTATTTTCATCCATTTTTGAAGTTAATGTTTTCCTAGATATTGTCTTGTTGAGTGATAAAGACAGAAGTAAAATAAAAGTCACTGATACTTTAACAGTGATTACAACATATAAATTTGAAATTGTTTTTGTAAGCACACAGATGTACACCAAAACAAAGACATAATCTGCAGGAAGCAGGTGTTATGGGAATGACAAATTACCTTGAAAACACAGAATGTGAATCTAAAACCTCAGTTACTACGCTGGTCTGCAACAAAAAAAAAATCACTTCCATCAATAATTTTGGGTGTTCTTTATAGGTCTGAAGGTGCTGAACTGAAATCTGGCAACAGAATTGCTCTGTCACATCCACTTTTTCAAAGTTTAAAATGAAAGAAAAACACTGTTTTATTATTTTTAAAATGAATTATTTTGACTTGAAAAAAATATAAATGGCACAACTAATTGTTTTAAATATAATTATTATTTACAAAAATAGTCACTTGGTAGGTTTTTACTTCTTTTAGTCCTCCGTGGAATGGCTAACAGATGTTTGCTAACATGGACTCACTTTACTTTTCATTATATTGCCTCTCTATTTGAGTGATGCCCTAGTGGAACCTCTCCCCATGTTCATTAGAGATCACTCCCATGTACTCAAGGGAAAAAAATTCAAATAAGAATGTAGGAAATAGATTGTTGCACTCAAGTGCTAGGTAGAAGGAGAGGAGCTCCTCGACTAGCTCCCTGTAGTTTTTCCACCTTTGTATTGCTAAGAAAATTGTGAAAGAAACGAAATTCAATCACGGGCAGTTATATGTTGCATTGTCACGATGAAAGTCCAAACACAGAATCAAAATTCAATGAGATATTGACAAAAATGTAATTCAAAAAAATTGTTTTTATTGAATTTTTACAGTAAGAGCGTAAGTTTAAAAAGTATTTGCATGTTAATTTCAAAGCCAAACAGAATGAAATTGTATTAGGCAACAAATAACTAACGCAACATGAAACATAATTTACTTTCAAATTATTACGTTTTACTATTTTTTAATATGGTTAATTACTAACTGTAAAGTAAAATAATTCTATTATGCATATGTAACAATTCCCATTAAAATAAAAATCTGTTTAAATTGTAATTTTAAAGAGGCTAGTGCGTAGCGCAGGCCTGGGGGTTGGTGAGCAAAGCGAGCAGGGGGCAAAACCTCCTAGTACTTCAGATAATACTCTGAGGATAAAAAATTGTTATTTTTTATTCTGAGCATGAAACGTAACTTATTTTTAAAAAAATTCAAAACAGTGTTCATCACCGAATCAGATTAAGTACACCACTGTAAATTACACTGTTTTTGTGCATTGGAGGATTTTGGTGCAGACCAGTGCTATAAATTATAGGTCATGTCACTTCAGGGATATCCTGATTTAAGTTCAAAATAAGAATATTTGAAACATCAGTTAATCAAAAAAACTCAAGAAATGGCCAAAATGAAAAAAAAGGACAACATTAAAAATTTAAGGCTAAAAAGTGAATTGAACCAGAAAACAAAACAATAGCCAAATAATTCTGATTTATGGTTATGCCAAAAGGTTTAGCCAGGGATCAAAAAATACATTCGAAAGGTCAAAAGAGACACTAAAAATAGAGTTGCTAGTGAAATAAAAGCAAATATCAAACTATTTTTGAGTATTACTCCAGTAAAAAATAAAAATAAAATAAAAAGTTTAAGAGATTTAAGAAATCACAGAGCTACACTTGGGAAAATCATTGAGAATAAAGCTAATTACCTAAATAAATATTTTATCCAAGTATTTGACAAAAGAAGAAATAAATGGAATAAGGCATAAGTAAAAACAAACTCCGAAATTGCAGGTTTTAAAACAGAAGAGTAAGATGTGCTTCAGATTCTCAACCCTAAGTCCAGATTGGATCTGTTTAAATAAAAGGAATGAAGCATATTGTTTATAAACCTTTCTTAAGCATATTTCAGCAGTCACTCCACATGGGAGAAGTATCTGATGACTGGAAAGCTACAAATGTGACTCCAATCTACAAGAATGGAGACTGTTGAGGGCAAATAACAAAGACCAGAAATTATTATGAGGACAACGAAAATGAATAGGTGATAATCACTTTATGTAGAAAAGACACATTGTTGTGAGGGCTCTGGCCAAGGTCAAAATCAAAGCTCGAAACAATACATTATTTGGCAAGAAAGATGAAGACACTCTACAGAAGTGACTGAAAAATTAAAAAGCATTTATGAGCCCAGTATAAGGTGGCCCTTCATGTACATTAAGACAATAGAAAAGGTTTAGCAAAGGCCTGGCATGCTCATTTTAGGATAAAATTAAGATTTTTTGCCAAATTCTAAAAAAAAAAAAAAATCTCAAACCATTCCTTGCAGAGAGAGAATTACATGTTTGCTTTGAGATTCTGTTGAATTAAAAATGCTATGAACTCAGTATAAAGCGGGAAAGTTGGCTATCCAGCAGAATTTTAAAAAGTTAACACAGTAAATGTTACAGATGTTTATAGAAGCCCAAGAAAATAGCATTCATTTTTGCAAAAACACTATAACACTATGACAAGATTCAAATCTACTGAAAACACTATATCACTAAAAGCATCTTTTAAAATATTTTGTTTTATTAATAGGGAGTTATTACTGGGTGTATAATACTACTATCTTAGACAGGCAAACCGTATAATTAAAGACTCAGCTGTCCTTAAAGTCACTTTTCTTACTCCCTCTTTTTGACAGTTGGCATTCAAACCACCAATAGATTCAGGGAAGGCTTCTGTCTACAGATGGAAAGGTTGCTGAACTGATCATTACAACAAAAATTGTAACATACAAACTGTCACCATTGGAGTTTATCTTTAATTTTTTGTGTGTTTCTAGTGTTTTATTATGAAAAGGTGTGCCTCTAATCTGGATTTTTCATACCCTGAGAAAACTGATTCTAATGTCTATTTTCAACATTATTTCACATTATTGCATGGCATTATTTCTCTTTTGTCCTTGGTGCCACCATTTTCTAACATAAGTCTATTGCTATCATGGCGATTGTACCCAGAATGCCCTGGGAAGGCACGATGTGTGATGTCAACAGAGTGACCACATAAACACTAACACGCCCATTACTGAATCATCTGTGAATTTGATAAAACTATTTTACCTGGGAATGTTTTGCTATTTGATATTTTTAACCTGGTTGAGAACTTTTTGCTATTATTTCTTGACTACATTTTTTGGTTTCTGATTTTGGTTTTTGGTCAATTTCTGACTTTTATGCTGTGTCCTTTTCCCCAATCTTAGAAATCTTTCCCTTTTCTCAGTAAGATATGACACACAGTGTGTATATATATAGAGAGAGAAAGGGAGAGACAGAGAGAGAGAGAGAGAGAGGGGGGGGGGGAGACAGAGAGATAAATATTCATACGCTGTATGTAAATAAATATGAACTGTAATTATGTACATATATAATAAAACACTATGGTCTGTGTGGGCAGTCACTCAGAGTAATCTGATTGGTCACTTAGCTTTGGCGTGATTGGCCAGTTTAGCTTGGGCGATGCGATGAAAGAGGAAGTGCAAATGTGAGATGCATGAAAAGGAGTAAAGGTGTATGAAGCACACTAAGAGTTGCCTTCAAAGGTGACAAGTGTAAAACTGGACAGGAGGTGATGAGTCTGAGAAGCAACCTTTATAGGAATCTGCTTGAGGGAAAGGGCAACTGTTAAAAGATGTTCACACACATATATACTGATATATATATATATACATATATAGATATATATATATATATAATTTTTTTTTAAATATGTATTGAAGGCACATATATTGAATTTTTGAATATATACAGTCAAAGTCTTAATATGTAAAGTCAACGTCTGTACATGCATAGTGTTGAACTCATTCTTTGAGCTATAATCTGGATATTATTTCAATTCACATCTTGAAAAACTTAACTTATTATTGTTTCACTTTATGTATTCATGAATGCCTTTATATATTCAGATGCTGACTTTATATATTAGGATGTTGACTTTATTTATTTAGATGCTGTCTGTATATAATCAGACTTTGACTTTATATATTCAGATAATATTTATATATATGAATATATGTAAATTTTGCATGCTATGTATGCTTTTTGTGTGTGTGTTGTTGGTTGCTTTTGTATTTTCATCAGGTGTTCTGACCTGCAAATAGGAATTGCATTGTGCTTTGAACATTATGTACTATGTACGCATGACAATAAAAATAAACATCATGGATGATGCAGGTGGCAGCACTTTCAAGTATATGTTTGTGCTGTATGTTTCCTACATTTGAAATTTGGCAGATCTCACAATCTCTATGACTATACAGAATTCATTGTTTTTATATTTTAGCCCATAAGTTTTGGCCATTAATTCCAAGATGTCATTTTTACAATAGAGCTGACCTTTAATTTTTTATTACTAAAGATAATCATTTACAGTATGTTCCACATATTGTTTTTATGTCTGTTCTTATCAAACAGTAGTGATAATTTTATTATCTTTAAATTAAGACTAAAATAACACTGAAAACATATAGGAAGTCTTTATTATTTGAATAAAGCAATTCCTGTTTCTTATTTATTTGATTATCTGATATATTTCAGATGCTCTTCTTTGTTATAATCCAACAAAAAATTGAGTCAGTGGGTCTGCTGGAAAAGAGAATGAGCCTTGTATTTAAGGCAGAATGAAAGAAAGCATATACATTGAGATGACAAAACAATTAGGCTGTTCACATGGCACAAATTAGGTAATGTGCTCTGATCCCTGCTAGAATAAACAATAGCTTTGACTTGACTGGCTTCAGTGGGATTATGTGAACTTTATATTTCACATGATGAACACCTTGAAGTTTAGAAGACACTTGCGTATGTGAAATGTCAGTGTAAAGTTCTTCATGGCATTCCCGTCAGCCTATATTAAAAACAGACTTAACACAAATGAAAACAGATAATGTTAAAGTACGCTGTTCAAAAGACACTCTCTGGTCCTAGCTAACTGCTTTATCTGCAGTGAGCTATCATTGATTTAATAATGACTATGAAGCAGCATTTAATGTGTGTAAGATCTGGGTAATAAGTAAACCAACAATTGATTTTTTTGGTGGACTGAGATTACCTACTGGTAACAACAGCTTGCTTCCTTGGTTGCAATCTTAGAAATAACTCTATTTAGGTCGCTCCATGCTGAGATCATTTTTAACAGAAAAACACAGATTTTCGTAATTTACAATTGGGAAATCACACCAACTATCAATCAATATTGTTAATTTCATGTCTCAACATAATGAAACTCTTTGACTTGTGCTTCAAAATATATTAAAATGGAAAACAGTCGAACAGATGTCTAAAGAAAACTAAAGCCGTATTGCAGAATGACCTAAAGTATGGTGAAATGACCTAAAGTATGGTGAAAAAACTATATGTTTGATTTTCTGCATTATTTCATTTTTTGTAGTGATTTATTAGATACTTCAGCAAATCTAATGTTAGTTAAAAGGAAGCCTGACTGGTCACATGACACAATATTTTTATATTTATTTAATTTATTAATTAAGGAAAGTTTTGTGGTATGTCACAGTTCACAACCTTGGGTTTTGTTTCTTTCCATATTTTTGTGTTTATTTTTTCTTTTTCATTAGAGCAGTTCTGTTTTAGTTTCAGGCGGCACGGTGGCGCAGTGGTAGCGCTGCTGCCTCGCAGTTAGGAGACCCGGGTTCGCTTCCTGGGTCCTCCCTGCGTGGAGTTTGCATTATGTGTCTGCGTGGGTTTCCTCTGGGCGCTCCGGTTTCCTCCCACAGTCCAAAGACATGCAGGTTAGGTGGATTGGTGATTCTAAATTGGCCCTAGTGTGTGCTTGGTGTGTGGGTGTGTTTGTGTGTGTCCTGCGGTGGGTTGGCACCCTGCCCTGGATTGGTTCCCTGCCTTGTGCCCTGTGTTGGCTGGGATTGGCTCCAGCAGACCCCCGTGACCCTGTGTTCGGATTCAGTGGGTTGGAAAATGGATGGATGGATGGATGTTTTAGTTTCATTTTTTTTGGAATAGTTTAGCAATTGTTAATTGTATTTTTTTAACTTTTAGTTTATATTTCCTTGTGTCGGTTTAATTGTATTATATTCTTTTATGGTAGAAACTAGCTGTGTAAGCCTGTGCTATAAAAAGCCCGGGGTCCTAGAAACTATTGAAATCATCAGAAAAAAAATTGATATGTAGAGATGTCAGGTAATTGAAAGGAACTACTCTGGTCATCTCTCCTCTAGGTTTTGTTTTGCCGACGTGCTCGCCTCACTTGTTTATCAGCGGCAGGAGGAAAAATAAAAGGGATACCGTTTTGCTGATGTGCTCGTCATACTTGAGCAAAAGTTTCTCTATTTTCTCGGCGGTTTTACTTTGGCAACAGAGTCGCTTTCTTCTTCCGACTCGTTAACTTGGGACTGTCTTGCCGGCCCTCTGACCTTCATGCTGTAGTAGCCTCGCACTTCTGGGCCGGACAGACAGACACACACACTTCCATGCGTATACATTTAGTTTTCTGTTTCCTCGGAAGTGGAGCCCTTACCCCGACTCCACCACTCACTTCTGGGCCGGACAGACAGACACACTTCCAGCGGTGGACATTTATATATAAGATGTGAGACCCTTAAATGAGGAAACAGGCCCCAGATGCTTTAATTAATTTCCCCGTAGCACTTGCAGACTATGTAAGGTTCTTTCTGCCACTACAGTTTTGAAGAGGCATTATGTAGGTTCCCAGCTGTGTTCTTCTGCTCCCTTTATGCTTTTAGAATATTTGGATGGTTTGATTGTTTTTTGAATTTTTTGCTTTTGCTTAGTAATTGCCACTTTTAAGTAACATCTCTGGACTATTTATTTCATTTTGAGTATTTTTTAGTTTCTTTGTATTCTAGAACCTTATATTTTCAGTTTTAACTTTTGGACATTCTGAATTCTTGTTTTTGAATTTCTTTATTTGTTTAATTTATTTAATAAGTTAAATAATCGAAAGTGTTTTTAGTGTAGCTAGGGTTTTTCATCATTCCCTTTTTGGTGTTAATTTAATAAGTTCATTAACAAAAGTTAAACCTTTTAAGAAAAAGTAATTGTCCTTTGGATCCAATAACTGGTTTCACCATCTTTGATGGAAGTAAATGCAACTAGATCAGCATCTCCCAGTGTGCTAGTGTTGGCGCTGGCACAAATTTAGCAGCAGTCATTGGGTTTTCATGGCGGGGTCTAATGCCTGATTACAATACAGATAAAGTCCAGAGTATTTTGATACATAACAAATATGTCTGTGAGTGCATATGTAACAGGTTAAAGCGAACAGAACTTCATCCCACTCAATGCAGTGCCACACATTAGCACTGTTGTTCAACAAGCCTAAAGCCAAACAAAGGTTGTAGCCATCAAACACGTGTAAGGTGGCAACAGGAAGTGCTCAAACACAGCATACAGAAAAACAAATTCAGCACTGAATATGCTGAAAGGAGTTACAAAAGATCATAAAATAAAACAAAATCAAAAATGAAAAACAAACATAGATTGTGGCAGACAGCTGAGACACCTTCACAGTGGAAGGACTTGGGGGAGAGAGTGTACATATAGGGCATTATCTCCCCTGAGATATTAGACAGCAGCCCACCTGAGTTGCTGCAGCTCCATGGATTCCCACAGGGCTTCATGGGAGATGGAGATCTGTCATTCAGTCCTGTTGGGTCCTGTGGGTGCCGCTAGAGGGTGATGCAAGGACTCCTTAGCACTACTTCACTGGGGTCCCACCTCACCTGGAAGTGCTTCTGGACCACGCTAACAGGCCACTGGAAGTACTGCCAGGTGCTGCATAAAAGGATCTAGTTGCCTCAGCTCCGAGAGCTATAGTCGGGAGGAAGGGCGAAGAAGCTTGCCAAGAAGAGTGGAGGTGGAAGAGGGCACAGAGAAAGAGAGAAAGGGTAGAAGACTTGTTGTGTACTTTGGTGTTTCCTTGTTGTACTGTGCTTGTGCAGGTGGGAAACGATTCAGGGAAGAGTTGTCCATGAAATAAAACCTTTGTATGTTGCCGAACTTGTGCCTGTGACTGTGTTGGGTTTGGGGAACTGGAGTGCCCCCTTCAGGTCATGAGATATACAAGTTCAAGAATGACTTTTCAATAGCTTAGCCTAACACTGGATGCAGATGACAAATCTACTAAAATATCTGTGGCTTAATATTTAGCTGGTAAACCAGTTTACAAAAATAAAGATAAGTGGTACCTAGGCTGATGCTTGAAATTGCTAGGTTAAAACACATACAAAGGTATATTTTAAGCCTCTGAACTCACAATTAGAAGAGTCGAACTCAAGTTTTTTTACTGAATCTCTGCAGAGGTTGTCCAGGAAAACGGTCACCTTTTATATTTTTCACCAAAGAGTGAATTTTATTAGGTAGTTTCAGTTAGTTAGTTTATTGGTAGTTTTTATTCGTTAGTTTGTATTATGTTAAATATTATCATGTAAAACACATCATTTAAATCATATACTGTATATATAAAAAAATGTTTTCAAGAATTTATTTCTCGCTTCAGAGCCGACTCCTGCAGCCTCCTGTCCACCTTGGTATCGACTGTAGCTGTACTAAAGTTTTGGCCCATTCCTCCTTGCATCCTTGCTTCAGCCCTGAAATATATATATGGGTTATGAATTAACTGCTCTATTCTGATTCTGCCACCACATCTAAAGGATGCTTAACTGTGCACTTTGACTAGACCATTACAAATGTTTTTTTTTTCTTCACTCATTTTGATACATTGTAGATTTTCTTGAGCATTTCAGACTGTTAACTGCTACATGACATCTTATGAAAGAATGCCTCTGCTTTCTTTAGATGGATGCTTTGGCACAGGATATTTGTATTATTCTTCCAGTGAAGACATATTATCCAGCCTCTGACAAAGAAAGCACCCACAAACAATGAAAACACTACCACCATTGCTGTAGACAAAATGTGGTCCATGTCAGTTAACAATGTCCAGTTTTGAATCATCTGGCTGTCGAAAATTGTTCCCTATCCCTTATTATATGAACATTTTGGCTAGTCTGTGACGAGTACTTATGTTGCTCTTAGTCAGAAATGGTTTCCAGTTTGCTGCTGTGCCATAACTCCCATGTTTGCCAAGTGTCTTTCTCCTTGTAGAATCATGAACACTTATTTAGACAGAGGCCTATTGAATCCCACGTGTTGTTTTTGGTCTCTTTGTAGATTCCTGGAAAAATGTATGTTTTGCTATTGAATGAATTCTGGCAGTATTGTTGCTTTTACGAAGACTGATTACTGTCCCAAATTTTATTTTTTTTAACAAAATGTCAGTATTTTGGGTCCACTAACTTTATGGTAATCCGTTCCACGCTGACAGACCCTAAATGATTTTTTACAGCATCTTTGTGAGGATTTCCCTTCAGTTATGATACTCCTCTAGACCTGACATCACTGTAAAGGAAAGGTAAAGAAGTCAGATGTATGGTTGAGGAGTTTGTCTACGCCAGGCCTGAATGCTACACTCAGTATTCAAAAAGTTGATGTAATTTAGCTTTTTAATTGGCCTCAGTCTACTTTGGCTGGAGAGACAAATAATTATGTTATGTTTGAAGACAGCAGGTTTGTCCATCATTCACACCTAATAAATGAAACATTAAACTTACGGCTAATATTTTCCTTCTTAATCTTCTTTATATCATGGGTGTCCAACTCTGATCTTGGAGGGCCGCAGTGACTGTGGGTTTTTCTTCATGCAACTTTCTTAATCAGTGACCAGTCTTTGCTATTAATTGACTTCTTTTACCTTCATTTTAATTATCTTCTTATTTAATATTTGGTTCTATGAAGTGTTTCTTTTCTCTTTAAATGGCAGCCAAACAAAAATGAGTAGTAGGGTGAGCCAACAGATGACCACCTAAGTTGGGGCCTCACACTCCAACCAATTTCACTCAAACCAGTTCCTTAATTAGAAGCCAATTCTGGCTGGTTGGTGCTCCCATTCTGCCACAGCAGACATTTCCAGAACTGTTGATTTTCTTTTTTCTAAGAGCTCCGTCACAAAGTTTTGGGGAATTGAGCAGATCAACGTAACTGGGACCTTCACCTTTCTTTATTTTCAGATGTTGTATGATGGACACTGGTTAGCTGGTCATGTGTTGGCTCATTTTGTATCTTGTTACTGTTTTGGCTTCTAATTAAGAAAAAAAGAAACAATTGAAGGGCCTGAGTCTTAAACAGGAAGTCAATTAAAAATTAAGTTAAGAGAATTAATTATCAGCAAAAACTGGTTATTAATTAAGAAAAAGATTTGAATGAAAATGTGAAACTATTGCAGCTCTCCAGGACCAGAGTTGGACCCCCTTGCCAGAGGCGTAGCTAGGGTTTTCAACACCCGGGGGCAACTGAAGATTTCGCACCCCCTCTTGTTTGCCTGTTTGTAGCATCAATTTGGCACCCCCTGGATGCTGCGCCTGGGGACAAATGTCCCCCCCTTGCCCCCCCTCTACCTATGCCACTGCCCCTTGCTCTGTATGGCACTATAACCAATGAAAAAATCCTACCAAATTTAATGTGAAAAAAGCAAAATATCAGAGATGGGGTGTTTTCTTACCCACAACACAATATATTGTGAAGAGATATTTTTGACTGAAGTGTACTTTAATACAATTTTGGAGTCTCTCAAACCTGTCTGACATAGCATAGAGTGCACATCATTTATATGCACACATACCTTGCTTCATTTTCTGACTCTGGTAAAGAATCCTCCTGAACCACTAGAAAGTGATGGCCTGGATTCAGATGTTTTTTTTTTTCCTGCTCTGGCCTCAAAGACCATCTGTCTTGAAATTATTGCTGGGGCTTGGTCAGTTGAACCAGTTCCAGATGACATTTATCCCTATCTGTAGTCCATAAGACTTCTATTTAAATACGGAGGGAGCACGTGTGTGCATGTCTGTGTTTATCTTTTTGCTCACTTCCCCAGTCTGTTAGGACTACTAATCATTGTATTTTTACTGGGCATTAAAATTAAAAAAGTCCTTTACACTGTTCTCTGTACTGTCAGAGTAATTTTACAATAAAAGTATACTTAATAATCCACACTCTTATTTCAGATGTCCCAGAGGTCTTTATGCCTAAAACCATTGTTCTAAACCAGTTTCTTGACATCTGGTTTCCCACTTTAACAAAACTAAGAAAAAAAAAAATCTGTCTCTAGGCCTGGTCTTATCAAAGTGTGGCAGAATGAAGTCACCTTTACAGAACCAGCCATCTGTTCTGACAAAGTGGCTCAACACTCCGCTGCTTTTCTGCGTTTCTAAATAAATCCTATTAATACACTAAGTAAAAAATAACATGCATATCTATCTATCCATCTCTCTCTCCGTATATATACTGTATATATATATATATATTGTGGAAGCCGGCCCGGACACAGACAGGTGGACACGTTGATGTCACCCTCAACACGTTTATTATACATATTTACAAGTGTCAAAAAGTGCACCTCAAACCCCCAAAGTCCTGGCCAACACAATGCCTTATCTCTTCAGACCACCTCCTTACCTCCTCCAGAGACCTCGTCCTTCTTCTCACCCGACTTCAGCCCTGAATGACGGGAGACGGCCCCTTTTATAAGCACCCGGATGTGCTCCAGGTGATTCCCGACAATCTTCCACTGACACAACCCAGTGTGGCGGAAGTGTCGGCTGCATCCCCGGAAGCACTCCGGGTGTCACTGCTTCTCTTCCCCCACCACTTCCTGGTGTGGCGGAAGTGCTGAGGTCCAAGGCTGCCAAGGCATCGGGGTGCCCCCTGACGGTGACCACGGGCCCCTACAGGGTTGAGCTTCAAAGCTCGGTACCCGTGGCCCCCAAAGCAACCAGGGCGGTCTCCCCTTCATGGTCTGGAGGAAGCGCAAGCCCTCCTCCGGTCCTCCTGGGCGTCCCTGCTGGGTACCACCCCCAGCCATGTGCCACAGTATATATATATATATATATATATATATATATATATATATATATATATATATAATATATATACTAGCTGTTTAAGCCCATGCTATAAAAAACATGGGGGTCCTAGAAACTTGAAATCATCAGAAAAAAAATTAAAATGTAGAGATGTCAGGTAATTGAAAGGAACTACTTTGGGCAGGAGGTTTCGTATAAACGACATGCTCACATTATTTGTGCATTAGCAGCTAAGTGACTGTCTTTCTTCAGAGGTTTCCTTTTGCTGGTGTGCTCGCCTCACTTCTGTATTAGGCACTAAGCGAGTGAGTCTTTCTTCTGAGGTTTCTCTTTGCCAACGTGCTGGCCTCGCTTGTGTATCCTCAGAGGTGGAGCCCTTATCCCAACTCCACCTCTCACTTCTGGGCCGGACAGACACACACACTTCCACAGACACACACACTTCCACACGTAGATGTTTATATATAAGATAAACATGCATACTGTATATAGTGATAGCTGTAATGGATTACCCCTTATTGGAGGAGACTTGGCAGGGAAGGGTCCTGTTTTCTTAACAGTTGGGGAGAAAGTGTAGCGAATGAACTGGGCAAACCTGCCTGTTAGGAACAGTCATAACCCCAATACGATAGGTGGCAGTGCTCTTCTGGTCTGGCTCCAGTTTGGACTGCATGGTATTTATATTTGGGGATGGCAGCCCTGTTGGGTTCCTTAGGGTCCGCCAGGGGGTGCTGAAGGAAGAGAACTCCTGAATTTTATGGCACTTCCTTCTACCCGGAATTGCATCCTTTTTGCATTGTTGTGACACGAGAAGCACTCCTGGGTCTAACATAAAGGAAGCCACCCCACCACCTCCAGGTAAGTCAAAGTCAGTGTTGTAGTGTGTTGTGTTTGGAAGAAGAAGCCTCTTAAAAGATACTTTGCTAAATAAAAAATGAGCTCATATGAACCCCGAGCTGTTGTGGTGTAATTGTGTTTTGGGATTGGGGCTTGGTTACTCCCCCTATATATATATATATATATATATATATATATATTTTTTTTTTGACACGCATTCACATCAGAGGGTCAACTTCCAGGCAATACCACTCTGGGAAACCACCTGGGCTAGCCACAGAATGGTCCTGTAGCCCAAAGACAGACTTCTCTGTCAAGCTTATTTAAATATATGGAAGAGGCACTGCAACCTATGACTTTGTGTTTCTGTATTCCATTAAGTAGCTGTTTATGTTGTTTAAAACTTTTGTTATTATAAAGGGGTGGGTGGATTGGGATTTATTATTTTGGACTTGTGTTATCCCTTGCATGAACCATAAACCCCCCTTTCCTCTCTCTCTCTCTCTCTCTTCTATTCCACCACACCCCAAAGATGCTCTATTGAATTGACATCTGGCAACTCTGGAAGCCATTTGAGTACAGTGAATTCATTCTCATGTTCAAGAAACCAGTTTGAGATGATTTGAGCTTTGCAACGTTGTGCGTTATCCTACTGGAAATAGCCATGAGAAAATGGATGCACTGTGGTCATAAAGAGATGCAAATGGTCAGCAACAATACTAGGTAGGCTGTGACATTTAAACAATGCTCAATTGATGTTGACACCAAATTCTGACCCTACCACAGCAGAAATCAGACTCATCAGACCAGGCAATGTTTTTCTCATCTTCTATTGTCCAATTTTGGTGAACCCATGCAAGTTGTAGTCTCAGTTGACAGGAATAGCACCCAGTGTGGTCTCCTGCTTCTGCTTCAAGGCTGTTGTGCGTTCAGAAATACTCTTCTAAATACCTCATTTGGAATGAGTGGTTATTTGAGTTACTGTTGACTTTCTATCAACTTGAACCACTCTGGCCATTCTGCACCGATCTCTGGCATCAACAAGGTATTTTCGCCCAGGCAACTGCCTCTCACTGGATATTTTCCATTTTTCGGACCATTCCCTGTAAAGCCTACAGATGGTTGTGTGTGAAAATCTCAGCAGATCAGCAGTTTCTGAAATTCTCAGACCAGCCCATCTGGCACCAACAGCCATGCCACGTTCAAAGTCACTTACTTAAATCAACTTTCTTTCCAATTTTCTCTGGTGCTCGCGTTGTGAAGGTGGTGGCTAAATGCATGCTTTGGAGATGCGGACTGATCACCTGCTTGCTTACTGCTCCTCCTGCCGTGCTGCGTGTTCTGCTTCTTGCACTGCGGATCGATCATTTCAAAGCCTGTACAGCAGCTGTCCTCTCTCCCCATAGCCCACCACCCCCCCTCCTGGGGCACGCTATGCGCCTGCAACTTCACGTCTCTGCCGCTCGCAATGTGAAGGGTTGCCGAATGCATGCTAAGGAGATGCGGACGGCTCAGCTGCTGTCTTTCTGCTGCTGTTGGTGAGTTGCGCGTTCTGCATGTCGCACTGCGCATCGATCATTTAAAAGCCCGTACAGCAGCTGTCATTTGGTCTCACTGCTTTGTCTTGCGAGATGTTAAAGTGTCTCTCGCGGGATGTCTGGGCTGATTATTACTTTCCTTAATTTCTGAATTTGCACATAGATTATTATTGTTCTCTTGTGCATCTGTTTTTGCCTTCTTTTCTCTCCACCGCTTTCATGTCTCTTTTTGATACACTGCACCTTTTTCTTCGCTTAGTCGTTCACGTGCCGTCTAGAACGTATAACATTTTTAAGAGCTGGGAGCACATGAAGTGTGTCTGCCAAAAGCAATCCAACAACTGCGAGGTTAGATGTCCATGAACTTGTTTCAAATTGTTTGTAAGTAGGGTGTGATGTGCAAAAGTCATCGTCTCATGGGTCTTGCTTCTTAAGGTTGTAATGTCTAGTCTTACGTAATTTCAAAGTGTCTCTCCGAGATGATCATGTCTCGACCCAAGTTTTTTTATATAATAGATAGATATATATATAAGAGAGAGAGAATGTTTCTGAGTCCTTCTATAATCATAGACTGTCTACGTAAAGAATTACTTTGCTAGTAAAAAAAGACAACAACAGTATTTTATATTGCAGCTCTCATCAGGGCTTACCATGATAAATGAATTTTGAATCAGGTCAGTAAATCCACATTATAGTTAAATTAAAAGAGTTTGAATACATACACTTTATACTATTGTAATGAAGATTGTTTTTTTCTGACAAATGTACCTGTCTATGCAAATTTGATTTCTTTTACTTGATGCATGTAATGAACACTTTAAGTTGTATTTTTCTTTACCCGCTTGGGACCTCCAACACTAATTAAAGTAGTACAAACATATGACATAATGAATGAATTGATTCAGTTTTGTAGGTAAATTGTATGTTGGGTTATTTAGGTGTCAGCAGCTTGACAGAACAGCCAAAGTGAAAAATGCTAATGCATGTCTAAAACAAATACAAAGCAGCAGCTCAAAATACCCCCCCAAAAAAAAAACTCAACCTTAATAGAAATAACTTTAAAGAGCAGCAAGGATGAGCCACGATGTTCACTAATAATGCACTTACAGAAAAGTATTAACACATGGAAAACCAAGTTGAAGGATTCCAGCTGTGAGGTCATCACTGACAGTGACCTTACCAAAGCCTGTTTCTAAGGAAGCCCTTCTCAAGCCTGCTTGGAAACCATCTTAAATCAAGGTAATAGTCCAACGTCAAAGGAAAACCGTGATCAACTGGAATTAGCTGAATTGGTTTGATTGAAAAGGATGTTGATTCTTCTTTTTGTAAAACCGCATTAAGCCAAACATTTAGATATTTTATAAGCATGAAAAGATGTCCAAATAGGGAGCTTTTGATATAAGTATTTTTTAGAAAATATGAAAAGTTTAAAATCTGTTTTGGGCAAGTATATGCTCTAGGATCTATCTATCTATCTATCTATCTATCTATCTATCTATCTATCTATCTATCTATCTATCTATCTATCTATCTATCTATCTATCTATCTATCTATCTATCTATCTATCTATCTATCTATCTATCTATCTATCTATCTATCTAAAGGCTTGTTATAAATTTTCATATGGATTTATTCATGACCTTTTACTTAGTTATTTTATATAGTGTCTTTCACATGTATCTACAGAGATCTATCAGTGCATACATTAGTTTGCTACTTATTGTTGTGGTCCTGAGTAAGTAACTAATTGTACAAATATGAAAGTCATTGTACAACCTGTGTGACTTGTAAGTCACTTTGGATCTGTATTTATTTTCTGTAACATCTGAGTATCTCTACATACAGCATTTTGGCATTTCCTACCCATGTTTATTTAGTGATTTTTTTTGTACACATTATATTTACAGTTTTACATATTCTTCTTGTCACTGTTTTGTTATTTTTTATTTTTATGTTCTTACAGTATAATCTGTACCATCCCAATAAAATGTCTTAGAATATTAATACAAGATCAACTACAGGGGTCAACAAGGCAATAAGGACTTACTTAATGCTTTGATCTTCAGGCTGAGACATGAAAATGTCTTGAAACTAAATGTGTTTCTGAAGCAAAGAGGGATAAAAACTAAAAGTTCTTGAGGCGTCTCTTTATGTCTGAAAACGTTCAAACCAAGTCCTGACTTTACATGTCGATTAGCAATAAACATAAAAAGAAGCCATTTGCAATCCTTAGGTCTTGAAAAAAAGCAACAGACATTTTGCAATGACCTATATATACTGGAGAATTTATTGCATTGCAAGGGAATTCATGGGTCCTCAGATCTGGGAATCTGTGCAGAAATGCTTACGAAATGAACATTCATGGCAATGTTATCTTGATTGCTAGATAAAACGGTATCTGCTCTCGTAAACCTGCTCCGCACATCTCTTACAAGAACCACTTTACAGCCACTTTCGGTCCTTTTGCTTTCTGGTGTTTGATAAAAATCACTAAACATGGAGTAATTAAGAGCAGCAATAAAACAGATGAAACCCTGGCCTCAGAAGCTTATCAAGCACTCTCTCAGAGGGAATGAGAGCTGCTCAGATCTCAAGATGCAAACTTGTTTTCTGGTTCCCTGTTTATCTTCAGGGATGAACTCCACCCCTCCCCCCACCCCTACTATTCTTAAGCCAACCCCCACCCAACTCCCACCGTTAAGCCATCCTAAGGTCCAGAAGATGCAATCGCATTCACACTGACAGGAATACCTGAAGCTCAGATCGTAGTAGGAGTTAAAAGCAGGGAGGAAACACCAGAGTGAAACAAACACAAGCACAAGTTCTTTGCTGAATTTATTTCATGTACATACCTCCAGTTTTTATGGCTGACATCACCAGAATTGCAGGGCCTTTCGTCTCCAACTCCCTTACTACTGACTGTTTGAAGAAGTGCTTATTGGTATCCCTCATGAATGCATGTCCTAATATTTTTGCCATCCTTCTATGTTTCTGCTATAAACTGATAATTATTATTTTAATCACATTAGGTTTCCTTGAAACTGGAAAAGACAGTTCTAAATCATTCAAGAAATTAGTCATTAAATGGATCAAAAAATCACACCCTGAAATACCCAAAGTGATATTTTTTCTTTTGTATAATAAATACTTTAAACCTAAGTCTTCTTGTATTTGCAGTTATTCCTACTTTACTCGCTGTAACATTTTACTTTTAATTGCTTCAATTTTTTTCATGAATTTGTGGAATGTACGTATATGAACTTACTGTGAATAAGTATTTCTATTAAAGATTCATGTGAGAAATCCTAACATAAACACTTGGTATGGTTGGATGGCTATTGTGTTTCTGTGATCTGCAGAGACATTTTGTTAGGGACATGTACTTCTGTTAGTCTAATTTGATGTAGTTAACCCTATGTTCCCAGGGGGAAATCTGGCTTTTTACAGCAGTTTAATAAACAAACAAACAAACACATACATAAATAAACACGTCAACATTTTTTTCAGTATATTTCCAGTGATGCTATTCACATGAAATTCTCACCAGACATTTGTATTAACTCAAGAAATCCACAAATAAAAACCTTTATTTTACACTTGGGACTGTTTAGTGTGGTGTGTCTTGGGTTTCGGGCTCAGTGGTGCCCTCTATCTATCTATCTATCTATCTCTCTCTCTCTCTGTCTGTCTGTCTGTCTGTCTGTCTGTCTGTCTGTCTGTCTGTCTGTCTGTCTGTCTGTCTGTCTGTCTGTCTATCTATCTATCTATCTATCTATCTATCTATCTATCTATCTATCTATCTATCTATCTACCTATCTATCTGTTCCCCATTCAGTAGGGAAACACGAGAAGGAACAGAGGACGAAAGTACCAGTTCGGTGTACATAGACTTCGCACAAAACATTGACTACAAAATCAAACTTCTCAATTGGGGTGGTCTCTCTCTCTCTCTCTCTCTCTTTCTGTGGTGGTGCCCAATAAGAGAGGCCCCAGGCAGGACACTCAGTAGCCTCTGACCGTTTGCCATACAGCTGGAGTTCATTCTGATGGATGAGAGGTTCACTTCAGAGAGACTTGCAGTAAGGAAAAGTCTAAATATTGTATATGTATATGCATGGAAAAAACTTTGAACAAACTTTGTTTCACAAAATAAGCAAACCATTTCAGCTTAAGGGTGAATCATGTACTCGAGGACATCAGTGGAATTTAAGGGGAAGTGCATTTAAAACTGAAGCCAAGAAGTGCTTCTTTACACAAAGAGTTGTGAGACACTGGAATAAACTACCAAAACATGTAGAAGAATCTGGATGAGATATTGAGACAGCTTAGCTATTAGCTAAACAAACGGGTGTGATAGACTGAATGATCTCCTCTAATTTGTCAAATTTCTTGTGTTCTTATATTTGTACAGCACTTTCATAAAGTCATTTAAAAGGTATTTAAAAACATTACAAAAAAAGTTTTATAGAGTGACATAAAGAAAAAAATCAAGGAAACAACACTATTAAAATATTAGCTAATCCATTTATTCAGTTCAGGGTACTGGGGAGATAGTGGTATGATGGACATTCTCAAAACGCACCTCAGAGAAAATTAACCTTACTATTAACCAATATTAATAGAAGACACTATCATAAAATTCTGCACAGGCTTTCAATTTAAGCTGTAAATTAATCTTTGCAGAGTACCTTTCATAAGACGCACTACCAAAAGGTAATTAGCATGGAATCAAGAGTAAAATTAGTGGTGCATATGCTACAAATGTTGCAAGTGTATATATATATATTCATGTTGGGGAAAGTCATGTACTAGGCATGTCAGTTTTTTTTTATATATATAAAAAAATGGAGATGATCTTAGTATTTAATATCACACCTCAATATATCTTCAAGTCACAGTGCGACTGGATCTTTTATTTTAGTGCTCCCTTACCTAGAAGCAGCTTGACAAAATGAATTAGCAGGAAAACTGCAGGCAATTTAACCTGCAAAAGCACTTGAAGGACAGCTTACGGCCTGTCATGTGTTTGGCTGATCATTCTCCACTCCTATCTAAGTGGCTGTAGGCGTGCAGCAATTCTTCCCTTTTTGAATAGAATAGAAATGCCTTTTATTGTCACTATACACATGTACAATAAGATTAAAAGCAGCTCTTCCAGTGCAGACATATGTAGAACACAACAAATAAATAAACAAATGGTGCAAAAAGTTGCACAAAAAAAAAAGTTGCAAAAAAACCCCCTTTCTTATCTGTCAAAACATTAAAAAATTTCAGGCACCCTTGCGAAGCTGATTAGACTTCTCTTTCAAAAATGAGTCTGGTTGTACTAATTTAACCATTCCTCTGGCAAGTGAAAGAGGAATTGGAAGGCCTCAGACATGGAGGTCTGATATTGTTTTTCACAATAAAAGATCATATCACGTTCTAAATATAACTGATATCATTAACCTATATTAGATCAAAATGAGCACCGCTGTTGTTATTGCAAATGTTTTTCACTTTTAGGGTATGAAAAGACTCTGAAATCCCTACATAGAAAGTAATGACTATGAGAGGTACACATTAGTAGAATCATATCTGAAACATAATTGTCTCTCTATAATTTATTTCCCAATTATGTGTACAATATAGAAGAGATGATATTTGTCATTCATTATATGCCCTGTTTTTCCTAATAAACAAAAATCAATCCAGTGGTCACCAAGGCGCATAAAATTCCTAGTGAGAGGTGGGACAATATTTGTAACAAATGCTTCATGGCAGTGCAAATTTTACAGTAGAATACAACCTGTATAATATATAGTGTATTATATTGTACATATTATGAGAGATCTCATATCAGACCCAGAGGACACCTGCAACGATACCGCTAAGGCACTCCAAAGGAGTATAGCATGGAAGAAACTGGCAGCATCTTTCATAGTGCAGTTTTCAAATGGGCAGTCAAGCAGCAAATTATACAATATATGGTATATATTTTCATGTGTCTCTTGTCTTTTCTATGGTTTTAAATTAAATATACTTGACTCAGTATCATGTTTCACTTCAAATAAAAGTATAAAATATGGTTTCCATAGTTTTTAATAGTATATAAGGGCTTTTTCATGTCCTTGACAGTCTGTCGGATGCACGTGGAATTCATTTTTATAACATTACCCACCAATGTCTGTTGAACCTGCTCATGAGGTGGTCTAAGTTAATGTGCAACTGTCTTTGTTCTGTTAGTGGAACCCCAACAGGCAGGGTCACACTGACATCAGAACTGAAGAACCACCCTCAGCTTATATATTGTGGGGCTGGGGAGCAAATCCTTTAGTGTCATTTGGAGTGTGCACTCAATTGTAAGCATTGATTTTCTGGTTTATTGATTTTTTTTTGCTTCTGGATTATGGTTTTTGTCATGGGATTATGGCTTTCTTTGCTGTGGGTTGATATTTTAGGCAAACCTTTTGACTTATTATTGCCATTTTTTTGTGTTTCTTTTGATTTTTCTGATAATTTTTTTATTTATCAAGATTCTTTTTGGACTTATTTCTCAAGTGAAAG
Organism: Erpetoichthys calabaricus; assembly: GCF_900747795.2. Lineage (NCBI taxonomy): Eukaryota > Metazoa > Chordata > Cladistia > Polypteriformes > Polypteridae > Erpetoichthys > Erpetoichthys calabaricus. Next base: position 27,886,737 of record NC_041404.2, read on the forward strand.
GTTCCTTTGAAAGGAAAATGAAAGTAATTTGAAAATTAAAGTAATTTGAACTCTACTGGTGGAGTTTGGGCACAGGCTGTCTGGGGTGAGGCCTGTCTTTATGCAGGTGAGTGAAGACTCTAGGCTGATTGTGTTGGTCTTTTGGAGTCCTCACACACGCTTGCTATTTTTTGTGCATTCAATCATAACAGAGGAAGGAAGCAAACCAACAAAATGTAGAAAAGATGGGCAGTTCATTTGTAGCAGTTTTGTTAAATAAAAATATTTTACCTTTGTTAAACCTTTTCTTAAATTTAACTTAAAATGTCCAAAAATCAGTTAACATTATAAAAATATTTAAATTATTTACAATGAACTTGTTTTTTTAAACATTACTCTTAGCATTTAGTGGCTTTTGGTTGTTAAAATATCTTATATAAACATGCTAATATGAATAATTTAAGTTCACATTCATTGTTATGTGTTCAGAGTATACCATTTTTTTTTCATTTTTGTATGTCTGACCAATGTGTAATATGTCTTCATGATCAGTCAGTTATGAAACTTGAAAACTCACCTTTTTCCTTTCCCAAAAGCATTTTCTTCATAAGTAACCTGAATATTATAGGACCACACATGATTGTAGGAAGACAAGTAAGTACTGTACTTGGGGTCTGAAGTAGTGCTTAGCTGGAACACCACAATGCATCAGGCTTCTTTACGGTAGTTTTCATAATCAACAAGTCCATCTCCAAGTGCTGGTCTTGGATTACCCAAACATTTTTGCAGTTCAAGAAAAAATCTAAAACCATAAACTGTATGGTGAGAACATTCCCGCCTATCCATTTTTTAACTTTTTCAGTGCATGCATTCTCATTGGGCACAAAGTGAACCATCTATTGCACATTCTGTTGTAGGGTAATCTCACATTCACACCTACTGTCACTAATGTGAGGCCAGTTTAGAGGTGGAAATTAACCCAACACACATGCAGACATCTTTGGAATGTTGCAGGAAAATCCACAGAAATGCAGGGAAAATGTTCAAACTCCACACAAAAAATCAGAGGGATACAAGCCTAAGACTCTGGAGCTGTGAAGCTGCAGTGCTAAGCATCGTGCCACACTCTACATGTGCAGAGAAATCTTAAAGAAGTGCTCTGTGTTGAAATGTAGTCATTTATTTCATAGAAGATAACAGGGATGGATTTAGTAGCAGCAATGTGAGCTGCAAAAAATCTGCTGCTTGTTATCTAAGAAGAACTAAAATCTATTTTAAGTCTGATGAAGTCAACTTTATCTGCTGATACTTGATATGCCCGTGGTACCAATCACAGATCTGACTTGTTGTAGGCAGGTCTTTTGCCAATAAAATTGCAATAACTCCATGTCACTGTCATGAGCTGGGAAATTAACTGCCTGGGTATTTGGCCTTTACATACTGGGATACAATTCTGGGATCTCAGTTTGATAATAGTGTGTGCACATTCTAAGTATATTTTAAATATTGTAGTTATTAATGTCAGTATTCTGGAAATGCTCTACTACTTCATCAAGAGTGATGTCTTTAATAAGCAATAAAGGCAATGTTATTAGCCTTGCCATGGAATTTTAGCTTCATCAGATTCGAAAAGGAGGGGCAAAGTATTTATAGAAGCGAAGCTAACAATTGGGCACTCACTAACAAGCAAGGTAAAGAAGTCAAACTCAAATGAATTAGTTTTCAGCAGGTGAGACACCATTAATTGATTAATACCTTTTGCTGTTGGTGGCGTGGTGGTGATGATAACTAATATTACACAGCTGAATAATATCATACAAAGAAAACCATCATTACTTAAAGCTGTCTAATTTAATTGGATGTCACTGAGTGCAGTTCATCATAATGTACAGAAGACTCTTGACAAAAGAGGTTTTAAAAAGTTCATAAAGATAAATAATTATCAGCAATGGGTGATCTTCCGAGAGAATAACAGGCTCAAATGAAAATTAATTTTGGGTGCCAACCTGGCTGTCCCCATTTACTTATAAGTCCAAACAAAAACAATGCTCGATGGCGTAAAAGTAAACAAAAAACTATAGCCACCAGAATAATGTGGCTGGTATTAGTTAGGCTTTTTTGTCTGCCATCTAGAAGTTACGGAGCTCCTTAGGTCTGGTCATTATTGTGGTGCGGGTCGGCTTCACACTACCAGTTGCATCCTGGGAGCCTCTTGAACCCACTACCGCCAATAACATTCCTGAGGGATGAGCCCGCAGATGAGGACGCAATACACATAGGAAGGGGTAGGTGCATAAAGTGCTATAGTGCTATAGTGCTAAAACCAGCAAAAACAAACTGTACAAAAAGTGCTGCACCCTCTTCAATAAATAAATAGTCCTTAAAAAACAGATGACAATCCATTAGATTGAAAATCAGAATTAAAAATCAAAGTAAACCAACAGTCATCGGGTCCTTCATATTCTGTCGGACTGGCCCAGTGGCTCTCTAATTCCATGTTCGTCTCTCAAGCTCACCTATTGCTTGCTCAGTTAGCAGAGACACTAACAGCTGCACTATTCGCCATCTGACCCCCATCTTAGTGGCCTCCAAGAGGTGCCGGCCAGACCACTTGGGGATGGTTATTCTCCCATCTTCCTTCTCACACCCCTGGTGTACCTCGGATCCCTGACGTAGGACTCGCTCTCGAGCAGACCCAGTCTTCATCAATTAATCAGTGGGGACGATCCAATCCTATAGTGCCGATACTTCGCTCCCTCACAGGCCTAAGACTGCGCTGCCTTGCACTCACACTGCCTGACTCTTTCTGCTTCTCTCCACAATGCTGTTCTCATGGCTCTCTCTGTCTTATTTTTTTTTCCCTCCCCTTCTGTCCTGTGCAGGCTACTCTTATACTAATGTTCTTCATGGGGCACAGGTGCAAATGTGCTGTGCCCTCCAAGGCATTAATGAAGCATCTGCCTGATGTGCAGCCCAGCCATCCTCTGAGCAAAGCACACTCACACCTGATTAGATACTGCAATCTTGCGGGGCTCAATTATTTATTTAAAGTCCGCACAGCACCATGGACCACTTATCACAGTTGCTCTGGACAGAAGTGATGCCTCCTTCCAGGCCGTCATGTTCATGTAGCCCAGGGACTGGAAGGGGTGGAGTTAGTTACCTTCACTGGGCAATTTCTCTGTACTGTGGACAGTTAGCAACAACTCCCCCTCTCAGCCTGAGGTGGTATCACATATGTGTGAAGAGCTTGGAGAGTGATCCTCTGGCACACTTGCGTGACACGGGTTATTACAAAAGATAATACATCATACAATTATTTTAACAAAGCTCTGTGGTCCTATGAGTTCAATATATCGATAATGTTTGTATGATCTGGTTAGGGAAGATTTATTATTGTTTCATTCATTTGTTAAAGAGTGCCACCCTAATTTAACATTTTGTTAGAGTTTGATACTACCACAACACATTTTTTAGATATAATTGTAACTAAACATCACAATAGTTATAGTTTTTCTTTCTATTGTAAATCCACTGAAAACAACCCTCTCTTATATACAGACAGCTTTCATTCCCAGACTGTACTCTGAATTTACCAGTTAGTTCATTATTTTCATGTACAGTATGTAGGCTCTGTCCTGTCACTAAAGATTTTATTTCTAAGCCATCAGAACTAAATAAGAGATTTCTAGGCAGAGGGCAGGCACAATCTTGTATAAACGCATACAAGGGAGCACTACATAAACTTAGAGATCTGCTACTCACTTCTGTTGAAGTTTCTGTTCAACAACAACAACAACATTTATTTATATAGCACATTTTCATACAAATAATGTAGCTCAAAGTGCTTTACATGATGAAGAAAGAGAAAAAAAACAAAGTAAGAATTAAAATAAGAGAACACTAATTAACATAGAATAAAAGTAAGGTCCGATGGCCTTACTTATGATGGCCCAGTAAGTTTTATTAATTTTTAGTGGGTTCACCTGAGCTATTTTTTTTAGTATACATCTTTAAAGGGGTTTGGAACAAAAGAATTAACGTAAATAACATTTATATTTTGTCTACAAAATGTTTTGAATTTGTTAGTGTTATGCCGTAATGCTATATTTATTTTGTATATGGGTTCTGACATTTTGTTAGCTCTGTCGTCAAAACGTGGCTCTGAGTTCCCAGGGGGCACAGTCACGGCGGTCATGGTATCTGATGTCATTGACACAATATACAAAAAGGTCAGCAGTGGCAGCCATTTCTTATTTGAGTTTGTGAAAAAAAAACCTGCGTTAGAATGCAAATCTTTCTGGCTTTAGAACTGTGATATTTTTATTAGGTATCCCGAGTTTTGGTTTGCGATTTAAACTTGATGAAAGATTAGCATTAGTTTTTTCTTTGACTCATTCCCTGGCTATGTTTCAGCTCCTGATCCTTATCATAAAAACTCTCACTGTCCCACCCATATAAGACTAAGACCAAAAGAAGCCTTTGTTAAGGTATTGTTACTTAAGAGTAAATGAGTAATAGATACATTTTTGCTGCACCTAAAGTTGTTAACATTAACTATTGTAGTGTCTTTTGTAATATTATTAATTATTTTTTTTATCTTTATGAACTTTTAAAGACCGTTTTGTCTTACATACAATGTGATTAGTTGCAGTCAGTTGGTCCCCAATTAATGTTTCACAGTGCTGGAGTTTTTGGGTTCAGTTCCTGCCCTGCTTATAGTCCATGTAGAGTTCTTCCTGTGCTCTTGTAGGTTTTCTCCCAAATCAACAGTTTTAAAAAATTAGTTCAAAAGAACTATAGAACTGGCTGGAATTCCATGTCACTGAATGATTGGTTTTTGAGTGACAGTACAGTAGATGCTAAAGTTTTTGGCAGACTAATAAGAAAATAGCTACTTTTTGACATTCTCCAAATATCACTAGACACTTGGTGAAATAGAGAAACAACTAAAGGACTTCTGGTTGTGCAGGAATAGTTGGCATTCGCAGTAGAGTGTCCATTAAAACACTTGGAAGGTAGATTTCAAATCCAAACCATTAATTTGCAGATATAACTGTACATATGACAGTGTGGGTGTGTGGTGTTGCTTCACTTGACGCACACTATTTCTAAAGAACTCTTTAACTTTGTGAAGTGCAAATACTTAAACAGACAGTGGAAACAACCATGCTTTCTCTTTCTTCCTGCTACCCATAGTACTTCGCTCAGCGGAAGACAAGACAGCATCTAAGTCCGTCCTCCTGCTGACCGAACTCCGCCTCTCAGACACTTGGTTATTTTTCCTTTCATTTTAGTCATCAGGATTATTTCAATAATTATGACTTTACCTTTAAGGAGTTTATTTATCTGTAACCTTGCATTTAGATAATATTGCCCATTACATTCATTTTTAAGTGGTAACTTCCAGCAGAAAAAAAATGCATAGAGCTGACATATCCTGCTTTTAGTTTAATGTGAGAAAGCAGTGTCACATAATGTCTAAAGGCATTGTCACATTAAATGACTTTTCCAGCAATTTTCTTTAAGCAGTTGGTGGCACACTCCTGTGAAGCCAGTCATCTAATGTAACATACCCAACGGCTCACTAGTCTGCGACTCACTGCAATAAAATTTAACAGGTTTGATTCTGATTTTAAGTCATGAGGCCTGGCTCTGTTTGCATGAGGGCTGACAACCAATCAATGCTCATTGGGAAGTATGATGCATATAATGTAGCAACGAGGAATAAGAAACATGGGTGTTCTGGACCTCACAAACAGAAGGGAAGCTCATTTGTGTGATGTCTTCTGTTTTGCATACAATGACAAGAAAAAAGGCAGAGAGCTCGCCGTTTGTGCAATCAGGCAGAACACTATTGACTTTCAGAAAAATAGGCATATAGGACTGTGTTGGAAGGTCAGAACTCTGTTGGTAATTGTGACATGGGCAATTGAAATTGAAATTGGCATGGCAAGGCAATGAGATCAACAATTACAGTCAGCAGATATGACATACCCCTCAACTAGAAGTTGCATAATGTGATATTGACTTAAGGCATTCATATAAAAACAAGTTAAAAACTGCACTACTGCCTCACTGTGTGATCCTAATCATGTAGCTTAATTTTAAGGCTCTTAAACATCTGCAGAACTAAAATTTCCGGAGACTGTCAACACTGTTTTTTTAAATTGTGTTGCTATTGTAATCAGGCTCTTATTAAATTTCTGTTCACTCTTTTATGTTTTTGGTGTTCTAATGCAGGGGCCTACATAGTGGGTCCTGGAGTATTGTAGAGGTTGCAGGTTTTTGGTTGAAACTGATTGTTTAATTAGAAACTGATTCTTGCCAATAGCAAATCTTAATTATTTTATTTACTTATTTGGCTGACTTACCACATTTATGATGCAATTGGTTACATTTCTTTTTTACTTTCTCGTATACAGTACATAGTATAGAGACAGTATAGGAATCATGAAAAAATTTGACCTTGAGATTTTGATGAATCCTGATGTTTTAGACCTTCCTGTGTCTGAAGAAAACATTTTTGAAATTATGTCTGTCTGTGTGTGAACACAGATAATTAAAAAACGCTTTGACCTGGTCAATAACATTTTGTACACCTACTTTATATCAAAACTAAGGAATCCTATCAACTTTTGGGCCACTTCTGGCAGTCGTAACTGCTACATTACCTGAAGATATTTCAGATTTTTTCAAGTAAACTATGGCTATAAATCAATGATATAAGATTCAAATTTTGTGTGGATATTAGAAATAATGAAAAATAAGTAGATATGAAATTTGAGAAAAATCACGCAACCGGAAGTGGTACTCTAACTGAATACTTTCTCGAATTTTCAAGTAAACTATGGTTATAATTGCAGATAGATGATTCAGATTTTGTATAGATATTTATAATGATAAAAAGCAAAGAAATATGAAATTAGTGAAAAACTACTCAACCAGTAGTATTTTATTTAAACAACCATCGGAATTATTTCATGCACACTACGGTTTTGAATAGAGTTACTTAATTGAAAGTTTGTAAAGATGTCTACGATGACATTATAAAATAAAAAAATCGCGCAACCGAAGTGGTTCTTTAATTACACACTTACCCGAAATTTATTGTATCATGGAAATATAAATGTGTACATGATATTAAAAACCATTTCAATATAATGCAATATAATATTATATTCAATATAATGCACATTCTTTCAATAACTATTATTAATTTTATTTTAATTTATACATCATCAATTTAACAATAATGTGTAAACATTGAACATGTCATGTAAATATAAAGATGCAGTGGGAACAATAAGCTGCTACATCCCCGTTGTGTTCCTGGTAATACATTTAATTTTATGATATTTTTTTTATTTCCACCATCATTATCATAATTAAATGTAGCTAAATGCAGTGTTACCTATAACAATTTATTGCAACAAATATTATACAATACTAACACTTTTTTTATGTTTTTAGGTGACTATAACTCTTTTTACTTTGCATGTAATCTAGGTAATACATATGTAATCATGAAAAAATTCCACTGCTGTTTTTGACCTTCCTAAGTGTGAATATATCATTTTAATATAAAGTTTGATTATAAATGGAGATAAATAGAGATAAATGATTGTGTATCAATATTGTCAATTAGTTATGATAAGAAACAAAGAGATATGATATTTGAGAAATATTGTGCAACTGGAAGTGGTTCTGATGACCTTTTCCTCTATCTCAGTATATGAGAAAGTCATGGGAGGCACACTTTCAATTTTTTTCTTTTTGGTTTTCCAACTGGGGCCCAGGCAGGACAAGTGACTTGCTCAATGTCACACAGCGTCAGTAGAAGGATTTGAACCCAGAGCCTCAGGGTTTGAATCCAAAGTCCTAACCGCTATGCGACACTGCTTGCCTTCAGTTTATGGCTTGTTAGTGTTTTCATTCAGTTATGTCAAGTCCATAGACTTCTTTTATTTTCAAGGATATCATCCAAATATCATTAATGACTGAAGCCAGGAAACACTTCCTTACACAAAGAGCCGTAGAACAAACTTACAAGTCATGGAGTTAAAGCACAAACCTTGGCAACCTGTAAGAAGCGTCTATATGAGATATTGGGACAGCTTAGCTATTAGCTAAACAAACACGCCGGACTGAATGGCTGAATGGCCTCCCCTTGCTTGTAGAATTTCTTATGTTCTAAATGATTTGTAGCCTAACGTGGATGAGTAATTCTCAGTTCTTCACTTTTTCGCCTTCAGTTATCTTCCATATATTTTATTAAACCAAATAGTTCAAGGAGAATTCACACAGGTGTAGAAAGAAACAAGTTAGATGAAAATCTGATGGTTCCTTTGTCGTTTGCATCTTATTGCTAATAAGGAAAGAAAAAAAGAGAAATATATGCTTTAATAGCAATAAATGGCTTTGCATTAAGAAATTGGGTTACAACAAGAACATGCAGCCACTATAGCCCTCCAAGACTAACTTTGCAGACCCCTGATCAAATGGTGTTGACACTTTGACCACGTTTTTTGGCAGACTTACAGCCAGACGTTTCTTTTTTTTTTATCAAAATCATGGTTAAATCCTGCACCATAGTATGCTTTACAATACTCTGAGCTAGATGGCTGGTAGTCCTAGCAAAGATGCATTTGGCTTGTTTATTCTTAACGTCCATGATATTTGTTTTCCCTGAAATACGTTTAGATTTGAGTTTTTTTTCCCTTTTTACTGTTGCCAAGCTAAAGATACTTTACTGTATCATTTACTTATGGCTTTTAACAGCCCTGGCTCTGGACCAAAATGGTAAATACTAGTGGGGGTGTGGTGTGATAAGTCTCAACAATCCAACAAGTAACAGTATACCCAACAGTGTGGGTGAGGGTACTCATCATGATATTTGGAGGGCTTATCCTGGGCTAAATGATCCCCTGGAGCCGAGCCTGACTTTTAGGACTCTTATAAACCTAACTTAAAAAATAAATGCAATAAGACTGATGCATACTGTATCTACATATACATAGTATATGGAATGATATCGTTGTGTTAAGTTGTAAGTTGTTCTGAAGTTTTTTGAGTGTCGTTTTGTGTATTATTTTAATTTCAGTTCATTCCTGGCTTTTGGTCAATGCAATCCTGGAATATGCAGACTAAATACTAGACAGATGGTTGCATTATCTGACACACTTGGGGGAAAAAAAGTGCAATTTACAAAAAGAAAGTAGCCAGTACTTTGTAAAAATGCAAGTAGAAAAATGTAATTAAAATATTCTTACTAATGTGAATATAAATTTCATGCTGATAAGAAACAAAAGACTAATGCCACATAAAAAAGCCATATCTAATATATCACAATGTCATACACATGCTGCCTTAAATTTTAAGATATGAATCAAGAGGCAGGATGACCCTTGACTCTAACTATATTTCCTGCACACCCACTGATCACAGGCCTAAAGATGGCTTCACCTTATAATGCTTGTCCCAGGAGTGTCAAGTATAGTTACAGAGCCAGAATGACTCCTACAAGTTTAGAGACTCAGATTCAACATGCCTGAACCCAGCTCCCCGGATCTGTGGGGCAACAATTCTCCCAACTTCTATACAGTAGTTTAAATGGATATACATTTTTGGAATAATATTTTAACCAAAATGATATTTACAGTGCCTAATAAAATGTGGCCTAAACATACAACTATAAGAATTTTCTGACTAATATTATTTGACATTAATTTTATATGGACAATGTTATGCAAATTAATGAGAGCCATACCACATGCGTTTCAGAAGAGGGCATCCACCTGAAGCTAAGCATGTTCGAACCTAGGAGACCATCTTGGAAAAACTTGTATTGCTACAGGAAGAGGTGTTGGTGAGGCCAGTAGAGGGCGCATACCCTGTGGTCTTTGTGTGGATCCCAATCCCCCACTGCACTGATGGGAACACTGTGCTGTAAATAATGTCACTGTCCTTCAGATGAGATGTAAAACAGAGGTCCTGACTCTGTGTAATCATTAAAGATCCCTGGGCATCTTTTGAAAAGTGTAGGGTGTACTCCATTTTCCTGTCTAAGTTGCCCCTCAAGGTCCCTTCTATTCTGGCACCCTAATCATCCCCTCTCTCTAACTGGCTATCTCTCTCACTCCTAATCTCACCTAACAGCTCACATGTGAGGGTAATGGCTGCCGTCACATCATCCAGGAGGGATACTACACATTGGTGGTGGATGAAGTGATTCTCCTCTGTCTAAGCACTCTGAGTAGTGAGAAAAGTGCTATAGAAATGAAACTTATTATTATTTATTTATCATTATTATAAGCCATTAACCTTTTCATCATGGGATGCCCTTCTGTTATGTGGACACAGTCACACTGATTATAGGAAGCTAAATGTGAATATTTGAAACATGTTAGGAAAACCAAAGAAAAATCCAGCAGTGTGCCATCCAGAGCATCAAACTTGTGATCCAAGATGGCAGCTCAGTATTTTATCTGTGGTGCAGCATAGCGCAGAGATCATACATTTCCAGAGAGGAAAAACTTTAATGTATACTCTTCTGTAATGTTCAGCATTTGTAGAAGACAATGTTTTATGTTCTCCTGTGGTTCTGCAGTTCTGCATAGCTAAACCAATGGACATAAGACTAGGGTATTCCATGAATTCTCAGGATAAGAGCTTGGTCAACTTTTGGAAAGAGAACACACCTCTCCTTATTTTCTAAAGTTGTAAAAATGTATAGTCAAGCAGTTTTAAAAATGTAAGAAGACAGTTGTATTGTAAAATGCAATGATTTTAGACATTGGTCATCTCAGATGACAAAATTATTGTCATCTATTCTTACACTTGCAGCCAGTCTGGTGAAGTCTGGAGCAACCTGCCTGTAGATTTTTACTGCAGTTTTGTAAACCTAAATTGGCCTGTATTTTAGATGGCAGCAGTGTTTCCTTTCCTACTTTATCATCAGGATTGATCTGCTGAGGCTTAATATTCAAACTCTGGGGAAGATCATGCCGAGAAGAAATGTGATCCTTTTCATCCACATCAGCCATGAAACAAACTCCTATATTTTTAACCTTTTTTGTGTGGTTTAAAATTACAAGTTCAGGCAAAAAGAGGTTTTAGAACAGAACTATGTATTGTGTGTATTTTAAACGTTATGCACAATTAAGTAGCATTTATGAATATGTCACTCATGTTAATAAATACTCATAATAATAATATAAGGCGGCATGTTGGCACAGTAATTAAATGCTGCTTCCACACAGTTGCAAGGATTTGGGCCCCTCTTCATGCTTTGAGGCTGTTGGACAGGATTTTGCACATTCACCTTGTCCATGCTGGTTTCCTTGAGGAGATTACAGTTTAGTGTCACATTCTAAAGTTTTACTAATTATGCTAATTTGCACCTCTAAATTGCTGATGTCGTTCATGTTTGAATATATTTTTCAATAGCCTGATGTCTCTTCCAAATCTGGTTCTGGCCTTATTCCTCATGCTTATGGCATAGGCTTTGATTTTGTGTATGTGACATGTCTGGCTTACTAGATCATTTTAAATATAATAACTACTATTAATTACGGCAGTTGAAGTTGAAAAAATAAAATGCAGTATTCACAGTGTTTCTACTTCCCCTCGTACACATATAAACTAAGAGATGGAGAGATTTCCGTTAGGTGGGGGTGGAGGGGGTCTTGCCCCTTGCCACAATTTCATGGAGCAAGGAGGTACATTTACATTTACATCATTTAGCAGACGCTCTTATCCAGAGCGACTTACAACAGTGTTTGTTAGTTTTTTTTTTTTTTCGCATACCCCTTGGGGTCAGAGCGCAGGGTCAGCCATTGTACAGCGCCCCCTGGAGCAATTACAGGTTAAGGGCCTTGCTCAAGGGCCCAGCAGAGTAGGATCTCTTTTGGCACTGACGGGGATTTGAACCGGCAACCTTCGGGATACCAGCGCAGATCCTTAGCCTCAGAGCCACCACTCCGCCCGGTTAACACATTTATTACTGAGAGGTTATGAAAAGTTCTAGGATGAAGTACTGAAAGAGCAAGTGACCGTATTCCGAAGAGTAGAAACTGCATACTGGTCAGTAGTGGTGATTTCAAACACTGCCATTAGGTAATTTAAAAATTCCAAAGAGCAAAACGTAGAAGTGCTGGTACAGAGTAGTGGTGTGTGTGGGCCTACTTGAAGCACTGATCATGATGTTGCAATGATTATCACTACCTCATAGCTGCCAGAGACTTGTTTGAGTTTGAGTCCCCATCTGCATGTTTTGTAGATTTTACAAATTATTCCTGTGTCTTCCTTTGAAACTCTGGTTTTCTCCATGGGTTTGAGTGTAACCATTCTGAATAGTTAATAATTAATTTGTGCTAATTTTGGAATTTTTGCATGTGTTTTTTTCCGATTTTTTTTTTATCTTATCTTTGTGGTACTGATGTCTCCATGATGCATCTTGGATGGTTTCCTGCCACAGTTGCTACCAATTTTGTGGCATTTTCAAATAGTCACAACCATGCTATTGATAGCAATAGCCTCTGCTGCTGGTCAAATGATTGACCATTTCTGTGATAAGACTTTGCCTGGAAACTATATAAGATGGTGTTGCAGAATTATTGGTTATCCCGTCAGGTACTCTGGAAAAAAAATGTAGAACTCTTGTGGACGTTTGTTGGGGGAAATCAAGTAATTACAGGATTTTTCTTTCTTTTCATTGTTTTTGTTTTTTCACTACAATTTTGTTTTTTCTTCTTGTTTTGGTTAACTGGTTTGCTACCCTTGTGGTGTACAAACTCCAGCCTGTCTACTACTGCAAATTACAGTTTCTCTGATAGTGCTTTGCACTTATTAGTTTATTCTCTGCTCTGCAAAAATTTGAACAAGTGTTTCCTCTGACCATTCATAACAGTGAGGTGACTCTAAACTGGCCCAAGTGTGTTTGTGCACTGTGATGGAGTGGCATGTCATTTAAATTTAGCCGATGTTTTCTGCCTGGTGCTGCTGACACAAAGCATCGAATTTAAGTTTAGTGAGTTTGGAAAAATCCACAAATGGACTGGCTCTGGTTGATTGATTAGGTTAAGATAATCTAAAATAGATGGTTAGATTATTATAACAGTTGCTTTTTTATATTCAAAACATCACAAACTTAGAAAACTATATACACTTAAAAATATAACATAATTTTAATAAGTACAAGAATATTCATTCAAACAGCAAAACAAAATACTAAATACAAGAAAACACTGCAATTACTATAGAGAAATTAACATACTGTGTATACAGTAATCCCTCCTCCATCGCGGGGGTTGCGTTCCAGAGCCACCCGCGAAATAAGAAAATCCGCGAAGTAGAAACCATATGTTTATATGGTTATTTTTATATTGTCATGCTTGGGTCACAGATTTGCGCAGAAGCACAGGAGGTTGTAGAGAGACAGGAACGTTATTCAAACACTGCAAACAAACATTTGTCTCTTTTTCAAAAGTTTAAACTGTGCTCCATGACAAGACAGAGATGACAGTTCAGTCTCACAATTAAAAGAATGCAAACATATCTTCCTCTTCAAAGGAGCAAACAAATCAATAGGGCTGTTTGGCTTTTAAGTATGCGAAGCACCGCGGCACAAAGCTGTTGAAGGCGGCAGCTCACACCCCCTCCGTCAGGAGCAGAGAGAGAGAGAGAGAGAGAGAGACAGATAAAAACAAAGAAGCACAAATCAATACGTGCCCTTCGTGTTTTTAAGTATGCGAAGCACCGTGCAGCATGCTGCTTCACGAAGCAGCTGCACAGAAGGTAGCCAACGTGAAGCTAATCTTTCAGCATTTTTAGACGAGCGTCCGTATCGTCTAGGTGTGCGAACAGCCCCCCTGCTCAATCCCCCTACGTCAGGATCAGAAAAAGTCAGCGCAAGAGAGACAGAGAAAAGTAAGTTGGGTAGCTTCTCAGCCATCTGCCAATAGCGTCCGTTGTATGAAATCAACTGGGCAAACCAACTGAGGAAGCATGTACCAGAAATTAAAAGACCCATTGTCCGCAGAAATCCGCGAACCAGCAAAAAATCCGCAATATATATTTAAATATGCTTACATATAAAATCCGCGATAGAGTGAAGCCGCGAAAGGCGAAGCGCGATATAGCGGGGGATCACTGTAAACATAAATCTACAGTTTTCCCTTTAAATCTTCTTCTAAAACTCTTAAAACCAACCCAATCAAAGTTAACACTAGACATACATAGTCCAGTTTCATAAAATAAATTTGGCTTACTGCTTAACATTCGATTATTAGAACAATCGAAAAATTGTTATGAGAGAAAAATTAGGATGAGAACAGATCCTTCAGTCCAACACATTCGTCTATCCTATTTGCCTAGACATTAAGTTGACTTTTAAAGGTCCCTAAAATTCTACTCTCCACCTCACTACTTGGTCATTTATCCCATGTGTCTCTGGGTTTTTTGTGAAGAAAAACTTTGCAACATTTGAGCAAAATCTTCCATTATCCAGTTTCCAACTGTGTACCTGTATTCTTATTGCAGAATTTATTTTAAAGTGACAACTGGGATCCACTGTACTCATTTTTTACATAATTATAAACACTTTGATCATGTCTCCTCTTAATTTCCATCTTCCTAAACTTAAAACTCTCCTAAAAGCTCATGCCTCTTAGTTCCGGAATCAGCCTAGTTGATCTTCTCTGGACTTTCTCCAGTGCTGCTACATTTTTGTGTCAAATGGAGACCAAAACAGCACAAAGTACTCCACTCAAGGCCTCACTAGTGTGTTATATAAATCAGCATAACCTCTCATTACGTGTACTCCACACATCAGGGCACTATATAGCCTAACATCCTATTACCTGTCTTGATTGCTTGTGTTCACTGCATGGAAGTAGATAATGATGAGTCCATAAGATGTACGTTCTCATAAGGTGTATATTCTAGTTTCAGATCCCCTGTTGTGTATTTAAATTTAAACAAATCTTAAGGTGTCTATACTGTGTGTGTGTGTGTGTGTATACCCTGACTCTAAACAAGTCACGTGGCCTACCTATTTCCCAAAATTAAATATGTGAATAATTATATTAATCTGTGTCTTAAAAATGCTTTATGTTGTTATTTATCTTCAAAAGGTTCCTATGTACTCATAGTACATACACAAACACATACAAGGCAAAGTATACAAACAGTTAATTTATTATTTAGGTAACAAATTCAGAAGGGGGATAGGCAAAGGGAGAAAACAGGATAATGTATGAAATTCTCCTGCCACTCTTCTTTATTTGATAGAGTGGTTTGTCCACTTGATCTTTCCTCTTTTTTATCTCTCCTCTCTCTCTCTCTCTGTCATCTCTCTTGCAATCTACCACACAATCCTGCCCTCAGTTACTCCTACCTGTGAGCCAGAGGCACAACATATCCCTAGACAAGCACTATGGGCACTTTTGCAGTGTGATGGCTTTGAATCTTCCTCCTTAGCTCATTCTGATCCACATCCTGGTATCACTTTAGCAGCTGAAGGGGTGGGGGTTTATGAATTCTCAGGGCCACTAAGACACAGTGTTCTGAGGTACCTTCTAAGATGACTGTAGCTCTGAGTCTTCTTTTAAAAGGCCAGGTCTTTTAAACAGGTAAAAGAGGACATGATCCTTAACTGTCCATAGAACTTAGCCTCACACCAGTCCACTTAGACACCATCTTTAAAAAGGGGAAACATGGTTGTACTTTTCCTGACTTGGGGCCACATACTGCCTTTTTTGTGGCCACCTTGTGCATACTGTCAGAAGTGAACGGCTAATAGTAGCTGATCTTTCCTTAAGTAGTAGTGTAGTTACATCTTTCCAGGTTCCCAAAATCAGTCAGCTACTGAGTTACCAAGGTATGATCCAGCAGGAGTCAAAGACGTAACAAAGAAATCTTTCGGTCCTAAAACGTTTGTTTTAAAAGTTTAGTGTAGATTTAATTAGGAACAAATCACAAAAATTCAGAAAAAAGTTATTACACATGCAGAATAAAATACAAAAGGGAAGAAATGGTTTCTTCTCTGTTTCTATACAATCTTAACATTCTTGTGTTAAACTCCAGTTACTTTCTATATTTAAAGTTGTGTTATTTTTCTATGGCAAACTTACATAGGCTCCACTTTAGTATGTCAGTACGTTCAGTATATTCATTATGTTCAATACTTTCTGTACAGTTTGAAGCTGTATGACCTCCATGCCTATCCAAGACCTGTAAGACCTGTATAATGAATGAAACATAAAGTGGAAAAGAAACACAAAGTACAGAAAAAAAACCATACAGGTTGTGAAAGAAACAGCCAGACACACAACGAAGGTTTGGGGCAGCCACCCGTATAGTTTCCCTAGCTGCAAAAGGCTTTAAAGTAAAGTTTAATGTGTACTGGTTAGAGTCCAAAACAGAACTGTTTAAGAATGAAGGATGAGGGGTTTTTATAGCTGGATCACAGAAAGTGACGTCCTCGGGGCTGGGACAGGAAGTGACATCCTCGAGTCGGAACAGGAAGTGACGTCATCGGGACCGGGACAGGAAGTGACATCCTCGAGTCAGAACAGGAAGTGATGTCCTCGGGGCCGGGACAGGAAGTGATGTCCTCGGGGCCAGGACAGGAAGGATTTCTCGAGAGAAAAGAGAGAGGTTCAGTGCACCCCACCACCCCCTGGCCTGGCGGGGAATTGTCGTTTCCTGGTCCTTTTGGTTGACTTCCAAGCACACGTGTGTGACAAGGTCTTTGAAAAATACAAAATGATTTGCTTCCAGTGCACCGATGTGATCACTCAGATGTGGGTTCCACCAATGAACATCAACTTCAAGCCCAGATGTTCATAATATCCCACCTGAGGAGTAAGGGGCGGGACATGTGGTTCGAGTTCAGAGGATAATGACATCATCAGTCTTGAACAGAATTAGTCTCAGAGGCAAAAGTGGAAAAGGGCTACTGAGAGCATCTTCTTGTGCTTGGAGGTTTACACGTATTATGGCCCTATAGCTGCCTCCTACTCGCTTGTGTCTGACAAGGAGTAGCTAAAAGTATGTTGAGGAAACAGACAATTCAGTCAAGTGTAATTCATCACTTTCTTTCACCCTCTCTCTTAATTTAGTTCATGTTCATATTTCTTAGGTGTTATTTTCACCCACACTTGGATTTATATTCATGGTCATGAGTTTTTTATGTGAAAAGTATTTTTTTATATGCCTACCACAGTCTTCAGCTCATGAAACTCCAAAAAAACTAAAAATACTCAAAAAAAATTGGAAGAAGCCATACCTTCTAGTTACAGAAATAAAGGAGAAAAATGAGGCTAACCCTTGTGTCCCATGTGTTTCTTATACCTTTGATTTGCAATATTTACAAAACGAAATAATTACAATAAAAAGAGAAGTCTGGTGCTCCAGTCCACACTGTCATGTTTTTAATTTAACGAACAAATAAAACTAAATTTTGAACTGTAATTAATTAATTAATGTAAGAAACATGTAAATTGTAGTGGAAAATAATCCCACTTGTGCCTCCTTCATCATTCAGACATTTCCTGTAGTTATTTATCAGTCTCTGGCACCACTATAGCACTGTTTTTGCCCATTGCTTCTTAAGGAAATGCTTAACTTTGTGATATATGCGAATTTTCACCTGCTCCTTCCAAGTCCTACCACAAGATCTTAGCAGGATTTAGGTCTGGAATTTCCTGAACCAATTCCAATACTCTAAAGTGCATTTCTTCAACCATTCTCATAAAAATTTGCTTGTGGGTATTGGATCATTATGCTGTATTTCTGCATAACCCAGCTCCACTTCAGCTTCATCTCATGAGCAAATGGCCTGAAATTCTCCAGATTAACTTAGAACAGAGTAAAGTTAATAGTTCCATAGAGGTTAATCATCTAAGTACTGAAGCATTTAACAACATCTCATCATAATCTCATCTCATCTTATCATCTCAGATTGTTTTCCTGGTGAGGGTCATGGCAGCAGCAGGCCAAGCAAGACAGCCCAGGTTTCCCTTTTTCCAACCACCATGTCTTCCTGATAAACTCCAAGGTGCTCCCAAGCTACCCAAGACATATAATCCCCTCAGTATATCTGTCACATGGTCTCCCCTCAGAGGGATGTGCTCAGTACAGCTCCACATAGGCATGCTTATGACATGCCCAGACCACCTCAATTGGTTCCTCTTGAGATGAAGGAGCAGTAACTCTGTTCTGAGTGCAGTAACTCTGAATTGCTGAGCTTCTCAGCCTATCAGCCCAGCAATGTTCTGAAGAAACCTAATTTCTGCTGCTTGTACTCGCGATCTCATTCTTTCTGTCATTAACCACAGCTTTTGACCATAGGTAGGGATGTAGATTGACTGATAAATTGAGAGTTTTGCACTTAGACTCCATTCCTGCTTCATTACTAAGGACTGGTACAGATCGCATATCACAGCTGCTGCCACTCCAACCTGCTTCTCAATCTCAAGTTCCCTTCCTCCATTACTGTTAAACAAGATCCCAAGATACTTGAACTAAGGGCAGTTGTTCTCCCCTCACCTAGAGAGAGCAGTCTATTCTTTTCCAAGAGAGAAGGATGACCTCAGAATTCGATCTCTGATCCTCATCTCTTGCGCGTTACACTTGGCAATGAATCACTTGAGTGCATGCTGAAGGTCATAGTCAGATGAGGCAAAAAGGAAAACAACATCTACGTAAAGTAACAATGCTATGCCTAGCCACCCCAAATGGACACCCCTCTCATCCTTGGTTGTGCCTTGATATCCTGTCCATGAAACCCACAATCAGGACTGTTGACAACACCCACAGTGACTGAATTTAAGTTATCAGCAAGTACTCTGCCACAGCTCTCGTTGCATTCATATAGGAAACGAGTAACACACAAAAGTGGCCATGTTACCCAATATTCCTGCAGCACCTATAATGACACATGCCTAGGCCTTATGCTTTTTTCAAATCTACAAAACACATGTAGACTGGGCTATCATGTTCACATGCACCCTCCATGGAGCACTGATCTATCATTCTATGGCCAGGATGGAATCCACATATTTCCTTCTGTATCTTAGGCACAATCATTAGACACAGTGTCCCCTCCAATACCATGGCATATGCCTTACCAGGAAGGCTGAGGAGTGTGATCACTTTGTAGTCGGAACACACTCTTTGATCATCTTTCTTAAATATGAGGACCACCACACCAGTCTACAAGTCCAAGGGTACTTTACCTGCCTTTCATGTGACAATGAATAGACATGTTAATCACATTATCCCAACAGTGTCCCGTGCTTTAAGCATCACTGGTTGGATCTCATCCACCTCAGCAGCCTTACCACTATGGAGTCTTCAGACGACCATAGTGACTTCAGCAACATATATATTTCCAAGTAAATAATATATAATAGTAACAAATGTCTAGTAGGGCAGAAATTCTATTTATGTATTTAAAAAGGTGGGTACGGCTTCCCAATGTGCATCCCATGCTCGATATACACTGCTTAGTCTGTTTATTTTGGGATTTTATTGAGACCAACTTTGTATTTATTAATAAAGAAAATATTGAGTTTTACATTTCAATTTTACAAAACATTGAAAGAATAGGATTAATGGATTAATGGAAAGAAATTCATTATAGTTTAAGGAAGAGAGAGAAAAAGTAAGCACATTGCCTCTCCCAGAATTTTTATAATTAAATTAAATTCATTAAAGACAGTTTTGATAATATTTTGGTTCATTGTGATGCTCAGCTTCTTGAACAAAGAACTAATTAGAAATTAGGTTTACAGAGGCAATAAAGTCCTTGATATCCAAATAAATGAAAATACTATAAGCATCATACAGCATAAAAATATAATTTTTATGTACTTATTCACTTCTATTCAATCTATGTGCTAATTCCAATCACTGTATTATGCAACATATTTTACCTGCTGGTAGTCTCATATATTATTTTATTTTAAATGTGTGTGAAAGCAGGTCATGTACTGCAAAGTTTCTACCCTGTCAATCTGTATGTTATCAGTGATATAACTGAATGTTATCAGTTCTTATCACTTCCATATAAATGGTTCGGAAGGAACCTCATAACTTTAATTAGTTTATTATCATTGATGTAATGATTAATACTGATATTTTGATGCATTAAAAGCAAAAGAGTTTTTACTGAAGTCTAAATAACAGTAATGTAATTCTGATTATGGATCACAGATTGCAGATTAGTAGTTTGCATTATAGTAATCCACATTCACACTTCGTTCATTAGTCAGTCCAGCCCTGTTTATTAGATAGATAAATGGCATAATATTGATTATTGTATGTTTATATGGTGACAACCTACTTGAAAAAAAGAAGACAGCAGTGAAAGCTAATTGAGGCTTAGCCAGATAAACATTAAAAGTCAGAAAGAGAGTTAACGAGTGACTCCAAACTGACTTTGTGAGACCAGAAGTGCCATGGCACCAGTTTGATTTTTAAATTTGAAGGCTACATCACAATTTTATCATTGCATTTTCCAGTAATAACTAAAAACAGAAGATGGCCCATTTGTGGATTCATCTTGTAACACTTGTCTACACCCAAGTCCTCCCAGGTAATGGAATAATTTAAACATACTTGCTATCTCTTGTCCATTGTGCATTTTCAGTGCCTTTCCTTTGTATTCATGTGTGTCTGAAACTCTCTTCACCGTGGCTCCCTTTCTTCTCGAGTGTGTTCCAGTAAAGCTTGTTTCACAGACTTTGTTGTTATTTTTGAGGTGACTTTCTCCCCTCCTGTTTTATACTTTCCATCTTTGAAGGCACCTCTCTCAGTGTGCACCTTTACTCCTCCTCACACATCTCACACTTGCACTTCCTCTTTTTTCGCATCACCAAGGCCAAACTGACCAATCATATTGCTCTGAGGGACTGGACAGATAGATCCTAGTGTTTTATTATACAGTAGATAAGTTAAATTTGTTTTATCGTATAAATATTTTTCAAGCTCAGAATATTATTTGAAGTATACTCTGAGCAGATAAATGGCAGCCTTCCTCATTCTTAAAGTTAGTTGATGTGGAAACAACCCAAAATCAAGTATTTTCCACACATTTTATGCTCTCAATCGTTTTTTTTTTCTCTTTGTATTAATTCAAAACATTCAGGAATTTATATTTAGAAGGTTAGAAGGACACGTTTTCTTGTCCAGAAGATTGAAAGTTGCTGTTTAAATGGTTTTTACAGAAAAATGCAAGGCCTGGTTGATTCATCCATTGTCCTGACCTTCAGATGTCTGCAAACACAACTTTCACTATAATGTCCCTCCATTTGAGCCATGTCCTGGTGAAGCCTCTTGCCTTGTTCATCAGAAACTTCTCCCATGTTTCTGGGGAAAAAAATCCAAACGAGAATGCAGGAAACAGATTTTTAAAGACTTGTTGCTCCCAAATGCTAGGTGGGAAGAGGGAAGCTCCTTAACTATTTACTTGCAGTTTTCTGCCTCAAGAATTGTGGCACACACTTTTTTTTCCCAATAAAGGAACGCTGTGCATTCTGTTTCTGGTTGCTTACCTGTATAAATAATTAATTTTAGAATTATATTACTTTCTTCTCTAAAAATTGTTTTTTTTTATTTTAAATCTTACTCTCTCAAAAACTGAATATTTATTGCCAGATTGAAATTCAGCAGCCTCAAATCTATAAAGAACACCTAAAATTTTTAACTGGAGTGGAAGCTTCTTCTTCTTTTTTTTTGCAGACCCCAATGTAATTATGAGTTTTAAATATTTTTTAACTACTCAAAAGTGGTGAAACTTTAATATTAAATATTAATAACAATAATAAATAGGTGTGATGGCTGATGCTGCCAGAGTGTTGTTTTTTCTTTATGAACCTGAGCATAGGCCCATTATTATCTATGTAAAACATTTTTAAGTAATATTCACTTGTTCCTATAAACAGAAAAATGAATGCCTGAAACTTTTAGTTAGAAAAAAAGGAGACAAATAAGAATTACTGTACAGTCATGCTGTAATTTTCATGAAAGTGCGTGAGAGGTGGAGAAAATGTTAAAAGGGAAACTGACTGGGCCCACGCAATGTAGAACCGATCATATTATCCGCAAGAAAATTTGTATTGGATTAGAGGAGCTGAAAAGCAACCTGCACAAAGATAACAGAAGCACAAAAATAACAGAAAGGTAGAATTACATGGGATCAGGCAGATGCCAAGAGAGGGACGACTGGAGCAGGAAGAACAATAAGGTAAACTGCAGATTCATTTAATTTCTATTTTATTTGGTGTTGTTCCACTTGAATCTCATCCCAAAGCATTTCAAAATAGGGTTGTCATCATTTATAAACCTTTTTGTCTCATTGAGGGTGTCATGCATGTGTGACTGGGGATAATTTTTCAGAACTCCACTGAAATAAGCAATAGATCTCCAGTGGGAGAGGGCACACTGAGGCTTATCGTATCTTCTCTTTCCCCTAAAACCCTAAGAAAGTGCCCAATGATGTTTCTCATGTCATGTCCTGAGCAGTTGGGTCACCATAAAATGGACTGCGGACTGATTGAAGCATCTTAGCCACATTTTCATGAATGAAAAATATTGTATTTTATCTTTTCATAGAACTAATCCTAAAAGCTTGATTTATGAAAGAAGAATACATTTATTCAAAAATCAAGCATTTCAAAAAATAATAAACTTTTTAATAGTACATCAAACTTATATACCACAGAACTAAGAGAACTACAAGTATGCCCTGACTTGGGATTGAGTGAATTCTGGGTAAGACTGTACTATTTGCTTTATGCTCTCATGTGAAATTACAAACTTCCACTTCACCCCCTCATTTTTTGGCACTGACAAGTGGCAGCCCAAGGCTGTTAATTTGTTTAGTTTATGATACACTTTTAGCATCACCAGCAATGTGAAGTGAACAATATTTCATTCTAAAGTGGCTTCCCCTTTGAGACCATTCTTTGATCATTCTAATGCAGGGAGTCTCACTCCTCACTAAAACCCAGGATGTAAAGGTCATCTCTCTGGATTAGGGAGCTTTGCTATATGCCTCTGCTGTTAGCAACATTTCATTTGTTCATATATTTTTTTCTAAATGAGCTCAAAGTTTTCCTTTGATTTAAATATATCATTGTTTTCCTCAGCCCTACCCCCTCATCATATCTTCCTTTTTAATTCTCACTTGCACCTTGTGTTGCAAACCTTGGTCAAGAGGTTAGATAAACACAGCTGTGGCTTCCTTAACGGTCTAGACAGTGATACTATGTCTATCAATGTTGTGCCGACGGAGCGTCAGGCTTTTTAGCTGGAGAGGTAAAGAATTCCTTAAGTGGGCAAGATCTATCTCGTTTGTAGACTTTTGGAAATTAATTGCCCTTCCCCATTTTAAATGCCATCTTAGCAATTTACAGTTTGGTTTAAGTAGCTGGAATTAATAAAGAATGATAATGATCCGAGCATTCATAATTCAGTAGGGCTTTCGATAACTTCATGATTCATGGGAGCAGAGATTTACCGATAATCAGCTAATTAAACAAGATTAGTGAAGTTTGTCAGCTTGGGATATTATACTTGGCATTCTTATTTTTTTCCTACAGGACTTCAGATTTCCCCATCATGCATTGCAACATCAACACACCAGCCATTACACAACTCAGTGGATCAAAATGTGTCATAAACATGTTGATTTGGAACCTTTTAAAAACACCCAATGTAAATAAAGCATTCTTCTTATGATCGAAACTAATAATATTTATTTACATGTAAAGTTCATGAAGCAGAATAACAAAGGCAGTAAATAACAATAAAAAACACAAAAGCAAAAACAGAAACTTTTTACTTTTAAGCTTTAATATGCACATACCAGTATACTGTGAATGAGATATGTTTGCCATTAGTTCTTACCTCTTCTTGTCCCTAATTTGCAATGAAATCCTGGTCTCCGTGCTCTTAACCCCACTGTGAACCAGACAAAGGCCACTTTTGAGCTAAAGAAGATGCTCTGGCTATCATCATTACTATCTTTACTGGTTACAACAGGCCCATACATGAAATGCTCTTCCAATATACTTATATAACTGGATAAATACAATAAGATTGTATGTGTAGATATAGCTATCTCTTTTTAAAGCCACTTTACAAGGTTAATATGGTGTTGCCAGTTTAAGTAAAGAATAAGTTTAAAATACAGGGTATAAGAAAAGAAAATGAGTCCAGTTTGCAAGTAAAAACAAGAGTCCATGTTCTATAAGGAATGCCAAGTCCCCGGTTAACAATGACACTTTATCATTCTGCATATATTGCCATTCATTCATCCCTTGAACCTACACAATGGAATTCAGTATCTATCTATCTATCTATCTATCTATCTATCTATCTATCTATCTATCTATCTATCTATCTATCTATCTATCTATCTATCTATCTATCTATCTATCTATCTATCTATCTATCTATCTATCTATCTATCTATCTATCTATCTATCTATCTATCTATCTATCTATCTGTCTTTGTGAGACACAGTTTTTGAACCCTTTGTAATTTTCTGAATTTCTGCCAACGTACTCTGATCTTCATGTAACTGATAATAGTAAATAAAAGCATTATTATACAAATAGCACATCTGCAGTTAAACATTGCCATATCTTTATTAAGCGCATCATAGCGTTCACCATCAAGAATCAAAAATGTGTGTGATCTCTTAGGTGTTGTATGTGGTAGAACCTCTTTTAGCATCAATAACAAAACCCTTCCAGTTGCTGCTATTTTCCAAAGCAGCTTCTTCCTTTACGAGATTGCAAAGAGCTAGATACTGTCCCATCTCCATCCTGTCCATCCTGATGTTGCCATGGTGGACTGTACAGTTTATATCTGGAATAATGCTGTTCAGGCAAATGGAAGATTTAACGTTTAGATCTGAAAGAAGCTGGTGTTAAAGTTTATTCATGAAAATATAAATATTCAAGTACAGGGCATATAAAACATAAAGCATTCATTACATACTGTATAAGCCCAAAATATTTTTCATTGAGCCCCTTAGATTTTAAATGTTTTTTTTTAGTTTATTTCACTGATTGTTGAGACAGATTGAAGACAGAGGTAAGAACATTTTGTTTTCACTGCCATCACATCACTCAGTTACAACTTCACTTTAGAAATATTTATATGCCTAATAATTCCTTTGCATTTATTTTTTTAAAGATTTTTAACCTTTGAGTAATAATAGCAATACTTTTGCAGTACAATGGGACTAACTAAGCCAAGTACAATTTGTGCAAAAAACAAAATTTTCCTGACATGATATCTATCACTTATAACTTTTGGCATCAAATTTAACAAGAAATTCCAGAAATTCATAAATAAAAATGTCTGAAAGTGAAGACAAATTAGAGTAAAAACCTATAATAAGGGTTCTTCAGAATACTGCTTTTAAATCAGAATTTTATTTAAACTTCCTTGAGGGTGAGAAATTAAAGACTTTGAATGACTCAACTGAATGGCATGAATGAAGCAAGTGGGCAAAATTAACATTCTCTGGTAATTCTGTATATCCAGTATAAGCCACACATGGCATATGTGTGAGTGTGTGTGTGTGTGTGTGTGTGTGTGTGTGTAGCAGAGAATATAACACATTTAAACATTTTATCGTGCATGGAGTATATTCATATGTGTACATAAAAATGTGTGCATGCACTTTAAATGTATATTGTACTGTGCAGTAGATACATACAGTATGAAGATTTCATAATGTATACATTCTGTGTTTGTGTCATAAGCTCATTATATGTGTATCTATAGTATATATAATACACTTCGTGTGTAATATTTTGTATATGATGAAAAGGTTAACATGTATTTCCATACTGAAAAGGAAAGAAGGTTAAAGACAAAATATTTTAGCTTTATAACCTTCATCAGGTGCCTGACACAGCCATACACTAACTGCAATATGTTGTATTTACTGTGTATACACTATATACTGTATCCATAAAATATTTTGTATATACTCTCTCTCTATATACAGTATACAGTACATATACTACATTTATACATTATCCATACTGTGCAATATATGCTCATGAGTGAACATTGTATACTGAGCTAGTTAACTAGCTAAATATTCACTATATGTACCACAGCTGCAGTCTAAGAAAGGATTCAGTGATATTTTTGAACACTGTGGCGTCCTCCTTACTAGTTCAAGCATTAGATGTTTTATTACATATTCTATTTAGTTTGAGAGCAGTCCTAGAAGCATTTAACTTACTTCACTGTAAAGTCTAAATTGTGTGTTGTACTGGAAATAGATTGAACATTTAAATTGTCTTTGTCGAATGTTCATGTTGATTTGATGCATCAGGGTAAAAGTGGCTTTAAAAATGCACGGAGAAACAAATCCAATGTATGCATACAATAAGAGCCAACTGAATAAATATTTTTAATAGCATACTTTATTTTCTCCTTTGAAAAAGTATTTTATAAGATGGAAGCCAAAAAAGGTAAAAGAAGATTTCAATTTAGTGGAGACTTTAACTCTCTTTGATAACATCACTGTACAGATTGAAAGATCAGAAATATTATTTTAAAAATAATTACATTTGAAGTAACAATAAAGTATGAAGACTTTTTTTGTGAAGAGCTCAGATATTTGTAATTTGCTTTCAGCAAACTGGGCATGTGTAGAAGTTTACTAGGCTCATTTCAACCTACATACAGAAATGGTGAAGCCTTCTGAAATATGTTTTGTATGATTATCTTTCTCTATATGTGTTTTTCCAACCGATCTATTAGGATAAACTCTGGGCCCCCATGACCTCAGCCTGGATAAAGCAGATTTGCAAGTTAATAGATGGCTAGATAATAATAATAATAATTTCTTTAAGTAGTTCATGATTTTTTTTGCTTTTCTAATGTAAAGTATTAAGAAAAGCAGAATGTCTCATAACATAATCTGTGTGTATAGAGACTCATCGACGAGCATAAAGAAAGTTTGAGATAAAAGTGTAGTTGAAAATTAAGGTATGTACTGAAGTAGATAAATGATATGATTCATCTGAAGTAATTTTAAGAACACTTACAATTAGTGCATTTAAAAGTAACCAGTTTGATATTGAATCAATCTGAACATTTAATTATTCAGACATTCTGTGTAATTAAATTTTATACTTACTAATTTAATGCAAACTTTTAAAATAAATGTGCTGTTTTACTTTGAAATAAAAATATATATTTCCTTTTAATTATTGTATGATAATAGACAAGGATTCATAGGCATGCTTAATGAAAAAAGACATTGGATCTGTCAAGAAGATGGATTATTAAAAGTCGCTCTGAATTAAGAGATCTGCTAAGCAAATACATGTAAATGTAAAGAAGAAAGAAAGAAAGAAAGAAAGAAAGAAAGAAAGAAAGAAAGAAAGGGAATTTTTTTAGCAGCAAATGTTTAATAGCATTAAATGTGCTATACGAGACACCAACACAGACTGCTGTCATTGTGATTTGATTGTGCAGTGCATCCCACTAAATCAAACAATAAACCAAAAAAAATAGATTTTGTGTGAATACAGAAAATAATGGGAAAGGAATGTTCAGAAGTGAACTGTGAAAATCCTCCTCTTTCAATGATAATATTGTTTTTTTAAGCTCATGATTCACTCACCTGTATTTCGGACAATATTTTGGCACAGGAGGTGGCAAATTCTTTGGAATCCTCGTTTATGTGACACCATTCTACATATAATTTATCTCTGTGTAAAAAAATAAAACACACAGACAAATGGATAGTCTGGTGCCAAGACACTCAAAAAGATATAGTGAGACATCAAAGCTGTTCCTTGTACCTCACGATAGCCCAGACTTTATAAAAATGTTCTATCTTGGCGTATCGCACAGAGCATATGATCTGTTATTTTTTTATTTTTTTCGTCTGACTTCTTTAGCTTCTCGGCTGCAGCTTGTACACATTAAATGAATAGTTCAGAAAAGGCCTCTCCAGGTTACAAGATTAATTGCCAATGTCTTGAACCGGTTTTAGCATTTATAAAATATGACTGTATTTCTAAAAAAGAAGTTGAAAGTTCATTTATCATGAAATACAATCACTAAATATGACATAGAGGCCTGAAGTCCCCAGTACACTCAGGGAAGCTCTTGGTAACTGAGAGGCACTTAGGTCAAAAAGTCCAATCCTGAACTTGCAAATCTGACAAAAAATTGTCTGCCAACTAAAAATAGACGTGTAGGCCTTCGGATAAACCTGTCTGTTAAATTAAAAGCTTAATTGAGAGTGTAGAATTTATCTTTTAAATAATCCATAAGCAGCTTACATAAAAGGGTATTTCAAAAATTTCAGAAAAGTGCATCATACTGTATATGAAGTTAGGGAATATTGTTTTAAGATCGTAGGACACTTTAATGCCTTTAGAAATCCAAATCCTTGAAATATCACCCAAACCATAAAAAGAGCAAAGCAGTAGGCAAAGGAAAATACCGTGAATGACAGTGAAAAGTGAACTCATTGACAGCTTTTCTTTTCTGCAGGATTACTCGAAAGTTATGTGCATTCTCCTCCTCAGAACTCTTAAATACAGAGATGTGCAATAAATCAGATCTTTTTGAAATTATACATGAAATAAAATCTTATTGTTAAAAGTTTTTATTTAAAATAAATATCTGTTGTCTAAAAGGTGAAAACAAATTTGGTTGGTGCTGAATGCTTTCATCTGTATGCTACAAATAAATGTCAGCCATGTAGTAAAGCCAGTGGGCTTATTAAAGTGACATAATTGTTATTCATATTTATTTACGAGCATTTATTATAAACACATTATTAATTAAAATAGAAAATAAACCACAAAAATGTCTGGAGAAATTCTTTATTGGTTTTCCAAAATTACTTGCCCATGTTTAAAAATCCTTCTGGTTCTGTTAAGGATTGTTGGCGTTTAAAAAAATAAAACAATGGAAAAATACTTCTAAATTTAGTGATTAGTGGGATGGAATTTTTCAGGTAAAGGAGATGATTCATGTATTTAGTGACTGATACGTCACAGCTGAAAGGACCTGGGTGCCTTTTTTTAGCCTAGTCATTGTCTTTTTGAAGCTTGTACATTCTCTCCTTTTTCTTTAAATACTCGGATTTGCTCACACATCCCAAAGATATGCAGGTGAGGTCACCAGCGTGAGTAAGAGTGAGTAGATATTTGCATGAAAGTGTCCTGTAATGGACTGGCGTTCCATCCAGGGGTGGTCTGAAGATGACAAGATAAGCTTCACCTTACTGTGTGAGCCAATGTTGCAAAGAAGCAGCTTTACACTTTGGATGTGGGCTTCATTTAAAGTATACACAGGGAAGTGTCTGCATGGCTTTCAATCAATTCCCTTTCATTTCTTTATTTAACTTCCCAGTGATATATATCTCCAAAAGTGAATCCCCTTACACTCAAATGATCTATTGCTCAGCTCTGTGTACATCTTTTGCTTCAGGTCATTTGCTTTATAAATTTTTAAACCCTACTGTAATGTAGTACAATCGTTTTTTATAGAGTCATAAAACTTGAAAAGATTACTGTAATTTCTTAACATTGTGCTTTGAGGGCAGAACATCTTCTTTTAATCCTTTTGGTTACAGTACCTGGTGGTGCCAAATTTACCTGATAACCTGTGACAATCAGCCTTTAGCGCATTCCCAGAATCTGTCACTAAATATGCTCCTGCCTGTTGCTTTCCCTGAGGCAGATACATTTTCCACAAATATTCAGAACTGCATGTTTAAATAAGAGCCCCCCACAATTAAGTGTTATTAGAGATGAGTCTATGCTCTTTGATAATCATTGATATATCACCTTATTGGTCAAATTTAAGTAAGCTCTGCCTGTAGGCTTTTGATTACATTTTTTGTTCCTTTTCATGCATCACATAGTCTGAACATGGCTTTTAAATGTAAATAGCACACAACCCAGCCTTCTACACATTTTTGTTTCTATAACTGATCTTATTAGAGGTCATGGTCATGCAGAGGTTATCCTGACAGTGACAAGAACAAGGCAGAATCCTACCTTGAATGTGAGGCCAACCTGTTGTAAAAGTCACATGCAATATTTCTTATCTCGAGTCATTACTCACTATGGATCAGTGGTAGGCAGAGACCCTCAACAGGCCCCACTGATGTACAAGTTTCATTGCTGATGTTTTGAAATAGAAAGTACAATTTTACGTATTAAGATTTTTTCCTTAAATTGTTCAGTATGTTCAGTGGGTTTCACATTAACGGTTTTTCAATGCTTCAATCACCTTTTCTATGAAGAGTAGTAAAGTGAAGATGCTGGTTTCTTTAAGGTGTAGCCATGGTTAACAATAAGATTAGGGCAATGGGTGTGCCCACAATGAAAATATACTCTATGCAAAAAAAAGATTATTTAATTTGAAGGGTGCTGATTGTCTAGGATATTCATTGTGGACTCATTTTGACTTCTTTTCTTAGGTCTGTCATTACCCAGTATAGTTGTTATATGTAATAAGTGTTTTACAGGGTGGCGCAGGCAGTCAAATGACATTCAATGCATAAATAAACACATTACAAAATACATTTAATGATGAAATGTATTGTACAGGATATGCATTTAACGATGGTAATCAGTATTCATTCAATGCTCATTTTATATTTTGAAGAAAACATCATGAAGGTGTTGTCTGTTTCTCCATAACCATTCTGACAGCCTGCTGTGGAAATTCTGTATTGCTCGATGTAACATGTCAAGAGGAATACCAGCGATTTCCTCTTCAATCCTCCATTTTGGTTCAGCAATGGTTGCAGGAGGTGGATGGTATACTTGTCTTTTAAGATGTCCCCACAGAAAAAAATCACAAACCGTGAGATCATGATTGTCAGACAGTATGCGAAGTGGCTCCAACTGGGGACTTCTTTTTTAAGGCTGAACCCGTTTCTTCGAATTTACACACCCATGTTGTAATTGTATGAGCAGATGGGATATAATCATGGCGTCTTAACTGGAAATAATGTCAAAATTCAATTTACGCAGCAGTCACACTATCACCATTCTTATAAAAGGCTTTCTCAGCGAACGCTCATTGCGTACCACTCCACTGCTCCATTATAACTAATGGCAAGGGGTTCTAAATGAGGTTGCATTGGTCCCAAACAACTGCTGACTCCCAGGGTCACGTAGTTCCAAAATGTCCCGTTTCCCTGTGCCACCCTATACCTAATACTATGGTCACACAGTGGGTTGCTACATTATAGAGTTTGGACTCTGCTTTCCTGGTCTTCAGTATGCAGTTTGCATTTTCTTCTTCTCATCCTTATGGGTTTCCTGACATAGTTTAAAAAATAATGCAAGAATGATTACCTTGTGAATTTAGCACAGGATGGATGTATGGAATATCAGAGTACCTTCTCCCATGGACTGCAGTATCGGTGCCTCCGTTTCACTCAGAGTTATCAGACCACTGGGAGCTGGCAGATCTTCATTCTCCATGGGCATCTCCCTGTCCTTTCTGTTGGGTATTTGGCTTTAAATCATGAAGGAGGTTTTGTGCCTGTGCAAATAGATGCAGTTGTTTAGTTGCATTATGAAAAGGAGGACTGGAAAAATTGAGTCAGACAGAAGAAGGATGTGGAGTCATAGTCAGATGCACAAACGTCAGTATACTAATTGGGGAAAAAACAGAAATCTGCCAGAATATGTTTATGAATTACATTTATTTTCATTAATTATGAAGAATTTTTTGACATTTCATTTTTGTAGACATTCCTGTGGTGCTTTTTGATGATGTCATTCTGTGTTTTCACTTCATATTTTGGGTCTGTGAACAGATTTCCTATTGAGAAATTCTGCTAAGTGCCAGTTGATGTCATGTACATGCAGTAACCTCTTGTCTGTTTTTGTGCAAAAATAAAGGAAATATTCCTTATATTTTAAATACTTAAAATAATAATATTCTTTAAAATTTTAGATATTTATTCATTAATTCCATGGGAATAACACTATATACATATATATATATATATATATATATATATACATATATATATATATATATATATATATATATATATATATATATATATATATATATATATATATATATATATATATATATATATATATATATACACACTGTAAGCCACACAGGTGGGCATACTGCCGCCCTAACACCCTACACAGACAGGTAGGACACAGGTTCAACTTGACACCTGTGTTTATTTACAGTTTGTGCAGCAATCACCAAAACCACAATACACAGTCCATTCCCTTCCTTGCCACCAGTCCTTCCGCCTCCACTCTTCCTCAGGACTCCAGGTGCCTAACAAGCTTCTTCTGGTCACACTTCCGGGTCTGGCGGAAGTGTGGCCAAATAAGGCCCTGAAAAGTTTCATGTGGCCACGGGTTCCAACAGGGCTGAGCTACCATGCTCCTAACCTGTGGCCCCACTGTAAACCAAGGGTGCTGCCCTCTGTCGGCCTCGGGGGAGAAACTGTCTTGAAAATACTCTCTCCCCTGGTCCTTCCACACTCTGGGTGTCCTGGCCAAGTAAGGATTCTGACCACCCCCACAATATATATATATATATATATATATATATATCATTTTTTATTCTGTTTTTCTGAATGTAGGATCACGAAATTGATTGACCACTGCCTGTCTTATGGATATAATTTCAATGTACTGTATTGTGCTCAAACCTCTGCCATTCTCTGTCAGCAAAATGGTCTTTTTCATGGAGATGTTCTCAATAGTTATAGAACCAGGGCTGGCACATGGGACAAAATGAAAAGGCGATCACCTTGGGCTGCACTTTGTATCAGACATCATCTTTATACAAGAGTATTGTAATGAACTGGCGTGGGATATTTTGGGAGATGTGAGAGATTAATGGCGAGTGGCCCAAGAAAATGACCATTTGGCTTCTTTGAAACTGATTACTCCTTACCACTCATGTCTTCAATGGCAACATGTGCTCCCAGCTGCTTTAGCCCTTTGTTCGCTCACACATGCTCTGCCTAACTCCACTAACCCTGAGTTAGAAGTAACCCGTGTGCCACGTTATTCCCCAAGCACTCTGACCTAAGGGCAGAGACCAAATGTAAGGCTCACTGACGGTGATGTATCTTGCATGGTGGACTCTAGCAGCTGGGAAGCATAATCAAAGTGTTCTTTCTGCAATCCCATTTACCTGCTGCTCAAGGGGCTACTTTATAACCAGATTCTCCAGGTACTCCTACTCCCTTTGGACAGCCTGTAGCCACCTGAGAAGTATGTCCTTCATAGGCCTGGACCCTGAGGTTGGTACAGTATTTTTTAACATTAATAATAATCATAATACAAAAAATAAAAAGATAAGTATGAATAGCAAATGTTACATACTGTACATATAAGTACCATATTTACATACTGCCTTCAAAAATGACAAGAAATATTTTCATTTGGAAATTTTCAGATATCTGAGAACTGCAATTTGCACTGCTTTGCTGCACTGTGAGCTTCTGAGCATCATAACAGCACATACGCATTTCAAAGCTACAAGCTGATAATAGCTGTTTGTTTTTGATTTAAACATATCGTATTGTGTAAACATTATCGTTTTCTAAAATTTTGTTATTTCTGGAATGTTATTATGTCACATGTACGATGCCTATTAAATATCTCTTACGTTTGCACGGTGTGTGTTTAATTAGAAAGTGAAAGAACCTTTTAGCTTGCAGGACAGAGTATTTTGAAATGTGTGTGGAATGAGCAATATAGCTGAATTTTATTTTGCATTCAGTTTCACAAATGTAAAGCTCAATAAAAATATAATTTTAAGTAAAATTTAAAAGGCAAAGAATTTATACATCTGTGGTGGGTTGGCGCCCTGCCCGGGGTTGGTTCCTGCCTTGCGCCCTGTGTTGGCTGGGATTGGCTCCAGCAGACCCCCCGTGACCCTGTGTTCGGATTCAGCAGGTTGGATAATGGATGGATGGAATTTATACA
Organism: Erpetoichthys calabaricus; assembly: GCF_900747795.2. Classification (NCBI taxonomy): domain Eukaryota; kingdom Metazoa; phylum Chordata; class Cladistia; order Polypteriformes; family Polypteridae; genus Erpetoichthys; species Erpetoichthys calabaricus. The sequence continues at coordinate 27,920,721 of NC_041404.2, forward strand.
TTTTTATTGCTTTTAATGCCTCTTTGGTGTTTTATTGATTTTAAGCTAGTCATTTTCATTTTTCCACATTTATTCCAGATAGAACTTTTTTTATTTATCATTTTGCCTGTGGTTCGGAAGCCTGTATATGGATTAAGTGTATCGACTCATGCCTTGCCTCAGACGGCACTATTTAACTCACCGGTCCTGTGCAGGACCAAAATACAATGGCACAAAAAACATGCATGAATCTAGGCACAAACAATCCAGAAAGGCAAAGAGAAGTTAAATACTGTCAAAATGAATCGGATGTAGTCTGAGTCTTAAGGAAAAGCTACATGGAATGCTAGCAAGTTGACTCAGCAATGGAGTGCCTTAAGAGTTCAAGGAGTCCCTTTAAATAGTATCATAATTAGGCTAAAATGGGCTTCACGTGATGGCCAGATATTTGCTGTGACTAAACACTCACAAGCAAGAGGTGTGGTAATGAAATTGGGTGGCTGGGGTGGGGGGAAGAGATATTCAATGGTTCACTTCTGGGACTGACTTCAGTTCTCTACCAACCTGCACTTGCTTTCAGAAAATGTATGAAAACTGCCTTTAATAACTACTATGATGCTGAAAATGAAACTATGTTTGCTAAATAAACAAGCAAGTTGCATTTAACTTGAAAAAATGAATATAGGGAAAAAGTACCAGATGTCATCTTTTATTTCTTTATATATTTTTTGTAGTATTTTACAACAAACATGTGACTTACTCTAAAAAAGCAAAAGCATACCTGCATAGCAGTAGTCAGAAAAATGAGGACTTTTACCCCTTTTCCATCTCAGCCTTCCTTCAATTAGATTAAGCAGGTTAGGTTTGATAATGGACTGACGTATGCATGGTTCACAAAGTTTTGGGAACACAACTGCTTCACTGCACTGCCGTCACATCCCACTCTGGTCATTTTCTGTATTAGGTGTGCATATTGTCCCCCAAGTCTGTGTGAGGTTTTTCTACAAGTACTTTGGGATGAGGATCTAGGATTTCAGGATGCTCGATAAGCAGATTTTGAAAGTGGATGTGTTTGGTAGCTGAATGAATGGGTATCAAATACTGCTTGCTTACTTGTAAACAAAAAAAAATAACATAACATTCTCAAATCCTCTAAATCTAATTCAGAGATGTCAAGGGAGGTTAGGGTTAGGGTTGCACAATGCAAGAAACACCCAGAGAACTAATTTGGATTTTCTGCTTCGTGTACATCTTTGGGGATGTGGAAAGAAAACTGGAAATGTAGGGAAAATGTGCAAAATCCACACTGACAACCCCTGGGATTCAAACCCAAGATTCTGAATCTAAAAGGCAGCTATGGTAACCACTGTGTGCACTTAAAATAAAAAAAGCAACTTTAAATTCAACGGAATGAACATTGCTCTAATGCTTGAAGACATCCGTTCAATTCTGCAGTTAAATGACTTCTTCAGGCTGTGGACTTTTCAACTGGAAACACCATAAGCAATTTGCCTCGGATTGCAGTGTTGCATATGTTAAAACAAGCTTGTGAACATATTTTCAGTAATTATTAGGGAGTGGTGGCAAATGGATTTTATAATATACTCTGTACTAGAAAAGAGATTAAAAAGATATCGTACGAAGTGCTTAGACTGAAAAAGAACCTAAACTGGAATCTGTTCTAGATGGTCCGTTGAGCCACTTTGAGTAGACGGACATTTAAATTTGATCAATTTAAAGCTGCTTTCATTAAAATTTTCAATATACCTTTAGCTCTTTGGGGAATTTGTGTGACTTAAGTGAATATTGAAAGTGTACTGCAATATGTGCTACTAATTTTTTGTTGCCATGCATTTTAGGATTACACCGATATAAGCATTTAAACTTGAGAATAAACATGACCTTAGAATGTGTCTTTTCAGTAAGCGAATCAAACTTTCACTATGGAAATGTGCTTTATTCCCCTTTGTATTTACATTTTGTAGTGAAGAGTATTTAGTTACAGTAAATGAACTAAATGTTGGCAGAAGCAGAAAAAGGCAAAAACACAGCTATGAACATTTGGAAAATACCGAATTCATTCATAGAAAAATGTAATGTTTACCAGGAATAAAATAAATCATTAGAATTACATTTTTTAGCTAACCTAAGAATTGTTGATCCTGGAGGGGAGGAAACAACACTCCACTTTATACAGATCCTCTAAATAGCTTAAGATAGATAGATAGATAGATAGATAGATAGATAGATAGATAGATAGATAGATAGATAGATAGATAGATAGATAGATAGATAGATAGATAGATAGATAGATAGATAGATAGATAGATAGATAAAGGCACTATATGATAGATAGATAGAGCCCTTGAATCATTAGTGGTCTTTACTAAACAAGCACTATATTTTAGGTATTTTAGTACCTGTTTGAGTTTTTGTGTATGAAAAGTTAATTTCCTAATAATAACTTTCACATGATAAAATACGATGACAAAATTAAATTAAAAAAACTTTAAAGATTCAAACCTAAACTTCGTTTGATGACAATCTTTTAAAAAGACAGACTGGTTACAGTTTAAATTGTGGCTTTAAGCCTAATAAAAAGGTACTGACAAACTTATAAAAAATCATAATGTAAAATTATTAATAAATAAACTACAGTTTAGTAACATATTAACAAAGGATTTACATACTTACTATACTATACTTACTAATCAGGGAGTGATTTAATTGAGCTACTTTTTATATTACAAATTCTCAGCCTTTATTTTGCAATCAAACAGTACAGGAAATTAATGTTAGCAGTCGAACTTTTGAAATATAAAATAAGTAAGAAACACTTGTTTCAAAAGCTGTTAAAACAATAGGGACACTAACACTGTCTTTCCTCTTCATTACTGAGTGAGTCTCTAACATATATTTACTTTATGAATAATAAATCTTAATTACAAAAAGAAACCCAGTATATTGCATTTTCTTTTCAAAAATAATTATCATTTTTGGGTAAAGTTGTTCTGCTTTTCTTTTCCCAAAGTGTATTTGCTGTTTTTCTTCCACAGTATGAGAAAAAGGTTTGATTATTCCTTGCATATTTCTAAAAATGTTGCATGTGATTTTTTCATGTAAAGAAAAGAACATCACATCTCAGAGCTACACCATTTTTTTAACATAGTCGACTCTCTTTTCCCCATTTGGTTGCATAAAACAAAAGAAGAGCCCTTAAGAAGTTTTCTCTTTATTGTTATCAAGCCGGCCTTACCAATCGCTGGGACTCAGGCAGCCATGGATCCTAATGTACCTGTGAGCGCGCTTTCTTCAGAATATTACAGTTAATGCCAATTCCACACCCTTCAAAATATAAAATTACTCTAACAGTAAGCTTTTGTGCAGTTTGAAACACACTCCTTAATATTTCCATTGTAACTTAAGGTTGTATTAATTGTAGACATATTTTCTTACACAGATATACTTTTATAATTTTATTTTGGTATTCCTTCCTCTGTCATTCATTTTTGTAACTCACCAGTTGAAAACATTTACTAAATTAATTTAGAGTATCCTGTTAATAAATATTTCCAAAGAAATTAGCATGCACAGAAACAAATTAAATGTTTTAAAAATCAAATATTTCCTGCTTTGAAGATAGAATGAATAAATTGATGTCTGTTTTAATTTTAGCTTTAATATTGCATTGCACATACGTTCATAACGTCAAGTGGTTTTTTTTAAATAGATTTAGTGTTTAAAGACTGTAAGACTAATGGGGTTCTGAAAAAATGAACAACCAAAAATTGGGTAAGCAAACCACCAAACTTGATATTTTCAAGAAGAAACATCCAGTCAATCTGCTGGTTCTTTCTGTATTTTTGAATGCACATAACTGGCCCGTCAATCCCCACAAACCCTCTCATTTAACAAATCTCTACGCTGTTATTCAGTGTAGCCTTGTTGTTAAGCCACTGGACTGTAAAGCCCAAGGCTGATGGTTCAGTCCTCAGCACTGATTAGCTGGCTAAATCTCCTCACCTGCCAGTGCCCCGATGTAGAGGTGTGAGAATATCTTTACTAATGAACCCATAAAGCACCTTGGAATGACACTCACTATTGAAAGGATGAAGAAACATTTTGTATTAAGCGTCTCTTAGAAACATTTCTGAAAACGTCATTCTACTGCATTAATTGTGTTTGTTGGTAAAACTGAGAACATATAACTGATTGGTGTTCTTCCAGTTCTTTTCTGAGTTGTTACATATTGTTAAATGAAGTGCTTGGCATCTTCTGTATTGGTACTTTAAAGAGGTAAAGCAATATAATGATTCTTATTTGTTTTTACAAAATGATGCAGTTTTACATTGTTACTACAACTACTAATGTACTGTATGTTAACATGACATACTGTAACATATTATATCAGCTGGTTTATCCAATTCTAAGTCTTTGGGGATGTGGGAGGAAAACCAGAGTTGCCAGAGAAAAACCTCATGCAGTCATGGGACAAGGTCTGAGGATGGGATTTGAACACAAGACATTGGATTCTTTAGGATTTTAGTAATACCCACTGCACTACCATGACTTATTATGTAATAATAATGATGATTTTGACAATAATAATAATAATAATAATAATAGAAACACACAGTAGTAATACATTTACACAGACAATAACTATAATTTTAGATAGACAGATAAATTACTCAGGATTAGTTCATGCATGGCATCTGATGTTGTTGCAGATTTCAACCCAGGACATGGCATCCATGAGGTTTCAGCACTACCTACTGCACCACCATGGCATATATAATAATGATGATGATGATAAAAGTATTGGAAGTAGATTAACTGCTTTTGAAAAGCTAAACATAGATTAAACCTACCATAATTTAATTTAATATAAACCAACCATAATTCAAAATAGACAAATCACCTAGGAGTCCTGTTTTGAATCTGATGTGGTCTCCCTGTATCCCTTTTAAGCAACATGCAATAACAACAACAACAACAACAACAACAACAATAATAATAATATAGCATGACATTTCCACATCCACTGCATTCTTTTCAGAGTCCTCTTGTGCTACAGTGTAAAATAATCAAAAATATTCTGTGGATTAAGGCCACTTGGAAAGCTTCATGGTGTCATTTTGGATGACACTTTTTATCACAGTATACTTTCTCTCCTTGTGTATTTACTAAAGGAGGACACAGCTGCTGTCAATATGAAGTCATATAAATAGATGAGGACTCTTTATCATTTCAATCACATATTATTACAAAGTGAAAAACACCAATGTTTGAGAATTTATTTTTTAAAATCCTCATTTTTATAACCCACTGGGCCATTTCAAGACTCAAGTGTTTTACACCAAACATTAATTGTTGAGGTGCTGTTCATTTTTTAAAGAAGAACTGTGTTACTATTATTTAAAAAAAACACACACAAAATGAAATAATTACGTGTCAAAATATTTTATAATTTTAAATGTTTGTACACATAATTCTAATACTTGGCCAATAATATTTCCTTCAAAAATTATTAATAATGAGTACATAACTTTAAAACTAGTCAATACAGCATACAAGCTGAATAAATTGTATTATCATTTACATACATCTGTGTTCAGGTTGTCAGATTTTGGAAAGAAAATGTTTTTAACTGGTTAAATTATGACTTGTTTGCTTATAGAACTGAAAACCTGTATAGAACAAATATACTGTAAGTACATAAATATGTAAGTAAATAAATACTTTGTAGTGGAATCTGATATGGTGATGCTTATACAGATAAAACTTTAGTACATACAGTAACAGTAATCTTTAATTATTTAGTGTATTTGTCACATATTAAAATAACAATTATTGTCCATCACAAAGATGAACTGTCCAAGTTTCTTTGTTTCAGAAGAGAAGAAAAAAGCCTTGTCTTGCACAAACTGCAATTACACATGTATCGATTTTCACTGTTCACTTAAAAGGAAGGACTCAAGTGACTTTGCAAAGGCTTTACTAATGAATTAAACTCTTTTTAATTTGCAGATGACTGGCAATGGCCAAGTCAATTGTCTATTACTGTGGAAAATAATATATTTTTATAATAAAGCATGACGTAAATGTGACGTATCAGCATTCGCAGTTATTAATAAATGAAAGACAACAGTAAACGCTCACAATTATTTGTGGACCTGCCACCTGAGGTAAAATTCTTAGTCTTTATCGAAAGAGACTGCTATTTTTTTCACTCACTGTTTATTACACATTCCACTCTGTTAAGAGAATAAAGAAATATTTGCTGCTAAGCCACTCCATTTAGTATGGATTTGGATAACCCTTTGTAAGGGCTGGTAGGCTGGGTGCCTTCAAGGTTTGCTCCTGTGGGGTTCACAATGCAGAGCAATCCACTGCATCCTGCATACAAAGGATAGTCAAATTCCGCACTAATATAATATTTACTATGGAATTCTAGTACATTTTTTTGTAACGAACATTTTAGGTTTAGTGCCGACAAGGACTACTCAGCCGTTAAACACGGTATAAAAATCATGAATCAGTCCACCCTCACCATCGCCAGCAGCCGCCCACCATCTCTGTTTCACCGCAGGGTAGACTTTGATTTGCCATGACTGACAGAGTCAATCCATTTGACAAAACCCTACGCTGCCACCCAGAATGGTGACTGAGATCGGTGTATCAACAAGTTCAAGGTGCTGGAGAATTACAATGGAGGTGTAGCATCTAACGATAGCAATCACTGCCAAATTTCACAAGGTTTTTATGAAGAATTACTAAAAGGGAAATGGTGGAGGAGGGTAAAATGCAAAGTACAGGTATGTGAAACAAAGTCCAAAAGAAGAAAGAAAAAAGGCCAAAAGAAAAGGGAAAAAAAAACCTGGGTAATGGATCTAAGGTGAAAGCAAGGTGTGTCGAGCTACACCCGTTTTGTTCAGGTATTTTGAAAGGTCTAGGGGTTTTCTTTCAACAGTAAGTTGAGTGGATCAGACACACCCAATTTTAATTATACTTGTCAGAAGACCTCAACTCCAGCGCCTTGCTAGGATTTACTCTGTGTGACTTACTCAGTGGGTGTGTTTATTTTGTTGACAAAGGAGTCAGAGAGCTTTTTTTTTTTTTCCTCTCTTCTTTTTTCTCCTAATAACAATATTGCAGGCATTATGGCCTGGCCTCCCTAGTTGGAGTGAAACAGCATCACTTGTTGCTGCCATTCCGGAGGAATACTCCCAAGTGACCTTCGCCTTTTTCTACTCTTGTATATTAAAATGCCAACTCCTTGGCCTGCGCTGTTTTGTTTTCTTAGACATTCTTTAACGGCTTAAGCTTCTGTGCACTCTGCTTAATCAAACAGTGAGCTTGGCTCATTGTCTGCCATGTTTACTTACTGAAGGTGGCTTCTAGACCACTCCCCTCTTTCTCCACGCCCTAGAAAGGCACTCTATAGGTTTAATGGTCTGAAATTTGAGCAGAGAAAAAATAATCAAAATAGGAGAAACTTCACGTCTGTTATTCTAAGTCAGCTGAAGTAGATGAGGCAGATAAAAGAGTTTGCTCTTTACATATGTTGAATTACACCCATCTCTTCATAAGTAAATCATCTCAAAATGTCACCCAGAGCCAAAGGTGAATAGCTGCATTTTTACAAGTATTAGACTCTTCCTTAACATCAGCTACTGAATTATATGCTTCCACTTCATTATTCCTTAGCTGCGCTGATTTATATAAAAATACCAGGAATAAATACAATAAATTAATGTTAATCCACAAAAAGACTTCTATATATGCCAGGAGTTTTTTATTGGCTTGCTGTTGTTGAAGCCAGCCCTGGACACAGACAGACAGACACCTCCATGTCTACAAAAGCACACATTTAATTACCAACTATTTACAATGTCCCGCACACAGCACACGGTGCCCCTGCACCAATCACCCTCTTGAGTCCTTCACAAGGTCCTTCACTGCCTCCACTCCTCTCCGCCAAGCTCTGTTCTCTTCATCCCAACTGCAGCTCCCAACTGGAGGGAGGCGGTCCCTTTTATATCCACCCGGACATACTCCAGGTGCTTTCCGATGGACTTCCGGTGGCACTTCCTGGTGTGGCGGAAGTGCCGCATGAGCACCCGGAAGCACTCCAGGTGTCCTTGGTATTCCTTCCGCCAGCACCTCCAGGTGTAACGGAAGTGCTGACGTCCAGGGCTCCTCAATCGTCCAGGTGCCCCCTGGCAGTGGCCACAGGCCCCTATAGGGTTGACCTTTCATGCTCACTTCCCGTGGCCCCCATACAAACCAGGGCGGCTGCCCTCTCGTGGTCCGGGGGAGGCATAGTTCCTCTCCCGGTCCTTCCAGGCAACCTGGCTGGGCACAGTCCCCAGCCGACCACCACAAGGTGTTGGAGTGAAGTATTTCCATATAATAAATGCGATCCAGTAAAGAAAACTTTGTATACAAATGTGAATTTCCAAACTACCCAATGCAATTCTAAAACTATGGAGAAGACAATGACAAATACTAGCTTAGACTTACTTGAGCTATTTCTTCCACAGCCAGCTTTTTTATGTGTTCTCCTAACATATATTCAAATGGAGTCATTGCACTATCATGTATTACTTCATCTGCATCATATGTTCCACTATTTAATAATATTTCAGAGGATTTGAATAGTTAAGTTAATGAACCTAAGTAAAGACAGAAGGCATTGACAAGTTCATACATTGCATTTACATAACCCACAATCGACTGGGCACCCCCTGGTGGTGGCCACGGGCCCCTATAGGGTTGAGCTTCCATGCTCAGACCCCGTGGCCCCCAAACCAGGCAGGGCTGCCCTCTTATGGTCCTGGGGAGGCACAGTTCCTCTCCTGGTCCGCCAAGGTGTTGCAACTGGGTACAGCCACCAGGCGACCATCACACTGTACTACTTCCAGATTTTGGAGTCTCGTCCTGTCATAATGTACCAAACATCCTTGCCCACCAGTAGGGCACAACATAGGGCTGTCCTACTTGTCTTTAGGGCTCAAGGAGCAACAATTCTGTGAGTTGCCTTATGAAAAAAGACATTTCCACCTCATACTTTGTGTCTACATGTTTTTGTCATTCAATGAAATAACCGACCATTACTTAATTATTTGCATTTTTATTATGATTATTGAATCTAGATTTTAGTGCATTCTGCTAGACCTGCTGATACTGCAGTGTTCTTTCTTTTTCTACTTTTTTCGTAACATTACATTCTCTAACCTTCTTAGCCCATTTCATGGTCACAAGGACCAGCATATCCTGGCAGCTTCAGATAGAAGGTAGGAGCCAGTCCTGGAAAGTGTGCCAGTCTATTACAGGCCCACTCATGCACACACAAGGACCAATTTAGAGCAACAAATTAGCCGAACCGGCAAGCCTTTGAGTGTCTAGAAGGAAAACCCACACAGACAGAGGGGGAACATAAAACTCTACATGGACAAAGCCTCAGGACACTGAATCCATGAAGCAGTAGTGCTTAGCATTGCATTATTATTGTACAATCTATGTCATACTGCACCCTTTAATCACCCTATCTATAGACATACACGCACTGAGCAAATTGTTAGAAACACCTTTACACCTGCTTATTAACACTATTATCTAATCAGCCAATCATGTGATTGCTGCACAGTGCATAAAATCCTGCAGATACAGGTCAAGACTTTCAGTTAATATTCACACCAAACACCAGAATGGAGAACAAAATGTAACCTCAGTGATTGATGGTGCCAGACGGGCTGGTCTGAGTATTTCTGTAACTGCTGACATCTTGGGATTTTCATGCACGACAGTCTCTAGAGTTTACTCAGAATGATGCAAAAAACAAAAAACATCCAGTGAGTGACAGTTCTAAAGATGGAAATGCTTTGTTGATGAGAGAAGACAAAAGAGAATGGCCAGACTGGTCTGAGCTGACTGAAAGGCTACACTAACTCAAACAAACCCTCTGTACGATTGTGGTGAGCAGAAAAGCATCTCAGAATACTCAACACGTCAAATCTTGAGGTGGATGGGCTACAATAGTAGATGACCATATTGGGTTTCACTCGTCTCAGCCAAGAGCAGAAAGCTGAGGCTGCAGTGGGCACAGTCTAAGCAAAACCGGAAAATTCAAGACTGGAAAAGCTAAGCTTAGTCTAATAAATTTTATTTTCTGCAGAGATACACAAATGGTAGAGTCGGAATTTGGAGCAAACAGCATGAATCCATGCACCCAACCTACCTTGAGTCAACAGTCAAGACTGGTGGTGGTGGTGTAATAGTTTGGGGAATGTTTTCTTGACAAACTTTGGGCCTGTAAATACCAATCAAGCATTGCTTGAATGCCACGTCCTATTTGAATATTGTTGCTGACCATATTCATTCCTTCATATCTACAATTTACCCATCTTCTAAAGGGTACTTACAGTATGGTAATGCACCATGTCACATAGCAAAAGTCTTCTCATACTGGCTTCATGAACATAATAATGACTTCAGGGTTCCTTAGTTAGAGAAAAATGTGCCCCTACCTGGTATAGTGTTCCTACGAATTTGCTCAGTGAGTGTATATGCAGCATGTAAGGAGAGCACAACTTAACACCAAGTGGAATGATTGTGTTTTCTATTCAATAAAATTAAATTTTTCATGGTGTCATAGTGTGGCAATGTATTGCATGTTAGTTAGATATGTAAGAAAGAATTTCACTGTCCTGTATACTTCTATTTCTAGTACTACATACTTAGATGTTAGGTTTTTGTAACCTAGGATTGTATTTTGCTCTGAGCTCTTCACTTGTGATGATCAATGTTGTAACCTTGTCCTGTAACACTTGTTCCCAAACAGTACCACAGACATATACTTGAATACATTGACCTTTTTCATAAGTCTTTGGATAAAGTTGTCTGCTAAGGAAATAAATATAAATGTAAATGTACTATGCATAGTATTGACAAATGTGTAACATATTGAACTATAAAACACAAGATTGCGGTTTCCAAGATAACTACTTTGTTGCTGTGTGACCCTGAGTATGTTCACTTTGTGCAACAATACTCTAACTTTAAAAACGTGAAAACAATTGTACTAGACCTGTTAATGTAACTCTATGTTAAGAAATTATCTATCCTTCTATTGTAATTTTTACTGCTATTTTTATTTTTCTCAAGTTGAGTATTTGTTAGGCCTGGAAAAGGTGTTTTAAAAATAAAATGTACCTTCAACAATAATTATAGTTCATCCATCCATTGTCAAATCCACTTGATTCACTTTCTCTACTACAATGAGCCCAAAGTAGAGGCAGCAACAGACAGGATGCCAGTCTATCTTGGGACACATTTGCACACTGCCACAGTCACTCGTATGGGTCCTCAGTCAACCAAATATTGTACAGTACTTACAGTAAGTCTTTGGGATATGGGAAGTAAACCAAACAGCACAAAGATAAACCTATAAACACATTGAGATAATGTGCAGATGATACTTTGGCCATGATTCAAGCCCAGTCTCTTTGAGCTAAGAGATGGCCAGACCAACCACTGGACCAGCGTACAATAAATTTATCAATAACATAACATTTCAAAACAGTTGTATACATTTCTTTTTTTTAATCTCTCTCTTTTTCTATTTCTCACTTATCAGAGACTTTGAGCTATAATGTTGTAGTACTGGGGTGTTGTACCGTGTTAGCCATTATGAATGTAGAGAAAAGCCAAGCAAAATGACACCTTTTATTGGCTAACTAGAAAGATTACAATATGCAAGCTTTCGAGGCAACTCAGGCCCCTTCTTCAGGCAAGATGTAATACAGAAACTGGAGTTCCCTGTGTTTATATACACACTCTAGGACAAGAAAAACATTGGTAAATCTTTAAATGAGAAATTTTAAACGTAAAAAAATTAATAGATTCATTCAGGCTAGGGTTAATTTAACAAGAGAGAGAAGAACAACATATGGTCAAGATCTTTGGATAAGATAACTGTCCAACAAAGTCTTTTGAAGTTTGTAATGAGCTATAATGTTGTTAAGTGAGTCACTTAATCTGCTAACACTCTAATTAAACAAATATAGAAACAGTTCACTACACATGTGATACTTAAGTTATATTGAATCTATCTATCTATCTATCTATCTATCTATCTATCTATCTATCTATCTATCTATCTATCTATCTATCTATCTATCTATCTATCTATCTATCTATCTATCTATCTATCTATCTATCTATCTATCACATTTTTTATACATTTTAATGTATGGCATAATTCTTTTGGGTGGCAGTGTCCCATAGTGGTGACCTCTGCTGCTTTCTGTATTCAGCATTCTCAGCTGCTGTCTTCTTTCAGTGGTTGTAAGTGGGAGCTTGCACCCCCTCCCAGTATCTGAGTACGCTTCTTCCCACACAGTTTTTCTTTCCATATCCCAATGATGGGCATGTGAGGTTAATTGTCAGTTCTACACTTTCAGTGTGTAAGTGTGTGTGTGTGTGTGTGTGTGTGTGAGTGTGAGTGAGTCTAGGGTTTGTTACTGCCTTGTCATTAATGATGGCATGCTGGAATGGCATCCAGTCCCTCGTGGTCTTGAATTTGATTAAGCACGTGTAAGAATGTTATGTTGCATGGTATATTTTAATATTAACCCGATTCAGGATGCCACTGTTTGCATTATATTTTGTCTAAATGTATATAAACATGATTTTTTTTAGCTAATTAAGATGAAATATAAATCTGTTTAAAAATATGAATTGCCTCCCTGCTAAAAATCTTAATTTTGGCAAGGCTAAATATTTTTTTACAGCAACAGTACTTCACAGAGCAGCAGGATGTTCAAGATATTTCACTGCATTTTTACTTCTGAAATTAAGTTGTTTGCTGCTTATGTCTCGCCTTAGAAACTTAGAAAACAGTACCTTTTCATTGGATTCTTGTATTTTGTGTTTGAGATGTGAATAATTAACAGGCAGTGTGAGGTAATTGGCCAATGTCAACTTGTGAGACTCTAGGCCCAAACTTTTAATCTATCTAGTGTTTAACAATAATGCTAGGCAGATTTCTGATGCACAGTTTAACTTTACCTGGCTTTTGCTTGCCTTGAAATCTTGAATTCTTATACTAAGAATTTCTGTCTAAATTCCAAACTGTGTTTTATATGACTAGAAAGATCCTTGCAGCTGGTGACATTTTTCCCAGAAAATGAAAAGAAAAATCAACATGAAGTCTCCTGAAATTTCCTTGTCACTGTATTTTTTTCACCCATTATATACTAAATACCTCCTTAAAAATACTTAAAGATGTTCGTAGAGTGATTTTTGCATTAATGACTATTCAATTGCAGCTGCCTTTTTCTACTTCTAAATTATTCTTATCAGTCATGACTCTTATTCTTGTTATGTGCTTATTCTTTTTCTCTGACATTTAAAGAATCTTTCCTACTGTCAACTTCACTTTGGTTGTCGTACTTATTGCTGATCAAAAGAGATGTTCTACCCTTCACTCCATTGGTGTTACAAACAGAATGAAAGAAGAAAAGCAGTAACACAATATGATGTGTTCAATGTAGAGCTATCAACAGAAGCAGGGAGATGAAAGTTACCAAATGGTGCAACTATGCCCCATGAGTTCAATGGGAGACTGTGGTCCATTTTGGAGGTTGGGGCACAAGGCTAAAAAGATACTATTCAGTGTGAAGAGCAACAAACTTCTCCATAACAGCTGAAGTGAGACTTGCAGTATAACCCCTCCCAACCCAAATCTATAAGTCAATATGACCGAAACATGAACCTCAACTCTCCCTGCATTCCATGCTTCTATGCTGTCACTTGCAGGTCCTGCTGGGGAGCTGGTTTTTATCTAGTAAAGATAATAGAAGTTTTCTTAATGTATTCTGGTTTTGTTTTATGAAAGTGCATTCAAGAGAGATGAATCTTTTGTAACTAGAACATGGCTTGGATTCCATTGTGGTACGTGAAAAGTCACGATGCATAAAAAAAAAACACACAAAAAAAAACAAAAGAACACCACAACACTGTCATCTTCCTTTTTTGTGTAGCTAACTTTATGACTCATTGAAGCTGTCAGGGCATTTTCATTTTCTTTTCTTGAATAGGCACGTTTCTGAAAAGATGAGTGGCAGAACAAGTCCTGCTTTATTTGATAAAGTGTAAGTGGCACCACTTTGCTTGGCAGAACTGCTGAAACAGTAAACAGTACCTTTATTGCCCTTTTATTGATTGAATAGTTTAATTATAGACTTTAACTTTCTATCTATCTATCTATCTATCTATCTATCTATCTATCTATCTATCTATCTATCTATCTATCTATCTATCTATCTATCTATCTATCTATCTATCTATCTATCTATCTATCTATCTATCTATCTATCTATCTATCTATCTATCTATCATAAGAGGTAGCCCGGCCACAGACAGACACGACAATGCAGTGTCCACAACACACACATTTATTTACAATAATATTTACACGTTTGCACAGTCCTTCGTTCTTCTGGCCACCTCCACTCCTGTCTTGCAAGCTCCGTCCTTCTTCCACCCGACTGCAGATCCCCGATTGAAGTGAGGTGGCCCCTTTTATCCTGCCGGGGATTGTGCTCCAGGTGTCTGGTGATGAACTGCCGGCAGCACTCCCCAGTGTGGCGGAAGTGCTGCCCTTGCACCCGGAAGCACTCCAGGCATAAACCATCCCTGGTCTGTTAGCACTTCCTGGTGTCCCGGAAGTGCTGTCCCCCAGAGATCAAGGGCCGACCGGGTACCCAGGTAAAAGAAGTGCCGCTCTCTTGGTTACTCCTAAGTTTGATTCACTTAATAAACAAATATATTCTAATGTCAAATTTATTCTTGATTAAAATGTTTATATTTCTATAACTCTAAAATGAATGGAAACAAAAAATTACACTTTCAACATTTGTCCATCATTTGTTATAGGAATACAGAAAGGTGATATTTAAGTTTCTTTGAATCTATCTATCTATCTATCTATCTATCTATCTATCTATCTATCTATCTATCTATCTATCTATCTATCTATCTATCTATCTATCTATCTATCTATCTATCTATCTATCTATCTATCTATCTATCTATCTATCATAATACATGACCTCATCATTCACTCCCATTTATTTGTAAAGGTTTTTGTAAAAACTATTTGAAAATTGCAAATTATTACAAATAATTTTTAAATAAATACACCAATAGTGATTTAGATATTCTGCTTTAGATTTCTGTGGGTTATGTAAATGCAATGTATGAACTTGTCAATGCCTTCTGTCTTTACTTAGGTTCATTAACTTAGCTATTCAAATCCTCTGAAATATTATTAAATAGTGGAACATATGATGCGGATGAAGTAATACATGAAGTAATACAAGTGCAATGATTCCATTTGAATATATGTTAGGAGAACACATAAAAAAGCTGGCTGTGGAAGAAATAGCTCAAGTAAGTCTAAGCTAGTATTTGTTATTGTCTTCTCCATAGTTTTAGAATTGCATTGGAAATTCACATTTGTATACAAAGTTTTCTTTAGTGGATCGCATTTATTATATGGAAATACTTGACTCCAACACCTTGTGGTGGTCGGATGGGGGCTGTGCCCAGCCGGGTTGCCTGGAAGGACCAGGAGAGGAGCTATGCCTCCCCCAGACCCCGAGAGAGCAGCCGCCCTGGTTTGTATGGGGGCCATGGGAAGTGAGCATGGAAGCTCAATCCTATAGGGGCCCATAGCCACTGCCAGGGGGCACCTGGACGATTGAGAAGCCCTGGACGTCAGTACTTCCGCTACACACGGAGGTGCTGGTGGAAGGAATACCAGGGACACCCGGAGTGCTTCCGGGTGCTCATGCGGCACTTCCGCCACACCAGGAAGTGCTACAGGAAGATCATCAAATGGCACCTGGAGCACGTCTGGGTGGGGATAAAAGATGCTGCCTTCCTCCAGTCATTGGCCGGAGTCAGGAGGAAGAGGATGAAGCTCGGATGAGAGGAGTGGAGGTGGTGAAGGAAGGACTGTTAGAAGGCCCAGACATAGGGGTGTTTGGTGCAGGAACACTGGGTTGTGTACGGGACTTTGTTCATTGTAAATAGTGTAAATAAATATGTGTGTGTTTTGGAACTGTTGGTGTCTGCCTGTTGGTGTTTGGGCTGGTTTTCCACAACCTTTTACTAGAGGGATTTCCACCAGACATGGTGTCCCATTACAGTTATAAAGGGTTTCCTATAAATTATTTAGTATGATTACTGGCACTCCAGTTGTTAAGGCAATGCCCAAATACCTTTATTTATTTTCTGTAATTATTAAATTTAAATTAAACCAATGTTATATAAATTAAACTAAAAGACAGGGAAATGATGGTTGGGGTCCCTTAGGAGTCCCTGTTTGATTTTGGTGTTCATATGTGTTCAAAAATAATTGTTGTTTTTCCAAAGTTTTGAAAATAATCTTCCGTGGCTTGGGGCTCTGTGTTCCTCCAAAGTATTTTCTTGAATGAACACCAACTTCTGGCAGAACTCTCAATAATACAGGTACACTGCTGTGACCAGAAGGGGCGTGGCTTTCACAGTCAGAGAAGTGACATCCATGGTCCTCCTGGTATCTATCGTCCTCTATTCTAAAGAGACAAATAAAACAAAGTTAGATCAAGTGTCACACTTGATATCTTCCCCGTATTTGTGCAGCACAATGTCATAAAACAATCGCAATGCCCACATGTCTGACAGTTATCAGAAGAGAGTTGACAGTTTTTTTCAATACTTAAAACACTTGGTCTGTTAATTAAAAGGTTGCTTTTTTGATTTATACACTACTGTGAATTTATGGTTCCCCATTTTGTTTCACATGGAGAATGCAAAGTACCAAAGTATACAGAATTAAAGTAAAAATGCACCATCCCTCTGGGCCTATATTGCAGTTGGTTAACCCCACCCCAGGACATTTACCGACCCATTGTGGCTGCGGAGTTATTTGCACTTGGCTGTCATAACATTCCTGCATTGTTTCAATAAACTATTGGTGTTCTATAGCTGACTAAATCTACAAATATCTAGAAGCTCTTGCCATCTCATACTGGCATGACAAGTTTCCCTCTCCCTGCCAGTGTGTGTGTTTCTGTCTACTGCAGGTCTATACCCTTCCTTATCCCACTTTAGTCCATTTCCCCTACCTTGGAGGCCTGTTACTGTTTGCTGCCTTCTTCATACACCTTACATCCTAAAATCAAAAAAGAAAAACAATTCTTCAAATTTTATATGTTGGCCAGGTGTCTGGGAGAGCACACCTGGTTACTCTTTTTTAAAGTTGGAGCTTATCATTTATTTATTTGTCATAAAGCTTCTTGGTTCTTGCATTAGTCTTCAGGAATACCAAAACCGCTCATTATTAACTTGTTTAGTTTTACACTAAATTGAAAAAATAGTGTTATAATAAATTAGAAATGAGAATGTTGTGCTATTTTATGTGAGGTTAAACTCTGGGGCCGTGCTTCCTCCTTGGCACAGATCCAGTGCTCTTCATTATTCTAAGCTCTTCTTTGCCTCTCGTTGACCTGTTTTTGCTTCTGTTGCAAAGTTTTGCCACCTCCGTGTCAGAGGTGGATTGCAGGCAGCCCGACTCCTTGATTCATTCCAGATACTTCTCTGTAGTGGTACTGCACCAGGAAATAATTAAACATTTGCTCAGGCCAGGCAGTGTAGAAGCTTCACAGAAAAGAATGGTGCTTTAGTGTGAATGTGATCACTGCAGCTCTCAGAATACAACCGATCTACTCATGGTGCAGAAAAAGTGTAAGAAACTGAAAAAAGAAATGAAGCAAATCTAAACTAAAACTTTCATTGTTGTGATGGTAGGTTCACCTTAAGTTCTTATGATTAAAAGTGCTTGTTAATACCAGATGGTAAGAAAGAAAATAGCTATACTGTCTTCTTTGCCTAATTATGGGTCATATTAGAGTTAGCCTGATATCATGTGGCCTAGTAAAGGTGCTTGAAAATTAACATTTGAATCATATAATTGTCCTTCCAATATTACAGTGGCTTGGCTGAGTTGCAGGTATTAGCCCACTACATATAAATATACATGTATAACTCACATGTACATTCTTTCTAGTACGTGTTGCAGTTCCAAAATGCCATGTGAAATGAAGTTTAGAGTCTATTTTGCAAAACTTTGCAAATAGAAACTTGATTTTGCTCATCACTACCTATTATTTAATGATGTTATATTCATATACTGTATATTTCCAATGGAGTGGATTCGGAACACTGGATAAAGTGGCCTGCTCTTTGTTGATCTAGAATGCAGATAGATATTCTGTTGTACTGTGTATGCATGGCAGTAACTCTGAGATGAACTGATGACGCTAAACTTTTTATTAAAGCAAAATCTTACATTTTTGAGTAAGAAAACACTATTGTACATCTGCATATCATTACTAAGTGCGACAGTGAAGACATAGAAGGAAATGTGATGTTTTTTAGTGCTTGCTGAGTTGATATTCAAAATGTAGTTGAAAGAGAACAGCTGTGTTAATAACTTAGTAGACAGTAGACATTTTTTCAAGCTCATTTTATGAATCAGTTAAAATTTCAGGCTTTGATGCCAATACAAATTAGTGATTTGCAGTAAATTTTGAAAACAATGTTAAATGAATAAACTTTGAATCAATCATCTTTATAATATTATCGAATATTGAAGCTGATAATGTCTTCTGTAATAACACAGAGACCTGCAGCAATGTCTGTAAACCCCAGTCTCACTGGACCCCATACTGTAGATACTTTCTTCAGTGCATAGATTCAATTATTCAACAAGCCATCCATTTTATTAATGTTGGATTAAGCATTTATTTGAAGATACTATAGTAAACCAAGAAATACAAAGAAGCAGTGATCATGGTTCCAACCCAGGAAAAATTTAAGGCATTTATGGAACCCAATCAGATACAAAACAAAGAAATTCTCAACTCATGAGAGCAGAGACAATAACAGAGAGGTGGAGTAGATGACTGTGGGGATACTAGCATTTCAGCCAGGACTGATGAAAGGGTCAACATTTAAAAAAACTTCCAGTAATATAATATAATATAATATAATATAATATAATATAATATAATATAATATAATATAATATAATATAATATAATATAATATCTAATTTTCAATCCATTTTAGTGGGGTAGGAAGCACCTATCTTACCAGCACTGGGCAAAAGCATCTGACCCAAGACTACAGTATGTGTTTGGCCAATACAGGACAGTGTCGCTTCCGTACATATACCCATATTCACACTGGGCCAATTTAAAATTGTGAATTAATTCACATTCTTGTCTTAGGGATGTGGGAGGAAAGCTGAAGTATACAGAGAAAAGCTTACGCAGACATGGAGAGAATGTATAAACTCTACTCAGAATGCAACTGAACATGGTATTTGAACAAAAGACACGACTGGCTATGAGATACCAGTGTTAAACACTGTGCTACTGTATTGTATTATAATATATAATATAATATAATATAATATAATATAATATAATATAATATAGAAAGCATGAGGGTTCTGTGATGGCAGCCGCAGTTTCATAGCCACAGTAACCTGAATTCAGTCTTTCGTCTTGCCATTGTCTTTGCAGTGTTCTTTTTGTGCCTTGTTTTTTTGTTCTCCTGGTGCTTCTGCTTCCTCCCATATCTAAAAGACTTATATTTTACATTTATTTTCAACCATACATTTGCTCAATGTTAGTGGGTGTATAAACTATATATGTACTATAAATAATATGTCAAATAATGGGCTGCTCCCCCCATTCAGTTTTATTTTCTCTTGTTCCCCAAATTCTAAGCTCACTGCAACCGTGCAATGATCTGAGTAGTTTCAGAAAAGGAATTCATGAATAAAGAAATGATATAAATTAAAATACACTTCACATAGTTGAAACCTCCAGCTTCCTCCTCTCATTATTGCAATTAAACATACGAGATGGCCAATCTACTCTGACTTCACTTAGCCGCTGTCTAAGTCTGGTAAAACGAGCACAATTTGACATTGTGCAGCTGAGTACTCATTAGGCTTAATTTTGTTGATTTGAACTAAATTGTTTGCTAGTATTTAAAGTTATTCATGGATTGATTGCATTTCCTTGCACAACTTAAGCAGTGCACTTGTGACCTGAGACCCAACTTGTGTAATGCAGGTTAAGTACCAGTCAAGGGAAATCACTAACTAAGAATTGTCTTGAATGCTGAGGGCTTTCCCTCATCTCTTGTTCTCTTAGAATTGTGGAATGCGTCTCCTTTAACATCTTATTTTTTCAGTCTGCTGACATAGAAGTACACTTCTCCATCATCACCTGAAGGAATCTGCATTTTGCATAACTAGTTTACCTCTATACTGCTATGCAGACAGACACACCCACGTTAACCTTTTAAGCCAAGGTGCGGGCTGCGTTGGTGTCTGATAGGCTACAATGCTTCTAAGAGTATCACTCCAAATGTATTTTTTTTTGTTTTGAAAAGTACAATGACATTAGTATCATCCTCAAATGCACAAATCCATTCAGAACAAGTAAAACCAGATGCAGAGGTTGTGAATCAGCACCTAATTATGTAGACAGGAGCCCTATGTAAATTTAGCTATGACACATTTAATGTCCACCTTTCAAAAATTAAAATGACTTGTGTACTTGAAACTGCCTGCCTGTTTAACTAGGACATCCTGACATTTGTACTAGCACATTCAAATCAGAAAATGAGATCAAATATAACATTTAACTTTATATGTTGTTCTTCAATAACAATTTACATATAAGATGTTTTATTTCTTTTAACAAAGTATCCACCCATGACTCTTAACATGTTTAACTATCGGAGTTTGCAAGTTCTTCCCATATCTATGTTGGATTACCTCCAGGTACTCCAGTTTTCCAAAGACATGCAGGTTAGGTGGATTGGCAACACCAAATGGGCCCTATTTGTGTGTGGTGTGTGCATATGTACTGTATGTGAGTGTTTTCCTTAGTGATGGACTGACGCCCTGTGCACTATGCTTGCTGGGATAGGCTCCAGCCCCCCATGACCCTGCTAAGGATTAAGAGAGCTTAGAAAATGGATGATATGGTGTGTAGCTTGAGCTGGTGTAGTGTTTAGTGCTTCTGTTTTACAGATCTAGCATCCTAGGTTTTATTCCCAGCCCAGTTACCATCTGTATAGACTTTGTATTATTTTTTCTCCAGTTCATCTTGTTCTCCTCTCATATCCCAAAGGCATGTGGAAAGTTAACTGGTGATTCAAATTTGGCCCCAGATGAGTTTGTGTAGATTTCTGCATTAATGTGCTAAGTGATATGCTGTTATCCTATCCAGGACTGGTTTCTGCCTTGCAGCCACCGCTGACCCGGACCTGAATTAACTAGAAAATAGATACCCAAATTTCTTTCAGATACAGGGGCTGGAACTATGACCAATTCCATCAGCACTGCCCTTCCAGGCATTGCCTTGTTAGGGGGTTCATAAAAATGTTGTGTTCTTTCTCCACAGTCACACTTTTCACAGTAGGTACCATGACAAGGTCCCTTCCAAAGCAAGCAATATTACTCCATGAGAGAATGGCAGTAAGGTGGTGTTGTAGCTAATGTTCCACGTTCTCTCCTTATCTATACAAGTATTCCTCTATGTACTCAAGTTTGAAAACGTACTCACAAGCAAGGAGAATGTGTTGAGCAGATGGAAAGAGTACTTTGAGAGGCTGATGAATGAAGAGAACGAGAGACAGAAGAGGTTGGATGATGTGGAAATAGTGAATCAGGAAGTGCAACGGATTAGGAAGGAGGAAGTAAGGACAGCTATGAAGAGGATAAAAAATGGAAGGCCGTTGGTCCAGATGACATACCCGTGGAAGCATGGAGGTGTTTAGGAGAGATGGCAGTGGAGTTTTTAACCAGATTGTTTAATGGAATCATGGAAAGTGAGAGGATGCCTGAGGAGTGGAGAAGAAGTGTACTGGTGCCGATATTTAAGAATAAGGGGGATGTGCAGGACTGTAGTAACTACAGGGGGATAAAATTGATGAGCCACAGCATGAAGTTATGGGAAAGAGTAGTGGAAGCTAGGTTAAGAAGTGAGGTGATGATTAGTGAGCAGCAGTATGGTTTCATGCCAAGAAAGAGCACCACAGATGCAATGTTTGCTCTGAGGATGTTGATGGAGAAGTTTAGAGAAGGCCAAAAGGAGTTGCATTGCGTCTTTGTGGACCTGGAGAAAGCATATGACAGGGTGCCTCGAGAGGAGCTGTGGTATTGTATGAGGAAGTCGGGAGTGGCAGAGAAGTACGTAAGAGTTGTACAGTATATGTATAAGGGAAGTGTGACCATGATGAGGTCTGCGGTAGGAGCGATGGATACATTCAAGTTGGAGGTGGGATTACATCAGGGATCGGCTCTGAGCCCTTTCTTATTTGCAATGGAGATGGACAGGTTGACAGATAAGATTAGACAGGAGTCCCTGTGGACTATGATGTTTGCTGATGACATTGTGATCTGTAGCGATAGTAAGGAGCAGGTTGAGGAGACCCTGGAAAGGTGGAAATATGCTCTAGAGAGTAGAGGAATGAAGGTCAGTAGGAACAAGATGGAATACATGTGTTAGATTTAGAGGGAGGTCAGTGGAATGGTGAGGATGCAGGGAGAAGAGTTGGCGAAGGTGGATGAGTTTAAATACTTGGGATCAACAGTACAGAGTAATGGGGATTGTGGAAGAGAGGTGAAAAAGAGTGCAGGCAGGGTGGAATGGGTGGAGAAGAGTGTCAGGAGTAATTTGTGACAGACGGGTATCAGCAAGAGTGAAAGGGAAGGTCTACAGGACGGTAGTGAGACCAGCTATGTTATATGAGTTGGAGACCGTGGCACTGACCAGAAAGCAGGAGACAGAGCTGGAGGTGGCAGAGTTAAAGATGCTAAGATTTGCACTGGATGTGACGAGGATGGATAGGATTAGAAATGAGTACATTAGAAGGTCAGCTCAAGTTGGACGGTTGGGAGACAAAGGCAGACAGGCAAGATTGCGTTGGTTTGGACATGTGCAGAGGAGAGATGCTGGGTATATTGGGAGAAGGATGCTAAGTATAGAGCTGCCAGGGAAGAGGAAAAGAGGAAAGCCTAAGCGAAGGTTTATGGATGTGGTGAGAGAGGAAATGCAGGTGATGGGTGTAACAGAACAAGATGCAGAGGACAGAAAGATATGGAAGAAGATGATCCGCTGTGGCAACCCCTAACGGGAGCAGCCGAAAGAAGAAGAAGCTCTCCAAAGACAATTAGGTTAGTTGATGATTTACAATTGGCCCGTGTGAGTGAGAGTATGTACATGAGGGGGAGTTATGATGGACTGGTGCCTGGGTAAGGGTTATTTCCTGCATTGCACCCAGTGTTGCCTTGATATGCCTAAGATTCCCACAACCCTGAATGGAATCAAAGAAGTCCAATCAAAAACAAATTAAATCATAGTAAAATTGTGCATAAAAAGACAATTAAAAAATAAATATACAACTCTATAAATATCAATAAATATGAATATGTACAATGATATCAGAAGTGTGCATTATATTAATATTGTAAAAGTATATAATAAATGAGTAAATATAAGCATAAGAACACATGACATATTAGAATTGACAATAGGTCATTGTGTAACTCAAGGCACTGTCCTCATTTAGGATGGGTATGGACTGTGGAAAGAAGCTCCTCCTCAGTCTCTCTTATCTTGTATTCAGGTGGTGGTAATGTTTCCCTGACCGCAGCACAGAGAAGAAGTCATTGTCAGGATAATTGGTATCTCTGATAATTTTCTTTGCCCTGGTTTGACAGATGTCTTGAGAAGTAGAGAGTGCACACCCATTGATGCTTTCAACTGACCACACCACTCTGTGCAGAACCTTGTAGTTCTGCTGCATGAAGTTTCTAAACCAGGCAGTAATACATCCTGTCAGGATCCTTTCAATGGTTGATTTGTAGAACTTCTTTAGTATCTGGGAGGGCAGACTAAAATCCCTCAGGTGTTAGAAGTGGTGAAGATGTTGTCGTTTCTTCTTCACCAAGGTGTCAGATTAGGTTCTCTGTGATGTGGATACTGAGGTATCTGCAGCTCTCCAACATCTCCAACTGAGTGCTATTAATACTCAGGAGGTGGCAGTACCTCTGTCATTTTCTCCCAAAGTCAACAATTACTGTAGCTCCTGTGTCTTGCTGACATTCTGGAGATGACAGTTGTCCTGACACCAATTTGACGGACTCTCCACTTCATCCAGGAAAGTTTGGTAATTGTTGTTAGAGATCAGGCCTTCCACAGCTGTGATATTAGCAAACTTGACAATGATATTAGAGTCATGTGCAGCCATGCAATCACATGTGTAAAGGAAGAATATTGTTTGAGAAATGATAATATTGTATTATATTATCTTATAGGTTTCAGTACCTTGAAAAATGTTGAAATTCTTAGAGGAAAGATGGCAAATGTCACCACAGTCACCCATTCATCTTGTCTTCATGGCTCATTCAGCCATAGACTCATAGATCCCGGTAGCTTCAGGTATCATCCCTGGATGGGACACCAATAAACTGATGGGCTCACTTGCACACAGTAAAACACCAGGCCTAATTTACAGTCACCTATTAACCTAACGTGTACATCCTGGGATGAAACTGGTGGTGTCAAAAATAGATGGGAAAGAACAGTTATCAGACAATTTATTTAAACACTGTGCTGCCCAATAAATGTGGATGAGAAAAAAGTAATGAAATGAATGTGTCACTGCATAAGTTAGTAAATCTTTTGAGTTAATGGGCAATATTATCACAGAGATATTGGAAATAGATGGTTTCATAAGTTTATAGAGTCTATTTTGGCACATGTAAAATACAGAGCACAGTGAAATTCTTACTTGTGTGTGCCAATCAACATGGAACAATGTAATAAATGTAGGAGTAACAGTTTGGACAGAAAGAGAGAACTGAGGGGTCCTGATCCTCAACATGAATATTGTCTCAAATAGACCAAGGAAAAGAATCTCAGAGACTTGAAGCTGCCAGGCTGAATAAGCACTTGGTTAAGTTTATATCATAGGCTATGGGTTAGTGAGAACATCAGCTTTGAAAGGCTTCATCATTTTAATAGTTTCTACTGAAGCAGTGGCCTAGACAGGACCTTTAGAGTTTGAAATTTACATTTTCAACTTTGGGAACAGAGCATTTTCAACATTGTTTGATATTGGCCAGGAAACCAGTGCAGAGCCGCTAGCAGATGGGTTACAGTAATTAGGTTTGTGTGCTACGTCTGAATGAGTACATGTCCAAATAACTTTGAAATCTGGACTAAAGACACAGTCACATCTTGGAGATATTTTGGAGATGACAGAAAGCATTTCTGAATTCAGATGAGACCGGAAGGTCAAAATTCAGTCTAATTTGCAAAACTGGTTCAAGATCAGAAATATTCTTGGATAGCTCACCACTTTTTTACAGAGAAATTTCTCTCTGTCTCTGTCACTTACACATCAGGCCAGTAAGGTGATGCCAATCAACCTGTCAGCATGTCTTAAAACTGTACGAGAAAACATACATTTAAAGACCACACAGGCAGGAGGTGAACTGGAGCAGAAAACATGTTAGGTGGTGCAAGCATCTGCTGCAGCAATGTGTAAATTACAAAGAGTGGAATGGATGTTCTTCAGCTCAAGACTTATAATGGTTCAGTTGCAAATAGACATCATTTTGTTGATAATAGTGACCAATGCATGTTTAGAGGGACTGAGGAAACATTGTGCTCATCAGAGTATGCGTCTACTAAAAGGCAGCTGTACAATGACTTGTAAAAATCAGGCACTGTTCATCACCTACCTGATACCATCCCTAAGGTGAAGTATGGTGGTGTCAGCATTATGCTGTGAAAGTGCTTCTCAGAAACTGGGACAAGGACACTGACCAGAACTGAGAGAAGGAAGAATGAAAACAAAAACAAATCAGTTCTTGAAGAAAACTTGTTCCAGAAGCTACACAATCTCATACTGGGGCAACAATTCACCTTTCAGCATGACAATGACCCAACGCATACAGAAAAGACAACACTGGAATGGCTTTGGGACAAATCTCTGAGTGTCCTTGAGTGACCCAGCCAAAGCCCAAACTTAAACCACATTAAACCTCTGTAGAGAAACCTTAAGATTACAGTCTACAGTTGCTTCCCATCTATTCCAATGGAGCTTGAGAGAATCTGTCAGGAATATGGGACAAACTGCCCAAATCCAGGTAAAAACCTGCTCATGAAGACCTGAGGTTGAAATTGCTGCCAAAGGGGCTTCAACAAAGTATTGAATTAAGGGAGTGACTACATCTATGAAAAAGAAATTTCAGTTTTTGATTTGCAAACCTTTCAAAAAACATGTTTTCACTTTGTCATTATGGGTTATTGTGTGCAGATTAATAGGTAAAAATGGATAATTCATCTATTTACATTTAAATCTACTACACAGTTAAGTGTGTAATGTAAAAGAGTCTGAATACTTTCTGAATCCACCATATTTACTGTGTACCATTCATTCCGGCCAATAACCCCAGGCCGCCAAATGGAGCCCTTCCTACAGCATGGAGGTGCCCCGAATTCCAGCAGAGCATCATGGACATTGGAGTTTTCCTGTACAGCCCTGCTGGATAACGTCTGGGCCGCCAGGGGACGCTGCAGGGAGGCCCAGAGATACTTGTAATTTTATTACTACCCGGAAGTACATCCCAGTCACATGGACAGAGGAAATGACATACTTCCAGGTTGAAGAAGAGGAGTTTTTACCTGACCCATAAGTGCTGAATAATCACATGGACTGAGGGGTCAGAAGCACTTCTGGGTCATGAACTATAAAAAGGACTGTGGGAGATCCCAGAGTTGAGCTGAGTCGGGAGGAAGGGTGGCAATGCGTCTGGGATTGGAGGATTGTTTATTGAGAATTGTATGGTAGTGATTTATGTGTATTGTGGAGTGGAGGGGGCTTGGTGCACATTATTGTCCTAACAAAAATTCATATTGGACTTTTATCTGGTGTTTGGTGTCTGATCTGAGGGTTCAAGGGCGCGATAGCGCCCCCTATCTGTCACAATATATATATATACTATATATATATATATATTGTCACACACGTGCGCATGGGAGGCAGCTAAAGGGCTTGAGTGAAGGCAGTTCTGAGGCATGCCGGAATGTGGCAGAGTGCACTGAGTCTTTTTTTCCCTTACCTGTAGACCAGTTCTGGGAGATTTCACCTGGCTCTCTTGACGTCACTTCCGGGACCGAGCCAATGGAAGAAGACCTTACCGGCTCCAGCCCCTGTGATGTCACCTCCGGGCTCGAACCAATGGCTGAAGAACATGAGCCAGATCCCTATGACCTCACTTCCTGTCTTCCCCTTTAAAAGTCTACACCTTTTTCCTATTTGTCAGTCTTGCTTTGGACTCAGTTGTATGCAAATCAGTGCTCTTTATTTTGATAAAAACGACTTTGCAGCCAGGATACCAGATTATACGGGTGGCTGCCCCAAACCTTTATCTGTGTATGTCTCATTTTTGTGACAATATATAAATATATATATATATAAATATATATATATAATATATATATTCATGGCATTCGTAGTCTGAATCACAATCTGATTGTATGGGTGGTTACCTACCAGGTAATGCTTGTTTTTTGTCAGCAAGTCAGCTAACATCCGCCATGGTGCCCTTTTTCAGTTGCGAGAAGCATATATATATAGTTTTTTTGCTTTGTTTAGTTTATATATTGTATTGCTATATTCTCTACCCCAATTCTACTATGTAAATTACAGTATTAATTCTAAAGACTGAAGCTGACTAGTATGGCTTTGTAGCCAGGTGGCATCATAATGGTGCAGTAGGTTTCAAACAATTGTTGTTTTTTATGCTGTTATCCAAAAGTATTCTGTATCCTTCCATATCTCTGCAGTGGAACTGTGTGCTTTGACCTTTCATCTGCAGTAGGTCAATACTTTCCAACCTTTGAGTGCTAGCCAGCATTCGGTCTTTGAACTGCAAACTTTGTCAGAAAAGATACTTAATGTTTTCAATGATTAGTTGGAATTTCCAAGGTATAAAAAAGTGTTTATTGTTTCCCGTCACCTGGTCTTAATGGGTGAAACATTTCAACATATGTGTATTTCATCACATATACAGAAAAGTCACTTGTTTTTTTGAGAATGTGTAATGAATTTACATCTCATGGGTGGTCATTTGTGTTAGAAACGGAGCAGGGCTAATGCAGCAAAGCCTCTAGTCCTGTAACAGGGGTCACTGCAATCAATCAATCAATCAATCAATCAACTTTATTTAAAGTGCAGAATCACCATCCATCTTGGCCCCAATACACTGTACAAATTAGAAGCATAAAAGGGACAAGATATAATGCAAGAAAATAATAACAGAAATCAAAATAAAACAACATCAATGTTGAAGGAATAATAAATAATAAAACTGAAATACAATTACATTAAAACATTAAAGTCTAAGGTACAGTATGTCAATGAGTAATACATAATAATAATAATATTGTAAGTATTTAAGGAATATTTCAAAGATGATAGACCTGACTGAATTGTAAGGCAGGTTGTAATGAAGAGAGTACAAGTATTGTAGGTTTTTAGTCTTAATTTAAAAATATCAACTGAGTGTGCTTCTCTTACAGATAATGGAAGGCCATTTCAAAGATAAGGTGCACGACAGGCAAATGCTCTGTGACCAACTGATTTTTTCTTAACTGAAGGAATGATCTAAAGATCAACATTAAGAGAGAAAAGAGGACGTACCAGAGTGTACAGTGTAATACGCTCAGCTAAGTAAGGTGGTGCAAATCCATGCAAGGCCTTATACGTTTAAAGAAGAACTTTAAAATCAGCTCTTGCTTGTACTGGTAACCAGAGAAGAGAAGCTAGAATGGGTGTTATGTGCTCAAATTGTTTTTGTTTTTGCCAACATTCTAACTGCAGCATTCTGAACAAGCTGAAGACGTCTACTCGCATAACTAGGAAGACCGGAGAAAAGGGCATTACAATAATCAAATCTAGAAGATACAGATGCATGCATTAATGTTTCAGGACCACGCAAAGATAGAATAGATCAGATTCTTGCAATATTACTAAGATGAAAAAATGCTGTATTGGCATTGATGGTCAAACTTTCAAAACTAGAACAGCCATCAATATTAACACTCAAGTTGTCACACAATTGTTCATATTTGGATTGTCTAACAACCAATAAATACATTTTATCAGCATTTAAGAGCAAAAAGTTCATACTCATCCATTGTTTAATTTCTGACAGACATGCCTCTAAATTTAGGATTTGGGAAAGGTCATTTGGCATTACAGGTATATATAGCTGTGTATCATCAGCATAACGGTGAAAATTAATACCATATTTACAAATGATGTTTCCATGTAGGAGCATATGGTGAGAAAAAAGCATTTTTTTAAAACCTGGCAGGACCTAATCAATAATATTTTAGAATAAGAATTTACATTGTGGGAAAAGACTCCTTTTTCTCTTCACTACTCTCAATAGTTTTACTCTGGCTGTTGGCCTTCCTCTCTTTCTGACAGCTGTGGTTTGATATGAATTTAGTTTTCTTAAGTTTGACTTGATTGTATGGAATGTTATATGCTTTTAATAAATTCAATAAAAGATAGAAATAAAAGGCATAGGGCCAAGGACTGATCCCTAGGGTACACCAAACCTTCCTTCAGAAAATTTAGAGATTGTATTGTTGTAATCTAAACGCTGAGTTCTATTTTATAAATAAAAGTGAAGCCATGAAAGTACCATCCCTTGGATGCCAGTATGCTTCTCCAAGTGGCTTTAAAGTATGCTACACTTATAGTAAGCCAAGAAGCAACAATAGTTATATCAAATTAGAATCAATAGAAATCAGAAGATCATTAATTATTCAGGTTAAAGAAATTTCTGTTGAATAACAAGACCGAAAGCCAGATTGAAATTTGTCAAAAAAAGATTATTGTCAGACAAGTAGGCACTAAGTTGATCAATAACAGTAATTTTGACATAAAAGGAAGATTGGAAATTGGTTGACAATTATTCAGAATCTGTGTATCCAAGTTAGTTTTTTTAAGCAACGGCTTAATAATGGAAGTTTTAAAAGCTGAGAGCACAGAGCCAATAGAAAGTGACTTATTGATGATATTAAAAGTAGGACTAATTAAAACAGGTGACAGTTCCTTAAAAAGATAAGACTGTATCAGGTCTAATATGCAGGTTGTAGGTTTAGAAGCAGTTATCAGGCTGGACAAAGTCTCAGAGGAAACTAATTATATAAAGTTGCAAGAGGTCCAAACCACAGTGTATCCATGAAAGTACTGGAGAGATCATAGCCATCATTCTGAGAGGAATATAGACCTTAGATTTTATTTCTAATTAAGTCAATCTTATTTATGAAAAATCTCAGAAATTCATCAGCATTGAATGAACAGCTATTGGCAGGAGCATTCTGTGTGAGCTTGATAACTGTATCAAACAAAAACCATGGATTATTTCTATTAGTGTTATTCAAAGCAGCTGAAAGTGTGCAAGATGAAAACCCTCTTGTTTTTTGATATGCCACCTGGTTTTCTACAAGTCTGTTTGAGTGCATAGATGTCATCTGAAAACCATAACCATAGATTTCTTCTGGGTATGTCTACTTATTATAAGAGTGGCAACAGATTCAAACAATTTAAGCAATGTAGTATTTACATTATCTGTGAGGTTATCAAGGGAATCACAATTTGTAATACATGCATCAAGTGTATAAAGTAGATGCTAATTCAGTATAGATTTAACATTATTGTCAATAAGTATATGTACCAGTCTTGGGACACTTACTTGGAGTACAGACAGATACATTGTAAAAGACCCAGAAATGATCAGAAATTGGATCCTGTGAAACTGATAAAACATCAATGTTAATTCTCTTTATGAAGATAAGGCCCAGAGTGTTTCCACAGTTGTGAGTAGCATCCTTCACATGTTGGGTAAAATCTAAACTAGCAACAAGGTCTATAAATCCCATTGTTTTAGAATCTGAGCAGCCATTTATATGCAAGGTAAAATCACCCAGTAAAATAACTTTATCATATTTCACAAGAGCAATCAACAATAACTCAAAAAACTCAGATAGTAAATTGGAGTGATGCTTTGGTGGTGGTGGTGTGTGTGTGTGTGTGTGGGGGGGGGGGGGGGGGTGGGGGGGGGTGTTATAAATAGTTAATACAAGAACATATTGTTGAGTTCTGATAACAATAGCTAAGTATCCAAAACTTAAGAAATCTCCAAAAGTGCAATTGGTGCGGGTGAACAAGTTATAAAAGATAGTTACCATTCTAGCCCCTTTCTTGCCTTGTCTAGCAGAAGATAACAAGCTATAATCTGGAGAACAAGCCTCAACAAGTGTAGCTGATGCATTGGATTAAAGCCAACATTCAGTAAGAAATAGAAAATGTAGACCATATTGAGAAATATCATCACTAATATACAAACTCTTACTAGAGAGAAACCTAATTTTCAATAGAGCAAGCTCCATAACAATTGAGGAGGACACAGAGGGTGCAAAGTTAAGCTTCTTCAAGATGATTTGCACTACATTTGTTGATGTTAAGAGGCTAGCATGTTTTGCAATATTAGTTTTGCATACTGAATTAGAACGTTTATTTGATCTACTCTTGATTATACAGTAACAAGGATGATAGGGAGTCTCTCAAGATTGTTGCAAGAATTATATGGACTGTAGGAAGAGCTGGTAAAACAGACAGAAGTTAAAGAGAAGTCAGTGGGTCATTGGGATGATTATCAGAGAAACTGTCAAAAATGCGAGAGTTCAGTCACTTCACAGAACTCTTTAAATGTTGAATAAAATATATTGTCCACTAAAACTCGAACACCTAGGGAATTGGGTGAATTCCGTCATTCTGGCCCTGTGATTAGTATAAACTGCTCAAAAAAATTACAGGAACACTTCAAAAACACATCAGAAGTCAATGGGAAAAAAAACTCATGCTGGATATTTGTAATGATATGGACTGGGTAATATGTTAGGAACAAAAGGATGCCACATCGTTTGATGGAAATTAAAATTCTTAACCTACAGATGGCTGAATTCAGACACCCCGAAAATCAAAGTGAAAAAATGATGTGGCAGGCTAGTCCAACTCCAAATCATACTCAGTAGTTTGTATGGCCCCCACGTTTGTATGCATGCCTGACAACGTTGGGTCATGCTCCTAATGAGACGAAGGATGGTGTACTAGGGGATCCCCTCCCAGATCTGGACCAGGGCATCACTGAACTCCTGGACAGACTGAGGTTCAACCTGGCGGCGTCGGGTGGATTGAAACATAATGTCCCAGAGGTGTTCTATTGGATTTAGGTCAGGTGAGCGTGAGGGTCAGTCAATGGTATCAATTCCTTCATCTTCCAGGAACTGCCTGCATACTCTTGCCACATGAGGCTGGACATTGTCGTGCACCAGGAGGAACCCAGGACCCACTGTACCAGCATAGGATCTGACAATGGGTCCAAGGATATCATCCTGATACCTAATGGCAGTCAAGCTGCCATTGTCTAACCTGTAGAGGTCTGTGTGTCCTTCTGTGGATATGCCTCCCCAAACCATCACTGACCCACCACCAAACCAGTCATACTGAACAATGTTACAGGCAGCATAATGTTCAGAACGGCTTCTCCAGACACTTTCACGTGTGTCACATGTGCTCAGGGTGAGCCTGCTCTTATTTGTGAAAAGCGCAGGGCATCAGTGCTCGACCCGCCAATTCTGGTATTCTATGGCAAATTTCAAACAAGCTCCACTATGCTGGGCAGTGAGCACAGTTTCTGCTAGAGGATGTCAGGCCCTCTGGCCACCCTCATAAAGTCTGTTTCTGATTGTTTGGTCAGAGACATTCACACCAGGGGCCTGCTGGAGGACATTTTGTAGGGCTCTGGCAGTGCTCATCCTGTTCCTCCTGGCCCAAAGGAGCAGATACCGGTCCTGCTGATGGGTTAAGGACCTTCTACGGCCCTGTCCAACTCTCCTAGAGTAACTGTCTCCTGAAATCTCCTCCATGCCCTTGAGACTGTGCTGGGAGACACAGCAAACCTTCTGGCAATGGAACGTATTGATGTGCCCTCCTGGAGAAGTTGGACTAGCTGTACACCCTCTGTAGTGTCCAGGTATCGCCTCATGCTACCAGTAGTGACACTGACCGTATCCAAATGCAAAACTAGTGAAAAAACAGTCCGAAAAGATGAGGAGGGAAAAATGTCAGTGGCCGCCACCTGTTAAATCATTCCTGTTTTGGGTGTCGTCTCATTGTTGCCCCTCTAGTGCTCCTGTTGTTAATTTCATGAACACCAAAGCAGCTGAATCTGATTAACAACACCCTCTGTTACTTAACTGACTAGATCAACATCCCAGAAGTTTAATTGATTTGATGCTATACTCTGATTATAAAGTGTTCCTTTAATTTTTTTGAGCAGTATAATTTGATATGAAGCTTTTGCCCATGTTTTGTTATTAGATTTGTTTGTGCTTTAACATTGAGTCATTTTGTTTTAGTTTGAACTTAATTGGCTTTCTGTTTTGGTTAATTGGTTCATGTTTGTGAATCACCTTAATCACCTGTGTATATTTTTTTCCCAACCTTTCCTTAATTATGTAATTTATGGTTTAATTGTTTCTGATGGTTGTGGGATGAGGCCCCTAATTAGACCACAGGCCCCAGGTGCTGTAATTAGTCATATCTGCAGCACCTGCAGAACTATTAAAAGACGAGGTGGCTGGCTTTGCACGGTCTATGTTCTGACATGAGGGATTTCAAAAAAAAAAAAAAGAAAAGATAATGGTCCTTTTTTTAATTCCAATGTACTTTATTAGAGAAAAATATGGATGTTTCAGCATCCCATACCAAAATATTAGCAGTGCACCATAGCTCTGCATCAAGCATGAACATGGTGAACTTCACAACAATGTAACAACAATGACCGGATGTGCTATCTGATGATACCACAACACTGCACATAATCTGAAAACATCAGATGACCTGAGTCAAAGAGACAGTCAAAAAACCTGAAAACTTCCTTGCATACTGTATAAATTATTCCCCTTTGACTTTGTGCTGATTATGTGATACCTTGTGTTACTTTTGATCCTTATGGTCAACCTTTCACCCACACAAAGAGCACATCTTCATGTCTTCTGAAATCTTTCTTTGATGGTCATAAACACTGACACAGACCTCTCAGGATAACTGGAAGGATTAATTTACTTTTTGTTCCTTGTTCCATTTCCATGTATTGTTTGTAGAGATGGCTGCGCAAAAAAAACCCAAAAACTTTCAATCTCATTTTTTCACAGAGATCACAAAATCCTTGATATAATAGACTTCAGTGGAGACCCAACATGAGCAACAGCAAACTATATCAAAATGTCCATAAAAATAACTCAAATTACTCTTGTAGAGAAAAGCCAAGCAAAATGACACCTTTTATTGGCTAACTAGAAAGATTACAATATGCAAGCTTTCGAGGCAACTCAGGCCCCTTCTTCAGGCAAGATGTAATGTAATTGATTACATCTTGCCTGAAGAAGGGGCCTGAGTTGCCTCGAAAGCTTGCATATTGTAATCTTTCTA
The DNA here is from genome assembly GCF_900747795.2 of Erpetoichthys calabaricus. Lineage (NCBI taxonomy): Eukaryota > Metazoa > Chordata > Cladistia > Polypteriformes > Polypteridae > Erpetoichthys > Erpetoichthys calabaricus. The sequence continues at coordinate 27,955,428 of NC_041404.2, forward strand.
GTTAGCCAATAAAAGGTGTCATTTTGCTTGGCTTTTCTCTACATTCATAATGGCTAACACGGTACAACACCCTAGTACTTCAAATTACTCTTATAATCCAAATCTCATGGCAGTCATACATGTACTTTGGCTAAAATGTTGTTCTAGAAAGTGGTCTCATGCATGTGCGTTTAAACAGGATTGAGCATTTGAGCTGAAGACCCCACCTTTCCCCTCATTTGTTGGTTGTTAAACCACACTGCAGTCCTTTGTGCTTTGACTTCAGCAGATTATTAAACTGCCTTGAGGCACCTTGGATATGTACAAATACATGACATCCTGTCCATATGATAATGTTTCCACTTCCTTTTCTTTAACTGTTATGTTTCAGTCAGGGTTTATTACTTGGCTTAAATACATTTAATTGTTGTTTTTGAATTATTATTTTTCATGCGTGTTTTGTTGGTTTATCAGATTATTCTATCATCCCCCGTGTGTTTCTATTTGAACAAATGTACTATATTCAGGTGGACCTTCTTCATGCTGGAATAATATTCTCAAAATATTAAAAATGCTCTAAGAGTCCTAACTACAAGTACATGCAGTTTTAACTTAGTGCGTAGACTCTATTTAACCTCTTGAAGTTGCTTTGCCATGGAACTATCTTCAGATCCATTATGTCAGTTGTGTTCATTAAAAGTCCCTGATACATTTCTCCACTTGTTTTGGTCCTGCCCCCCAGTGTTTTCTCTCTGGACATCTCTTGATCTTATTTTATTCTCTTTCATGGTATTTCATCTTCCTTTCTCTCCCATTATACTTATACTTTTTGATGTACAGTAACGTCTCTCATCCTGTTATACCACTAAATTAGATTTTTCTCTCTTGGCACCATTGATTGATACCAAATTGATACTGGCATCGAAATTGAAATTCTCCAAATGTTTTAACATTCATTCTTAGAAAATTAGCATTCTACAATATAATTCTTTATGAACAATGCACCTCTGGTATAAATAAGGCCTCCTGGACTTTGAACTTCTTAGGAGAGACAGCAGAGGAATTCAAAATTTTCATATTTCACCTGTCTTGAGGTATACATGGGTAGGAACAAGTGGGACAGATTTGAAATCTTCCTTTAGTATTATGTAGGTAGGGGTATGTGTCAATATAAATTTATGTGAATTGACGCATATTATACAGGTACCTACATACAGCAAGTGTGAGTACCTGTGTGTGTGTGTGTGTGTGCGTGTGTTTGTTTGTATATTTGTGTGTATGTACAGCATGTAAAGATACAGGTATGTGTATATAAGTGTATACATCTACGTTTATTGGATTTCTTTTTGAATGTTAATTTTCTTTAGAAGTTACGCCTTGACACATTATCACGTGGCTCACTCTCTTTCTTTTGACTTCCTGCTACTTGATCCTAGCTGGTCTTGAGGTTTTATTTCAGCATCTATCTGTCTCCTGGTCCATTTCACTTCTTCTTGGCTGTCTGCCTTGCCAGACAGTACAGACAGACCATTTTCCAGGAGTGGCTTATTTAACAATTTTGTCACCAAAATGCATGTGTAAAGGATGTTCTGAGCATATGACAGGATAAGTGACATTTGAATTATGTGACACTAATAATTTGAGATTCTTGTGCATATTTTGATATGCTGTCATTCAAGATGGGTCTCCATTGAAGTTGATTGTATCAGGAATTTTTGTGATCTCCATTCTCCACCAAAACATACATTAAAAATTTATCACGCCCATCACTACAAATACCAGTGGACAACAGATAAAAAATATTATTTTTGTTTGAAGCATTACTTTAAAAAGTAAAGGGTTTGCAGGAACTTTCTGTACTGCTATTAAAAGTTTGCTTCTTTGGCAAGGATTTCTGTGAACCCTTGCCTTTTTAACAATTTCAGTTTCAGTATTTGGAATCGTATTTCAGCTGTGAAATAAAACAAATAAAGCCACCAGCACAACACTGCTTTTAATGTTGTGCTTTCACTGCTTATACGAACACCAATGACCAATGTGTGATGATTGCATCAATGTAGCGATCTATACAGCACCATCTACTGGAGTTTGGCTAAAGTGTGCGGTAGTAACTTGTGAGTTAGGCGAGGTCAATGACACAGGATAGTCAGAATACCCTTAAATAAATATAATAACAAAGTCCCCTATTGACCTTTATGGTGAAGAAACAAATGACATTTTCTTGGTAGAATCCCACTCAGTCTTGTATATTACAATGGGAGGGAGAGACACATTTATAGCATAAAGTTCACTAGGGCCAATTCACCTAACCTGAATGTTTTTGGACTGTGGGAGGAAACCCACACAGACATAGGAAGGGCATGCAAACTCCATGCAGGGAGGACTTGGGACGCAAACCTTGGTCTCATTACTGTAAGGCAGCAGTGCTACCAGTATGCCACCATGCTGCCCTCAAACTCAAGTGGTATGGACGAATCATTCAACTGTGATAATGTGTATATCATTAACAGGTTTTATATGCTTGTTTTGGGTTATTTAATTTTTTTTTACCACATAGATTCTGTTTTTGAGGTATGACAGATAGGGGGCGCTATCGCTCCCTTGAACCCTCGGACACCACGCCAGACACCAGGTAAAATCCAAAACTTGAATTTATTACAATAATTCAGTGCACAAAGCACCTCCACCTCCAATATACTTCAATAAATCAATAACACTACAATAATCAATAATCCTCCACTCTCCCAGACGTGTTGCCACCCTTCCACCCAGCTCAGCTCAACCCTGGGATCTCCCACAGTCCTTTATATAGTCTGTGACCTGGAAGTGCTCCTGAACCCCTGTCCATGTGACTTCTTAGCACTTCCGGGTCAGATCCAAAAGTCTTCTTTTCATCCCGGAAGTACGTCATTCCTCCTGTCACTGTGACTAAGACGTACTTCCGCGTTATAGGGCACGTAAGAGTTCCTTGGGCCTCCCTGCAGCATCCTCTAGCGGCCCCCATGGTGTCCAGCAGGGCTGTGGATAAAAACTCCATTATCCAGGATTCCCTGCTGGTCTTCGGGGCACCTCCATGCTGCAGGGAGGGCTCCATCTGGTGGCCTGGGGGTATTGGCCGGGATGAAAGGCCGGCCATATCCCACTGAGGTCATTTGATCATTAAATAAGTTTTATTTTATTATTGTTGAAATTCTTTGCTCTTGTATGCATCATGTGACTGCAATCACTGCGTCAATCATATCACGGAATGTGATGCTATAAATATGGCAGTGATCACATTACATATAACCCCTTTTGGTAGATAATACTCGTTGAACATGAATTCTAGTGTTGTTATTTTCAATTCCATGTGGGTCAGGTTTCATTTCTTAGTTTTTGATCTTTCTTTTGACTTCTGATTCTTGCTTTGCCCTCATGTTTTGGTTGCCTACTCATTTGTCTTTTTTTTGACTTTGGCCTAATTTACCATTCAACTTCAGTTTTGCTTCACGCAACCATCTCCTGGTTTTACAATTTTTTTTTCCTCATAATAATTCTTTGACACCAGTGTGTCATAACAGTGTTGAAGTAAACCTTAAAGGAAAGTATTCACAGCACATCACTTTTTCCACATTTTGTTATGTTACAGCCTTATTCCAAAATGGATTAAATTCATTTTTTTCCTCAGAATTCTACACACAACACCCCATAATGACAACGTGAAAAAAGTTTACTTGAGGTTTTTGCAAATTTATTAAAAATAAAAAAACTGAGAAATCACATGTACATAAGTATTCACAGCCTTTGCTCAATACTTTGTCGATGCACCTTTGGCAGCGATTACAGCCTCAAGTCTTGTTGAATATGATGCCACAAGCTTGGCACACCTATCCTTGGCCAGTTTCGCCCATTCCTCTTTGCAGCACTTCTCAAGCTCCATCAGGTTGGATGGGAAGCGTCGGTGCACAGCCATTTTAAGATCTCTCCAGAGATGTTCAATCGGATTCAAGTCTGGGCTCTGGCTGGGCCACTCAAGGACATTCATAGAGTTGTCCTGAAGCCACTCCTTTGATATCTTGGCTGTGTGCTTAGGGTCGTTGTCCTGCTGAAAGATGAACCGTCGCCCCAGTCTGAGGTCAAGAGCGCTCTGGAGCAGGTTTTCATCCAGGATGTCTCTGTACATTGCTGCAGTCATCTTTCCCTTTATCCTGACTAGTCTCCCAGTTCCTGCCACTGAAAAACATCCCGACAGCATGATGCTGCCACCACCATGCTTCACTGTAAGGATGGTATTGGCCTGGTGATGAGCGGTGCCTGGTTTCCTCCAAACGTGACGCCTGGCATTCACACCAAAGAGTTCAATCTTTGTCTCATCAGACCAGAGAATTTTCTTTCTCATGGTCTGAGAGACCTTCAGGTGCCTTTTGGCAAACTCCAGGTGGGCTGCCATGTGCCTTTTACTAAGGAGTGGCTTCCGTCTGGCCACTCTACCATACGGGCCTGATTGGTAGATTGCTGCAGAGATGGTTGTCCTTCTGGAAGGTTCTCCTCTCTCCACAGAGGACCTCTGGAGCTCTGACAGAGTGACCATCGGGTTCTTGGTCACCTCCCTGACTAAGGCCCTTCTCCCCCGATCGCTCAGTTTAGATGGCCGGCCAGCTCTAGGAAGAGTCCTGGTGGTTTCGAACTTCTTCCACTTATGGATAATGGAGGCCACTGAGCTCATTGAGACCTTCAAAGCAGCAGAAATTTTTCTGTAACCTTCCCCAGATTTGTGCCTCGAGACAATCCTTTGACTTCATGGTTGGTTTGTGCTCTGACATGAACTGTCAACTGTAGGACCTTATATAGACAGGTGTGTGCCTTTCCAAATCATGTCCAATCAACTGAATTTACCACAGGTGGACTCCAATTAAGCTGCAGAAACATCTCAAGGATGATCAGGGGAAACAGGATGCACCTGAGCTCAGTTTTGAGCTTCATGGCAAAGGCTGTGAATACTTATGTACATGTGCTTTGTCAATTTTTTTATTTTTAATAATTTTGCAAAAACCTCAAGTAAACTTTTTTCACGTTGTCATTATGGGGTGTTGTGTGTAGAATTCTGAGGAAAAAATGAATTTAATCCATTTTGGAATAAGGCTATAACATAACAAAATGTGGAAAATGTGATGCACTGTGAATACTTTCCGGATGCACTGTATATATGAAAATATTATTTCTGTATATAGTATACACTTTAAATGTTTATTTAACACTATTGATTTTGTCCCAGTGTTTTCCATTCTGAATGTCCTAAACTAGCATCAACTGTTCTCTAAATGCCATGTCACATTACATTACTGTACCAGTATTTTTCAATCATTGCATTCATTTATATAATCTTAGTGAGGTGGAGGCAGTTGGCAGAGCACTTTTAAGAATGTCAGTCAATTAGTCTCACATCCCCAGCGACTCAGACCAACTAGTCCATGACTAGCTCCAATAACTTAGAATCTAAATCTAAAGCTAAAGCTAATCTAATCTAAATTTATGTTTGATTTTCCCTTTAGTCAAAGGGGCCCGGCAGTGTGTGTGTGTGTACGTGTGTGTGTATGAAAGCCGACATCCAATGAATGCTCATTTAGAAGTACAATTCATATAAAGCAGCAACAAGGAATAAAGACCCTACAAACAGAACAGAACCTAATCTGTCTGATGTCTCGTATTTGGCGTACCACAACAGAATGGGAAAAGAAAAAAAATGGGCAAAGACTACGACTGTAATTGCCATATCTTTTAACCCTTTGTACAGCGCCTGCTCTGTCAGGCAGCAAGTTATTAGCTGTCGCAATAAAAGACAAGTACAACCATGCTGGAAATTTGGTATGCCATTCAATTTTCAGTTGTTTAAACTGACATGGTCCAGCAATGAGATAATTGTGGTCAGCAAGTCCAACGTACCCCACGAAGAGAAATTGTGTTATGTGGCATTGGCTTAAGATGGCAAGGAACCATAGGTCCAGCTTCTTCTTTACATCTTTCAGGGTAATCCCTGACACTGCACATGAACTGAATATGAACATCTCCTGTCTGTATTATTTCTTGTGGGCTTTTTCACTTCATGTTAACCCTTTATGAACTTGCATTGGGTTGTTTATATGTGGAATGCAAGTTATTCTAAAATTGAAGTACAGCCTGTGTTAGGCCAAATACATCAATACAAATTCCTTGTTTACTTTGTCAAAATTAAACTGATTCTGATTTGTCTATCTATTCTTGTTGTATGTTCAGCTGGCTTTCAGATTTCTAGGTGAAAAAATTAAATTGCCTCTCAGTCCTAAATCTTCTTTTCTGGGTAAGAAAAACCGACTTCCCCAAATACCCACTTTCAAGTTAATTGGCTGCTCTAAACTGGCCCACTTTGGGTATACAGTATGTGTTAGTGGTCCCTGCCTTATACCCAAAGCTGCAGACATAAACTCTGCCTCCCTCCAAACTGGCTATACAAAGATCGGAAATATTAATAGTAATATGGTGGATTTGCTTGTTGTTCAAGGTTGGATCCTACCTTGTACCCAATGTAATAGCGATATGCTCTTAAAGTACAAAAAGGATGGATGAAAAAACATACTAGACCTTTACACATGTTGATATGAAATTTCACATGCAAGATATTCAGCTTTTATTATTATCGGCAAATTACATATACTAAAACTCAGAATTGCGTACATGTGAAATAATTAAGCTTAATAAAATTACTAAAATGCTTAACTTGCCTTGCTGGAAGGCACTACAGAAGATGAAAGCCTTTTAGTGGCACACTGACAGATTTAAAACATCAGATCACTCAGATCCAGAAGTAAGTTATACAGAAAAATAATAAAAACATTACATGTGCTGGAATAAAGGTTTGCAGGTTCTGTTTTGTCCACTAAGATAAGTTACACATCTCTCCATTTTTCCACTGCAGGGTTTCAGGGAGTCAGAGTGCATCAAGTATGATATATTAACCAACTCTTAATGGGATGCCAGTCCATTACTCACACATTCAGAGTCATCACTTAACCCCAGTTGCTCATCTTTAATTTGTGGGAGGAATCTGGAATACAAGATGAATATTTAATCAGACACGGACCAGGCTAGCACTATTAAGGCAGCAGAACTAACCACTGAGCCAACATACTACCCTAAGACTTAACTGATTTTTCTATTGTCTGTTTTTGATATAATAATTGTATCAAGTATGCCCTGTGGTGGATGGGTGTGCCATCCAGGACTGTTTCCTGCCTTGCGCCCATTGTTGCTAGGATGGCGACCTGAACCTCACAACCCTGAATTGGACTAAGCAGGTTTGACACTGGTATAGTATGGTATAATGGCTATTTTTTGTTTTATTTTATTAACACTAGCACACAGCAAAGCAGGTTGCCATTCAATAGCAAATACGATTTTATCACAATAATTCAGAAAATGTAATGACAAGATCAAATGACTCCACGTTCTGTGCTGTTGACATCAGCCCTATTTCATGTGACTAACCCTTTTGGTTTATTAAAGAAACACTTGACCTAACTGTCATGTCATCAAATTGCATCTGTTATCAAAACTCAAACATCTAGGATTTCCACTTAAGGGATTTGTGATGCATATACATGAGTCCTGCAGACAGAGTCCAGTGTGCCAATTTGTTGGGTATATAAGAGCACAGGAAGGTGTCAGGGGGACGCCATGGCAGTATAACAAGTTTTTTAACAAGCTCATTGTATTTAGACTCCAATGTCACTGCGGAGCTTGCTGTAACTCATTTGGTGTTATCCCTCTCCACCCCCATCCCCTTCAACTGCAAGATGTAAATGGTTTTCTACCTCATTTAAGAAAGAAAGATTGAAAGAACAAAAGAAAGAAAGAAACTGCGTTAGTTAATTTTTTTTTCCCTGTACATTTACTGCGATTCTTCCAATCACTGTCAGTAACATCTGCCTTGGCTGAATGCTGCTTAGATTCTTTGACAGAATGTTGATTTAGTAAGTGGGAAGCAAGCTTTCTTTGTAAATTGTGTTTTGCAAACTTGGAGGTCATGAAGGTTACAGTAAGTATGGCAGCACTTACTAGGGTTCAGGGGGTGAAGAAATATGATGAACTGACTAGAAGACAGCAAGCCAGTGTGCATCTCCTAGTGCTCACCTGACGTGTAAATGCACAGGAAATTTTAGCTTGGGACCTGACTCGAAGGAACTAAAAGGACATTGCTGGCCACAGCAAGAAATCCTTCAAGTGGCGCAGCTGTCACTGACACATAATCTTTCACAAGATTCCCAGGGATAAAATTTGAGCTGAGAGTAGGGCATGCTCTCCCCGTCCCTTGCATGCCTCATTATTGTCTGTGGGTCTAAGCTCTTTAACTTGAGGTGGAAGGAGATGTACAAACACAAAGAGATTGAACTGGGAAATGATGTTAACATGACTAGAATACCATTGGATGTCAGCTTCATAGTATTGAGGGAGCTGAATATTAATTGTAAAATCTGTCTACCATTCCTTCGGTGGTGATGGATAGGACAGTTCAGAGGCAGAGCAATCTGAAAGTAAGTGAAACATCAAAACACCATGGCTTATAACCGGTTTGGTACTGGAAAATAAGAGTGCACACTGTTTTAGTGGAAACAATGAGGGAACAGTTAATCATTGTTGTCAGCCGGCAGGCGCCAATGTGGTGATTGTTTATGAGCTCTGAGATGCCACTGTCAGACAAGTGGCCAGCATATCTAATGAAGTATGTAATGTTTGCTGTAATGTCCACTGCCACAATAATTAATTCTAAGACATGAAGGAGAAAATATCGAACCCATATGAGTATCTCCATAGCGTAACTTTATATCATTTTTAAAGAGTAGGGACCGTCTTTTCTTATTCATCATTCAACAAATCCCTCAAGCTTTACTTTATAGTGTCTTGTGAGAGACACAATATGAGAATGAGTAGGACCTGGCGTTGCATACAAAAATCATGTCAGAATTACTTCAACTTGTCATGAGTTTTCTGACAAAAGGTATAATTAGACAAAAGTAACTGGAGCTGGACTAGAGCTAAGTCAAAGTTTTCATGGCATTCTTAGATGAGCAAGGATGTTCTTGCTAGCTGATTGCCTGTAAAACATGTCTATCTATCTATCTATCTATCTATCTATCTATCTATCTATCTATCTATCTATCTATCTATCTATCTATCTATCTATCTATCTATCTATCTATCTATCTATCTATCTATCTATCTATCTATCTATCTATCTATCTATCTATCTATCATAGTCTGTCTGTCTGCACATGCTAAGTAGCTAACATAATTATTCTTTGTTAAATGTTTGATAGATATAAGTCCTTTTGAAATATGACTCAAAAGTTCTTTCCAAATCTTTTGCAATAAATATATGTTGTGTCATGTAAATGTAATTAACAGATTTGAACAGATCAAAAACATTCCACATGTAAAGTCTGATTAATTTCCAAATCTTGCCTGAAATTGTGTGCTACATACTACAATGTTTCCCAAACACACAGAAACATAAGTTTTTTTTTTATTTTTTTATTTTTGTTTTCATTTGTCCTTGTCCTCTGCAAAAAACGTCAAGTACATGAATGCAAAATATATCTTCCACCTTGGGAAATTATATCTTTCTCAACATACATATCCATGAGAGTCCACATGGATTGAGGTGCCCTGAGAGATGTCTTAAGCACCAGTTCTGTAGTTCTCCATTTCCCACAGGACTGGGTTAATCAACACAAATATGTACCGACACACACAGCAGGTCTTTTAAGGGTCAGCACTTGGGAAAAAAGATACAAATGGGTAAAGAGCAAGGGGGGATAGGGGTTAATATAATATCCAGTCTTAAATTGGCTAAGGAGACAAGTGATGCTCAACAGACAGGACTGTGCTTAGAAAGAAAAAAAAAAACAACTCCACATGTTGATCACAATCGACAGAAAGGGCTTAGTTAACTTCTACAAGATCATACAGCACAAATTCACTTTAGAAGCCAATACGAAAGTACATGTAAGAAGAATACAACAATAACAGAAATGCTCTTGTGTAAATGAAACATGGTACAATATAGCCGATAATGTATGGATATACAGTAGCTGAAATGTAATGTAATATATATATATATATATACTGCGGTGGGTTGGCACCCTGCCCGGGATTTGGTTCCTGCCTTGTGCCCTGTGTTGGCTGGGATTGGCTCCAGCAGACCCCCGTGACCCTGTGTTCGGATTCAGCGGGTTGGAAAATGGATGGATGGATGGATATATATATATAATTCATATATATTTTTAGTATTATATTGTAAGTATAACAAAATATACTGTATGTTTCTTAATAGCGTCCCCTAATATATTATCACATCTAATGTAACCACTTCTGGTAAGGGTCGCGGTACCATTTGAAATACAATTTGTTACATTTCTTTTGTACTTCTTTTGTACTTGCTCTTGATCACAGAGGGTCAGTTGTGGAATTTAAACCCACAACCTCAGGGTTTGTAGTCGAAAGCCTTATCAACTATGCCAAATTCTCTACCCCTAATATTTTGTAACAAACATATTTCCAGATATATTGTGTGCAAGACATGCAATATATTGTGTGTCCAGTCCCATGGCAGGCCCTTCGTGTCTTTTCGTTTCACCTGCCATCACGCTTGCGTGTTACAGGAATGAGTTGAAGGCTCTGCACAAGAGGTTTTACTGGTGATGGGTTTGGATGAGACACAGTTGCTCACCTTTCATCCTGTTGTAATGACTGCAATAGCATGGAATCAGGAGATGGAATGTATTAGTAATAATGAGCAAAGGTCGAACCTGGGAGGATGAGAATCAAATGTGGCCAGGACTTGTAACAAAATCAGAAATTGATTGTTGCAGAGAGAGAGAGTCAAAAACAGGAATATTTCATGTAGCCTAAATTGGGATTTCCTGAGTAGCTTACAGATTGTGCGAGAATCATGGGTTTGATTCAGTTTCCAATTCAAAAGTATTAGTGACTGATATCTGCACTAGGATCCATGATGAACAATGTGAATTAGCACCTCTGAAGCAGAGTAATAAGGACTTAATAACTAAACTACTTGATTGTCTAAGGGATATTAAATGCTGATGACTAATAATTCTCTCCAGCTGAATAAAAATATGACAGAAATGCTGCTCTTTGGTCCTCCTACTGCCACTAGCAGTTTCACTAGCAACAGTGGCCCTGTTTGCCCATATATTAAACTGCATGCAAAAAATTTAGGAGTAATGTTTCACTCTTCCCATTGTTTTGACAGAGAGATAAATGCAGTGGTCAAGGGCAGCTTCTTCAATCTTAGTTATATAGCTAAAATTAAACTTTTTTATCAACTAAAACCTGAAGACAGTTATCCATGTTTTTATCTTTTGTTGGCTGGACTACTGTAATTCACTTTAATTTTACATCTGTCAATCCTCTTTAGTTCGTTTGCAGTGGGTGCAAAATGTGGCAAGCAGGTTACTAACAAGGAGCACATCACTCCTGTCTTAGTTTCTCTTCCTTGGCTGCCTGTTAAGTATTAGTATTAGTATTTTAAGGTGGTTTTGTTTGTGTTTAAAACCTTAAGTAACTTCGTATATTTCAGAATTTCTAATAGAGTAACTGAATACATAAAACGACCAATAGAGAACTCTGTTTTTTAACTCTTTACAAATGCAACTTGGTTTCTTAAATTCTCTTTGTTCATTTTATATTCATGAGCTACCAATAAAAAACGAAAAAAATAATCCTAGACTCTCAAAGCTGCAAACTAAATGCTTTGTAACAGTGTCCACCTATTGTAAATCAGCATATAGTTATTGTACTGTCACCAATCAGTAATCCTAACATAAATAAGACTGACATCTGAAAAAGCCTGATATCAACATAATTACAGTGAGCACTAATTGTTCCTTGCGATGTGCATGTTTCAGTTTCTATATAAAACCACATTGCAAAGTGCAATGCCATTCTGTGAAGTATTTAAGAGATCACATTGTTAATTATATCTAATTAAGTCATAAATTCAACTTCCACATTAAAATGCTTTGTATTGTCAGTACAACAAGCACCAAACCAATATGTAATTAGTGAAAAGAAAACACAGTGTTGTTGCAGTGCAGAAGCTGTGCATCTTTGTTACTTTTGGCTCTTAGTTTAAAGTTGCCCAAATCAATGACAGGCTTGTTATCCTTGTTTCTGCCATTAGTGCATTCGGGCTTGTAGACGACACAGTGAAGGTTGTTCTTTCTCAGGCAGTCAGTATGACAAGACACAGATAATAGGATGGATACTCCTAGCCAGATCTACCATCAGGGTGACTTGGGTATGTATGCCGGGGCCTTGCTTGCAAAGGGGCTTTAGAATATGTGAGTAAAAATACCCAATAATAGGAAAAGTCTACGTTTTCAACAACAGTACATGCACTGACACTTTGATCTTTACAATTTTAAAACTTATCCAATCATGCCTAAATAAAAAGCTTCTAAAAGAAAAATGTGAACCCTGGTTGGCTGATATGGGTGGGGCCCGATCAGAGTGGGTGTCTAACAGGTCAAGATTTGAAGTGGTCCTGTGCTGCAAATGAGAAAAAGTCCAAACAGATAGTCATTCAAAAGGAGAGCCCAGAGGCACAGTGAAAAAATAGAAATAAAAAAAGATAGGAGATTGAAGAAAAAGATGATGTTCTGCTGTAAACTACAGTATATCTGAATAATAACAAATACAAATGATGATTTCAACAAGCACTTTGAACAAACCATAAATACTACAGTTCAAACTAATGACGATAACCTGATAGATTGTCAGGAAAAGGCTAATATGGCTTCTTTTAGTAGCAACATGCAGTCTGATTCTGCGGCATCCCGTAACACCGATATAGACATGAACAACAATGTAGGGGACAATGAAGCCACTGCAGGAGATAAGATACAGCAAAAACTGACAAACCCAAAGAATGGATTCCTTGTTTGGTCTTTTAATTTAATAATGCAAATATACAAACCCAAAACACTCTGTTACAAATCACCTTTTTGCCCCATAAAGCCATAGGCCTTTCAAAAGTGTTTAATTGATGTTCGTTAACTGCACTATTAGAAGAATGTTGATTTCCTGTAGATGAGAAGTTGCAGTCATCCATTAGTTTGCTATAGTCATTGAAATATAAAAATTAACAAAAAAGAATGTAAACTTTACCTGTATATGAAAGGCAAAACACTAGCATAAAACAGAAATATTATAAATGAACCTGAATGAAAAAAAAAATCATAAGTGGAAGCAAAGGTTTACATATCCATCCATCCATCCATTTTCCAACCCGCTGAATCCGAACACAGGGTCACGGGGGTCTGCTGGAGCCAATCCCAGCCAACACAGGGCACAAAGCAGGAACCAATCCTGGGAAGGGTGCCAACCCACCGCAGGACACACACAAACACACCCACAGACTAGGGCCAATTTAGAATCGCCAATCCACCTAACCTGCATGTCTTTGGACTGTGAGAGGAAACCGGAGCGCCCGGAGGAAACCCACGCAGACATGGGGAGAACATGTTTACATATCAGTCACCCTAAATTTAAGAGTAATTTGTTAGTTAGTTAGGTTATGTTTAATTGATAAAAGTATTTTCCTAGTTAAAATGTTTGCCTTTAAAATACGATTGCATAGTTAATGGAGGATCTATTAAACCCCTATAAGCTAACTTGTAAATGAATCTGATAATTTCTTGTCATTCTGACTAGAGACTAGTTCAGTCTGTGATCTGCCTGGCAGTTGGTAAGGCATGGAGGGCAAACAGTTTCAAACCATACAGAATGTATTGAACGTACTGAATGTACTGTAAGTTCTCCATAGAAAAAGAACACAACCTTTAAGTACAGAACATAACTGAAGTTTAACATGAGAAAAATAGGACTGTAATGAAACAGAGAAGAAACCTTTTTTCAATTTTGTGCCTTTTATTCTGCATGTGTAATAACCTTTTTCTGAATTGTTGTGATTTGTAATTTTTAACATTTTCCCTAAACACTTTTAAAATGAACTTAATTGGACTGTGGAATTTCTTTTATTATGCATTCAACCCGTGCTGGATCCTACCTTGCCAACTCAGTAACTGCTTTATTTTGGGAGCCCAGAAAAGATGCAGCTACACTTTATAATATGTAGAGACTTTCATGTTGTACACTATCTTTGATACATTTAGAATATCAATCAGATATTGTCTGGTTTTGTTTTTCTTGCAACAACATCAAAATTGTCCTACAACTGTCATTCACCTTTCAGCAATCAGCTTTAAAGTTAGCCTCTGACATTACAAAGATAAGACTTAGTCTTCAGAAGCACACAATTTCACGTTTTAAAATAACAAATTAAAAAAATGGTTTCCTTAGGAATGATGAGAGATTTTTTTCATTCAAGCTCAGAGGATTTTGAAAATTGTTATGAATGAGAAAGGAAAGTTGTTACCATAAGTTTTGTTTTAAACATCCCTAACCTTCATTTGGATCATTTGTAATAATTGTCTCATTTGGGGGTTTTGTATTTGAGGATTTAATATTTCTAGTTCATTTTTGCAAAAACTTTTTTTTGTCATGGTTGAAATATTTCTGTATTCCCATGACGCCATGTTGTTTTTTTATGGGCTCTGACATTTTGCACCGGTAACCATAGTATTACTAAGAAATGTATGGCAGTTGACATCAGATACATGCCTGTATAAAAGTCATCCAGATAGATTCCATAATTATCTGAATTTGTGGATAAACCTCTAAAAGACCAGTGTGTGATTCTGTTTACTTTGAATCTCTGGCATATGAAATTTTTGGCAATATTTTTTTTGAGTTATGTGTTAGGGTTTGGCGAAAAAAGCAGAATGGAGTATGGGGTATGAGCTCTGTGTGTTTTGGCAATGTTTTTTTTACTGGTCCTTCTCACTAAAATACTGTCTTTCAGTTTTTCGAGTCTCTTTTGTCTCTACAGACAGGAGATTTTCAGATCTTTTTCACGCACCTCCTGGTTTGTGATGTCATAGGCGGACTTTAAAGCTGATTGGCTGAAGGTGAATGATTTTCCTGGAGCAATACCTTTGACAATGTTCCAGACATACTGTACACATATCCATTTTCTGACCTACGTAATTCAATTGAATTTTAAACCTAAACTTCTTAATAATTTAAAAGGCCTAATCTGATCTTTGAATATGAGGCAATTAATGCTGGACTGCAGGTTTTTGTTTCAACCAGCTTCTGTTTTTAATTGGACTCCTGGGCTAATTAAGTGATGTGTTATTTCCCAAGTTCTGTGTTTTGGGAACAATATAGAAATTAGAAAACTAAGTTTGGTAAATATATATATATATATATATATATATATATATATATATATATATATATATATATATATATATATATATATTAAAATGTACCAAGCAGTTATATGGAAATAATGAATTTTATTCTTTTTAACAATATTTTCATCTTGATTTTCATTCTACTGTTCCAGGTGTTCTAATTGTTTAATTAATCCATTATTTAGTAATTAGTGGGTCTGATGCTAAAGTACTTGCAGCCTTCGATTATTCCGCGTTGTTTGCCAGCGTGTCTGCTCTGCTTGTTTTTAATTGTTATTAATAAGATACAACGAAGGGGAAAACTGCACAGACAAAGGGCAAAATATCAGCAAAAGAGAGTTAAGCATTTAAATCTATAGCAAAAGCAGAAATATTTCTAAATGTCTTATAAATGTAAAAATCATGCTGCTGAGCTTTTCTGAATGTCGAATAAAAGAAAAATAATGCCAGCTAATTAAATGAGATCAGTGCTATCAGGTGTTGTCACTGATTAGGAATCTGGTTGGAACAAAAACCTGCAGCCGTAGGGGGTCCCCAGGATCGAGGTTGGGAAACACTGCACTAGCACATCATCCAGTGCTGATTCCTGCTTTGAACCCAATGTTGGTGGGATAAGCTTAATTACCCCAACCAAAACCAACCCTGAGCTGGATTTTGAGAATGTTTTGTTACTTTATAAAGATGGATGATGACCCACCCTCCTAACAAACTAGGTACTTTTTACTAGCCTTTAATCTCTGCATGGGAGGCCCCCCTCTTAGTCTGTTCCCACTGCTTTCTTCTCATTCAATGACATGGTTTTTCAAAGTCATTCACCTAATAATACAGTTCTGTCCCTTCTTGAAAATTTTTTGTGATATTGGTGGGGAATTTTTGTAGTGGAGATGGGATTTTCTGCTGTATTCAAGCAGTAAAACACACATTCCTGTTTCTTTCATTACCAATGGTGTTCAAGAAGTCCCGACTTTCATTTAATCACTGTTTGGTAGTCCATAACTGCTCTTGTAAAATTACAAGCAGCCTTAATTATGTTTTTTGTTTATCTAATTATATTTTAAAGCAGAATCATAAGTCTATGACACTGGTGCAGTGCTGCTGAATTGTGGATCCTGTGTTTGAATTCTGTGCCAAGATGTTGTCGATGTGGAATTTGTATGGTCCCTATATCTGTGGGAGTTAACTAACAACTATTATTTTGCCCTCTTTGAGTGTAAGTGATGATATTTATATAAGGTGGCCCTTCAATGGACCCTGCCCAGAGCCGATTCTCATATTGCTCGCAGTGTTGCTGAGATAGGCATCAGACCTTGTGACCCTGAATCGGAATTAGTTAGCTTCAAAATGTTCCTATGAGTTTACCTGAGGATGACACCAATGTCTGTCCATCCATTTTCTAGCCTGACTATCCATTTAAGGGTTGTAGGGTCTGGAACCTATCTCAGCAAAAAAGTTAGTCAAAATGTTAATAATCAAACTTAAATTGCATTGATATGCAATTGAAATGCAGTTCTCAAAGCTGTATAATCCATTTATTGGGTTGTGGGAGTCCAGAAACAATTTCAGCAACAGTAGGGGCATGGCTGCAGGAAGCAATCCTGCCAATCCATCTCAGGGTACACTTCCCCACACTTAAATTCCCAATCGGCCAATTTAATGCTGCCACCTTAAATTTGAAATGAGCTGGTTTTAAAATTAAAAAAATACAGGCAGTTTGTGTGGTCAGATAAATGATCACTAAAGATCAACAAAATTGCTAGTGAATTTGAATCCAAAACGAAACAGCAAGCACATGTACCTTTTAATAAGCTGCTGCAGTTCACACTCCTCAAGAGTATTTCAGTGTGCAAATCTGTCTTTTACTGTGCACTGGCCATTTACTCAAAGAATAAGTGCCGTTGAAGGATTTAGTGTGATAGCACACATGGCATGACGCCTCACTTATTGGCGCTAGTCTTGTTTATTTTCTGGTTATTATTATTATTATTGTAACACATGTCTCTCTACACATTGATATCAGATGAAGTATATTTATCCAATTATACATGATTAATAGACTGAGCATTTTATTGCCCTGTTATTATAACTAGGAAAAATAACAATTGAGACCTACGTATCATTTCTTGTCAATAGACTCTTAATGACTACTTTCAACACTGCCACTTAGCGTGTCGCAATTAAGAATAACCTGGAAAGTGGAGTGAAACAGCTTGGTGAGGGCACACACACATAAAAAAAAAAGTTTTTACTGTACCCACTTTATAACTTATAAATGGTTGTCAGAATCAACCAAGACATACAGTATACCAACGCAGATAGACAGAGAAATGTTTGTTTCATGAGAACAGTCACCAAGATTTCTAAAAGTTTTTTTTTAAAGATTCACAGACAGAAAATTGCAGACATTCCCACTTTATTTTGCCAGTTTCTTTAAATATTTATAGTTATTATAATTCCTTTTTTTTGTAATGTATAGTGCTCCTGTATAACAAAGTGGCATTGTACTTAGTAGAGAGCAGTTGCCCACTTTCCCCTTTTCTGCTTGGCTTTTCTCTGTATACTTGCCCACCTTACTACATTTACCAGATTATTTAGTAAGTTTCTATGGTTACTGTCATTACTTTTTTTTGTACTGGATACTGTTTCCTTCTCTTTTTGCCATTCATTCATCCATTTTCTATAGCTTATGCAGGTCCTATACTTGGGGGCAGCAGTCTAAACAAAGATGCCCGGACATGTCATTCACCCACCTCCTCTGTGGAGATAATAAGGAATTCCCATGCCAGCTGTCCAGCATGTCCTGGGTCTGCTCCAAAGTCTCCTCTATGTTGGACATGCCCGAAAACACCTCTGCAGGCTGGCATCCAGGAGGCATACTAATTGGATTCCCAAACTACCTCACCTGGCTCCCTTCGTTGCAGAGGAGCTGCTGCTCTATTTTTGAGCTCCTAACAAATGTCTGCACTCCTCACCATATCTCTAAGGCTGAGTCAAGACACCCTACAAAAGAAGCTAATTTCCGCTGCTTGTATCCATGATCTATGTTCTTTGGTCACTTCCTACTTGACCGGGAAAACAGGAGCTTTACCTGTTTTCAGCTCTCTCTTCACCACAACTGACCAATATAATGTCTGCATAACTGATAAAACTGCTCCAGTAAATCCCTTGGTCCCTTCTTCCCTCACTTGTAAACAATAACCCAAGATACTTAAATTCCTCCACTTGAAGTAGCACCTCCTACCCATCTGTAACTGTAAGAGGGCACTCCGCCCTTTTCTGGCTAAGAACCATGACCTCAGGTTCTGATCGTCATCCTATTTGCTTCAGATTTGCCCAGGTATGAGGTCACTACCTGATAAAGCCAACAGATCCATATCAATCCACAAAAAGTTGTAATGCAATCCTAAGGTCTCTGAACTGAACCCCCTTCACCCCTTGGCTGTGCCTAGAAATTCTGTCAATAAAAATGATAAACAAGATTGGTGATAAAGGAGCAACCTTGTGGAGTCACCGCAAGGAATGAGTCTGACTTGCTGCTGGTAATGTGAATCAAGTTGGAACTCTGGTTGTGCAGGGACTGAAAAACCCATAACAGCAGGCCCAGTACACAATATTCCTGAAGCACTCCCCACGGGACACCCAGAGGAACCTAGTTGTATGCCCATTCCAAGTCACAAAACACATGTAGAAGGACTGGATCTTTTCTGCTTAGCTTTTCTTGGTATAGTTTAGCTTTCTTCCACATCTCAAGATATGAACATTAGTTTAATTGGTGTCTGTAAACTGGTGCTTTGTGTGTGTATGGGTGCATAATACCCCTGTATCTTCATTCATCATAGACAAGAGAACAACTATCACAAGGTCCACACTTACTTATGCTTCCCAATAAAATGTCCAAGTAACCTAACACAGACAGGTGTATATGCGGGAGTTAAAGCACAGCACAAAGAGAGAAGTCCATACAAACACAAAAAAAACAAAATACACTCCACCCTGACTAGATGACCCTTGTCTCGGGGAGCTCCTCACAGTCCTGTAATTGAATGTGTAGGCTCAAAAATGGGTGCTTTGATGGTTTTGTGAAATGGGGAAATAGGTGGAAAGATGGGCTTCAAAATGAATTACCAGAAATTGCTTTCCGAGGTTGGGAAGGATAGGCTTGTTTGAAGACATTGCTTAGTTTGGGTTGTTCCAATGAAATGCTGTCATTTCATTTGGGAGCAGTAAATTGCCTCTGAAGAGTGGCTGGGCTTGAGTGTGAGTGGTGCTGGAATAACAAGCCACTCAAGGCTGTTTTCTGTCTGACTTGGACTAAGCACAGCTGGAAGAAAAACATTTTTTTAAGTATATCCAAATGAGTTCATGGCATACTAAACATACTTGTGGTATTTGAATAATATTATTTCTTTTAAGTTTTGGTTTGGAATGAATATTCAGTTATTCATAGTGCACTACAAAAAAGACTTGCCCAAATTATTTGTTTTATATAAATTAAACATATATATATATATATATATATATATATATATATATATATATATCAAAATGTATGTGTATATGAAGATGCTTTCAAAAATAATGAAATGACAGTTTCTAAATATAAAAAAATGCTACTAAGAGCAGTAAACAGTAAAAAAAAAAAATAAATGCAATGAATATTTGATTCTTTGCCTATAAAGCCACATCAGTATCAGCTCTCTTAGGTCCACTGTCACACAGTTTCAAAAGAAAATTGACCAATCATCTTTTCCAAGCAATGTGGAGATCGTGTCCCAGTTCTTCTGCAGACTTTGGCTGTCTCACTTGCTGCTGTTTCTCCAGGCAATCCCAGACAGCATCAATGATGCTGAGATCAGGGCTCTTTGGAGACCATACCATCTGTGGCAGAGCTCCACAGATTGGTATATTATGAAATCCTTACACAGGCCTGTAAAAGCAAGCACATAACACTCATCTTGCTCTGCCTTCACTGGCTTCCAATGTCTTACAGGATTGAATATAAAATTCTATTAATAATTCTGGCAATGATTCTGCCAATTTCCACACCAAGACTTTGGAACAGCCTACATAAATTAATGAGATCAGCAGACTCAATTCATTCTTCCAAAAACAACTTAAAACTCATTTGTTCAGTAAGGCATTTAACTTATTCTGACCCTTCTTTCAGTTTACCCTCTCTGTCCACATACCAAGGAAGATGTATGTTTGTAGCACAAATTAAGTTATTTGTTCAGAGTTTTCTTGTAGTATTCATATTTTTGTATTTTATTCCGGTTTATTGTCTCTTATTCTATTTCAATGCTTTGTGTATTCTGTATTTATCTTTATTTAGTGTTTTATGCAGATATTATTTGTATCTAATGTTGTTTTATGCCTTTTTCTCTTTCTGAATCTTTGAGAATCTCCTTGACCATTGGACCATTGGAAAGTTGCTATATAAATTGGAAAGTTGCTATATAAATATACATATTGTAAATTAAAGCACAAACAAAGATAAAGATTTGGGGCACCATGGAAAATCTCAGTAAAATTGAATCAAAATAACAAACACAATGTTTAATGTTTATTTTTAGAAACCTCAGCGTGGAAGAGGTGGACTCAGGGGAACAGAACCCGAAACTGATGTCATCCGTCTTTCTGTCGTTGGCAATTGGCTCTGTAGGAGAAAGGAGAGGATAGGCATTTTGCAACAGTGCCAACTCTCAACTCAGGGTGAAATTACCACTAAATGAGTCCTGACTTTGACTCCCAAGTGCACGTGTGTGATATGGAAGTCATAAATTGTTTGACAGTATGAATATATATACTGTGTATATATATATATATATATATATATATATATATATATATATATATATATATATATATATATATATATAGTCATGCTTGGGTTTCTGAGTTGCACAAAAGACAGGCAGTTGCGTATTGGGCAAAGGGAACTTGATTTTGAGAGTAGCAGGAACAGCATTTAGACTTTATTCAGTAAAGAAGCTTTTATTCAAACAGTTAGCAGAAGTAGCAGCTTCCTAGCCGCCCATCCTCCTCTGGCCATTTCCTTTACTTCATAAGAAGTCATTCTTCGAGCAGTTTCAGTTGCAGCGACACACTGGGTGAAGCTGACTTGAAAGCAGTCTAGAAAATGTAGAAAGAGAAGCCAAAAGGGTAGGTGAGCGCTGAGCTTTAAATATTCTAAGCATCATATGACATACACCTTTCACAGTTAGGAGTGTCACCATGCAACTGCTGGTATTGGACGGGATGAAGCTGCTGCAGACCATCTTACGGGCTGTGTCTGTATAAAAGCTGCTGCCACAGGAGACAAAGAAGCAGCAACAGTGGTCACTATATCTATATCTATATATATATATATATATATATATATATATATATATATATATATATATATATATATATAATCTATATATATACTATATATATATCTACACTGTATACTCTATATACACTTTATATGTATAAATATCTACTATCTATATATAAAATCCTAAGCCTAAAAGTGCAATGATTTTATGTGACTTTTTATGTCACTTTTTTGTCATGCTTTAAATCAGGCTTATTTTAAAACCTACATATATATGTTTGGTATCATTCTTTTCAGAATTTATCGAACTTTAATTTGATGTTGTTAGATTTTCAGATTCTTATTCCATTTTTAAATTATAAAGTAAAATATCAAGAAAGTCATGGTTTTTAATATCAAGAAAGTCATGGTTTTTATTTTTGATCGAGTAAACTTTCTTTCATAGGAAGAAACTATTAAAAAAAAATTATTAAACACCAATGTTTGTATTTAGGTGATTTAGTTAGCTGAAAGTCAATTTACGATGACCCATTGCATACCACTTTAGTTTTCACATGATTTTTCCTGTTATTTAAATGTGTAATTTAAAAAAAATTTTTTTTATCTATAAGAATGTCATTTAAAACAAATGGATCATTTATTTAGTCTCCTATCAATACTCATCGAGCATTTCATGATTTTTACTCCATTAAATAATAATTAATTTTTCTTGTACATATTTATCGAATTTCATAATTTTGACTCCAATAAATAATAATTTTTGTTTTGTACATTTACAGATTTTACTAATATTCTGGCTGCAACTGTGGGCTTCGACCCCAGTATATTTTATATTATATATATATATACAGTATATATATATATATATATATATATATAGAGAGAGAGAGAGAGAGACAGAGAGAGTCAAACGTGTGTTTCGCAGTCAACTTCAATATATATTTATAGTTTTACTGAAACAAAAAACCTCCATTACAAATGCAACTTTTGTAACCTGCTTTCATTTTTGTTCATGTTATACACAAATGGTATCAATCTTACAAATATGACACCCCCAGAATCCTTTTTGTGCCACATTTAGGTGCTTTCTTCAATTTACTTCATATTTCCTTAAAGGGCAAAAGAAAAGAAATGAAAGAAATCTCCAGCTGGGCCATATTATTCTTTGCACATCTATTTGTTAAACTTTAGAACAGGCATACAACAGATAAGTGGATTTTGCTGATGTAGTTGGAAAATCTCATGGTAAAAATGTAAAACAAAATGTGTGACAAAATAAACCAAAAATAAACTTTTGAACATTTCCAAACCAGTTAATAAAAATTTTGGTAATAAGCAATAAAGAGATAACAAATCAGTGCACATCTGCTTCTGTCCCTGGCAATTAGAAACCAACATACTCCCATTTCCACTTTATAGTAATGTGTGTGTTTTTTAATTTTTTTTAAGCAAATGTAGTTTTTGGTGGTTACAGCTTCATTACTTATTTATCACTAACTCTTCTTAAAGTCTGGGAATGTAATTTACAATGGGGTGCGGTAACATTTGCTTTTAAAATAACATCACACAGCTTCAGTCAGTATTCATGGGTGGCCTCTACTTGAGAACAAAGAAATAATCCATTTGAATTCCTGACTTAAAACCATTTATTTTTGTTACTCACATCTCTGTCTTGGCAGTTTTTTTTCCCCTGATAAATGGCAATTATTTGCATAATTATAAAGTATAGAAAGACCATGAGTGCCAAGAAGAAATGTTTGCCGCAAACTGTTTTATTAATAAACTGTACTTGGCATCATCAATTATCTCCTGAAACAGACAGGAACAAAACATTTAATAAGATCATCAACAGTGTTTAAGTAACTTAATGGATATGAATTTGTGTAACTGTCTAACTAAAACAGGTAAGTCAAAATACACCGAAGTAATGGAGTATAAAAGCACCTTTTCCTTGAACTTCTTCAAGTTCAGCATGAATCCTCTGAAACTGTCTTTGAGGTCCCCTTGATTCTCCATTGTTTTCCATCGAGTTTTGGGAATAAGCAATATATACAGTGAACCCAGCGGACACTCAATCAACCAGAACACAGATTCTCTCACAATGTCTTTAGTTATCAAGTTTAAGATAAGGTTTATTCATGAAGGAATACTGGGTAAAAAAAATCTTCAAATCTTCAAAATCTCCAAACAACTCCATCGTGCCAGGTTTGGCAGAGTCCTAGTCTCTATTATAAATGCACAATAGAGTCTCTTTAGTTTTTCTGGATACTAATCTTCTTTCTCTGGTTTTTCATATTTTTCAGTCGATCCCTCAGTCAAGGATATTGCAGCAGACACCCTACGTTTCAAGGTCCAGGGCCATTTCAATGATAAACATGCCTATATTCGGTGGGATTACTCCATTCATCATTGCATGAACCAAGCTGCCTGTCTTTCTTTCAGTTTCACTTTCTTAAAAGTCCACAGCAACACATAAATGGAAGGATTTGGCATTTTTAAGGATAAGTTCAGTATTTTTCAAGTCAAAGTTATTTCTTCACAAACATGATATATATAGGTTTGCCACATGAAATGTTGTTCTAAAGTTAAATGTTTTCTATAAATTTTAGAAAATACTTGGCCTGGCATTTTACAGTGAACCCTATGGGGTTCAGAAAATAAAAGCACAAAAACTTACCGAAATACATCCTCTTTGACTTTCAGTAAAATAAAGTGCCAGGAAGAAATGTATCTGTATGTAAGTACAGAAGTCAAATGAAGAAAACCGACCATGTGGAATGAAAAGTTTACTGGTATTTTGTGTTTGAGAGCAAACCAGACTCCATTGGGGTGAAGTAGACAAGCGCTGAAGTAACACACACAGCTGGTCTTTTTTTAAAATGGTGCAATCCCATGGTATTGGTGGGGTTTTTTTTGTTCAAAAATGACATGTATAAGTTATTTTACAATGTGTGTATAATTGCAAAATGCTGATCAATCCACACAAATGAATAAATAAAATAGCATAATTGTTATGACTAGGAGTCCCAAGACACATAAGTCCCAAAGTATTGTAAAAGAAATTCTAGTAATACCAACTAAAGAGGGTTATACTGCCAAGCCTCGGCTTTATAAATGGACAAACACATAAATGTCATGAAAACAAAAGGCTTTATTCTTCACAAAAATACTCTGTCACAATGGCAAAATGGAGTTGCCTAAAAACAGAAGGCAATCCAAGGTGAATACAGTCCCCATATAGAAATCCCAAGGCAAATTCAAAAAACAGAGCAGAGAGGTCAAAAATCCTGAAATATCAAAAATCAGAAGCACAGAAAAACTCACCAAAAGTCCTTAGCACAATCGAAATGAACCGTCAGGAACTATGGGAGACCCTCCAATTTATAACATAGAGGACAGTTCCTGCCACTGAATGACAGGTGGCCCTGCTCCCTGGGGAACCACCCTCAACATACATGAAACATAGCCGAGGCACTGAAACTTAAACACAAGAAATTGCAAATAAACACAAATAAACTTCATAAATGCAACAGAGCCAAAAAAGAACAAAGATGACATAAAACATGAATTTGAACCTATGACAATAACCTTAGCAGAGTTCTTTTAATTAAAGTTTGCCTCTTCTAGTTTTGTTTAAGTCTACCCATTCACACTGTCACTTTTAATTCAGAGTTACATAACACAACCTTTGGGTGCTCTGATCTGGACTGGCTCATGGGGTGGGATGAGGAGGCGATTGTCTCAGGCAGAACTTTGGCCAGGGTGGAATTGTTTAACAAAAGCATTTTTTATTCATTGTAAAATAATAATATAAAAATAAAGTATGAACCATAAGAGATATGTACATATCAGGTGTATAATTTATTCACTATCTTTAATAATCGTGAGATATATTTTCATTTTCAAATACTTCAGAGCTGCAATTTGTAATTCGAGCATCCAAACAGGACACGCACATTTTGAAGCTATGTGTCAGTAAATGATATTGGCGTCCTTTTCCCTAATTTTTCACATATCATACTGTGTTTGTATATTGATTGTCATTTTGTAAAATATTAAAATCTGGAATGGATGGGTGGATGTTAGTAAGGTGTCAGTCACAGGTACAGTGTCTGTCAAATGTCTTTTAAGTTTGCAATGCACATGTATAGTTACAGTAGAAAGGGCAGGCACCTTTTAGCTTGTAGGACATTTTGAAACTAGCAGGATATTTGGAAAACTGACAAAGATGAGTGAAATTGTTGAGACTCATTACGGATTCAACTTCACCACCCCAAAACTCTACACTAATGTATGGAAACAGTGAAGAATGTATACATTTGTACTGTTTTTAGTGCTTATTTTGTGTGATTTAATCATTGTCATGTCAGTCAGTCAGTCAATCATTTTCCAACCGGCTATATCCTAACACAGGGTCACCGGGGTCTGCTGGAGCCAATCCCAGCCAGCACAGGGTGCAAGGCAGGAACAAACCCCGGGCAGGGTGCCAGCCCACCACAGGGCACACACACACACACCAAGCACACACTAGGGACAATTTAGGATTGCCAATGCACCTAACCTGCATGTCTTTGGACTGTGGGAGGAAACCCACGCAGACACAACAACAACAACAACAACAACATTTATTTATATAGCACATTTTCATACAAAAAGCAGCTCAAAGTGCTTTACATAATGAAGAAAAGAAAAATAAAAGACAAAATAAGAAATTAAAATAAGACAACATTAGTTAATATAGAAAAGGAGTAAGGTCCAATGGCCAGAGTGGACAGAAAAAACAAAAAAAAAACTCCAGAAAGCTGGAGAAAAAAAATTAAATCTGTAGGGGTTCCAGGCCATGAAACCACCCAGTCCCCTCTGGGCATTCTACCTAACATAAATGAAATAGTCCTCTTTGTAGTTAGGGTTCTCACGGAGTCACTTGATGCTGATGGTCATACAGACTTCTGGCTTTCAATCCATCCATCATTGTTGGAACATCATGGTGCTTTGAGTAGATGGTGGTGACATGGGGAGAACATGCAATGGTGGTGACACGGGGAGAACATGCAAACTCCATGCAGGGAGGACCTGGGAAGCGAACCCAGGTCCCCCTACTGCGAGGCAGCAGTGCTACCACTATGCCACTGCCCTCAATGTCATGTAATCATTTTAATTTTTTCACATTTTTTCCAAAAATAGTATTTATTATTATTATTATTATTATTGTTGTTGTTTTTGTTGTTGCTGTTATTATTTTGCCTATTGTTCCAAGGATGTAATGTATTGTGGAAGTATATACTTAAAAACCCTGTGTCACAATATGTATTGCATGTGGATTAAGTGTATTGACTGATACCTTGTAAGTAAACATATAGAGGGTAGGAGTGGTAAAAGGCAAAAATGTGGCTTGCCTTTGTCGGCATTATTTAACACACCAGTTCTGGCTCTGACACAATAAAACGTATCTATACTCTGCTTTTATTTATTTTTTGTTCTATCTATCTATCTATCTATCTATCTATCTATCTATCTATCTATCTATCTATCTATCTATCTATCTATCTATCTATCTATCTATCTATCTATCTATCTATCTATCTATCTATCTATCTATCTATCTATCTATCTATCTATCTATCTAAATTCCAAATGATTAAATCAATAAGTAAATTAATGAAGAGAAAGAGCACAAATGTCATAATAGCTAACTTGGAGGAAGGCACGTTGATGCAGTGGTTAGTGATGCTGCTTTCCAGACTGAGACGGTGTGACGTTTGTATGTTATCCCAGTGGCTCTTGCTTTCTTTCCAGACATATGTGTATAATGGATTTTGACTATTCTGTTTTAATCTTGGGAAGTGTGTCCAGGGTTTGTTTGTACCTTCTTGTTGATGCTGGCAGTATTTGCCTCCGCCGAAAGTACTAAACTGACTTACTGTAAGACATGAATGGATCAAAGGTATCATAATGAATTGCCTCCTTGTGTGACTGGGGGCTTAGTTGTCCAATCCATCCCTTACAGTTATGTTCTTGAAAGCCTTGTGCTGTTGGCACTGTTGCCAGATTAGTAATAATGCATTCATCTTCCGTGCCCACTTTGTCCACCAGTCAATGATTAGAAGCTGAAGTTTAATCTAACTGTATTAGAAAGAGAGTGGACACCAGCTCTGGGTAAACTCACACATACACACATAAATAAAGCAAAACCAGTAATTGTAAAAAATAAAGCCGAAAACATTTTCCAAAAAATAGAGAACCTTCTTCAAGGAAACAATTATCCCCTCTTACCTGCTTAAATGTAACAACCTACACTTCATGGCTATCTAATGCAAAAGAGTTCTAAAAAGATCAGTGCAGCTGGTAAAGCAAAAATGTGATCTTATTTTAAAAATGGAGCTTAAGAGGCCAGAGAATTGCTCCAAACACAATGGCTTATTAGAGTGTCAGCTTGTATGCAAATATTCTTATACTAACTAGAAAGGCTTATCTACCTCTAAAATGAAGTGGCCTTTCCAGGGCTTTATTTAAATAAAATTCACTTGTGTGTTATATAATGCTTCTTATTAAAACAACTGTAATGGCATTTAAAGTTAAATTGCAGTGAGAGGACAGGCAGGGTGACACAGGAATGAGCTCTTCTGCCTTACAGGTTCTGTAACCTGGGTGCGATTTCTTAAGTAGTTATAATCTGTGTGTTCTCCCCATGTCTGTGGGGGTTTTCTGTGGCTACTCCTGTTTTCCTCTCACAGCCCAAACATAGCTTTAAGATTAATTAATGACACTATGGTTATGTCCACACTACTATGTTTTCATTTAAAAATGGTTTTTAATAGAGAAAACAACCTCCTTCCACACTAGTATTTTCATATAATTTATGAACTTATCCACACTAAAACAACCGAAAATGCATATAACATCTACATGGGCCTACATGCATGCATCAGCAGAAAAATCTTCGATGTGACGGTAGGAGCAACTCTCGCGTGATTTATCGCAAATCTATAGTGACTAGTAAATTATTCGCCTTTTGCTCATGTACACCGCATTCATACTGTACAAAATGCAATTTATCTGCATATAGGTAAGCAAAATTACAAGTGCAATGGATGGCAACACTTCTTTGTCTGTTTGTTAGAATATAGTTTTCTTCCGTAAAGGTTCACAAATCAGAGAATGAGATATAATGAGCAGGTTCCAGGTAGGGAAGGATAATGTAACAAGCACAAACAAATCTGAGCGCGGTTAGAGTCTGCATTTTTAAAAAGTTTTCACCTATACACTATTATTGAATTGAACTGGTATTTTTAGAAGTTTATAGCTCTTTTCAAAAGTTGCCATTTTCGGGGGTTAAAAATGATGGGGTGGTGTGAATGAAAGGCGAAAATGGAGCCTAATGTCTGTGTTTTTAAATTAAAAATGTACTGTGGATGTAGCCTAAATTTGCCCAATCAGACTGAATTTACCTGCTGAAAGATAACTTATATAAGATAACATTTCCATTCAAGTGCACTCCAATTTAGGGTCCCAAGAGGCTGGCGTTCTTTCCAGGTAATGAAAGTTGCAAGACAGGAGTTAAGTCTGGATGTAGCACCAGTCTGTCACAGGGCACACTAATGCACACACAAGCACATGCACATACATGTTAACAAATGTTGTATTCACATATGGAAAGAATGTAGAAACTCCACGTGTGCAGCCACCAAGAGTAGAGTTTGAACACAAATTACAGGATACATGATACAATAGTGCTTGCCAGTGAACTACAATACTTTAAACTATATTTATTTATGTGTAAATTAGAGGTTATTTTCATTGTTGCTATCTACATTTTATTTGCTTATTTGTAAAAGAGATTTCTAAACACTTTTGTTTTATTATTTTCTCATAATATTTTTAAACAGCAGCATCGAACAATAGGCAGAAACCAGCCCTGGAATGAAACCAGTCCATCACAAACTTCACTCGCACTCAAACAGGGCCAATTCAGAATGGCCCATTAAACTAGCACTTACATTAGCTAACTACAAAGGTGCTTAAAATAATAAAAGCTGCAATTATAGACAGATACACTGAACAGACAGGAAGGAACTAAGGCTGCATTCTAGGTATGAGATGACACTTTTTTAACCACATTTTTTGTTTTGGTTCCTTGTACAGCGCCTGGTTTTCTGCATCTTAACCACAGGCAGGGTGGGAAATGGTAGTTAAAAAAAAGAAGCTGTCAGTGTCTGCCATGAGTATAATTTAAGGAACAAAAACACATGAGTGTTGCGATAATCATACCTTTGTCTAATTACAATGATCATTGAGTCAAGTTTAAGACCTCTCCCATGTTAACGTTCTGGCATGACGCAAGGCTGCAGTGAGTCATGCACAGTTAGGCGTTAGCAATAATTAACAATACATTAAGCTCTATAAAAGAAATTTCTTTGAGTCCCTGCATAAACTATGACCATAAACATGTCAGAAATTTCTATGAGTTATTGCATAAATTATGATCATGAACATGACAGAGGCAGGGTGCTGAGCATGTTACTATTGGCATTTTTTCACTTTGCATTCAAAGTTTGTGTGCTTTCTGTTGGATATTGCCTTCTTAGAATTCATCTTATAATAAAGCATTGCAGATATATGGTGGTTTATGCTGCTGCATCACAGCTCCACGAGACTGGGTTTGAATAGTGTCCCTGATTAGCATCTGTGTGGAGTTTGCATTCCTCCCTGTATGTGAGTAGGATCTTCTTCAGATCGTCTAGTTTTCAGTCCAAGGAGGCACAGTTTAAGCAAACTGATAAGTTTAAATTTAGTCAGTATTGACAAGTGGAGGTGTTCATGAGTATGACTGAGTGAAATGCTCTCCACTTCTGCATTGAATCTAATGTTCCTAGGATGGCATCCCACATGTGTGTGCTTGAACTGGATTAAGCAGGTTCAATAACAAATGGATGAAATGAATTACTTCGTACCTGTATTTTAAAAAAATTAGAAGTCACATTATAAAATCAGGATGGCACAGTGCTAATCTTACTTCCCCACTGACAAATCCTGTGCCAGGCAGATGCCTGTGTGAACTCTTCATGTTTGCACAGACTTTTCTCTGGATATTCCAGTTTTCCTCCTCCCACATGGCAAAGACATCCAAGTTACGTTAATTCACGACTCTAAGCCCAGTGTAAATAAGAATGTGTTCAATATTTCTATCAATTTTTGCATAAAAACGTAATCATTAGACACACAAGTCATGGGTCTTAGGTTCTAATCTTGTCTGAGCACTGCATATCTAAAGTTTGTGAATTTGTGTGGGTATTTCTCAGAGTAATCTTTTTTTTTCTTCCACATCCCAGATGTGCATTTTAAGTTAACTGCTGACTCTGAACTGATTATGCACAAGTAAATGTGTGTCTGTGTGCTCGTATGCCTGTGAAAGACCACAGTTTGTTCCCTAACAGCTCCTTGTGCAATTGAGGCTACTTCCGCACTACTTTTTAAAGTGGCATTTTTAGGTGAAAATGATCTCTATCCACACTAGAGTTTTCACATCATTTTCGAAAGTACTTCCATCCACATTAAAACAGCTGAAAACCTGTATGACCTAGAAATTCACCTGTACTGAGCAGGTGCACATCAGGGGAAAAATCCTAGAGGGGATGGTAATGCTATGTCCACAAAATTAAATGAAAACTGCAGTGATCAGTAAATGTTTTGCCTTTTGTGTATATATGCAGCATTCAACTTACAAAATACAATTTAGATAACAAACAAGTAAGCAACACAACAAGCATCATGGGAAACAACTCTTCTGTGTCTGCTGTGTTGGGTTAGGGTTTAGGCTATATAATAAGCACGAACAAACTGTAGTGTGATTACAGTCTGTGTTTTCAAATATCTGTGTTTTCATCCATCCACATTGCATTATGGGGCCAGTGTATACAGCTCTGGAGAGCATCTTCAAAACTCTTAATTTTCGGGGGTTGAAAACACCAGAGAAGTGTGGGCAAAAGGCAAAATATGTGTGTTTTTAAAATTAAATGTAGTAGCGTGGATGCATCGTGAACTGAAGTGGGTTACGAATTGTTTGTATGTGTTAATGGGGATCAACTGTGCTTTGAAATTAGATTTATTGCCTTTGTCGGGGTGGCAGTGAGAATCAGAGTAGTTCTTCACTTGGCCCATTCACGCATACAGCATATATGTGGATGTGTGAGGAAAACAGGAGTACCTGAACTAAAACTCAGGCTCACTTTGGGAAAATATGCAAACTCCAGACAGACAACAATTAGATGTAGCATTTGATCCCAAGATGTTAGATTCCTCATGCAACAACACAAGCTAGTGCACAAACCTCTTTGGTTCAACACACCATATTTATAAGTTGTAAATGTGCTGCAGTATCTGATCAAGACATACTGTATGTGTTTTGGTTCCAGATTGCCTCCAGGATATAGGGCATAATGGTAGAATTCTAGGGGACAATTCCTGCTCCTGCCTTTTGCAATAGACTACATTGCTGATTTCTGTGTCTCCGTGGAAGGTAGTGAGACTTTGTTGGAGGTGACATATAGGTCATAAGCTTCAAAAATATATATGTGTCAATAAATAACTATTTGCCTCATTCCTGACCTGAAGATTTGCTTGTGTCTCTTTCCTTTCTTGGGAAAGTCCCATTCTGGTTACAACATAATTTGAAATAAGTAAACTCTAATGATCTGTTTATACTTTCCAGTTCCATTGTCATAGATGTATGTTGAAGAAGACTTGTTATTTTACTTTATCTAAATGATAGTAGGTTTTCTTGCCCAATGGTATGATCAATATGCAAATGCAGCCGTCAAGACAGCACAGCCATTTCACATTGATTTCTTTTTAAATATTGGATCCGTCATGGTGTTGAAATGTGACAGTACCACTCATCTCAAGAGACTTGTCACACTTCATGTCCTACAAAGGGATACAATCATTGTAATAATACCGTTTATCTAATACAGAAGCAACAATGGTGTCTGTGTGCTCTGGTTTATATAATAAGAAATCAAAATTTAATTTCCCGTCCAAGCTGAATTATGTACAGTCACTATTTAAGCCCCAAAACAAATTTAATCAGACAAAGAGCAGAAAAACTGACCTGAGCAAACTTCAATTTACAAAATACCCAGGCTGTATGTCTTTTCATGATCTTTTACTAGAGCTGCTACATTAGTTTCCCAGTATGCAGGGTCCTGTTTCAAAAGTACACATTCACAAAAATGTCAAAGCAGAGATGTGGTAAAGAATATTAAATCAAATTTCGCTCACAGAATATTCATGGAAAATAAGAGCCGTGAGCTCATACTCAGATACGTTTTTCTTCATTTATCTAAGTGTTTCATAAAAGAGTAACCAAATATCAGGTCTAAAACCTATTAACCTGATTGCTGACTCACCTGGAGCCAACTTTATATCTATTAAACAATTGTGTAATGAGTAGTTGAAACCAAGATGAGAAAAGATAATGAAATGGATGCAGGTTTGTTTAATGATGAAATAGAGATTTTTTTGTGTTTATTTAATTATTTTGTTAGAATAATTCAGACCAAATGGATGCATAGAACCATAAAGGTAATGTGAGTTTTGGAGCACATAAAACCTTTTAATAAAATTAAAATAGATTTAACTATTGCCATTCATTCTATGAGCTAATAGCCCTCTCTAGATTTATAGATATACTGTATATGCAAGTTATGTAAAGATCACTTTTTTAATATTTGTATTTATGTTTATAAAAAATGCATATATTGTGACTGCTAGGGGGCACTTAACAATGTCATTAATACTTTTAATAAATCTGAGCATGATGGGTATGATTATCTGTACACTTTATTAACTCTTTTAATAATCCTGGCTAAAAGAATGTGTGGGAGACCTTAAATAAATAAATAAGCTATATCTACCTGATGGGCAAGTTATTAAAGTCAGTCATTGTTAATGGTGAGGATAATGGGGATGTTCTCTTGTCATTCATAAAATAATATAAGTTTTTAGACTGAATTGCACTCTTGGTAGCACTAGGCAATAACACTTACATTATTCCCAATTCCTTTCATATTTTCCAAGGCACCTGTGACCATAAGGACCAGTCCCCTTTCTGAATTTCTGGGGTGAGTTGGCTCCCCAGTCCATTCAGAGTTCTTCCTCAGTATACTTGGAGTAACACACTTATGGCTCCTTCCTGACAAGAAAGTAGAACAGGCTTTGAGGCATCTGGAGTTCTCACTGCCCCTTGTAGTGGCTGACCCTGTGTGACCTGAGGAAGAATATACTGCGACAACACAGTTTTGACTCATTTTACATAACAGATAACTGTCAGATTTCAAGTTTTATTCTCTACTAGATTTAATTTTCCACTTCAGTTTTTGGATTATTATTTTTTTCACAATATTAATTAATTTTTATTGTGTAGTTCCATTTTGTGTTTATTTTTGATTGCAGGTGTCATTGTTATGTCTTTTGTTTTAGGCAGTGGTGCTTCAAGTGCCATCATGTGTCTCCTGAAAGTGCAATGTGTAATGTCACTACGCCTCAGTTATAAAACATGGCTGAGTCCAAGTTTCTGAATTATTTCTAAAGAGTCTTCCTGTGTGATTTTTCTTTGAAAGAGTTTTGGTTACCAAAATTTGGCATGTTTTCTTTTCAGTTTTGACTTTTGTTTATTGTATTTGTTTTTATCCAACTTGACTTTTCTCTCATTTCTAAGTCTTTTGTTTTGTGGTTTGCTCTTTCTGTTTTGGCAGAATATTCAATCTATATGTACCAATGTTATGCTCTTTCTGGGCCAATTCTTGTGCTTTAGCTTCACTTTGGTGCACATGCCTAGTTATTGTTGGGAACTGTAGATGTAAATATGACAAAAAGTGGTTTGAGACTTCCAAAATGACAATAAAGCAGGCCAGGCTAGCTCAGAAAAGGCTTACTTCAGATCAGCTTGTCCCTGACAACTACCTGCTAGATTTCAGTCTAGCTGGTGTCACACACGTGCGAGTAGGAGGCAGCTGAAGGGCTTAAGTAATGGTAATACCACATCCGACAAGGGGGCGGCGGGTGCACTAACTGTCTTTCTCAGTTCCTTGCAGACCCTTCCTGAGAAATCCTGCCAGGTTCCGGTCCCCTTGATGATGTCACTTCCGGGTCTGGCTCCCCGATGATGTCACTTCCTATATGGGCCTTTAAAGCCGCCATCTTACCACCAAGAAATCAGTTCTGTTTTGGACTCAGTATTGCGAACATCGCTGTCAACTTAAAAAAACCTTTAGCAGCCAGGGATATTATACGGGTGGCTGCCCCAAACCTTTTTATGATGTCTGGTTTGTGTTTTTATCACACTGGCCACCAAATGGGAAGTTGGCTTCAAAAGTTCAAAAAGACTATAATAGTCCAAAGAATACACAAAAACTACCTCAATAAAAGAGAAAATGTGAAAATTCTAAATAGTAAAGACAAACCTCACAAAGAATCTTTATAAGGTAAAACGTTTACTACAAAAAATAGATAAATGTAAAAAAATGCTCAAAAGACCAGAAATAGGAAATTGCCTAAAGAGAAACCCTAAGTAAACAAGTCGCAAAATATTAATCCAGAATTGTAATCCGTAAACAGAAGCAAGACGTCAACAAAACCAAAAGAAATCAAAGAAAACAGGAATACATGTAATATTCCAACAAACAACTCACAATGATCTACTAGCTGGGGTCTCTCACTCTGGCCTAAAGATAAAGGAAAAAGCGGACCCAGCAGCAGTGACATTGGGGTGGTTCCATATCCTGGGGCTCCACCCACAAAGTGCATTAAATGGAAACACTTTTAAAGACATGGCACATAAATACAAACATAATGGAAAATACTTAAATTATTGTTTTTTATATTTTAACATCCACAATAAAACATTAAATACACAGATCCATCCATAACAGTCATGTGCATGGAGGATTTGGCTGTAATTGAAGAAGTATGAATAGCTTACATTCACAGATATGTTTCCTGTAGATACAAGTTGAAGAACCTTCATTAAAAGTGGAAATAAATAGTTTTAGAAGTAAGCAACACCTAAGTCTTTACTGACTAAATATAGAAAAATCAATAAATGGCAAAATCCTAGACAGAAATATTACTCAAAAATAGAAAGTAAAGTATCCAAAAAACAAGACAAAGAACATACAGCACAGACTCAAAAGACACAAAAGAGTATGCAACTGAGCATCAAATGACATTTGGACTTTATTTAAATAAATATCCTGGCTGATCAAAGAATGGGTTAGTAATAGCGGTACAATTGTAATGAACACTTTGGATGTGTGCTAAACTATTCATTACAAGGAAGGCCTGGGCCATTGTGTGGCATAATCTAGGTAAATATGTATGCCTTACTACTACCTAAATAAAATGAAAAGTTCTGCAATTAGTTCTGCTGAACAAAAGTTTATTAGAATAGTACAGATCACTAATCAAGAAAGCCCAGCAGAGACTACACTTCCTGAGGCGGCTGAAGCGAGCAAGTCTTCCCCCTTCCATCCTCACCATGTTCTACAGAGGCACCATTGAGAGTGTTCTGACCAGCTGCATCATGGTCTGGTATGGCAACTGCAACATATCCGACCGCAAGCGCCTGCAAAGGATAGTGAAGACAGCAGAGAACATTATTGGGGTGCCTCTCCCTTCACTACAGGACATATTTTACAAATGCAGTGTCCGTAAGGCCTGCAGCATTGTGCAGGACCCCTTACACCCCTCACATGGACTTTTCATACTTCTGCCATCCAAGAGAAGATACTGCAGCATCAAAGCCAGATCTGCCAGGATGCAGGAGAGTTTTTACCCCCAAGCTGTTAGATTCCTTAACACCAGGCTGCCCCCTGGGACCTTCCACACGGCCTCAACCACCTCTAGAAACAGAACTTTTATACATGTGAGCCACTTTCCTGCAAAGATGAGTGTGCTTGTAGAAAAGAACTGAAAATCTCCTACTGACCTTTAAGTATTTTGACACTCTTGATATTCTTCTGCTGTGAAACATTCTGACCTGTCATTGTTTACACGTCTTAAACAACTATTAGCATACACTGATAATTTCTGTATTATCTATGTCTATTATTTATTATATTACATATCTCACACATCGATATTGCTGCTACTTCTTTATCCTATCTTTGCACAATGTCTTGTCTTGTTTGTGTTTTAATTTTTAATTTTTAAATTTTAATTTATTTATTGCACGTCATGTTGTTACACTGTGGACACTGAGCTTCGCAATTTCGTCTATCTGTATACTTGTATATGGTTGAGATGACAATAAAGTTCACTTCTGACAGGGTTCAATTCTCAAGGAGCAAAGATTCCATGAGAAATGGTTTCTTTTTCTTGTAACCACAGCCATAACCTTACACTCACCCAGCCTTTATTTGTCATGAATTAGAGAAGGATGTTTTGTTTAGTTTAACTTTTAATGTTGGTTTAATTTCTAACATGGAAAACAGTTGTAAAAAGTAGAACACCTTAAGATTAAGAGTCTCAGGTTCACTGCAGCAAAGGCAGGAAAATCAGCAATTATCAGTTCATTATTTTCACTAAATTTGTTC
This sequence comes from Erpetoichthys calabaricus, assembly GCF_900747795.2. Lineage (NCBI taxonomy): Eukaryota > Metazoa > Chordata > Cladistia > Polypteriformes > Polypteridae > Erpetoichthys > Erpetoichthys calabaricus. Next base: position 27,992,666 of record NC_041404.2, read on the forward strand.
AAATTTTCAATAATGCAAGTGACTGGGAAAAGATTGTAACTGAGGATCTGTCTTATCTGTTGTCACAGCCTAATCATAAAACAAAAATCAAAGTTGAAACCAAAAACCAATCTATTTATATTAATAAAGTACAAGACAATAACCACACTGAGGTTTCTTTTGAATTCTTTGTAAATTTAGATGAGGTTAGGTCATGACAGATGACCTTTTAACCGGCTGCTTCAATGATGTTAGGTGCTGATGTCTCTAAGGCCTCACCCCTGATAACCAACAGTGTGTTCAAATAATGGGACAACTAAAATGATGACAAGCATGAACATTAAAATGGAGTCAAATTAAGACAGAAATATTCACAACTCTCTGCAACACTAAAAACCTATAATTGCATATAAAGATCAACAAAATTGGTTCAGAAAAACTTGTAAAAATTAATAAGGAACACCAGTCATTATAGAATTCTGCAGGTTGCTCCAGTATTTTCCAAATGCTTTTGATGGCAGAGGTGGCAAGTGCTGAGCAGCAACTATAATTGCTTTAACAATTTACTTGTATGGCGGTCAAAACTTGAACTGAAAATTGTCCATTAACAGAAAACTGGCAAAATGCATAATTCAAATATTTCAAACTTATTAATAAAATGATACATTAAATAAGTAAATATTATTTCATTATTTTACTTTAACTCACAGAACACAGATAATTTAAATTAGTTTCAGCTAAACTGAACTTGGTAATCCTACCTCGCCTCACAGAGTTGGAAAGGCATAATGATGCCATGAAAATCCATCACTAACTGAGATAGACACGGCCTCTGCTGATGAATTACTTAGGGTGCCACATCCCTCTGCTGGTAGCCATACTCCCTGACATGGCATGACTGGGACACATACTTTTGAAGCTGGAAATTACAAATAATGGCTTCTACCATTCAGCTAAACAGTCAGCTGCTGATCTAGTTATTTCCATGTGACTGAGCATATTGTGTGGCTGCACGCATCTCCAGTTACATTTGCGAACAAAAGCATAAAATGATTGAAAACGATGACAAAGTGCACACTTTATTGTATAATGTCTTGGCCTTAGTGATGGCTGTTAAACATTAATCTGTGTCAAAACTAATTTGCTGTTTTAATAAGTATAAAACAGAGTTGATAAATGAATAAATTTAAATTCACTTTAAATGAAATTTTTATGTGCTTATTCATATTTGTGGAACTGTCATAACCCTGGACGTACCTGGTGTTTATAGTGTTTAATATTTCCTCTTCCCATGTCCTCAGCCATTGGCTCAAATACTGCCTTGGGCACCGTTTGTGTGTCATTTGTCTTTCAGTAATATTGTATATTTGGCAGATATCTTTACCTAAGGCAATTTTCAAGATTGGGAATCATTGTTTACGTATCTATGTTTTACATTTATAGCACAGGCAGGCAAGTGACGTGCTCGAGGTTAAACAATAAACAGATGACAAAGACTGAACCAGCATTCTTCTGGTTTAAAGTCAAGTCCCCTAAGCACTACACCATGCTTATCTGTTTGCCTGTTTGTTCTCTCCTGTGTCCATACAAGTCTCTTCTGTTAGCTATGGATTTATCTCACATTAGAAAAATTAATAACTAGAGTTAACTGGAGACTCTGGATTGTTTCTGAAAGCATGAGCAAGTTTATGGGTGTGCTTGATTGTGCCCTGGAAAGGACTGGCATTTAATCCAGGTTTTGTTTCTGTCATGTTGCTGATTAGCTGATGCTACATACAGATCCTCACAACCTATTATTACTGTAAGCACATTCTAAATACAAATGAAAAGATTAATAAGAAATACATTTTAAAGAAATTACACCCTTAAAATGTAATGGGAATTTTTTAAAGGAATCATTTAGATATGATATGATGCCAGTATTTTTGCAAAATTTCTTGTTACCTCTTCATGTATAGTATAATTATTGTTTTTAATGTATTAATGTTTTAGCATATCTAGCATTTGCCTAAAACAAATTTTAACATAAATATTTGATTAAGAATTTAAACTGCATTACCTCTCACTTACATGCTAAGCATGCTGCTTGTAATAGTATAAAAAAATAAACAGGTACATTTATTTATAGAAACACACACATACACCCGACTGCCTTTCAATGTGTAAGAGTGGGTTTTGCTTACTCTCTTTCTTCTTTAAGGCTAAGCATTGTGTTTGGTGTTCACTCCACATTCCTTTTCCCTTCTACACACCTGATCCTCTGTTTAGCCCTAGTTAGCATGTGGGAATACACATCACAGTTTGCATTATTAGACACTAAATATGCCCCAAGGCAGCCTCCCCTCTCGTTCTGAGGCATGGCGCTAAACTCTGGTGTTTAGTTACAGAAACAACAGTTTCCAGAAAAATGTTGTTTCTCTTGACTTGCAACTTGTTTTGTGTAAATGGTTTAGGAAAGGGCAGGGGCACTCTTTAAAACAGCAGAAACTGTAAGATGACCACTGAGAAGCTCTGGTTTCACAAGTTCCTTTGAAAATCCCCAATGTGGCAATCTGTTTTGTAGCATCATTCATGTGTCTGTATCCTTTCATAGTATCTAATCCCAATGTAATGCTGCACATAGAATCACTGCTTCTCTTATTATACTATATTTAAGTTTTGTTTTCACTCCTGTACTTTCTTTTTCAATCTCCTGTTTAATGTAATTGAGCACCTTTTTCTACCACCTGTGAATTTATCATCCTGTCTGCATTTGTCCTTCTGAAGTCTTTCATCATCACTATGGGCACATTTTGTATCCCTGGAAATTGTTCAAATTACACTGCCACTCAATTGGCTCTTACACACAGTTATACAAAGCAAAGACAGTAAGAAGTGGACATCTTCCTCAGAGAAAATGAGTGAGATCCCATTGATTGAATAGGCTTGGAATGACTAGAAGAGGTGTGAGTATTTGAATCAGGCTTGCAACAGTTAAAAGGCACCCTGATCACTAATAAAATAATAAATCTGTGCCTAAAAAGTATGCACCCCTTTACACTGACAGCATTTTTTTACACTGATCAGCAGAAAAGGGCTTTTCAATGTCAAAGTGAAAATGGATCTCTAAATTGATTACAAATATAAAACACAAAATAATTAATTGCATAACTATATGACTCACCTAAGCCATCACTGATGCAGCCAATTGGTTTTAGATGTCCCATAGTTAGTTCAATGGTAATCACCTGTCTGCATTCCAGGGGTTTCAATTGATTGTTGTATAAATGAACCTGTATGTGGAAGGTCCAACATGTGATGAGTAGGACAAAGAACAAAGAACACTCTAGACAACTCAGTGAAAAGGGGATTGAAAAGCACAAGTCAAGGGCTGGAGACAGGAAAATATTCAAGTCTGTGAATATCCTTTTCAATCGCATAAAATCAGCCATTTAGAAAAGGAATAAGTATGGTCAAGCTGGGAATCTGCCTAGAGAGGGCTGTCTACAAAAACTGTGTTATTGTGCAAGAAGAAAACTAGTGAGAGAGGCCTCCAGGAGACCTATGAGAACTCTGAAGGAGTTTCAAGCTATGCTCAGATTAGTAAGACTAGTTGCAGCTTTATGAGAGAATGGCAAAGCAAAAGCCACTGTTAAAATAAAACAAAAACTAAAACAAACAGACATATATGACATCCTGCCTAATGATTGAAAGAAGGTACATGGAAGACTCTGAAGTCATTGGTCATTGCTTTGAAAACCCACACAAATCGCTCCAGAAACTCCTTTCTTCCTAGTGCCATACGACTTTTCAATAAGAAATATCGGAGATAATGTTTAAGGTTTTGATATATATCCTGTTACCTTTTTTTTTTTTGGTATAAATATGTTTTATCTAACTGCCTTACCTTAACCTTTCTTATTTCTATTTGTCTGTTTTATTTCATTCTGTCTGTTACCTGTTATTAGATGCAACTGAGAAGGCAAATTTCATGTTTTCCTGTGTAAACATGACTAAATAAAGAAACCTAAACCTAACCTAAACCTAAATCTAAGAAGGTTTTATGGTCTGATGAGACCAACAGTGAGCTTTTTGGCCAGCAGAATAAATGTCATGTTTGGTGTAAGCCAAACAATGCACAATTTAAAAAAGTACACTATCCTGCCATGAGGCATAATGGTGGCAGCATCATGCTGTTGAGGATATTTCCCTGCAGCCAATCCTGGAAGGTTTGTGGGGGTAAAATGAATGCAGCAAAATACAGGGAAATCCTGAAGAAAAACCAAATACAGTCTGCAAGAAACATGCACCTTGTGAAAAGATTTGCTTTTCAGCCGTATAACAACCCCAAGAATAAAAGCCAAAATTACATAGAAATGGAATTAAAAACAACAATGTCCTGGAGTGGCTCAGTTACACCACAGATCTCAATGCAAATGAGAATTTGTGACTGGATTAGAAAAATTGCCACCTAGGGTAGAAATAAAGTACCATCTATCTATCTATCTATCTATCTATCTATCTATCTATCTATCTATCTATCTATCTATCTATCTATCTATCTATCTATCTATCTATCTATCTATCTATCTATCTATCTATCTATCTATCTATCTATCTATCTATCTATCTATCTATCTATCAATTTTGCAAAGAAAAATAGGAGAACATCTCCCAGATGTACAAAGACCTGTGCACACACACTCAAGTCTGTCATGGCTGCCAAAAGTGCATCTCGTAAATACTGACTTGAAGGTGCTGAATACTTACAGTATGTAATCAATAATTTTGTGTTTTATATTTGTAAATCTTTTACACCACTTTGCAGGGATCTGCTTTCACTTTGACATCAAAGAGTCTTTTTTTGTTGATCAGTGTTACAAATCTAAATTAAATCCACTGTGATTTAGTTTTGTGTAATGATAAAATGTGAAAACATCTAAGGGGGTGAATACCATTTATATTTACTGTATGCCTGACAGTTGAATGGGTTGATCTGCGAATTATGTGGAGTATTTTTGCCGCTTCTTGAAATATTTCACTGTTTCATGCCATCTTTTCACTCATGATTATTTTAAAAACTATAATTCCTCCAGTCCAATTGAACATATTCTTTAGTAGAATATACATAAGCAATGGTGTGTGCTGAAGCAATAGTCAGGACTCTTTTGCATATCAAAATATTTCAGAGATAGAGGTGAACTGAAGGTGAAAATAAACTTTCTTCTTTGTCAGTGTGTGAGAAGAGTACAACAGGATTTAGAATTCCCTGTAAGGTAAAAAGCAGTTTAAAATAATAAACCGTACAACTTTGTACAACAGCGAAAAACTCTGTCTTATAATGTATATATTCATACTGCCTTTTTGTATTCCCTTCTTTTGTCAGTTTGGATGCAAAAGCTAGAAGTGCAAAGCAGCTCAGAATGTCTGAGAATTCAAAAGTATAGGTGGAGAATTTGATAAAACATCTTCATGAATTTTGAAGAATTAAATGTGATTTATTTAGTTATGTTTGTAAAAACAAATACATGATTAAATATTGCTAACAGACCTGGCTGTACTCATAAACAGAACCTGAATGCCCCTGTGACATTATAAATGTAACAGTACATTTTAAGTAGGATTTTTAATTTTAATTCAGAAAATAGGAACTGTACATGGTGGCGCGCTGCTGCCTCGCAGTGAGGAGACCTGGGTTTGCTTCCTTGGTCCTCCCTGCATCTAGTTTGCATGTTCTCCCCGTGTCTGCATGGGTTTCCTCCGGGTGCTCCAGTTTCCTCCCACAGTTCAAAGACATGCAGGTGCATTGACGATCCTAAATTGTCCCTAGTGGGATTGGTTCCTGCCTTGTGCCCTGTGTTGGCTGGGATTGGCTCCAGCAGACCCCCGTGACCCTGTGTTTGGAATTCAGCGGGTTGGAAAATGGATGGATGGATGGAACTGTACATTGTTATGTGACAGAAAAATGTTCCTCTACACTAAGTAAGCAAGACAGAAATATTCATGGATCCACATAAGGAATACAAGCACCACATTGGCAGTTTAGCTTAAAAGCTAAAGCTCTGGCCTTAAAACTCTTAAGACTGCTAGCTCAGTTCTGGCATATGACTCACTATGTACCCCTGAGCAAGTCACATATTCTGCCTGTACTCCAAACGTAAGCAGTGGTAATGTTCTCTGACCTTGTAAGTCGCCTTGGGTAAAGGCGTCAACAAACTATATGATAATAAAATCACTAATTGCTGCATATTGTTAGAGTGGAAAATGCTTTTTGCTTCTCTTCAGCTTGCTTATTCCATTGCATGCTCTTGTCATCTGTATGTATTTTATTGCACTTTTCTCAAGTTCAGCCTCTAACTCCTCGAATTTTTGGCCATATCTTAAAATGTTTAACTCTGTGCTATTTTCTTTTAAATTCACTTTTATTTGTCCCTTAAAACCAAGGAAAAACCAAGGGCCAATTATTATGCCAAACATGTGATCTGAGCTGTGAGGCAGCAGTGATAATCACTGTGCCACTGTGCTTCAACCAGCAAAATACACAGAACAATAACCACAAGCAAAATGCAGTAAATAGACACAAACTAGCAATAACTAAAAAAATTAGACATATATAAGCAAAAGTCTTGTGTGTGTGTGTGTGTGCGTGTGTATGTGTGTGTGTGTATGGAGCAATCCACTCTGCTTACACTCTACCACAGCCACTAGATGGCGCATACATGCATTTCTAATTTTTTTCAGAGCTTGTATGCATCTCGCTACGAAAGACCTTTGTGCAGCAAATGCCGCCTCACAACTACGATGTTATGCTAATGACACAAATGATGAGACACAAAATTGAAAGTTAGCAAACACCACTGCTCAACAAGCTGTAAGTGAAACACTTCAGCAACATAGGGGAAGATTTGAAGCTTTCACTAAAAATATTGTCTATCTGGAGGTATTGTCTTGACTCAAAGATTAACAGGAGTCATATGCCTGCAATTTCTGCTAAGATATGGTATGGTATTCTTACGAAAGCCAGTGAGGCAGCAAGCACAGGAGGGTCCACAACCTCTGCCCTGAGTAATTGTTAAGAGTTAGCTGACGTCTGTACTGCTACAGAGTGTATCTTTCATTATTATTACTATTATTTCACAGGAATGCATGTGTTTTCTTTCTCGGAGAAGGGGAGGAATCCTATAAGGCTTGTTTTGGTTTGTAGCTGCACCACATGGCTAATTATGCATGTAAAGTAGTTGTATAGAACTGTGCTACCTGAGCACAGGGATCAGTGTTGTATATCCAGTCGCAATTTTCTCATTACAGTCATCTAATGTACCCCTGAAATGAAACTTCTGCAATTTTTTTAATGCATGCTAGGTGGAAGGCTGGAGTACTGATCAGGTTGTGACATCTAACATGTCCAAAGCAGATCTGCAATAAGCCTACAGCACATTTGTGAAATTTCTGCGCATGACTGCTACACTTCTGTGAAGTGTGGTAGACCCACAAAGCATCATGGGCTGCTGGAAAAAAAAATGTTTGTCCAAGCTGGCAACAAACTGAATTTCTAGGAAAATATTCGTCAAACAAGGTCTCAAGCCAATACAGCATATTCGCTAAGAAAAAACACTTTGGCGAATTTTGCTGATCAACACTATTAATGAGAAGATAAGCAGACACTAATGCAAGCAACACTGAATACTAAAAGGTGCTCCTTCAGCTTTACCCTTGGAGTACCTCTTAATAAATAATGACTTAAATATACAGAATGATAAAAACAGTAAAAATGTATTAAAAAGAATTAATACTTACCCATCTAATGCACACACATTCTTACTTTATTCATTAAAAATGTTGCCACAGCTAGTTCATAATTTCTGGCTTCATACAAAAAACAGACAAAATAGGTAATAACTGCTTGCTTAATTAAGGTAGCTGGATCTAGTTGAAAGTAGAAATTGTTTTGAACAAATACACACAGGTATTTACACAATACACAATACACAATTTACACAATAATAACTTTTTACTGAAATAACTGAAATAGCAAATAAAAATGCTTGGCATGCCACAACAGTGTATTTTTTGTTTTACTCTCATTTTTAAAATGGATGATTACAGTTTAATTGCGACTGTAGCTCCTTGTTAAGTATTAAATACAAAATAATTTCACAGTGTAACAGCAGCATTTATTTCTATAGCATATTTTCATACAAAAATTTAGCTCAAAATGCTTTGAAGATATCAAAGAAAATGATTCAAGAAAAGAAAAACAAATTAAAAATACATAAGAATAGGAATGAATAAATGACATAGTAAATAAGTAACATTAGTAAATAAGAATAAATCAATACATACTTACATAATACAGATATATAAGTCATACTGCAGGTAAGTAGAGTTCTCATTTATGGATTAGTTTTCCGTCTCGAATGATAAGGTCAGATCTCTGGGGAAAAGAGAAAAAAAACAACAAAACTCCAGGGGCAGGATGCTGGAGAAAAAAAAAACCAAAATTTGCAGGGGTTCCAAGGCTTAAAGACCTCCCAGACCACACTGGGCATTCTACCTAACATGAATGTGATTAAGTACTTCTTTATTGTTTTTACAGTTTTTCCCTATAGGGTTTGACGCAGTGGGTCTCATGAACAGTTGGAGTTTCCGATTTCATTCAAACATCACAGGCAGCTATACAGTGCTTTGATCAGGCAGTGGTAGTGATGCAAAATATGGCCACAGAAAAGAAAGCGGAGAAAAGTAGAGATTAGTCATGATTGCAGATGAAGAAAAATATGACATTTCTATGCATATTTAAATCTATTAGAAGTGGAATTATTATACTACTATGAGAAAGTCAAATTAAAAATGTGGGGCTTTAGAGATTTTGTACAACATTGCACAGTATTAGCCTGGCATATTTCTGTTGGTAAAATATTCCAGAGTTTTGGTACATAACAGCAATGGACACCTCGCTACTTCTTTTATATATTTATATATATTTATAAGCAGACCACTATTAGAACCTCTACGATTATAACTGAGAATGTTAGGGGACAGACACTTCAAAATTTAAGCAGGAACAAGATTATTTAGAGCTTTTTATACCATTAGTAGTATTTTAAAATCAATTCTAAAGGATACGGGTAACTAATGCAATGATGCTAAAATTCGTTTGACGATCTTAGATTTTCTTTTCCTATTTAAGATTCTTGCTTTTGTGTTTGAACCAGTGGATTGATGTCCTTCTCCAGTAGTTCAGTTAGGTGTGAATTACAGTAATTTAATCAACTGAAAAAAAAGCATGCATTAATTTCCCAGCATCTTGCAATGTCTTAAAAAGTCTAAATATTGCAGTGTGCCTTAAATTAAAAAATGCAGTCCTGTTATATGGCGTATGTGCAATTTAAAGTTTAGGTCAGAGTCCATGTTCTTCTTGACATGGAAGTGATATCTCTTTGTACATATGACAGCACTACTACCTATTACAAGCACTCACCAGATACTTTTGGGTGAGCCATGGGGACTAAGTTAGCTCCAGAACTTAAGCTGAACATACACACACACACAAAAAGCGAAAACCTAAATTAAATAATTTTTATAAGGATCTTTTGTCCTGATTGCAAAAGATTGGGGGCTAGAAAAATGTCAGTGACATTAAGAGCAAGTAGCAGTTAATTAGAAGGTAACCAACATCTTCTTGATATAATTTATACCAAAACATTATCATTAAGCAAGCTTAATTGTCACTAACATAACAAGCAGACAGTGCAAAAGAGTTTCTGAGATCATCAATAATGGAAACATCTGCTGTGGTGTAGTGGTTAAGACTTTGGATTTTAAACACTGAAGTTATGGGTTCAAATCCCACTCGACACTGTGTGACAATGAGCGGCGAGTCACTTCACCTACCTGTACTCCAATTGGAAAAACAAAAGTGTCTCATATCTTGTAAGTTGGACTGAGATAAAGGCATCAGCCAAAAAAGTAAATGTAACGGAGCATCAGGTTTTTATAAATATTGCCATTTCAACGAAGGAAAACAAACACCTAAACATTGCTTAGTAGAACTTTTTTTTCAATGTGTCACTTTTTAATAAAAATATCTTTGAGAGTTAAAGATCTTTAGTATACCACATATTTTGTTACTCTAAGATCAGCTGGACTAAATAATATTTTCCATTGCACCTCTGATTCATACTCATCTTGTTGTTGACATAGTATGCATTGCAATTAACAATTTATATATATTCTTTTTTGAGTGTGAAAATGAGTGAATGTAATATGTAAAGAGTGATGCATAATAGTGTTATTGATTGGCCGCTCCAGAGTCCTGGGTTTAAATCCTGGCTATACTTTGCATGCTTTTTCTGTGTCTGTGTACATCCCTCACTGGGTACTCTGTGTGTGTGTGTGTGTGTGTGTGTGCCTTGTGTTTGACTGTTGCACCTTCCAGGACTTGTTCCAGGTTTGCCCCAGTGCTGCCTGCATAGGAACCAGCTCCCAATGACATAGAAGTGGATTAATAGAAAAAAAAGCAAATAAATGCAATTTGTAAATCAGCAAATAACTCATAATAAAAAAGTAACATGAATAATTGGGTTTATTAAAAGAATTTAATTAAGACGTTAAGTTTATTTTGGTTCTCACGACAGCAAATTCAAGTCTTTCTAAGAAAACAGAAAAACTTAGTGTATCCTTACATTCTGAAGGAATCATATTGCAGGATTGGCACTTGTTTATTTGTTTTTGCTGCCTGCTGGATTTATTTGTATATTTCCTGTATGTGGTTTGGTTAAAGTGCCAGCTCCTGCTAAATCCAGTAGTGAGGCTCAGTTTAGTTTGTGTGTCATTATCACTTGTTTTGTTGCATTGAAAAATCCACTTCTTAATGTTTTTCAATACCAGAAAAAAAAGCTTAAAAAACTTTAAAAACTTTTACTTTAGTGTTGTACAGACTACAGCAGGTAAACTTTATTTTACAAATCTCTCATGCATTCCGGGAAATTCCTTAGTTCTTTGAAGCCAGTGGCTTTGTGTTTACATTTTGTTAGTACTTTTCAGAACGCTTAAGCATTTCTGTAATCCTTTGGGCTCAAGAGTAAAGCACAGTGCAATAGTGATTTAAAGGAAATAGTGGCTCATAACCGCTTTTTCAGACTTTAACCACACCTCGAGGATTGGCTCGTTTGACTTTTTTCTTCTTTCAGCAAGGGTTAAAAAAAAAGGGGGATTGAAAAGCGGTTGCCAAGCAACACCTCCGTCTGCTGTTTTGGGAGGAGAGGCTTCATGGCAGACAGGTTAATCCCTCCAATCACACCAACTGATGCACTTCCAGTGGTATCACAGGCTTGCACAAGGTTCTGCCGAAATCAAGCAAAGGACGGGATTTGTCTGAGCTGAGAAGTTCAGCATAAACATCTATTTTTTTAAGCCCATTGTCTTCATTCGTTACTTTAGGTTTCTGCTCGTTTAAATGCACTCATTTATTTATTTGCTATTTCCCTGGATAAATAAAAGACCTGCAGTATGAACTATATGAATTACGGAAGCTTAAACAAGAGGCCAATTTCTTTCCTCTATTGACATTCATCCCCGCATGTAAAGCCTATAATTTCTAGAGCAGCCCTTTTCATGTCAGTTTCACTGTGAAGATTTTTTTCTTTAGTTCAATCTCTACAGGTGAGAGCGCAAAGAAGTTGACATTTAAAATCAGGAAAAGACCTAGGCCAGCTCACAGTTATTGGGATGAATCATTAGAGTTGCACGTTCTTATGAAACAGAAAAATAGTTTGAATCACTAAATGACTCACCTTTTGAAGATTCTCCATTCTTTTGCAATATGCAGAAAATAATTATGACTATATTTCTTAAACTGTGATTCTATTGCCACTGCATTTGTATCTTATTATAAACACTAATGGAATAAAAGGTGTGATTAGCAAGCATTGCCAAAATTGTCTGAAGGGCAGACGGTATTGTGTTACATGACATCTGCATGAAATAGTTGCAAATCTTCTTAGCTTGATTAATTGGTAATGCTTTTTTCTACTCCATTATAGAACAGACAAAATATATTTTGCATTTAAACTATACTAACATCTGCTTTATAAATCATATGAAACTTTAACCCCATGCAAAAAAAAGTACAAAATACATGTTTATGGTGTTTTTCTGTTTATTTAGAAAGGATTACAATCATTGGAAGACAAAGCATGGAAGTGAAAGCTTATCTTAACAAAGCCAAAATGCTCTACGTGGGTAAGGTATGTGCCCCTATCTTACTGTTAAAATAATGTACTCCCTCTTTGTCTGTTTCTCAAGTAAATTCTTACTGGCCACTTTCTCTTCCTTTCAGTCTCACTTTTGCTTCAGTTTACCTCCCAATTCCAGACTCGGTGTACTTTGCACAGTAAGTGCCCATGTTCATTAAACACCTAGTATGCTAGAGGCCCTAGCATGAATATCTTTAAAAATAATTGACTGAAAAGATGAAAAACAGGCAAAAACTGGAACATCTATTGCATTGTTACAAAAGCCAAATCAAAAGTCAAGCATAATTTGAAACCAGAAAAAGCAATTAGAAAATTAGTATTAAAAGTGACAGTGTAAGGAGATGGACAGGGATGGAGTGTGTTTTAATGGAAGAACTGCATAATTGGAGACACAACCTAGCCAGGGCGCCTTGCAACTCTCATCCCAGTTGAAATAACAGAACAATGAAAGATCAAAAAAAAAAAGGAACAACAATGGATGCACACATTTCTGACTGGATGCAGTGTCTCTCTTGAGTCATGCCAGTTTGGACACCTGCAGAGTTGGGATGGGATTTGGAGTGTGGAAACGCAGTCCTGCTGGGGTACTTGCGTGCTGCTATAAGATACTCCCATGGAAGGCCTCCCTGGTTTCCACTTGACCTGGAAGTGCTCCCAATAAGGTGCGCAATGATACTGGGTCCACAGTAAAAGGAATCTGCTGCCGCATCTCAGGGAGTCAGAGGCAGGAGGCAGCAGGCCTCACTTAACCTGTATTTGTTTTAAAACTGTTCACTTGGGAAAGTGTTGGTGACAAACAAAAATCCTTTATTTGAACCCAGGGCTGTGTTGGGTAAAAGTGTGTGTAAGGTTTGGGGCTCAGTGATGCCCTTTTGTGCTTACAACTGAAAAAACTGATCTAAAAATATTTTGAATCTGCAAATTCAGATGTGGAAATGCCTGGTATGGCATCCATCTAATCTGTCGCATCATTATCGGTGACTCACAACCTCTGAGAACACATGCCCTGACAATATGGATGTCCCAATGATGAGAAAGCAAAACTGGTCACACTGTAAACAGCCAAAATCTAGTGAAAATGACCTAAATCTATTGACAACACCAAAAATAAGACCCTGATTTCAGATTCAACAACAAGATGAACATTTACAGTATGTCTACAGCACATTTTTATACCCAGGAAGTAGCTCAAAGTAGACGGCAAAAAAAGTTACAAGCAAAGAAAAACAAAGTAAAATTAGATAAGAATAATAAATGAATAAATCCATCCATCCATCCATTATCCAACCCGCTATATCCTAACTACAGAGTCACGGGGGTCTGCTGGAGCCAATCCCAGCCAACATAGGGCACAAGGCAAGGAACAAACCTAGCCAGCCCACCACAGGGCGAAATGAATGAATACCATACAAAAATAAATAATACTTACATAACATAGATATAATGTATAATTAATAGAAGTAGAGTTCTTATATAAAGTAATTGGTTTTTAAGTATTAAAAGATGAGATTCAGAATCGAGGGCTTAAAAACCCTAAAATGAGTGCTTAGACGTGTAAAAAGATGAAGAGAAACACAGCAATAATGAAATAAAGACAAACACTACACCTGGAGAGCAGTCCGACAGAGAGGTAGACAGATGGTTATTCTCAGAAAAAAAGCATCTCAGAATCAGAGAACAAATGGAGAGAGCAAAGACAACAATAAAACATGAATCAATCTATAGCATCTTACAGCAGTTTGTAAAATATTTTCAGTTGCAGTTGACAGATTTAATTATGATTCTGCCTCTAAACCCACTTCTTCCCCCCTTTTCACTTTATTTATTTTCAGTTTTCCTTCTTGTTACCCCTTATCCTTACTTCCCAGTTTTATTTAATCACTAAATACAAGGGGCCTCTAATAGAGGACATCATCTAAAAGAGATTTTGGAAATTATGTTTTCCTCTAATCCCTCTTTAAAAGAGTTCCCAAGTTCTTACCTCTACTGTTCTTTTAGACTTTAAGATTTTTCATTTTGGCTTGTTACTAATGAATGCAGGGTTGCTCCTTTAATTTTGTTTTTGTTTTTTTTTTTCCTTTTGTTATTTTGACATTTAGGATTCTTATATTTTTGTGTATTATTAAAGGACTTCTCTGGCTCTTGACCTTTTTGCAGTTGTTAAGGGTTTAAGATTGGGTTACCTTTTTGAGCATTTTAGTTTTGGATTTTCTTTTCCTTTCTATCTTCTCCTTCTTTTTACTGTGTATCCTTTAATCTCTTTATTTCTTGTATTCCTTTCCTAAAGCTATTGTTGCTTCCTGGATTTTATGTTTATTATGACTAATTATTTGCTCATGTTCCTTAACTATTAGCTCCTGTTTTTTTTATTGTTTTATTTAACACTTTACTTTGAATCATTGTTTATTTAATTGTTTAATAAATATTCATTAAAATAATTATTGGAAGTTGGTTTTCGGGGAGGGTTTATGTTTATGGCCTTTCAAATTAAACTAAATCCTAACAAGAGCAGGTTAAAGATAAATCTAGCACAGTCCTTTTTGCTTTTTTATTCTGAATAATTGAAAAAGAACTCGGCCCTGGCTTAAACTGTATTCTTTCCAGAACTGCTGATCCAGCTGTTTTGTATATGACATGACTAATTCACTTTGCTGTGTTTTGGTGTTTGTTCCATTATTAAGAGTGTGAAGCATAGTCAGATACACTAGGAAGGGTAAGAACCAGGAAGATCATTTAAATCTCACACCTACAATAAAAATACTATCCAAAATTTGTAGTCAACCAAAACATGTTTGGCTTTAACCTGACTAGCACTAGAAATTGTCAAAGTTTGGGTTTGTTTGAGAGGATCTGATCCACACCTCCATCTTAAACAGAGCAAAGGCATTGACCCAATATGTTGTGTGATCAGAAATAGTCTTAACAGCGGTAAACAATATGTCTGTGGCCATTCGAAGACATTTAAAAAATGGTGGAGATGGAACACAAAATGGTGTCACTAGGCCAACAAGAAAATAAACAAACAAGTATTACATGTGCAAATATTTTAGAATTGAAACAAAATGGTATCAAAGGTGCCAAAATATGGATTCATCACAATGGAAGTTCTAGAATGCTAATTAATAGTTCTCTATTGTGTTGTCCAAATTTTGACATATTAATTTGATCCTGTTAAGCAATCAATACATTTCTTTTGTGTTATCAGTACTCTTAATCTAATTTGGTTTTTGGCTCCAATAGCACATCAGCAACCAGATGTAATAACATTGTGCATTTGGTATATCTATTTTAGAACTGCCATTAGAAGACTAAGTGTTGCCCACAAGTTACTAACCTTAAACTGTCTCAGTGTACACCATTCTTGTAATTAGCGATATGTCTCTAACCACAAAATCTTCGAATAACAGATTCTTGATACATCTGTGACAATGTTGTATGTGAAAACAAGCAGGTGTTGTTGTTCTTCATTCCCATATGCTACCTGCTATCATGAAAGAATTACAGTATGTGTGTATTAAGAGACCGTGGAACTTTAGGAATTATTTAAGTGAGTGGCAAGACAAAGAGATGGAAACAGGCAAAAAGAAACAAGCAACCAAAATTAAAGGACAGCGCAAAAATCGTTAGTTGAAGTTCAGAAAAGGAAATAAGAAAATCCTTTAACTAGGACATAGTTGAGTTCAAAGTAACACTAGAATTCTTCAAAGATTCCTCTGAGGGGTTGCAAACATTGTGTGCATCGCCATATTGTTATTGTAACATCCAGTGATGTGATAATCGCAATAGAACAGTCATGTGACACTATTCAGAGCATCACATAAATAAAACAAGACATTAATAAAAATAAATTCTTCCAAATCAAGTATCAATTAAAAATAGCTAACGATAAAACTTAAATCCTAACATTAAAAAAGCATAAACCAAATAAAATTACTTGTGCATTCTGATTGTAATACTACAGTGTGCAAATATAATGAGGAACAGACAGCAATAAAGACTTACCTAGCTTTGAAGACAGCATGGTAGTGGGTATGTGTAGGGTAGTGTAGTGCAGTCTATTGGGTTTTGCCACAAAAAAATATTATAAATATACAGGATTGAAGATACTCCATCATGAACAAAGGAAAAATCTGGACAGCAGCAGTCCTGTGGTCAGTAACAGACTTCATGACAATCTGCGTAGAAAGTTATTCCATGATTTTCAAAATAAAATGTATTTTAGTTAATATTCAGATCAAAGCTAATGTTTCTTTTTTGCCTAATATTCTCATTAATACTCAGCCCTAATTCATGAAAAAGAAAATCAAATTTTCAAATAGCAATTTTAGTATCCATCAAACTTCTGTTAAACTAATGCAGTTCATGAGTCACAAAGGCACATCTTTGGGACATGGAAAGAAAACTGGGCCATATTTGGCTAAATCAAGTCAATGAAACTATGAGTGAGCAAGACTAACTGTCATGGACTCTGCTCAATGCAGTTATCTGCCCAGCCAACAGATGTAATTAATCCATAATCAGAAGCTCAATTAAGTAGTAAGAGCAACACATCTAGTAAGGTGGATGTAGATACACAATATTTGCAAAAGAGGTTTTTTGCAGTGAATTTGTTGGGTCCACTGGTAACCTTGTTCTCCAAACTTTTCCCTAAAAAATTGCCATGTTGCTGGCTTAGGCAAACATTTTTTCCCACTGCTACACGATGCTTTGCAAGGCCAGCATAAGATCACTGAGCTGTAGCATCCATGTTGGATTGGGGATGGGCGGAGTGGCGGCTCTGATGCTAAGGATCAACGCTGGTATCTGGAAGGTTGCCAGTTACTGCCAGAAGGCATCCTGCTCTGTTGAGCCCTTGAACAAGGCTTTGAACCTGAAAATTGCTCCAGGGGTGCTGTACAATGACTGATACTGGGCTCTGACCCCTAAAGGTCATGTAAAAAGACAATTTCCCCTTGGGGATTAATAAAGTATATCAAATCAAAAAAATCAAAATGTCACTACCTGATCTGAGGTATGTACCCAATTAGCATTGCATATTCACAGAACTTTTATACTATAAGCAAACACTTTATGGTACACCCCAATCTGCTTTACACCCTGGGTTTGCATCCTTCATGTGTTTAAAAAAGCAAATAAAAAAAAAATAAAACTTGCAGTATTTTCATGTACTTTAGTTAATATTATAAAACTTCATTATTCTTCATAGATTCATTGTATATTGTGTCTTCACTGCTGGATTTAGCTTGTTATGCTCCTTGCAATGTAGAACAGATTGGGTAGTGACAGGGAGAGCCCCTTGAGTGTATAATGCTGATCATTTGCATCACAGGTAGGTGGGTATTAGCTAGTCATAGTAACAGGAGATCAGGAAACATAAAGAGAGATAAAAGTCTCAGAGTACTGGGGACTTGAAGTATAACTTTATCTCATTAAGGCACTGTGGCACAATTGTGAGCACTGCTATATCATATATCGGGTCACATTTCTGACCACAATAATTTATCCTGTTTAGCTGGCAGATACTTCCAGAGCCTTTAGGGACACTTAAAAGACCATTGCACCATTATAATCAATTCAAATCAAATTAATTTTCTCCTTCCATGTCGATTTCAATGCACTTTGCTGATTTTGTTGAAATTCCTAAACATTTTTGCATTTTCTCCAAATATGAAGTGATGCAAACTAATAGGTTTTATTTATCACTAGTGGTCACTTAGTGAAGAACCACTGCACTGAAAACAAAATGGAATACAAAAGGTTTAGTTTTACTGTAACTGGGCATCCCTCTTTTAAGACTTTGCACCAGAATTAGAGGTGGTATGATGAGGATGTTCCCTTTTCATATCATTTACAGTATCTTCTGTTGACTACTGAATGGCATGACGGCACAAGTGCTGCTGTGTCACAGCTCCATAAGGCTGGCATTAAATCCTGGCTGGGGTGCACAGTATCTGCATGTTCTCCCTGTGTCTGCCCAAATCATGGAGTTTCCTTTCTGCACCCTGAAAAGACTGATTGGCATCTTCAAATTGTCTCTTCATGAGTGATTGTGAGCGTGAGCATGAGTGGACCCTACTGTGGACTGATGCCTTGTCCAGTGTTCTTGCTGTATGCAAAGTGCTGCTGGAAAGGCTCCCCATGATCCTAAACTGGACTGAATGGTTTTGAAAATGGATGAATGGATGTTCTTTACCACTTTACATTGTGTTATGAGAAACCAGCAAATATAGAAGTAAAATTCTCATTTTACTATGATATCCAACAATAGTCACTGTGAACTACCTCATTTAGATTTAATTACATTTCTACTGAAGAACAGTTTCAAAGGAGGGGAAACATTTTGTTTCTCAAAAGGTTGTGTTCATTTGGTTTATGCATTAGCTATGCTTTCCCACTATTACTGTTCAGCTTGGAGGATATGTTTAAACAGCGGGCATTTTAAGCTTTCTTATTATTTAATATCCAGCCATCTCCCACAGATTATTATTTGCTTTGCAAGAAAGAAAAAAACCTGCTTGCTAAAGCACACCATGGACATGTCTGAGCAGCCTCTGTAAAACATTTAGGCCTTTATCCAAAGAGAAATTTTGCCCCATAGCCTAGCTACACCTAAGCAAGCTACCGGCAAAGAAGGACCTCCCATGAAGAGTTGTCCAGACGGCTGTAAGAAAGGCCAGAGGCCTCCAATTAGACTTTATCCGAAGGCCGTATTAATTCACAAGAACTGCGGATTTAGGACTCTCCCCAGAGGTCAGCATTCTCATACCTGGTTAAAGAAATGACAAAAATAATCCTTATTTTTTTTCCTCCTCTTTTCTTTACAGCTTTTAAAAACAGGCCCCCTTTTCCCTTTTGTGTTTAATTGCACAGTGTACCTCTCAGAATGTAGCTGACAGCTCCAGGGCAGATTTACCTGTTGACAGGTCACTGTATAAGCTGTGTTTGCACAGTCTTTAGGCTTATGTTAGGTGGAATTATGTACAGAAAATAAGCAAACAAGGCCCAGGCAGTCTCCTCCATGCAGCCGAAAAACATTGAGAGAACAATGGTTGAGTCTCGTCTGACTGTCGTGTGTGCCACTTGCGTACTTTTCCAGGCAAGTAAGCTTCTTTTCTGTCGCAGAATTCAATTGTTGGGAGTGTGGATGATCGGACCTGGAAGTCATTAGGCTATGACTGAGCAAACTGAAACACTGTGCACTTAACTGTAGAACTACTGAAAATAAAAAGCTTTCCTCGACATTCTGAAAACGTCCATCTTTATTTCCTAAGTTCTTTACTAGTGGACTGGTGCCCCAGCAAGAGCTGTTTGCTGCCTTGTATCCGTTTCTGCTCTCTGTAGTCCCAAATGTGGATTAGGTCGGTTCTGTATATTTATGAATAGATGGATGTTTTGAAGTTAATAAAGATAACTTTCTACTAGCACTGACTGTCTTAACCCTAAATGCAAGCTAAAAGCTCCAGAACAGACCAGTCTAACAGAAATAAATTAATTAAAAAATCAAAAAATAAGATATGTGCTTATTTTTTTCTTCTAATTCATTGCAAGATGGCCAGATCTTAAACATGATATTAATTGTTTTCATACAGTAGTTTAT
The DNA here is from genome assembly GCF_900747795.2 of Erpetoichthys calabaricus. Classification (NCBI taxonomy): domain Eukaryota; kingdom Metazoa; phylum Chordata; class Cladistia; order Polypteriformes; family Polypteridae; genus Erpetoichthys; species Erpetoichthys calabaricus. Next base: position 28,012,478 of record NC_041404.2, read on the forward strand.
GGATCTGTACATTATTTGTTTGCTACTTTTGTTATGTGTAAATGCTTTGTATTCATAGATCTATTTTAGCACCCAGTGTCTGTTATCAACAAAGTAAACCTTAAAAAACACTGACATTAGTTGAATGTTCTTTAAAAGCTAACCCAAAACTACAACAGTATTTTCCTAAAATTTTAATTGCTGTTGGAAAGCATTCAGACCTCTTCACTTTTTTTTGCATTTTGTTATGTTATAGCCTTATGTTTAAACTGTTTGAATTCACATTTTCCTTCATCAAAGAACATTTTGTATCCCAGAATGACAAAGTGAAGACTGAATTTTAGATTTTTTTGTAAATTTATTAAAAGTAACATTCTGAAATATCACACTGACATAAATGCTATTTGCATTGCTATGGCACTTGAAATTTAACTCTGGTACATCCCATTCTATTGATCATCATTGACCATTTTTATGCCTGGAGTCTACCGTTGGTCAATTCAATTGATTGCACAAGATTATCTAAGACACACACCTGTCTATAGACATTCTCACAGATGACAATGTGTATCTGACAAAAATCAAGCCTTGATGTTGAAAGAATTGCCTGCGGAGCTTAGAGACAGGATTGCGTTGAGACACAGATCTGGGAAGACTATAAGAATTTGCTTGTGGTGTTGAAAGAATTCAAGCACACAGCGGCCTCCATAATTCTTACCCAGAATACATTTGGAACAACCACAACTCTTCCCAGAGCTTGCTGCCCAGCCAAATAGCGTAGTTGGTACAGAAGGGGCATGGTAAGAGAGGTGACCAAGAACCTGATGTTTACTCTGGACGAGCTCCAGATAGTCTGTGTGGAGGTGGGATAAACTTCCAGAAGAACAACCACCACAACAACACTCCACTAATACGGGCTTTATGGCAGAATGGCTAGACAACACTTAAAAGGCAGCTTACAGTTTGCAAAAAGGCACCTAAAGGACTCTCAGACTATAAGAAACAAGGTTCTCTGGTCTGGTGAAACAAAGCTTGGACTGTTTGTCCTCAATTTTAAGTGTCACATTTGGTGGAAAACAGGCATCACTCATCACCTGTACAATACCATTCCAACAGTGAAGCATGGTGATAGCAGCATCACGCTGTGGGCTGTTTATCAGCAGCAGGGACTGGGAGACTAGTCAGAGTTGAGGAAAAGCTGAACATAGCAATGCACGGAGATGTCCTTTAATGAAAACATGCTCCAAAGTGTTCTGGACTTCAGACTGGGCAGATAATTCACCTTCCTACAGCAAAACGATCCTTTCTTAGCACAAAGCACAGACAACACAGGTTTGGTTTAGGGCCAGCTCTGGGAATGTTCTTGTGTGGCCAAACCAGAACCTAGACTTGAACCGAATTGAGCATCTCTGAAGAGACCTCAAAATATCTGTCCACCAATGGTCTCCATCCAGCCTGACAGAACTTGAGAGGATCTGCAGAAAAGAATGACATTAAATTCCCAAATCCAAGCCTGCGAAGCTTGACTTGTCAAAAACAAGAAGACATCATTTTGTAATCTTTGTCAAAGTGGCTTCAACAAAGTACTGAGTAAAGGATCGGAATACTTGTGTCAATGTGACATTTTTTAAATACATTTTCCAAAACTTCTAAGATCTTATTTTTGCTTTGTCATTCTGAGGTTGTGTTGGTTGATGAAGTATAAAATTAATTTAAATGATTTTACCATAAGCCTGCAACATAACAAAATTTGTAAAAAGTTAAAGGGTCTGAATTCTTTCTGAACAAATGATGTTGGTCTTCTGCAGTTCTCAAACACAACTGTCTGGCAGCATTAACACAAAGCAGAGATGTAGCCCTGGAACAATAGCAGCAAGTCAGAAATAAAAATGGGCTTTATAAAAGTAATCAATCCAAAAGGAATAATCCAAACAAATAAGCAGAAAGAAAGCTGGCAGAATACAAAAACACTAAACAATAAGTGGAAACCAAAAGACAGAAATAAGGTCAAAATAATAAATATTCAATGTTTAATTCACAGAATATGATTTAAAATACATTGTAGCAATTGAGGTACAATTCCACATCAATGAAAGACAGCAAGGCAATGCTCCATGTTGATTTGCTCAGCCCAGCCCTATTGCGATTGTTGCATCATTATTGTTGCTAGGCAGAAGAGCAAGATGGGCGGGGTTAGGGGGTACACAACATGTAACAGCAGGGTGTGAGATGGGGCTCATATCACACTTTGGGACGCCAATACATTTCAAGCTCCAATTATGTCCACTTATACACTTAACACCTGCCAGGTCAATTTAAAGTCATCAATTAGCAGAGGCTGTGGAAGGAAACTGGTGTAGTGAGGGGGCAGACATACACAACTGCTAGAACAGCGTTTCTCAACCTTTAAGTATTTGCACCATAATAACAGTATTAATAAGTATAATAACAGTTTTAATCGCGCCCCCCTAACATTTTTTTGAAACCCTAATAAAATTTATTCCTATATTTTATGCTGCCGATACACCGCTACAAGTTTAAAATTTCCACACAAATACCGAAATTACGCCACATATGGCAACATTCGCACCCCCTTTTTTGGGGAACGTCCCACAGTTTGAGAACCGCTGTGCTAGAAGAACATGTGCAGTAAACTCTGCCTAGGCTTTGACCAGACCAGGAAAGTGGTTCATGCGGCTCATTTGCAAATGTACTGTTACAGTATGTTAGAATTAATTATACTTTAAAGACCACCAGGCAATTCTGGATGTTTACATGTAGTGTATGGCCTTAACTCTGAATGTGATATATTCATTCGAGAGGAGTCTCTTTGGTGTGGAGTCATTGCAATCAAAACCCTGTGGAACCATTCATCTACATGCAAGCAAAAAAGTTAAATATGTCTCATAGTAAAGAAAGTATTGAAATTATATGTCTAATGAACAATAGTACAAAACTTGCTGCTTTTCAGAAAAGTGTGCAGAGAACTAAGGACAAATAGTATGATGTAAAGGAAGGAAACCAAAAATAAGACAGCCTTTAGCCTAAAGTTGCCAAAATAGGCTCTGACCCCCTACACCCACATGAGTAAAGGGTTTTGAGAATATTGTGTTATTAGGAAACTGAACTGAATGCATTGCCTATAAAGCCTGGTGATATAGGGTATGCTGTTATAAATTAGTCTCCGAAGTTCAGTAGGTGCATATATTGTTTTACTAGTTTTGTAAATTCAATTACAATAAATGTGTTAAAATTAGGCAGTCAGACACACAATACTGTAAAGTTTACATGATAATATTTAAAACTAGGGGGCTTTGCCCACTGCTTGCTTCGCTCACCAACCCCCATGCCTGCACTATGCACTAGCCTCTTTGCGGTTTTGTCACTCGTGTATGGGGGGATGCGGTTCTACAATTTAAACAGATTTTTATTTTCATGGGAATTGTTATATATGCATAATAGAAATATTTTACATTACCGCAAGAGATATAATCATATCATAGGGCAGAGTGGTGGCTCTGAGACTAGGGATCTGCACTGGCAATCGGAAGGTTGCCGGTTCGAATCCCGTAAATGCCAATAAGGACTCTGCTCTGTTGGGCCCTTAAGCAAGGCCCTTAACCTGCAATTGCTGAGCACTTTGAGTAGTGAGAAAGCCGCTATATAAATGCAAAGAATTATTATTATTAAGAAAGAGTAAAATGTAATAGTTTGAAAGCAAATTATGTTTCATATTGTGTTAGAGTTATTCGTTGCGTAATATGATTTTGTTCTGTTTGGCTTTGAAATTAATGTGCAAATACTTTTTAAACTTACACTGGTACTGTAAAACTTCAGTAAAAACAATTTTTTAAAATACATTTTTGTTAATATAGCATTGAATTTTGATTTTGTGTTTGGACTTTCATCGTGACAATGCAAAGTATAACTGCCTGTGATTTAAGTTAATTTCTTTCCTTCTATTAAATAAAACAACTTTTTCAAATGTTTGGCTCTGGGATTTGTTAATTGTCTTTGTAAAAGCTATTCTAATGGGACACTGTTAACATTTTAATACAAATGGCATGTCAAGATCTCCTTTGTTGTGTAATGTTATCCGCGGAAGATGTACTACATTAATTTCTTGGATACATCCTTCTTGCAACAGTAATTTGTGCGGTGGAAGACATTCTTTGGGATAAAGTTGTTGTTTTCATCTTCCGCACGATCACCACCAACTGTTTCAGCATAGTCTATTGATACGCATTTAACCAATTTGCCATGTAACCAATCATCATTTTTGGCATTAATTTGTTTGACTTTATCGTTTCTTGATGCTAGGATTTCCCATGTACTCATTTTTTTTCTGTTGATAACCCTTCGTGATGAAATTCTTCAATATGATTTGCACATAATACGTCCTCTTTAATTGGGAACTTAAAGTGAGGAAAACTTTTAAATTTATAAGAGCTGAGAGAGCAGAAACTATGTCTTTCAAAAGCATTCACATGAATGAGAGGTGAGATTACTGTGTGTGTGTTTGAAAATATTTGAGAGGAGGGTGTGACTTTAAAAAATCTCATGGCCAAAGTCTCATCTCACAGGACTTGAAAAAAATCTTCGAAAAAGTCTTGTTGCGTTGCAGGATTTTTTTATGTATAATGGAGAGACATAATCAAATCAAAAATATCATCAATAAATTTTATAAAGCGACTTATTATACAGCAGATCATAATCAATGCTCCATTCACTGTAACAATTACCTTGTTTTTACATGTATTTTGGGTTTTTAATGTTTTTTTTTGTACTTCATAGAATCTTTTTGTGAGTTCATTTGATTATTTTATAGGAAATTAAAAATAAAGTTTTATTTTATTCCCATTTTCTGTCCTTGTTTAAGTGTTGTGGCTAAATGTGTCATGTGACTCCCCAGTCATTGCATCAATGAATGAGACACTGTAAATATGGTGGCCATAATTTTACATTTTATCCCACGGTGGATAACGCTCCTTGAACTTTAATTCAGGCATAGATAGTTTTATTTCCAATTAGGCCTTTGCATTGGGTGTCATTTCTTGGTTTTTGATAACCTTTTTGACTTCTGATTCTCATTTTGGTTACTTTCTTATTTGTCATATTTTGGCTTTGATGTGGTTTTCCATTTGGCTATGATTTTTTGCTTTTTCACATAACCATCTCCTGATTATATTTTTCATCACAGTAATTCTTCAATACCAGCATGTCATTATACCCGTACAGTGCATGTTTTTATAGGACCAATGCCAAAATAGCCCAGTGTCTCTGCTTAATGGCTTCTTGGGCTCTACTTCTGTATAACTATTGTATGAAAGTAATACTGCATTACTGATCAGCTTTCTGTATCATCAGTGAACATCTTTGTTAATTAGAAGGCCATCACCCATTTTTGTTTACATGAAGCATGAGATCTGGAGAAAAAAAATTGGTGTGCTTATTTGAACATCACTCTTGGTTTCAAATGCAGCAGTATCCAATAAAGCAGAGGTGATGTCCTTTGTCTGTTTTTATATTAGATATTGGATTAGATATATTCTTGATCTATTTGGTAAAGCACTACATCTGTGTGTCATCAGCTGAACTAAAAGATATGACTTACAGGCCACTAGCTGATTGATACAGAGTTCACATAATACATATTTCTTCATGAATACACAAACATTAAGATGCTCTTGTAGAAACTACGTGTCAAGTGTACACCACACATTCAATTCGTTTTTTAAAGTGCGCTTCAAATTTAGAGTTTAGATGATCTTCAGAGAGATATATAATAATTAGAACCATATTATGACTAAAATTTATGTGGCACAAACACAAAGCACAATGCATGCAAAGACATATACATATACAAAGGGAAGTTTAAAGTCCAGATTCTAATGGACTTAAATCAGCCATATTCTGAAATGGATTATACATTAGGCAAACAATTATAATTTACATTTCAACAGAAGATATTTGAAAATAGGTAAATCATTTGTGATGATACATCTACTCCAAGGCATACAGAGTGAAAGTGCACTGAAAAAGCATGCAAGGACAAAGTCATACAGACAAATGAGTGCCAACAAAATTGCACAGTGACAAACATTTTATCCAAGTATAGATCTGTCCAGCTTATGCCTGCAACATTGAATACCGACATATGGACGGGTGGCTCTGGTAGACTTGTTGCGAAAGATTGGAAATGCTTGTGGGGAAAGAGTGGGAAAAGTACTGTTGGTGGACCAGTTGTCTTCCTCTGGGGTGTCCAGCATGGGGTTGTTTCTGTGCTGGCTGTGGATAACCCTGACACAGTAAATGATCTTCATCCTTTTCATCCTTAGCGCAAGAAAAATCCAGGCAAACCATAAACAATCATTCATGTAGCACAAGGCTCTATGTCTCTGCCCTGTATATATGAATGCCAGAAAATAATATTTAAAGTTTTAGCCAACACAGTAAGTGAAACCCTATTATAAAGACTATACACAATGGCATTCCTACAATATGTACAAAGATGTTTCTTCTTGTGTAAAGCACTATTGGCAAAACCTATATCTCCACTGTATCCTGCAGTGCATGAAGGTCCAGAGAGCTGGTCCCTCTTGGTGGCTACCCGTAGTTAGTCCTTATGTTTGATGGAGGCCTTTTTTTCCAAACCATTTCCATGGTGGTGGTGGTTGGTTTATTCACCAACAGGATTCATGGTTCTTTAGGCCTCGAAGAGCTTGTGAGTATTCTTCTATCTCTACAAGTATGGTCTAATTCCTGCCATCTGACTCTTCTTACTGTATTTTATATTGTTACTTGCTCAGTCATTTAATGACTAAATGTGCATTGTTCTCCTTTTCTTGGCTTCTCAGTGTGACCCTGTTTTGCCCATTGGCCTCGCTTGTATCTTCTGTAGCAACCAGCCCTTGTAGCCAGTAGACCTGCAAAGCCTGTTAGCAAAGTGAGTGACACACAGTATAAATCTGTGCTGATTTTTTTTCTGAAAATTAAAAATTTCTGAAGTTTGTTATAGCTCAGGAAAAGAAGCATTTTATAAAATATTCCCTGATTTACATATGATATGTAAATGATCCATGTAAAAAGAGCTTTGTTGCATTTTTAAAGTAGAGATAAGGAACCTGGGTCTTGAATGGTCATAGTATCATTAGGCTTTTGTGCAATCTTAGTTTCCTACCACTGAATAAATTCTTTTATTTAAATTCACAAAAATACTTTATTGATGCTGTCAATCTTGGCCAAACCAAGACGGCATCTGTGTAGCTTCATTTATCTTACAGACTCATTGAGCAGGAAATATTATAGCAGAAGGAACTTTATGCAGAATTTCTACAAACGTTCCGCAGGGAAAGATTAAAATTTGCATGTTTACATAAAAATTTGATTTGTGTATTTGTTAATATTTTAAACTTTCAAATGCAACATTATTTACTGCCTTCCTTTGCTTTAGTTGTTAAAAAATTCATTTTGATATATTCTGGTCTTGGAGGTGGCCTTGGATAAAGAAATTTAGTAAACTATGAACTAGTAAAGACAATAAAAGGGAGTCAGAATGTCATCACAGCATTAAGTAGTAGGCTCTGATTTTTTGACTTAACTTTTGTTTTCTGGGTTGACTTTGATGCAAGATACTTTTATTTTTTTAATACTGCTTTGTTTCTGACTTTGGTCTTTTAACTTCTGGTCCTTTGTAGTCTATTATTATTTGTCAATGCAATGCAAGGATGCCCTGTGAATGTGAAACTCACTGGCTGGGTAGAGCATTGGCCCATTGTCTTCACGTTTGCTGCCTAGAAAGTTTGCTTTAGCCAAGAATGTTTTATGCAAAAAAGAAAAATCACCTCATGTGATCAATACTGCCCTTAGACAGAGAAACACCAGCCCAACACCTTTAACTAAGAAAAAACATTTTTAAAGTTAGTTTGGGGATTTCGTGTGCAGCTACCAAAGGTGATGTCAGTTGTATTGGTAAGAGTACTATGTTTTTCATTCATGGTGTATCACATTTGGTAGTGTCTGGGCAGAGAGCTTGAGTTTTTAGTAAGCAGAGGTCGGGACCTTGATTTTTGTTATTTAACTGGTAGAGGTGCTTTCTGTGAGGGTATTCTTTTGAAATTCACACAACACCTTGTAGAGAAGTTCTCTTGCCAAATACTATGCAGTCACAACCACTGTAAGAGATCTTCGGGAACATGCAAGTTAAGAGGACCATCCCACAAGTTGAGGAAAGACAGGGTTTTTATATTTTATCCATAAATGTAGTAGGACTGTACTTTTTTTAGCTGTTTATTTACTTAATCCCATTGAATTTAAATCAAATATATGAAAAGGGTTATCTTCATGGGCGTTCATGTATTATCATAAGTTACTAGGCTATAATCAGTACTGTACACATATTGGTGTGTCATTTTATTATTGATTATATCATTGGGAGGTGTCCATATTTTGTTATTGCTTTGTTTTAATTTTTATTATTAATATATCTTAATTAATTTCAAGCTGTGGCTCCTGTGGGCTAATCGTGTGTGGATCAGGGAATCTCATAGTAGGTTTGATACTGACCTTCAGATCCCATAACGCTCAATTTTTGTACATTTAGTTGTTTATTAGGATGAATAAGTCTAGTACCAAATTCTTAGATATTGCAGTTGTGGGTTTTGCTGCATATTGCTTACTGCTTTCTATTTAATATGTAAAAATTTGCAGGTATTGGTTTATGTCCTCTAAACTTGTCTGGTTCCATTCTTTTTGTCATTGATGTTTTGTATGAGTAATATGTTATGTACAGTGAATAATACATAATGATTTTCCCGAAAATAAGACCTACTCCAAAAATAAGCCCTAACATGATCTTCAGTCTGCTCTGTAATGTAAGCCCTACCCCAAAAATAAGCCCTAGTCAAGATCATCAGGTGAAAAGTAAGGTGGCAAAGTGAGATATCATTTGACAAGAAAATGTTCGGCTTTGCTGTGTTGTATATTGCCTGAAACATCGATTAAATTCCGAGGACACCTTGCCACAATATCTCTGAAAAGGATGTTTAATTATTAAATCCATCAATCCGGGGATATATGCCCATTCCAGCAAGCATCGGGCACGAGACAGAAACAAAATCCCTGGACAGGGCATCAGCTCATCCCAACCTCAACACAAGCACACACACACTAGCATCATTTTAGCGTCACCAAATCCACAAACCTTCATGTCTTTGGAAGGAAAATGGAGCACACTGTGGAAACCTATCAGGAAAACATGCAAACTCCAGGCAGGAAACACCAGGGACGTGACTCCCTGTGAGGCAGCAGTGCTGCTGCTCCACCACCGTGCCGCCCCCATATGTGTAATTATTAACAGTATTCATTATTTAAAGTAAGTTAATGATTTATCTGTAAAATGTAACATACATACTTTAATGCATTTCATCATGAAAGTGATATCAAGTATAAATCTAAGGATTCTAAATGTGCAGAGAGTTGGAATATCATAAAATGAATGTGTTCTGTGTGGTGATCTATTGCTGCTTGCCACTGCTGTCAGGTTAGGAGGAAGCCCCAAAAGCAGGTAGTGATTAACAACTGGGTCAGTTTTAATATTTTCAATGGTCTACTTTAATGATAAAGTACACTACGAGGTTAAAGTGGACATTTCGAGATTAAAACCGAAATTTCCACTTTAATCACAAAATAGAACTTTTCACCATGTCCTTGATTTTTTTTCTCTGTGGCTCAAATACACTGCCATATATTCTGATGGTATTGTGAAGGTGCAAAAAAAAAAAAGACGTCACAGAAGATGGTATATGACACTTTTAAAATGTATCATGTCATCACGTTGGGGAATATGCAACACTTGAATATAAAAGCACCACAAATGCATTTGTATGTCGACATTTTGCTTCATCACATCGAACCATTCATCAAGCTTCAAAGAAGGCACATTGATCCCGGAGGATCTTAAAAGCGACTGGAGTAGCAGGAAATTCAGGCTGGAATTCAAGATTTGAATCTGGAGAGTTATGAAGATATTCCAGAAGAAGGTGACATGACAGTATTTGAATAAATGTAGATTGTTGTACATGAATAAATAAAAGACATCCCTTGAAAATAAGCCCTAGTGCATCTTTTGGAGTAAAAATTAATATAAGACCCAGTCTCATTTTCGAGAAAATATGGTAATTTAAGAGATGTAATGACGTTTCTGCCTCCTCACCAAACTCAAAAAAGTTACAAGCTGTAAAACTTTCTTAAGAAAATTGTATGTGTCACTTATTCTAACTATCGTAGTCCCAAACTCAAGATGCAGGGTGATGGCCTGCACAGGCTCCAAAGTAGGCAAAGGCTTTTATTGTCAAAATAGTACAAAGGGAGAGAGGAATAATATAAAATCCTCTGACCTAAAGACAAGAATAATAATCTAGTTAAATAAGTAATGAGAAACTTTCAAAAACAAAACTAAAGTAAAAGATATTGAAAAAGGTTACGTTTACAAGAGGCAAACCAAGGGTTAACAAAACAAACCCAGAAACATAAATTCAGTATCTTAAAATGAAGAAATCTTGAGCAGAAAAAGCGAGCAAAAACAAACAAAAAAAACCCATGAACAATAATAATACTGAAGTCCCCGTTTGCGGGGGCAGATGGCTCTTAAATACTGCTGGAGGTGATTTCCCAACTGCAGTATCAGGTGGTCCTAATCCCCTAGCTTCAAAATAGCAGAGACAAGATATATAAGAACAGAAACATATAAAAACATAGAACAATTACTTAAACAAAAATATTCATTAAGAAAACACATGTAGACAAGAAAACAAAGCTATAATTAAAAGCAATGTTTACAAAACGTTTGAAAAAAACAACAAAAAGGATAACTTACATGAAAACACTTTTATGAGTCAGGGCTTCCTTCTAGTTCTTTGGGGGCAATGTTGATGTTGGTGTAAGATGTGGGTGTATGTTCAGACACCGGCATTGCAGCAGAGAACCTGAAAAGATTACATTTTATCATAAGACACTCTCCACCAAGAACCGGACCCCTTATCATCCTGTACTGGTTTGGCTTGAATTGGATTACCTAAAGAATGCTTCATTGTGATTAAGAGTAAAGGCCCATTCCCAAATGAGTGTTTTGTTTGCCATTTTTCAAACATTTTAGTGGCATTTTTCAGCAGTTTGTATGAGGTTTTCAGGCATTTTCCACATGATTTTCAGGCATTTTCATCGTTTTCAAAAAAGCGTTTTTCAGGGAAAATATGTTTGACATTTCCTTTCTTAATTTTGTGGGTTGTGAGGAGTTCTAGTGTTATAAGATTCTTGTGTCTCCAGAATGTCTTCTAGGACTTTAGTGCTTTTAATCCTTGTATTCACAAACATTGTTAGCCATACTCACACTGAGTCAGGTAGAAGCTTTAACTAGGAGCTTGCATCCATTGTTGTGCAAAAATCAGAGCACATGGATATGCAGGGAAGGGGAAAAACTCACACAAACACTAACCAGGGGTCAGATTTGTATAAATGGTATGCACTAAAACATGCATATGCGTTGTGACAAACTCCACAATGAGCCATAGCAAGGTTTGGGGCAGCCACCCATATATTTGGTTTCCTGGCTGCAAATTGCAAATAAATGATAGCACTGATGTGCACAAAACCGAGTCCAAAACAGAACTGAGGGAATAGGGAAAAGGTGGAGGCTTTTAAGGGGGAAGACAGGAAGTGAGGTCAAAGGGGTCGGGCTCATAAGGGTCTTCAGCCATAGGCTTGAGCCCGGAAGTGACGTCAAGAGGACCAGGTGGAATCTCCCATGAATGGTCTGCAGGAAAGGGAGAAAAAGAGTCAATGCACTCTTCCACATCCCGGTCTGATTTGGAATTGCCCTTACACAAGCCCTTTAGCTGCCTCCCATGTGCATGTGTGTGACAGCATATGCAGCTTTCCATGAACAAACTGGGATTTATAAAGGAAAACTTCACCAGAGAACCTGCGTATATCTACAGCAACTCTGACCCACCTGTACACAACATTTTTGGAGAAACTGGAAAATGATGATACCGTTGATCGAGTATGGAAATACAATCAAACTAGCTAAATGATGACTTCCACGCACAATAATTCATATCACTGAGCTGTTATTATAATACATGTTGATGTAACAAACATATTAAAGCTAAAAGTGATGAATATGATATACAGACTCTGTTTTAGCTACCTTTTAAGTGGTCCAATGCTGAATATTTGCACTGAAGAACTTTTTTATTTTTTCATTAATCTATGAGCTATCGGTTTTCAGTTCTCAGGATTAGAAACCAAAGCACATTTAAAAACAGACATATTTTGCTCCCTGCATACAGAAAGTTCTAAAAATGTTTCTCTATAGCATATTCATAGCATAATGGTTTGACACAACAGTGCTTGTTTGGTGCTGTTGGAAAACTATGCAAATGGCCATATACAGTTAGGTCCATAAATATTTGGACAGAGACAACTTTTTTATAATTTTGGTTTTGTACATTACCACACTGAACTTTAAACGAAACAACTCAGATGCAGTTGAAGTGCAGACTTTCAGCTTTAATTCAGTGGGGTGAACAAAACGATTGCATAAAAATGTGAGGCAACTAAAGCATTTTTTGAACACAATCCCTTCATTTCAGGGGCTCAAAAGTAATTGGACAATTGACTCAAAGGCTATTTTTTGGGCAAGTCCGTCGTTATGTCATTATCAATTAAGCAGATAAAAGGCCTGGAGTTGATTTGAGGTGTGGTGCTTGCATGTGGAAGATTTTGCTGTGAACAGACAACATGCAGTCAAAGGAGCTCTCCATGCAGGTGAAAGAAGCCATCCTTAAGCTGCAAAAACAGAAAAAACCCATTTGAGAAATTGTTAAAATATTACGAGTGGCAACATCTACAGTTTGGTACGTCCTGAGAAAGAAAGCAAGCACTGGTGAACTGTACAACGCAAAAAGACCTGGATGTCTATGGAAGACAACAGTGGTGGATGATCACAGAATCATTTCCATGGTGAAGAGAAACCCCTTCACAATAGCCAACCAAGTGAACAACACTCTCCAGGGGGAAGGCGTATCGATATCCAAGTCTACCATAAAGAGAAGACTGCATGAATGTAAATACAGAGGGTGCACTGCAAGGTGCAAGCCACTCATAAGCCTCAAGAATCGAAAGGCTAGATTGGACTTTGCTAAAGAACATCTAAAAAAGCCAACACAGTTCTGGAAAAACATTCTTTGGACAGATGAAACCAAGATCAACCTCTACCAGAATGATGGCAAGAAAAAAGTATGGAGAAGGCGTGGAACAGCTCATTATCCAAAGCATACCACATCATCTGTAAAACACGGTGGAGGCAGTGTGATGGCTTGGGCGTGCATGGCTGCCAGTGGCACTGGGACACTAGTGTTTATTGATGATGTGACACAGGACAGAAGCAGCCGAATGAATTCTGAGGTGTTCAGAGACATACTGTCTGCTCAAATCCAGCTAAATGCAGCCAAATTGATTGGGTGGTGTTTCATGATACAGATGGACAATGACCCAAAACATACAGCCAAAGCAACCCAGGAGTTTATTAAAGCAAAGAAGTGGAAAATTCTTGAATGGCCAAGTCAGTCACCTGATCTTAACCCAATTGAGCAGGCATTTCACTTGTTGAAGACTAAACTTCAGACAGAAAGGCCCACAAACAAACAGCAACTGAAAGCCGCTGCAGTAAAGGCCTGGCAGAGCATTAAAAAGGAGGAAACCCAGCATCTGGTGATGTCCATGAGTTCAAGACTTCAGGCTGTCATTGCCAGCAAAGGGTTTTCAACCAAGTATTAGAAATGAACATTTTATTTCTAGTTATTTAATTAGTCCAATTACTTTTGAGCCCCTGAAATGAAGGGATTGTGTTAAAAAAAATGCTTTAGTTGCCTCACATTTTTATGCAATCGTTTTGTTCACCCCACTGAATTAAAGCTGAAAGTCTGCACTTCAACTGCATCTGAGTTGTTTCATTTAAAATTCATTGTGGTAATGTACAGAACCAAAATTAGAAAAAAGTTGTCTCTGTCCAATTATTTATGCACCTAACTGTATGAAAGGAATAAGCTTTTAGGGATCTTTGCCAATGATCATGATTGGCTTATGAGCAGATTTAGGTTCCCAAAAACCATTCAGTTTTCGTAATATAATTTAGGTAATTAACACCACTTATAGTAATAAGGGTACCTAGCAAGAATGACACTGCTTGTTTTAACCAGTCACCAGTGACATTCCATTAATGCACAAGCCATCTTTGATGCCATGAGACTCTGTCAACCCAAGATTAATTTAATTCCGTGGCAAAGCAGTGTTGGTCAGATGGCTTGTTCATGGTACTAAATGTGATGGCTGGATGGTTAGTAAGGTAACTGGCTGAACCCTGAGTTTATCATATGGCTTACACCAGGGCTATTCAATTACAATTGAGTCAGATTTTCCAACCAAGAAATTTTGGCCAGACATTGTGAGCAGCAGGTAATGACAAATTTTAAATCAACACAAATGGATGTATTTAAAAACAAGTAATGTTTATTCATGGCTTCCCTTTTAAATTTGATCACATCTGACACAGGGACATCAAAAAATATATAAGAAAAACAACAAAAAAGCTATAATTGAATAGAATCTGAGGTAATAGCAATCATTTTTTTTTCCACTTTTTAAATAAAAAAATAAACATTTAGGTCATATCACCCGGACACATCTCGGTACATAAAATCAAAAAAATTGCACAGTATTATCAATAACCTTTGTTTCCCTTTTGAAACATGAGATCCTCTCCCAATTTAAAAGGGTGGTCTTGACAGGCGAGGGATTTTTTTTTTTAATAGAACTTTCACTCAGGAGGTTTTAAACACTCATATGACAGAGGTTACATTTGAGTTTCACAACAACGCCTTTCCCATGGAATTTTTTTCTCCCAGAAAAAAAATACCGGAGTAAATGTTTAGGAGTAAGGCTGCACGTACGGTGTGAAAGTGGATTAGTACATTTAGTTTTAAAGGACTTTGTACAGAGTTCTTGGGTGTCAAGTAATGAATCATTAATTATAATTATTTCTAATATTCTATTTTTACTTAACCATTTTCCATGTATCTTTGTTGACAAGATCACGTTGAAGAATTTATTGGTAACAGAACATATAGCGTGGGCACCAAAACGACTGAAGTAACAACTAGCGAAGTGGCATTTTTTGATACCATTTTAACAAAGTTTTCTGTCCGCCGTCAAATACAGAGAAGCCCAGTAAAGTGACAGTAATACACCTGGAACCTTAAAACACAACTTCATCACATCGCTGTGCATGACAAAACAGCGGGAGGGCGCCTGCTCTTACTTTGTTTACTGATGGACAGGCTGGCATTTTGCAAGGAGTATGCATTAAATCAAAAGAGAAATGGCATGTAAAGATGTGCGAACACAAGGAGATCGGTGACAATCACACCTTAAGTGTGCCACGCCAAATCAGAAGGGACAACTGAATTCCAAGGGGCACAGTTATCTTCATATCATGGGACTTATATGATGGGCAGATGAATTTCAAATGTTTTACATGCCTGCCTTTTGGTTTGATGACCGGCTGCATCATTTTCAGACCTTGTTCATTATTCTACCACAAGGGTGTCCAACTCCGGTCCTGGTGGGCCACGGTGGCTGCAGGTTTTCATTTTAACCATCTTCTTAATTAGTGAGCTGCTTTTGCTGTTGATTAACTTGTTTTGCCTTAGTTTTAATTGGCATGACTCAGACCCCTTGACAGCCAAACAATAATGAGACACAAAACAAGCCACCACATAACCAGCTGACCTGAAAATAAAAAAAGGTGACGGTCTTTGTCATGTTGGTCTGCTCAGGTCACCAAAACATCTTGACGGTGGTCTTAGAAAAAAATAGAAAATCAACAGTCTGCTGTGGTAGAATGAGAACAGCAACAAATCATGATATTCAGTAATGGCCTTAATTAACAGCAAGAATTGGCTTCTCATTAAGAAACTGGTTGGAGTGAAATTGGCTGGGGTCTGACGTTCCAATTTAGCTGGTCATCTGTTGACTCATTTCTCATCTCATTTCTATTTGGCAGCCATTTAATGAAGAAACGAATCAATTCAGAGGACTGAATCCTTCAACACAGGGCTATTAAAATGAACGGAAAAGGAGTTAATTAGCAGTGAAAACTGGTCACTGATTAGGAAAAGAGGTAGAAGGAAAACCTGCAGCCACTGCGGCCCACCAGGACTGGAGTTGGGCAGCCCTGTTCTATCACAAGCCTAACCGGCCTCTCCTTGAAATTCATGGCTGTCCCGTTCTGTGTGCATTTCCAAATTTGATATTTTTTTTTCTGCGACTCTGTCGCACCCAGCACAGGGTATAAGCCAGCCTTTATGCAGCTCAGTGATATTAAAAGGGCAGCCCGTACTGACACATACCTGTATATTAACGGCACATATGCTCAACAATAAAAACATGTCAATTTGCATCTCTTACAATATAATTAGTTTAAGGTTTTAATGATTTAATTTGCAACTGGCAAACTAAGTAGAAATGATAATCGCCAAAGCCTATTTTTGGTCACATTTGCAATCATTTTAGCTGCAGTCTGGAGCCCTAGCAGGACCGCAGGCTGAGCCACTCGGAGGTTGCTTCTGGTCCTGGTCTACACTATTCATTCTAACAGCAATCATGTCATTATACTGTATGTGCTAAGTGATGGTGGGTACCCACTCAGATGCTGGTGCCTTGCACCTTTCTCCAACCCTGCACTTCAATGCCATACACCATAGGACTTAAACGCAGGTGCCATCAGGTGGGAGGCTGATCCACCAGCCAATGAAAGTCTGCAGCATCGAGATTGCATTTGCATGAGGCTGATTAGCATGCTCAATTTATGGTTGTTTCAAAATGGCAATCAGGCAGAGTTTGTGCACATTCATGTACTCATGTACTTTACAAAATGACTGTGATTTATAAAGGTAAATTGTGTTAGGGCAGCTTTTAGAAGTCTGATTTTTTTTTGCTTGGTGTATACATTTTCATGTTTTTTGGCATACATATATTTTCATGATTGAATCCACACATTTTACAAATGAGACCCCAGGTTCCTAGTGTTATGAGACTGTACCATAACCATTGTGGCATCATGCTGCATCTCAGACAACAGATTGATTTGTGAAGTCAAGACATTGCTTGTGGAGTTTGCTGTGAAAAATGTGATAAGAGTTTTGTATAAGGTGAAGTTATATTTTATTATTTTTCTTTTGTAACATTCTCTAGCAAGCTTGTTCTAACTCTTTACATTTCCTTGCTGCAGGGCAATAAGTCATTTTAATTTAGTGAGGTCGTAATATACAAGGACTCAAACCTGCTGTCATTAAATCGGGGAGTTAAAAAAAGACCTTTTCATTGAGAAAGATGGTTCAACACAGGTGTTTGCCACAGAAAGCCTGTGGTGACATGTAGAGGTTTTAATTTGCGGAATGGCTTTTGAGTTCATTGTCATGCTTCATGCTAAAAACTGAATGCCATCCATAAAAAAAAAACACATTGAAAATTCGACACTCTACTGCAGCATTGTATTGTTCATTAAATGAGATGAATTCCATCTCTTTCCAGCAATCAGTAAGAAAAAGTGTGCAATGTACCGTCATCTGATTTACACCCTGTCAATGTTAACTGATTGCATTACGATGTTCACTAAAACACCAATTCAATCTAGAAATTACAACAAAGAATATTATTTTGGAGGGCATTATAATGGAGCAGTAGATCCAGCATCCTACCCTCAAATCCTGTGTCTTTATCCTGTGTCTCTATGGAGTTTGCATGTTCTCCTTGTCTGAATTTCCTACACATATATTAAATATTAAAATTTTAGTCCATCCATCCATCCATCCTCTTCCGCTTATCAGAGGTCGGGTCGCGGGGGCAGCAGCTTGAGCAGAGATGCCCAGACTTCCCTCTCCCCGGCCATTTCTTCTAGCTCTTCCGGGGCAATCCCAAGGCATTCCCAGGCCAGCCAGGAGACATAGTCCCTCCAGCGTGTCCTGGGTCTTCCCCTGGGCCTCCTCACAGTTAGACGTGCCTGGAACACCTCACCAGGGAGACGTCCAGGAGGCATCCTGATCAGATGCCTGAGCCACCTCATCTGACTCCTCTCGATGCAGAGGAGCAGCGGCTCTACTCTGAGCCCCTCCCGGATGACTGAGCTTCTCACCCTATCTTTAAGGGAAAGCCCAGACACCCTATGGAGGAAACTCATTTCAGCCGCTTGAATTCGCGATCTCGTTCTTTCGGTCACTACCCATAGCTCATGACCATAGGTGAGGGTAGGAACATAGATCGACTGGTAAATTGAGAGCTTTGCCTTATGGCTCAGTTCCTTTTTCACCACGACAGACCGATGCAGAGCCTGCATTACTGCGGATGCCGCACCGATCCGCCTGTCGATCTCACGCTCCATTCTTCCCTCACTTGTGAACAAGGTCCCGAGATACTTGAACTCCTCCACTTGGGGCAGGATCTTGCTACCAACCCTAAGAGGGCACTCCACCCTTTTCCGGCTGAGGACCATGGTCTTGGATTTGGAGGTGCTGATTCCCATCCCAGCTGCTTCACACTCAGCTGCGAACCGATCCAGAGAGAGCAGAAGATGACGGCCTGATGAAGCAAACAGGACAACATCATCTGCAAAAAGCAGTTACCCAATCCTGAGTCCACCAAACCGGACCCCCTCAACACCCTGGCTGCACCTAGAAATTCTGTCCATAAAAGTTATGAACAGAATTGGTGACAAAGGGAAGCCCTTCGTACCGATCATACAGGGACCGAACAGCCCTTATCAGGGGGTCCGGTACCCCATACTCTCGGAGTACCCCCCACAGGATTCCCCGAGGGACACGGTCGAATGCCTTTTCCAAGTCCACAAAACACATGTAGACTGGTTGGGCGAACTCCCATGCACCCTCCAGGACTCTGCTGCGGGTGTAGAGCTGGTCCACTGTTCCGCGACCAGGACGAAAACCACACTGTTCCTCCTGAATCCGAGGCTCGACTATTTGACAGACCCTCCTCTCCAGAACCCCCGAATAGACTTTTCCAGGGAGGCTGAGGAGTGTGATCCCTCTGTAGTTGGAACACACCCTCCGGTCCCTTTTCTTAACGAGGGGGACCACCACCCCAGTCTGCCAATCCAGAGGCACTGTCCCTGATGTCCATGCGATGTTGCAGAGACGTGTCAACCAAGACAGTTCTACAACATCCAGAGCCTTGAGGAACTCTGGGCGTATCCCATCCACCCCCGGGGCCCTGCCACCAAGGAGTTTTTTGACCACCTCGGTGACCTCAGTCCCAGAGATGGGGGAGCCCACCTCCAAGTCCCCAGGCTCTGCTTCTTCATTGGAAGGCATGTTAGTGGGATTGAGGAGGTCTTTGAAGTACTCCCCCCACCGACCCACAACGTCCCGAGTCGAGGTCAGCAGTGCACCATCCCCACCATATACAGTGTTGACACTGCACTGCTTCCCCCTCCTGAGATGCTGGACGGTGGACCAGAATCTCCTCGAAGCCGTCCGAAAGTTGTTCTCCATGGCCTCCCCAAACTCCTCCCACACCCGAGTTTTTGCCTCAGCAACCACCAAAGCCGCATTCCGCTTGGCCTGCCGGTACCTATCAGCTGCCTCCAGAGTCCCACAGGACAAAAAGGTCCTGTAGGACTCCTTCTTCAGCTTGACAGCATCCCTCAACGCCGGTGTCCACCAACGGGTTCGGGGATTGCCGCCACGACAGGCACCGACCACCTTACGGCCACAGCTCCGGTCAGCCGCCTCAACAATAGAGGCACGGAACATGGCCCATTCGGACTCAATGTCCCCCACATCCCTCGGGATGTGGTCGAAGTTCTGCCGGAGGTGGTAGTTGAAGCTACTTCTGACAGGGGGCTCTGCCAGACGTTCCCAGCAGACCCTCACAACACGTTTGGGCCTACCAGGCCTGACCGGCATCCTCCCCCACCATCGAAACCAACTCACCACCAGGTGGTGATCAGTTGACAGCTCCGCACCTCTCTTCACATGTGGCCGCAAGTCCAACGACATGACCACAAAGTCGATCATCGAACTGAGGCCTAGGGTGTCCTGGTGCCAAGTGCACATATGAACACCCCTATGCTTGAACATAGTGTTCATTATGGACAATCCGTGACGAGCACAGAAGTCCAATAATAAAACACCACTCGGGTTCAGATCGGGGGGGCCATTCCTCCCAATCACGCCCTTCCAGGTCTCACTGTCATTGCCCACGTGAGCATTGAAGTCTCCCAGCAGTACGAGGGAGTCCCCAGAAGGTATGCCCTCCAGCACCCCCTCCAGGGACTCCAAAAAGGGTGGGTACTCTGAACAGCTGTTCGGTACATATGCACAAACAACAGTTAGGACCCATCCCCCCACCCGAAGGCGGAGGGAGGCAACCCTCTCGTCCACCGGGGTAAACCCCAATGAACAGGCTCCAAGTCGGGGGCAATAAGTATACCCACACCCACTCGGCGCCTCTCACTGGGGGCAACTCCAGAGTGGTAGAGAGTCCAGCCCCTCTCAAGGAGATTGGTTCCAGAGTCCAAGCTGTGCGTCGAGGTGAGTCCGACTATATCTAGCTGGAACCTCTCGACCTCGCGCACTAGCTCAGGCTCCTTCCCCTTAAGAGAGGTGACATTCCACATCCCAAGAGCCAGCTTCTGTAGCCGAGGATCGGACCGCCAAGGTCCCCGCCTTCGGCCACCACCCAACTCACACTGCACCCAACCTCCTTGGCCCCTCCCATAGGTGGTGAGCCCATGGGAAGGGGGACCCACTTTGCCTCTTCGGGCTGTGCCCGGCTGAGCCCCATGGGTGCAGGCCCGGCCACCAGGCACTCGCCATCGAGCCCCACCTCCAGGCCTGGCTCTAGAGGGGGGCCCCGGTGACCCGCGTCCGGGCGAGGGAAAACGCCGTCCAAAGTTTTCATTCATCATAGAAGGTTTGTTTAACCGCTCTTTCTCTCATCCCTCACCTAGGACCAGTTTGCCTTGGGTGGCCCTACCAGAGGCATAAAGCCCCGGAAAACAGAGCTCCTATGATCATTGGGACACGCAAACCCCTCCACCACGATAAGGTGGCTGTTAAAGGAGGGGTCAAATTTTAGTTTAATTGGTAATTGTAAATTGGGCTTTTTGTGTTTGTGTGACGGTGGACTCTTTAATAAGCTGAAGCTCTGCCCCGGGTTTGTTTCTGTGTTGTGCCCATAGTTACCTGAATAAGACAAAGTGGGTTTGAGATTGTTCTGTTATATTATTGGTAGCTGCTTTTCACATATTAGTTTTCAATTGCTGTACCATGCTATGAAACTACAAAGGAAAGAAAATGGCGTAACTTGACAAGTGGATGGTTGATAAAGTGCGGACAATACAGTCTGCCTATTTTACAGACAGACTTAGAGGTTAGTAATAATTATGTTTTTTGCTGTTTATGTTTATTTTGGGTTCTTCTAATAAAGTTTTTCTAAGATATTTTTGTCTTTGGCCATTTAGTCAAATATGTGTTACTTACTATATGATAGTTAGTTTTTTGAAATCAAAAAGATGAAAATGAACAGGACAACAGTAATACATAATGTACAATGAATATCACTGTACATTGAAAGCCGGAAAAATTTATGGCAACATCAGAAAATCAGCTCATAAGTCTGCTCACTCTACAAGATAGCTGACTGAAATATCTGACATAACCGAAATTCTCCTGATTGCGTGACAGCCCAGTCATAAGATGCAATCGGGTATTGCAACCCCTTGGCTGATAAGCTGAAATTTGGGCCAACACAGAAAATGAGTTGACGACTACAAATCAGGCATAAAATTATGCTAAAATTACACAGTGTATGTGCGGCATTAGTGTGACCTCATTTGAAAATATGCAGCATGTTAAAAAAGGTACTGCACTTCTTTGTGGTGATGTGAATGAGAGCCATAAATAAAATTGATTTGATGGGCCTGGTACAGATTACATGCTTTACACAGCGGTAAAAATAGACCACAGGTAAACATGGAAGTGTCAGGACAGTATTAATTGATTTTCACTGAAAGAAAACTTTAATCCCCCCCCCCCCCCCCCCCAAAAAAAAAACTCTTCAGTTTTTAGTACCATTTTCACAAAACTATGCAAATCGAGACTTGCCTATTTCACTCATCATTAGTCAGAACCAACCCTAGAAAGGGTGCCAATCCATCACAAAGCACATTTACTCACACACACCCATATCATGTCATGTGAGAAACACCAATAAACCTGGCACGTTTTTGGAATGTGGGTGAAACCAAGAGTACCTGGAGAACAACCGAAATAGATGTGCAAAGTTCACAGTAACAGTACTGGGGCCTTTACAGTAGCCCAGGACATTTGAACTGGAAAGCAAAAGCACTAACCAATGTGCCACAGTGCCATCTTATATTCACTTCACAACATAGTCATTGAAATATTTTTAGTAATTCTTCAGAATAAAATTCAGATTCAGAACTTTGATTCCTTTTGCTTCATTTGGCTTTTTGAGTTATTTTTGACTGCTTTGTAAGGCACCTTGAGGCAATGCTGACTAATAAGTCGAAGCAATCCAATGTTGGATTTAAATATCAGAAATATAAAGGCTGGCATGGATGAACAGAAGTAAGCACACCTACTTAAACCTCAGTTCCTTCCTGTGATGCCAATTCATAGGGGTCTGCAGGTTCTCTCTCTTCACAGAAAATCAAAAGACATACAGACATTGTTCTGTAAATTCCTCAGAACCGAACAGCATGGTCACAACCATTGTGTTGCAGCTCTAATAGATGTGGCTGAAATCCCAGCCACTCACTCACTATGTGGAGTTGGTGTGTTGTATCTGTGTCTGAAAGGTTTTGCCACACATTCCAAAGACATGGAGGTTATGTTAATGACTCTCCAGTAGTCCTCTGTAAATTACCATTGGAGTGTGAGTATGTCAAAATGGCCTGTGAGGACTTAGTGCCTTCTTCACTACTGGTTCTTCCCATGCACTTGTTGCTGTTGCATATTTTCAGGCTGCTTTTTAGGTCAGAAAATGAAAGGACAAATTGAAGAACAACTACTGGTACTTGCTCTCACCAACAGAATCAGTTTGCACCTGTGGTTCAGTGGTTAGTTTCTACCATTGCTTCCACTTCATGGCATTTTTGATGACTGGTTTCTTTCATTTGTAAAGACTAAATGTTAATTCTGAACAAACACCAGAGTGACGAAAAGAAAGAAAACATAAAATGAAAGAACATTTCTGGAGCGGCACGGTGGCGCAGTGGGTAGCGCTGCTGCCTCGCAGTTAGGAGACCCGGATTCGCTTCCTGGGTCCTCCCTGCGTGGAGATTGCATGTTCTCTCCGTGTCTGTGTGGGTTTCCTCCCACAGTCCAAAGACATGCAGGTTAGGTGGATTGGCGATTATGAATTGTCCCTAGTGTGTGCTTGGTGTGTGGGTGTGTGTGTGTGTGCCCTGCGGTGGGCTGGCGCCCTGCCTGAGGTTTGTTTCCTGCCTTGCACCCTGTGTTGGCTGGGATTGGCTCCTGCAGACCCTCGTGACCCTGTAGTTGGGATATAGCGGGTTGGATAATGGATGGATGAAGAAAACTTCTGACTTGGCAGTCCCAGTCACAGTGAGGCGTTATGCAGGTATATTGCATACAGGTATAAAGGAGCCCACTTAGTGTTTCTTGACACACTTCTGCTGAATAATTCATTGGCTGAAAGTCCTAAGTGTTAGTGTGTCAGAGAGAGAGGATGTGCAGCATTGTTCAAAATGGCACTTATTTTTATTTTCATTCTCCTCTTGGTTTTTACCTCCAGGGGATCGAGAGTGTGTCTCATAACTTCATTTTATTTAGCTTACTGATTCAGTGGGCCTCTCTCAAAGTGATGTTGCTGGATTAGCACATCACAGTGTAGAAAACTGACTGGCCATCACAGAATTGTAGCAGATGTGAACGATGTCACTTCTCACATTAAAGGAAGACAGTCTCCTAAGGAAAAAGAGCCTGCTCTGTCCTTTCATATATTGTCCCTCTGTGTCCAGCCCGTCATTAATGTGGACCACAAGTACTTGTGGGAGTGGACCCCCCCTCTACATCCAGTCCTTGAATAGTGACCGGACATAGAGGCTCTTTGGTGTGGTGAAAGTCAGTAACCAGTTCCTTGATTTTGCTGATGTCAACATGCAGACAATTCTCTTTGAACTAAGAAACAAAGTTTTCCACCTGCGTCCTATACTCTGTGTCATCCCATTTGTGAATATGCCCCATAAGTGCAGAGTCATCAGAGAATTTCTGCAAGTGACATGACCTGGTGTTATATTTATCATTGGAGGTGTACAGAGTGAAGAGAAAAATGAGACAGGACTGTTCCTTGTGGTGCTCCAGTGTTGCACACATTTGTATCAGAAACACAGTTCTTGAGTCTCACAAACTGTGATCTGCTTGACAGATATAGTCCATTATCCAGGACACCATAGGCTCATCCAGCTGCATATCTCCGAGTTTATCCACAAACAAAATACAGTTCTCACAGTGCGTCCAACTTTGTATATGTATGTATTTGTATCAGTTTATATTTATAGATATAATGAGAAGTCAAGGAAAAATGGCACCTTTAATCGGCTAACTAAAAAGATTACAATATGCCAGCTTTTGAGGCAGCTCAGTCCCCTTCTTCACTATTAATAGATATGTAAATTAAAGGAGATACTTACTAAGTATGTTAATATTTTCATACATTTATAGACTATGGAAACAAAAAGAAATAAACTGAAACATGTTGTCAAAGGTCGCCCTATATTTCAGTATCTTGACAGACTCTCAGAAAGGGGTCGCTCCCACTTGGAGGCTGTGTTTCAGCAGGACGGATGCATTCCTGATTCAGTCATTAGTATAACACTTAGTGCTGATGCTATCTGAGCGAAGACAATAGTTCATTAGTGGATTAGATGTAATTGCCAGCAGCGGTCATTAGCGGGTTGGCTTATCTGGTCAATTGCCTGCTGTAACCTTAACCTGCCATTGTGTTGAGCAAATGCTTAAGATTTTTCCCAAATGCCCGAAGCACTGTCTCAATTCACATCTGCTCAAAATAATGTATTTTCTTTTTATCCAAGCTGAAGCCTGCAGAGGAGTGAAGTACTCCTGTCAGTAAACTAGCACTAAATCTATTAGGAAATGAGCAAGCCCTTAACTTAATACAGTTTAAAATGGGAGCAAATGAACAAGAAATGATGTAGACATCGTAGGTCGAATAGCATAATCCCATTTTTGGCAAATGGGTGCTCCTGAGAAAAATAACTCTTTAATTGAAAGACAGGAGTTATTTTTTTATACAAATCTGAAATTCATACTTTTGGTGCAAAAAAAGTGATAAAAAAGGGAATTGGACATTTTTAAGGAATTATAAAAGACTCCCTTAAAGGCACTGGAATAGAAAGTGCACAAGACTATCAAAACGTATTATCAAATCTAGCAGGCAGTTGGAAGCAGCAGCATTTCTACAAGACCAGAGTTATTTTCAGATGGAGCTGAAATATTTTATAGCCTACCTATTATTTTCATAACAAATGTACTGGACAAATTATCTTTAGCTGAATTGTAATGTGGGTCTTAAAATTATTAATCAAGTAAAATTGAATTCCAATTTTTTATTTCATTTGAATGCTTAGCCTCAGATGTCCAGTATCAAATCCTGCCCTGGTCATTGCGTGAGTGACTTTTGCATGTTCTTGCAAGTCTGTGTCAGTTATTCTCGAGGTGTCACGTTTTCCTTTTCCATGCCAAATGCATGCAGGTTAGGCTGATAGGGGACTCTGTATTGCCCCTCTATGACTGAGTGAGTGAGTGTGCCTGGTTATGGCTATCTAGTAACCCAACAACGGAAAGGAATGAATGGCATCAGAATATGAGCAAATTAACAGTCGGTGGAGTTTGCATGTTCTTTTTATATTGACATGGGATTTCTAAAGGTACTTCAATTTTATCCCGTATTCAAACATTGTGCAGTTTAGTTCAATTAAGTGTGCCCCATCTACAGAGTTTCCTATCTTGGTCTCAAATCTGCCTGTATAGACTTTGTGATTATCTACTCTCTATATATAAAATCCTAAGCCTAAAAGTGCAATGATTTTGTGCAACGATTTTATGTGACGTTTTTATGTCAAGTTTTTTTTATCACGCTTTAAATCAGGCTCATTTTAAAACCTACATATATATGTTTGGTATCATTCTTTTCAGAATTTATTGAACTTGAATGTGATGTTGTTAGATTTTCAGATTTTTATTACGTTTTTAAATTATAAACTAAAAAATATCAAGAACTCATGTCTCGCGAGACAGGACTTTGTGCCAAAAGATTTAACCACATCTGGGGCCGGAAATAAAAGACAAAGAGTAGATGACAAAGCTGCAGCTGCAGCAGTGGCAGCAGCAGCAGCAAGCCAGCAGCTGATCGAGCAAAGAGGAGGTAAAAAAAACCTGTATTTGTTTCCCATTATATCACCGTTTAAGAGGGGGTTTCTGAGGAGCCACTGCGTCTCCTTGGAGTGCGTTCAGAACCCCTCTTCACAACACAAGCGGCAGAGTCACAAAGTGGCTGGCGTGTAGCGCAGGCAAGGGGGTTTGGCAAGCAAAGCGAGCAGGGGGTAAGCCCCCTAGTATACCATAAAATGTTATTTATTACAATTTAAAACATGGTTTGCTAACTCAGAAACTCTGAGGTAATGTACTTCAACAGCAAATCAATGACATTTCTGAAAGACTTGCAAATGATATGGCTATTAAAAAATGAACTAATTGCAAATCAAAATGCGATTGGCTAATTCACTTGAAAAGCATGACTTGATACATCTTGTAATAGCTGTCCTTAATCCAGTCAGTAAATGCCCAGGCACAAGATGACACGTCAGAGTTAGTTAGATTGTTCTACCAATAAATGAAAATATGGCTGAACATTTTCCCATACTCATTTAAAAAGATCTCAGAAAGTAAACTTAGATGTCAGAGTTGTCAGTTAAAAAACAGAAAAATCGAATCTCTTCTGTGATCTTGCTGATTTTGTAAAATTCAATCAAGATTTCTTTCTAATGCTTTCACTGAAGGCTTAGAAGACCAGGGTGGTTCCCCATTATTGCAACACCTTGTTTTGAGGATTTTTTGCAAAATCTTCCTGCAGCAGAATACAAGTCCTTTAGATGGAGCACAGAAGCATCAAGATAGAGGTCCAACTCACAGTTTGGCCATTATTTGTATGAAGTTTGTAAATTCTCCCAATGTTTTTGTGGGTTTAATCAGAACTAGGGATTCCCAGACATTTTTCATTCCTGCATTCCCAGGAATGAAACTGCTGTAATTCCCGGGAAAACGGGAATGGCCAAGCTTGCATATATAGCGTGTAAAAATCGATCAAGAAATAACAGAGTTATAGTTGAAAATAATTAAGGTGGCCCCATTGCTGCAGCTTGCACTTCATCAGACAACAGCTTTGAACAGCAACTTGAAATTGCAATGCGTCAGTCTGTTGCATCCGCATTATTTGTGCCAAGAAACTTGCCATCACAGAATGATGATAAGAAACTGGATGCATCAGTAAAAGCTGAAATGGCGGTATTTCAGAGCAATGGGAAGCGCGGGCGTTGTTTAGAACAAGTCTATCAGTATCTGATGACTGTGCCGCCTACTTCAGTGGAGGCAGAGTGTACTTTCTCAGCAGCTGGCATACTCTGCACGAAGGTGCGCTCTCGCCTGGACGACCGCACGCTGGACACGTTGTGCTTTCTACGCTCTTACTACCACAACTAAAGATACATGTACTTATATGACAGCATGAACTGCTTGTAGATAAGGTTAGTCTTTTATGTGTGTCAACATATTTCAGTAGTTTTATTGAAAATAAGTGTTGGTCGTTCTAAAACCGTTCCTGGGAAAAATTCCTGGGAATGGCATGTAGGATTCCCGAATTCCCGGGAATGGATAAACCCATCCGGGAATAGATTCCCTAATCAGAACACTGCTGTTTCCCCCAGCATCCATAATATAAGCAGGTTAGGTTGGGTGACACTTTTGATGAGTGAAACAGACAAGTTTCAGCTTGTGAAACTGACACTAAAATAAATTTTGGAAACAATTTTTCATTTGTGAAATGTGAATCTCACTAAGGTTTTTTTGGGTTTAAACTTTTTTTGGATGGAAAAAAACAAGGAATACTGCTCTCAAAGTCTTGTTCACACTTCCTTGTTTACCTGTATTCTTTTCTGCAGCTGCATAAGTATGCATTCCGCACCATACAGGTGAAATCAATTCTACCTACTGTCTAAAAATAAAATGTTACAAAAGGCTTGTGGGACTTTGTTTTAATTACTATTACTTTATGTGCCCACCTGTATACTGCCCACTAGGATGCTTACTTTTTTGATTTTCCAAACCATACAGCTATAAGCTTTTGATTAAGACCAAGAAAATTTCTAGTGTGACAGAAATTAGAATTTTATGTAAAGTCATGACTTGGTTTAAAATGCACTGACTAATCACGTCACGCTTTAATGATGAAGCTTCCATAGAGATGCAACAACAACAACAACAACATTTATTTCTATAGCACATTTTTATACAAACAATGTAGCTTAAAGTGCTTCACATGACGAAGAAATAGAAAAAAGACAAAATAAATAATTAAAATTAGGGAACAGTAATTAACATAGAATAAAAGTAATGTCCGATGGCCAGGGAGGACAGAAAAAAACAAAAAAGATCTCCAGACGGCTAGAGAAAAAAATAAAATCTGCACGTGTTCCAGGCCACGAGACCGCCCAGCCCCCTCTAGGCATTCTACCTAACATAAATTACCTCAATCAGTCCTCATTGTATTCAGGGTTCTCATGTAAGAATTTGATGATGATGGTCATGTGTATTTCTGGACTTAAATCCATCAATGTAAGGACATCACTGTGCTTTGATTAGGTGGTGGAGGTGCAAAAAACCAGAAAAAGAACAGAAGAGATAGTAGGGGTTAGTACGGATTTTGGAGCCATCATGAATAATAATGATAATTAATTGAATATACAGAGCATCAGGATTTAACTAAAATGAAGCTATGAGAAAGCCATGTTAAAGTAATGTGTTTTAAAGTACTCCACTGTATTAGCCTGGTGAATTCCTATTGGCAAGCTATTCCAGATTTTAGGTGCAGAACAGCAGAAGGCCGCCTCAGCACTTCTTTTAAGTTTAGTTCTTGGAATTCTAAGTAGACACTCATTTGAAGATCTAAGGTTACGATTTGGAGTGTAAGGTGTAAGACATTCCAAAATAAAAGATGGAGCGAGATTATTTAAGGCTTTGCAAACCATAAGCTGTATTTTAAAGTCAATTGTAAATGACACAGGTAACCAGTGTAGTGACATCAAAACTGGGGATGATGCGCTCGGATTTTCATTTCCGAGTTAAGATTCTAGCATCTGCATTCTGCACTTGTTGCAATCGACTGATGTCTTTTTTGGGTAGTCCTGAGAGGAGTGCATTACAGTAATCTAGCCGACTGAAAACAAAAGCGTGAACTAGTTTCTCAGCATCTTGCAATGTTATAATGCAATAAATAAAATCAAATAGAGTCGAAACGCTATTGCAACCTTACAGTATTAATATTTTTATAAATGTATTATTATTACTATATTCCAATAATTATTAATTTATGTGATGTTTGTATTATGATAATATTAGGTTAGGTTACTTGAGGTTAGGTTAGCTTCGAGTAGGGTCTGTCAGGTCAGGTGTATGCTTGATGCTTCATCGGTGAAAATGACACAAAGGCACATCGTTGTGTGCTGCTGGAATGCGGCAAGATTTTTACTGCTTGCTGAGCACAGCAATGCAGACAAAGTCAGCGCGGAGTAAATTACATCAGACATGGAGGCACGTCCCCACGACCTAATATATATATCAATATATATACACTATATAATAATAATATATATATCAAAGCACTTAACAACAAAAGCGACTAATGACACACTGGTTGGAACCATATGCTGTCATTAAGCAAGACACAACTGTATGCAGAGTAGATTTATACCTTTTGTTCACATCCCTGTGGAGGAGTGCAGTATTTTGTTTTAAAAATGCAACACGCTGCATATTTCCGACATGAAGACACACTAAACTGCACTTTTACTTTCCTGTACATGTGACGTTGCTGCTACCAAACAAATTGCTGTTATCTGCCAACTGCCTTATCCTAGCTGAGGATATGCACACTAACAGTGTTTATTTTTTCACCAAACACATTCAGAATTAAGTTACCATTAAGTTATATTGCACCATTTCTGCAATATATAAAATTTTATTAGAGTCCCTTCCTTTTAAAGATCCAAGAGGACAAATGGAAAAAGATCTCTTAATTAATATATCAGAAAAGGAGTGGAAGGTAGCAATGCAGAGAATTCACTCGAGCTCCATATGCACAAAGCATAGAATTATTCAACTCAAAATTTTATATCAAGCGAAATCTGTCTCGCTTAAAACTATCCAAAATGTTTCGAGGGCAAGATCCAACCTGCGAACGCTGCAACCAAGCTCCTGCCTCACTGGGTCACGTGTTTTGGGCATGCACCAAATTAACATCATTTTGGAACAAAATTTTTAAGTGCCTTTCAGACAGCCTTGGTGTCACAATCCCTCCTAACCCATTAATAGCTGTGTTTGGTGTTCTTCCAGATGGATTTGAAATGGATAAGGACAAGCAAACTGTGATTGCATTCACTACACTTTTGGCACGCAGACTGATTTTGTTAAATTGGAAGAATCCTAACTCTCCTCTAATAAGTCAGTGGGAAACCGATGTTTTATATTATTTGAAATTGGAAAAAATCAAATTCTCAGTTAGGGGATCTGTACAGAATTTTTTCAAAACCTGGCAGGATTTAATCTCTATATATAATCTTCATTTGGATCTTGATCTTTGTTTGTCCGCGAATGAATTAGAAGAAGAAGCACTAGATGGCAGTAGAGAGACAGCTAAAACATAGGCATTGCATTAAGAATCTCCTCCAGGCTTATACTATTGTAGACTGTAGTACTCCAGTCACACCTCAAAACACAGAGATTCAAACTAAACAGATTGTTGTGCTTTAAATTAACTAATCTTTATATATAATCTTCATTTGGATTTTGATCTTTGTTTGTCCGCGAATTCCACGCATGCGTAAACCACCTTCCAGTTTAGTACGTTGTTGTTACTCACGGATGTCAACAATGTGCTGGAATAACAAAAGGGGTGGTGGACAGTGTTACGCTGGTTAGCTCCTGAGGCTTGGTTAGAGAATGAGATTGCCAAAGATAAAAGGTACATGCCTACGTAACATATGAATGAAAGAAAGACAGTGGGTAAAATGAATGACAACGTAACAGCACGTTCCGGAAATTATTATTGTTACGTTGTAGCCGGCGAGTGCTGTGCGTCTCACAGTTGTACCGTGGCTTGCTCACATGTCAGTGAAGTGATCCCTATTTATGCTTTAAAGAGCATGGATACCTATGTGTCCCCCTTTAATAACCATTGCTCCGTGTATATTGCCTTACTCTTTGTATTGCCACAAAGCAACCTGCGAGATTGGAGAAAGGTTGAGAAGAGATCGTGAGAGGAAACGACAGCGTCGTGAAAACGAGACAAACTGTGAACGGAGAGAAGCAGAAATTGTCCTACACCACCACATAATTACTATTTGGATAGTGATTCCGAGTAGGCCGTTCCTATCGAATCAATGTCCAAGGGTTTTGTTTTGTAATTTGTTTCCCTTATTAAAAATCATAATGCTGTGCGACGAAGGGCCCAGTTCACGACTGGCAGCCACGTTTAAACAGGGAGACAACTTTAATACACGCAACATAGTTAGGCGCACATGGCTAGTCAATAATATTTTAGAATAAGAAGAAATAATTATTTCCGCATATCTTTTCCTTCTCCATTTATCTTTTTTTGCCCTATTAAACTCAATAATTTAGGCATGTTTACAAGCCTTAAGTATTACTCCTTTGGCCATGCTCTCCTTCTCAGGGGTGGGCTTTGATTTGCTTTCAATCCTATTTTTTGTAAAAATTGATCTATATGTATGGAATGATTACAATAAAATAAAAAAAAAAGAATTAAGTTATGTACTTTCTACCATAGAAAGTAAATACCTTTCTATGTAAGTGCCTTTCAGACAGCCTTGGTGTCACAATCCCTCCTAACCCATTAACAGCTGTGTTTGGTGTTGTTCCAGATGGATTTGAAATGGATAAGGACAAGCAAACGGTGATTGCATTCACTACACTTTTGGCACGCAGACTGATTTTGTTAAATTGGAAGAATCCTAACTCTCCTCTAATAAGTCAGTGGGAAACCGATGTTTTATATTATTTGAAATTGGAAAAAATCAAATTCTCAGTTAGGGGATCTGTACAGAATTTTTTCAAAACCTGGCAGGATTTAATCAATAATATTTTAGAATAAGAAGAAATAATTATTTCCGCATATCATTTCCTTCTCCATTTATCTTTTTTTGCCCTATTAAACTCAATAATTTAGGCATGTTTACAAGCCTTAAGTATTACTCCTTTGGCCATGCTCTCCTTCTCTGGGGTGGGGTTTGATTTGCTTTCAATCCTATTTTTTGTAAAAATTGATCTATATGTACAGAATGATTGCAATAAAATAAAAAAAAAGAATTAAGTTATGTACTTTCTACCATAGAAAGTAAATACTTTTCCTCTTGTGTGAATAGCATGCATTTCACTAAAAAGTGAAATGCAATTTATTTCATGAATTTATTTGTGAAGTGAAACATTGAGTTTTTCTGCAAATTCATCTTTTTTTTGTGAAACACTTAATTCATCATTAATTAATATATTTAAATGCACATGCTGTGATTGAATGTGTGTGGCATGAATGTGCCCTACAACAGACTGAAATCCCTTCTCGGCTTACGGTCTTGCATTATTCTTAATGGTTCTTTGGCGCATTCTGGTTTCCCATAACCCTTCCAAGGAAAATATGGGCTCAAGAATACGTGAATGGACAGATAAATAATTGCAGTCCTGAATTAAGGATTTTTTTGTATTTTTACCTCTTAGTTACTGATGTAAGTAAAATGATTAGAGACTGTAAGAAAGGCATAAATTAATGTATTAAAAATAGAATTCCTGCTATTCTGTGTGCCAGAAATATAACAGAATAAATCAAGACTTCGAGATGCTTTGGCTGCACTGGGCAGCTAAATGCTTCTAAAGTTAGAAGTGTATGTGATGAGATCAGAGGTGATTTGTTTTGTTTTTAAGATCTCAGCGCTACATTTTAATTTGACAGTCTTCCAGGTGTCATTTAAAAAAAGCAAATCTTCAAGCTTGGCAGCTGTTCCTGACCTGCAAAGGAGCTCCATTTCTAAAGAACACCTGCCAAGAAGAAAGAAAAAAAAGGGCTGCTAGGTTTATTGGCTGTGGAGCCGTGAATAACCCCTACACCGTGCAAAGTCATTTTCAGGTTAAAAAGAGACTCTCGCAGCTGAATTTAATATTCTGCTGATTTCTAATATTTAAAGGTCAGCCCTGATTACAAACAGGGCTACCAGAATTACCATTATAGATCCTTCATATATAATATATTTTTAAAAGGCAACAGTGGGTCCTCCATGTCCAACTGTGATATTAAATTAGTTAAGCCTTGCCTGAATTTTTATACATGTATGTGTACATGATGTAAGTTTTAAAATGTTAAAGTTGTATTTTACCTGTCCACTTGTTACAGCACTCTGAGTTTGCGCTGAGTTCACAGTACTCAGTGATGTGTAAATATGTAAAAATAAAGTTATTTGTAACTTATAATAAACTTATGATTTATTTGTAAATTATATGTAAAAATAAACTGAATTGAATTTAATTACAGTGTAAAAACATTTAGATTAAAACTTAGCTCTTGGATAAATTAGTAACTTATATAAATGTTTTAATTTGATGAATTTGCATATATACAGTCTTTAATAATAATAAAAATATTAAAACAATTCATATTTGTTTTCTTAAATTTATTTTCATAATTCATCTTTGAGCAACATACTACATGAAACAGAATCAGCTCTGTCAGGTTTGATAGTTACTTTTTTTGCTCAAAGCCTTTCTGTTGTTTTTCTCATGATGTTTTTTTTTTTTCATGTTGGCAAGGCAGGATGAAGGTTATGAGAGAAATGCCATTCCAACTACTTGATTAAATGTGTTGCATATCATCCTGCGGTGCAGTGTTTGTCACATTGCCTCTTTACAGGACGAGAGAGTAAATTTGGGCATGTCAATCTATCATTTACCAACTGAGCTGTAACTGATGGACTGCTTTAAATATGTGAATCATGGTCTAAGCAAGAATGAAATGATCGTCAAAATCTCAGATGCATTAGCACTGCAGGAAGCTTAAATTTCCCTTCTCTTGTTCTCTGTGTATTCTCTAATTTAATTTGGGAGGGTTCTGTGTGGCAAATCACTCAGTAAACCATTTATTCATTGTTGTTGCTATTTCTACAAAATGAAAAATTTGACAGCATAAAAAAAGATCTGACACTTCTTTGGGCTTCGTTGATATTTGTGCTATTTCCCTCAGTCCTTTGGGGCACTAGTCAATTTTAGAATCAACCATCAACATTGATGTTGCTTTATAAAAGGAACTGTGGTGCAGTCAGTACTTTGGTTTCCACTCACACATTAAGATTATTGTGATAAATTGGCCCTGTGCACAGGAGTCTGTACAGCGATAGACTGCTACCTCAGCCCTGGTATTTATTCCTTTGTTTCTGATTGGCCAAGTATCGTCTCTCAATGGCTTTACAATTGGATAGATAGATAGATAGATAGATAGATAGATAGATAGATAGATAGATAGATAGATAGATAGATAGATAGATAGATAGATAGATAGATAGATAGATAGATAGATAGATAGATAGATAGATAGATAGATAGATAGATAGATAGATAGATAGATAGATAGATAGATAGATAGATAGATAGATAGAAACTTTGTTAATCCCGAAGGTAATTGCAGAATTACAGCAGCATACAAAAAAGACACATATATCCATACATAACAAGAATTATAAGAATCTTAACTATGTTAACAAGGTACAAATACACATATAGAAAGAAAGACATTAGAACAATCTATAAGAGAACAGGCCATTCAGCCCCACAAAGCTCACCAGTCATATCTACTTAATTCTTCTTAAAAAACACCAAGTCTAGGTTTGAAATTCCCTAAAGTCTTACTGTCTGCCACACTACTTGGTAGCTTATTCCATGTGTTTATGGTTCTCTGTGTGAAGAAAAACTTCCTAATGCTTGTGCAAAATTTACCCTTAACAAGTTTCCAACTGTGTCCCCTTGTTCTTGATGAACTCATTTTAAAAGCTTATCCCAGTGTATCCTCCTTAGACTGCTCAAAATTTGGCCTACCAAAGTTAAACTTAACTTTAGTATTTGCATCCACACCCTTACAAAACGCTGAGAATTTTATTATATAATGTTCACTTGACCCTAGTGTGTTCAATCACCTCTACACCCTTAATTCTCTTCTGATTATTACAAAATATTAAATCCAGACAGGATTCACCCTGAGTTAGTGCTTTAACATGCTGTGTTAAAAAACAGTCACTGATTACTTCTAAAAACTCCTGCTCTTGCGTTCTGCCATTTGCAGGGATATCCCAGTTAATATTCGGATAGTTAAAGTCCTCCAGGACTATAATATCCCCCTGTAAACTTGCCTATTTAATGTTACTAAAAAGATATGTGTTGAAATTACTGCCTGCATTGGGTGGTCTATAACACACTCCTAAAATAAGGTCTCTTTCCCAAATGCTTTCCAGACAAAGCCACATGTCCTCACATCCGATTGAAGAGGACTAGCATTTAAATTCTGTTTGACATAAACAGCAACCCATCTCCTATTCTGTTCTGTCCATCCTTCCTTAAAAATGTGTATCCCTCTATATTATACTCCTTCCCATCTTTGTTATTTACCCAGATTTATGTTATTTCTATAATATCATAATTATGCTCTGCTACATATGACTCCTACTCACTTGCCTTATTTTTGATACTTTTAGCATTAAGCAAGCTATTTGATTGTGTTATTTCCTTTACATTTAATTTTTGGGTTAGAGTTTACATTACTACGCATTTATTTTTACACAATTATCTGTTCCTCCATGTATAGTTTTAAACGTGGCCTGTCCTAAATTCCCTGCCCCTCCATTCCCTAGTTTAAACAATCCTTGACTAACCTACTCAAATGCCTCGGTAGTACATTGGTGCCCCTGTGGTTCAGATGTAACCTGTCATGGTGGAACAGGTCTTATCTGCTCCAAAAGTAGTGTCAATGCCCCATAAACCTATACTCTTCTACCCTACACCAAGGTTTGAGCCACACGTTAAGCCTTCTAATCACCTCAGTCTTGCCTGAACTAGCACGTAGAACCAGAAGAACTTCAGAGAAGACTACCTTGTCAGTTCTGTTCCTTAGCCTGGCACGTAACTCTTTGAATTTGGATCGCAGAACTGACAGATTACCCTTATGTATGTAATTTGTTCCAACATGGACAGTGACAACTGGATCCAACCCTGCTGTGGCCAAGCGGCTATCCACCCTTCCAAAGAGGTCTCCCACCTGTACACCCGTAAGGCAACACACTCTCATAGAGACTCTCTGCCTCTGGAGCAAACCTGTGTTTCAATCCCCCTAATGATTGAGTCCACAACTATCACTAACTCTCTCTTCCTGGGAACTGTTTTTCAGGTTGTCTGTTGGTGCTTCTCATCCCTGCCTACCACCTCTGATTCATCAGAGACACCACCCAGCTCTGCAAGGACCTGAAAATGGTTTAACACTTCCAATTCTGGGGTTGATGCCCCTGGAAAGAGTGTACCCTTTACCTTATGCCCTGTGACCCTGACCCACCTGTCTGGTCTGGAATCTCCTCCCTTGCCATCTTAGCGGTTTACACTATCTCTCTAAAGCAGGGCTACTCAAATATAAATTTGAAAGGTCCACTTACTAAATTTCCATTCAGTCTGAGGTCTGGAAAAGTGACGGTCAAATTCCAAATAGAGAACTCCAAAAAAAGGCAATCCCCAAACTTTAGAACTATACACAAAAAAATGACATGGTAGGCCTTTTAGTGTGAAAGGTGACACCTTCTTTGTGCCGCCAGTTGTTTGAACTTGGGCATAAAAGGTGTGAGGGCAAGGCGGAGGCACTGATGTAAATGTTCATTGGTGAGGGTGTTGCGGTATGTGTTTTTCACCATGTTCATAGTGGAAAAGGCAGATTCACAGCAGTACGTTGAAGGAAACATTGTAAGAATTTGAAGGGCCATCTTCTGCAGGAGAGGAACACCTGCCGCAGTAACCATCTTTGTCCAGAAGGTGACAAGGTCACAGTGAGATTCCTGCAGTGCTAGGTTTTCTTGTAGCTCAATTAACTCTGTTTGCAGAGAAGCAGCACTGGCCCATTGGAAGACTTTTGTGGCTTCATTTGAGAATTCTGCAATATTTTTGACAAGAAATGGATTTTTGATGCACAGCAAGACTTGTTTTCCCAAAGGGAAATCTTCAAAGCGAGTTTGGAAATTTTTAATCAGCTTGTCCAGGAATTCAGCATAATTGTGATGGTGATGTTTTCCTGCAGTCTGATCCAAAAGTCTTGGGAAGTGAAGCAGGTCACATTTGAACACCTCCAGATTCCTCTGGAAAGCACGGACAGCTAACATGAGGTCACACACTGTGCTGTTTTTGCCTTGGAGCTTCATATTAAGGTCATTAAGATGGGAAGTAATGTCCGTTAGAAAAGAAACAATTTCCATTTTCTCGTCATTCTTCATGAAATCCACAAACGGTTTGGCTTTTGCACTCTTCTGATCCAACAGAAATGTCTCCAGCTCTTTCCGCAGTGCCCAAAAACGCTCCAGTACCTTGCCTTTACTAAGCCACCGGACATTGTTGTGAAGGAGCAAATCATCAAATGTTGCATTCACCTCTATTAGAAATGAGCGCAATAAACGATGTTGCAAAACAGAGGATGCTCTCAGATAATTGACCAGTTTCATGACTGTTGTCATGACTTCTGAGTACCTTTCTCCAAGGCTGGCACACAAAACCATCTGGTGAATTATGCAGTGGTATGCCATGAGGTCAGGGTGGTGAGTTTTCAAGCGTGACACTAATCCCCTCTCTTTCCCAATCATACATGGTGCGCCATCAGTAGCAATGGAAACAACATGCTTCAGGTCTATCGCTCTGTCTCTAAGCATCTGTGTCACTGCTTCATAGATATCATCCCCCTTTGTGTGTCCATGGAGGTTTGTGAGACCCAAAACATCTTCATGAAATTCTCCCTTTTCTTCATCAAAAAATCTGACAAAGACCATGAGTTGATTCATCCACAGCCAATGAAATGAATTTGGCTTTTTTTATAGCAGAACTAAGTTGTTCAAGCAAATCATCAGCGAGTATTTCAGCTCGTCTTGCAGCAGTGGAATCAGAACAGGGTATTTGGTTTATTTTCTGGATTATTTCATCCTTTTGAGTCCCTTCAAACAGAGCAGTCACCACTTCACTCATACACTCTTTGACTACTTCAGCATCAGAGAAGGGTTTCTTGTTTTTTCCCAGGACCCATGCTACTCTAAGTGAGGCTTCTGTTGCCCGCTCCTGTTGTGTGGCTGATCTAACTATTACACTGCTTGTAGCTTCATATGATGATTTCAGCTGGTTTATTTTTATGGTCCTTACCTCTGGGTTCTGAGGGTAATTTTGTTCGAAATGTGCATGCTTGGTTTCATAATGGCGTTTCACATTACCACTTTTGATTATTGCTACCGTCTCGTTGCAGATTAAACACATTGGTTTTCTGCTTCCCACGGGGAGCACGAACGCATATTTTTCTGTCCACTCACTCTTAAATTCGCGGTTTTCAAAATCAACTTTTCTTTTCTTATCAATGTACTGTCTTGAGCCAGCCATCTTCACTTTCAGTCAGCAAAAAAAAAAATCAGTTATCTAAATTGGCACTGCCTGCGAGTGATGAGACTGCCTGTTCACCGGCCTGACCCAGAGCACGTGACCGGTACATAAATCTGGTTGCCGTGAATGAGCGAGCGAGCGAGCCTACCAACTCCTCCTCCAGTTCAGTGACCCTGAGCTCAAGGTGCTGGATCAGCTGGCACCTCCTGGAGATGTAGCCCTCATAGAAGACTGGCTCCTCCAAGCCATCATCTAAAAAGTCCAACATCCAACAGGACTTGCAATGCACTGGGCTCATTATTAAAATTTGATTTAAGATTACTAAAACTGCCTTAACTTTCTTTTTTTTTTAATTAAAATTAAATGATTTAACGTAAATGGTAAAAATAAAAAACTTTAAGTCAAAGAAGTTAGATAATAGAACTGCTACAGCTATTTTACACCTTCTCCATTTTAACTGCTTGCTGTTTATCCTTCTATGAGGTTAACTTTACTTTTCTCTGTCTGTTCTCCTAACTTTGCACTCCTCTTATTCTTTACTTAAAAGCTCTGCACTCGCACTGTTTGCATTCCCCCATATTTTTTTTTTAAACTAAGGAATCTCTGTTGCTTATTAATTATGTATTGCTATGATGCGGTTATTTACTTACAGCTACCAATATCATTTACTGCTGCTTTCTACCCTGCCTCTTCAACACAAGTTCAAATACACATAACAAGTAACAAGTAACTTTTCCTAGCACATCCCCAAACACCCAGCTACTTTTGCTCCTGTGCAGGTAAAAAAACAACAAAAAAACCTTCTAAAGGGAAAAACAGCTTTTAAAATTAGCAGTAACCAAAACACAACTTTATAGAAGCAAAATGTATCTTTTTAATTAACTCTCATTACCACAGAAAATAAGAACAACTTTTAGCTGCCTATCTCATTTGCAAAGTTGACGTCAGCATGTCCTCCAGCACCTCAGTACGTCCTCCATCACCTCAGCACATGATGTATCATGTTCCTTGTATTTTGCGGGGCCACCCTTTCATCATCTTTAAGAACATTGTTAACAATTATTTTTATATTTTGTTTTCTGTAAAAATCATACGTTTTTATTCTAATCTCCATATGTAGTATATTCACACCAAGATTTTGCTTAAAGTTAGGTATTTTCCTTAATTAATTACCAAAACCTAAATTATCCATGGCCAATATCTTTTGACTACTACAGAAAAATCAATATAACTAAAACTGTAGATAGTCAGCTTTACAAAGCCATCTTAAATGCACTTCTGATATTATTAGAATATAATATTAGAAGTACATTTAATTTATTCCCCAGTCCTCAATCTCAACTACCT
Source organism: Erpetoichthys calabaricus (assembly GCF_900747795.2). Taxonomy (NCBI): domain Eukaryota; kingdom Metazoa; phylum Chordata; class Cladistia; order Polypteriformes; family Polypteridae; genus Erpetoichthys; species Erpetoichthys calabaricus. The sequence goes on from NC_041404.2 coordinate 28,052,938, forward strand.
ATTCCAATACATTGGGAACCAAAGCCCACCTCTGCAATATGATCTCCAAAGCAGGAACAATCACAGGGCATGTTTGAGCATTTAGACACATGTATTATTAACAATTGGCTTTGATATCAGCACATATGTATCAAGAACAGCAACTTTACTGGAATTTCCACACATTAGTTTCCCAGACTATATCAAGAATTCACCAACATGCAAAATATCCAGCCATTTGCAGTCCTGGACTTGAAAAGAGACTTGATTAAAGGGGTCACACAGAAACCAACACAACTTAGGCAGAATAATCAGAAGTCATTCATGTAATGGCTACGTAGAACAGTGCCACCAAAGTAGTGAATCCTTATGTCTTTGTACCTTGTCACAGATTGGTATTTAAAGACTGGCAGTTCAAACAAGTTTAATTTCTGTGTGGTTTCAATAGCCTAGGAAAAACAGATTCTGGGGCAATGGTAAGATATCGGTTGATCTTTTAAAGCCTTGTTTCTACTGGTTAAAATTTATGGTAGGACTAAGCTATAGTAAAAACTATCATTGATTCATTCTACCCAGTGACAACCATGCAAATTGTCTTTGCTGGTGTAAAAGTATGAATTTATTTTTAAAGTTCACATTGCCTCATAGAAACAAAATCTGAATTTCATAGGATATCTGAAAATTGTTATAGGTCACATGCCTAACCTTGACAGCAGTTTATCTATCAAATCCAAAATAACAAAAAATGATGTCTTTCAAAAGAAGTGTTTACTAAGATGACTGGGATAGAAGATTCTCAGGGTTGAAGCAAAATGACCATTGAAAGAAACAGATACTGTATCACCAAGAGGTTAAGCAGTCAGATCAATTACCAAAAACAAAAGGTAAATGACAAAAGCAAAAGTCAAAAAAAGACTTCAAATTTATGCCCCTAACTATAACTTTTAGATGCAAAGGATTTATTTTTTATCCAACAAGCTGGACACAGAGTGCTGCATGCCAACATCTTAAATAGCATGACAGTGCTGACATCAAACATTATGCAATTTATTCCACATGATGGCAAACACCTGGCAACAATAAACAAGATGGTTGTGCTCATGGAAAATAAACAGTATTCGTTTAAATAATTAAGTAAAATCCTCCATAGTCACAAAAAACAGCAGTACATGGCAGAACTTCATGATAGTTTCCTGGTGGGCTTTTTCAATAGGATCATGCTGAAAGCCAAAAGGCTTAGAAAGTTTTGAGATGGTTCCAGGATCATGACAGAAAATTTAACTTAATATCTTGGCCTCCCTATATATCAGATCACAAAGCAGTCCACCAATAAACTGTTTGAAATTAAGGTCTGTCATTAGTTAACTGGCAGCAATAATGAAAGACCATTTTTGGTCTGGGGCAGCAATCCAGTGGCACAATTTTGACACTGTGTTGAAGGCAATTGGAGATTCAATGTATTTTTTCTTCCATTTTAGACAGTGACAGAGATGAAGGCTACACAGGCCAAAATAGTTCTCTAACTAGCTCTTCAATTTTTGTATTTACTTTTCCTTTTGCAGATAGACATGGACACAGCCCTTCGTTAATAACACAATGCAAATTCAAACTGAGGATGTCATTAACACAGAATGCCTTAATAAAATGACAAGGTTTAATAAGTATTCCACAAATTTATGGAATGTATTTGAAAATGTCATCATTTTAAGGTCGTTCAGAATCAGAGAATGACAGGGAGTCAGAGCAACTGTAGAGGGCAAGGTCCTATGGGTCAGGCCTAGAATCCTGCTTGGTTTGTGCTTCTGCATTTGACTTCCCTATGATTTGGATTACTGATTCTAAAATGAAGATATAAAAACACTTGATTTCATTTCCCCCTTTATATACATCTTCCAAGGTTCATTTTGGATGATGTGATCTGCCCTCTCTGTCACACCATTTGAAGCTTCAGGGTACAAGATAGTTGGAATGATTTTGTCACTGTTTTGGAACACGAGCTCCAAAAATAGCTCACTCACAGACTGGGGACCAATGTCTGTTATGACCACTTCAGGCAGCTCCCATATAGAGAAAGTATGCCTGTTTTCCCTCAGCAGTTGCAGTTGTCATTAGGGAACTATAAATCCACTCTGGGTAAGCACCTAATGTTGCTAGATTCATTTTTCCTGAAAAGTAGCCAACATGATATAGGTACAGTTTCAATCAAGGTCACTTAGGGCCTTCCAAAAGATGTAGAGACACCTCAGGGAGTGCATGACTTTTTGTTTGACAGATGTTTCATTCTGAAATCCTCTCCTCTATGCTTTTGTCCATATTTTCTTGTGTGCTTTGTGCAGAAGAGATAGCACACTTTGAGATGATTTTAAAACAATAATATTACACTTTGTTTCATCGCCAGAACTCCAGTCTACCCATTAGTTCACAGATTCTGCACAATAGGGGCTTCTTGTCTGTTGTGAAGGGCTAAATAACTAGATGAATCTTAAAGAATAGTTGGGGTGCCAACCTGGCCACCCAATTTAATAAGATGCACCAGAAAACAGAACAAACACCAGTGCTCAGCACAGCAGAAATTAGATTTCTTATTTGCCTTAACAGACAAGCTGGCTGCTTTGCTAAATTAGCTGACTTGAGTGGGTCATGCTCCATCATGTGGTGGCTCAAGTCCAAAGTGAGATGTCACCTTTCAGGGACTTCTGTCTTTATAGTGTTCCAATCAGAAGAAGCGGGTCTTCTGAAGACATTGTAGGCAGGATTCAATTGCCCTCATTGGTGGTCCTCACAACACTGTGCAAAGAAAAATAGATAATACTGTTAGCAATAGCACCCACTCTCATTCTGGAGTGGTATTGCATAGCTTGCCTAAGCCTAAAAGGTGATCCTCAGACGCCCATGCGTGACACTATTCTGCCACAGATTTTACTGGAAATTACTTCAGATGTGAAGAACCATTACGTTCATAACACAGGTGGCAGCATAACAACTTAACCTGGAATATGTTGCAACTGTACCCATGAATGTCTAAGGTGTCAGCCTTGTAGACCAGAGTAAGCTATAACAGAAGACATATTAAAAGTACCGTATATACTCACGTATAAGTCAGGTCTTGAAACCAGAAAAATCGATCATAAAATCAAACCTCAACTTATATGCCCATTCAAAAATCCATCCATCCATCCAAACTCTTCCGCTTATCAGAGATCAGGTCACGGGGGCAGCAGCTTGAGCAGAGATGCCCAGACTTCCCTCTCCCCGGCCACTTCTTCTAGCTCTTCCGGGAGAATCCCGAGGCATTCCCAGGCCAGCCAGGAGACATAGTCCCTCCAGCGTGTCCTGGGTCTTCCCCGGGGCCTCTTCCTGGTTAGATGTGCCCGGAACACCTCACCAGGGAGGCGTCCAGGAGGCATCCTGATCAGATGCCTGAGCCACCTCATCTGACTCCTTTTGATGCAGAGGAGCAGCAGCTCTACTCTGAGCCCCTCCCGGATGACTGAGCTTCTCACCCTATCTTTAAGGGAAAGCCCAGACATCCTGCGGGAGGAATCTCATTTCAGCCGCTTGTATTCGCGATCTCGTTCTTTCGGTCACTACCCATATCTCATGACCATAGGTGAGGGTAGGAGTGTAGATCGACTGGTAAATTGAGAGCTTTGCCTTATGGCTCAGTTCCTTTTTCACCACGACAGACCGATGCAGAGCCCTCATCATTGCGGACACCGCACCGATCTGCCTGTCGATCTCACGCTCCATTCTTCCCTCACTCGTGAACAAGACCCTAAGATACTTGTACCCCTCCACTTGGGGCAGGATCTCGCTCCCAACCCTGAGAGGAAACTCCACCCGTCTTCGGCTGAGGACCATGGTCTTGGATTTGGAGGTGCTGATTCCCATCACACTCGGCTGCAAACTGATCCAGTGAGAGCTGAAGATCACGGCCTAATGAAGCAAACAGGACAACATCGTCTGCAAAAAGCAGTGGCCCAATCTTGAGTCCACCAAACCGGACTCCCTCAACTCCCTGGCTGTGCCTAGAAATTCTGTTCATAAAAGTTATGAACAGAATCGGTGACAAATGGCAGCCTTGGCGGAGTCCAACTCTCACTGGAAACGGGTTTGACTTACTGCTGGCAATGCGGACCAAGCTCTGACACCGGTTGTACAGGGACCGAACAGCCCTTATCAGGGAGTCCGGTACCCCATACTCTCGGAGTACACCCCACAGGATTCCCCGAGGGACACGGTCGAATGCCTTTTCCAAGTCCACAAAACACATGTAGACTGGTTGGGCAAACTCCAATGCACCCTCCAGGACCCTGCTAAGGGTATAGGGCTGGTCCACTGTTCCGCGACCAGGACGAAAACCACACTGTTCCTCCTGAATCCAAGGTTTGACTATCTGACGGACCTTCCTCTCTAGGACCCCTGAATAGACTTTTCTAGGGAGGCTGAGGAGTGTGATCCCTCTGTAGTTGGAACACATCCTCCGGTCCCCCTTCTTAAAGAGGGGGACCACCACCCTGGTCTGCCAATCCAGAGGCACTGTCCCTGATGTCCATGCAATGTTGCAGAGGTGTGTCAACCAAGACAGTCCTATAACATCCAGAGCCTTGAGGAACTCCGGGCGTATCTCATCCATCCCCGGGGCTCTGCCACCAAGGAGTTTTTTGACCACCTCGGTGACCTCAGTCCCAGAGATGGGGGAGCCCACCTCCAAGTCCCCAGGCTCTGCTTCCTCATTGGAAGGCATGTTAATGGGATTGAGGAGGTCTTTAAAGTACTCCCCCTACCGACCCACAACGTTCCGAGTCGAGGTCAGCAGCACACCATCCCCACCATAGACACTGTTGACACTGCTCTGCTTCCCCCTTCTGCGATGCCGGATGGTAGACCAGAATCTTCTTGAAGCCGTCCGAAAGTCGTTCTCCATGGCCTCCCCAAACTCCTCCCACGTCCAAGTTTTTGCCTCCGCAACCACTGTTGCCGCATTCCGATTGGCCTGCCTGTACCTATTAGCTTCCTCCAGAGTCCCACAGGACAAAAGGGTCCTGTAGAACTCCTTCTTCAGCTTGACGGCATCTCTCACCGCCAGTGTCCACCAACGGGTTCAGGGATTGCCGCCACGACAGGCACCGACCACCTTACAGCCACAGCTCCGGTCAGCCGCCTCAACAATAGAGGCACAGAACATGGCCCGTTCGGACTCAATGTCCCCCACCTCCCTCAGAATGTGGTCGAAGTTCTGCCGGAGGTGGAAGTTGAAGCTACTTTTGACAGGGGACTCTGCCAGACGCTCGGCGCCTCTCACCGGGGGCAACTCCAGAGTGGTAGAGAGTCCAGCCCCTCTCAAGGAGATTGGTTCCAGAGTCCAAGCTGTGCATCAAGGTGAGCCCGACTATATCTAGCCAGAACCTCTCGACCTCGCGCACTAGCTCAGGCTCCTTCCCCCTTCAGAGAGGTGACATTCCACGTCCCAAGAGCCAGCTTCTGTAGCCGAGGATAGGACCACCAAGGTCCCCGCCATCGGCCACCACAAAACTCACACTGCACCCAACCTCCTTGGCCCCTCCCATAGGTGGTGAGCCCATGGGAACGGGGACCCACGTTACCTCTTCGGGCTGTGCCCAGCCGAGCCCCATGGGTGCAGGCCCGGCCACCAGGCACTTGCCATTAACCCCCACCTCCAGGCCTGGCTCCAGAGGGGGGCCCCCGGTGACCCGCGTCCAGGCGAGGGAAAACGCCATCCAAATTTTTTATTCTTCATAGGAGGTTTCTTTGAACTGCTCTTTGTCTCATCCCTCACCTAGGACCATGTTTGTCTTGGGTGGCCCTACCAGGGGCATAAAGCCCCGGACAATAGAGGTCCTAGGATCATTGGGACATGCAAACCCCTCCACCACAATAAGGTGGTGGTTCGAGGAGGGGCCATTCAAAAATTTGGCACTTTTATATCTTCTTGCCTCCTCCAATCTTGCATTAATTTCTCAGACACATCGAATTTTGTTGCAGAAGCACAGTTACCAATCTCTTTTGCTTCTTTAACGATGTTTAATTTAAAACCAGCTTCATATTTTCTTCTGATTGAACGCTCCATCGTAGATAAGGGATGCTCTTACGATAAAGGTGTATGAGGGTGTGAGATACAAAAAACACAAATCAGTGCAAACGTTGCTTTGGAATAGTTTGGGTATTACCATGTGGTCATGTAGGCACAATAGAGAGAGAGTGAGAGAGAGAGAGGTTAGGAGCATGCACTGATACTGCACTTTTCCGCACCCACTTAGAAGAAAAAGGCAGTGTGCTCCGTGGTTACTCTCTCAGGTGGGCATTAGCATATCACAATCCCTTGTACCAATAGCATGAGTTTCCTGCATTCGACTTATATGACTGACATTATAAAATACCAGAAATTATACTGTAAAATCAAGTCCCGATTTATCCGCGGGAGAGCTTATTCAAGAGTATATACAGTAATTTGTAGTTACAATGAAATATATGGTGAATGGTCAGCAGAAAAAAATATAACATCTTCACTTTTCAGCTGAGGCTAAAGAGGAAACAGACATCTATAGGCCGATTCAAGAATTTTACGCATGTATTTTAATTTTTGTCCATTTTCTCTTTGTCAGATTTTGTTCTTTCATTTTCATTTTTTATTACCATTGTGTATTTTCATGTTCTGGGCTCTAAGTTTCATAAACGAAGCTTATAAACAGTTCTTTTCAAATCATAGTTTACTCCTGGACTTGTAAGAGCAGAAGTCTTGTAGTAGCAATTAAAATGGAAAATTAAAGCTAAGCAATCTTCAATAAAATGTGACTCTCTTTCTGTCTTCCTGATATTGATAAAACTGAACAGCGTTTTCATTAGAGCATGCTCTCCTTTAGAGGGGTAGGACCACTAGCTCCAAGAGGGAACCGAAATACACTACAGCCAGGGAAATGCTGACTGTATTACAGGGACATGGACTTATAAAGACTTTCATTACTTTGTGATATAAGAGTGATGTGTTAAGATGTTTAACACAGCTGATCCTGCATCTCTCTTACTAGTGTTCTCTTTTAAACTAAACCAAGTCAAAATAGTGAAAGTACACCTTTCTCTGCCTCAAATGTCAATATGCACATGATGACTTTGCTGCCATGTTACCATCAGTGTAGATGCATGTAACATAATTACATTACATAATTTAATATGGTGACACAATGAACGTGTTATCCTTGCTTTGAGATAAATCACAATAATCTTTGCATTTGTTTTCCTAAAAAGATTTTGTTTGAACTGTGGTCGTCCAAAGGAATAACAGGCTCAAACAAAAATAAATTTTGGGGCACCAGCCCAGCCGTCCACATTTACTTAACAATCTGAGAAAAAACAAAGCATAAAAGTGTAACAAACAGAAAACAAAAAACTGTGATCACCAGCATAATGTGGCTGGTACAATTGTGGTTGTTTTGTCTGCCATCTAAAGGTTATGGAGCTCCTCAGCTCTGTTTGCTCTGGCGAGAAGTGACACCTTCTTCCAGGCGGTCGTGTTTTTATAGCCCAAGGACCAGAAAGGGAAGAATGAGTTGCCTTCACTGGATCGTTTCTCTGTACTGTGGAGGAAGAAAAAGACGAGACAATTAACGACAGCATCTCCTTTTGGCCTGAGGTGGTATCACATACCTGGGATGTACATGGAGGGTGATCCTCTGATGCACATTTTTGACCAAACCCATTTGTCTATTTGGTTTTCAATGTCTGCAACATTTTTCTCTACTTAAATTGTCTGTTTTCATTTTATACCTAATGACTAATATCAGTTTCACATGTACTAGATAGATAGATAGATAGATAGATAGATAGATAGATAGATAGATAGATAGATAGATAGATAGATAGATAGATAGATAGATAGATAGATAGATAGATAGATAGATAGATACTTTATTAATCCCAATGGGAAATTCACATTCTTCAGCAGCAGCATACTGATACAATAAATAATATTAAATTAAAGAATGATAATAATACAGGTGAAAAAAACAGACAATAACTATGTATAATGTTAAATATTAACGTTTACCCCCCCCTGGTGGAATTAAAGAATCGCATAGTTTGGGGGAGGAACGATCTCCTCAATCTGTCTGTGGAGCAGGACAGTGACAGCAGTCTGTCACTGAAGCTGCTCTTCTGTCTGGAGATGACATTATTTAGTGGATGCAGTGGATTCTCCATAATTGATAGGAGCCTGCTGAGCGCCCTTCGCTCTGCCACAGATGTTAAACTGTCCAGCTCCATGCCAACAATAGAGCCTGCCTTCCTCACCAGTTTGTCCAGGCGTGAGGCGTCTTTCCTCTTAATGCTGCCTCCCCAGCACACCACTGCGTAGAAGAGGGCGCTCGCCACAACTGTTTGATAGAACATCTGCAGCATCTCATTGCAGATGTTGAAGGAAGCCAGTCTTCTAAGGAAGTATAACCGGCTTTGTCCTTTTTTGCACAGCGCATCAGTATTGGCAGTCCAGTCTAATTTATCATCCAGCTGCATTCCCAGATATTTATAGGTCTGCACCATCTGCACACAGTCACCTTTGATGATCACTGGGTCTATGAGGGGTCTGGGCCTCCTAAAATCCACCACCAGCTCCTTGGTTTTGCTGGTGTTCAGGTGTAGGTGGTTTGAGTCGGACCATTTAACAAAGTCATTGATTAGGTCCCTATACTCCTCCTCCAGCCCATTCCTGATACAGCCCACGATAGCAGTGTCATCAGCGAACTTTTGCACATGGCAGGACTCCGAGTTGTATTGGCTGAACAGGACCGGAGAAAGTACAGTCCCTTGTGGCGCTCCTGTGTTGCTGACCACAATGTCAGACGTGCAGTTCCCAAGACGCACATACTGAGGTCTGTCTTTAAGATAGTCCACGATCCATGCCACTAGGTATGAATCTAATCCCATCTCTGTCAGCTTGTCCCTAAGGAGCAGAGGTTGGATTGTGTTGAAGGCGCTAGAGAAGTCTAGAAACATAATTCTTACAGCACCACTGCCTCTGTCCAAGTGAGAGAGGGATCGGTGTAGCATATAGATGATGGCATCTTCCGCTCCCACCTTCTCCTGATATGCAAACTGCAGAGGGTCAAGGGCGTGTTGAACCTGTGGCCTAAGGTGGTGAAGCAGCAGCCTCTCCATGGTCTTCATCACATGTGATGTCAGAGCAACAGGCCGAAAGTCATTCAGCTCACTAGGACGTGATACCTTTGGGACTGGGGTGATACAAGATGTTTTCCAAAGCCTCGGGACTCTCCCCTGTTCCAGGCTCAGGTTGAAGATGCACTGTAGAGGACCCCCCAGCTCCGATGCACAGACCTTCAGCAGTCGTGGCGATACTCCATCTGGACCCGCTGCTTTGCTGGCACGAAGTCTCCTCAGCTCTCTGCTCACTTGCGCTGTTGTAATTATGGGTGGGGATGTCTTTCCTATGCTGGTATCAGCAGAAGGATGTGTGGAGGGTGCAGTACTCCGAGGTGAGAGTGTATATATATATAATATATATATATAATATATAATATATATAATATATCATAATATAATATGTACTAATATCAGTCTTTGCATGTTAAAATGACTCCCATTCTGTCTTCTCCTATACGATCTTAATTTCCTGGATACATGCAAAACATAATTCGCCTCCATTTCTTATGTATATTGAAGAAATACACGGCAGACTCATTAGTCATCTTTGTGACAGACGTATCTCCAGTCTATATACTGATGCATTAAGAAACAGGAAAAATTAGACACTTTTATTTTATGTTCCTTCTAATATTTAGTAATCAGGTGAAAATATTCACGTTATGTGCAAAAGCAAACACTGCATTCTGGTCTACTGCATTTGTTTTGGCCAATACACGCTACATTAAGAGTCTGAAATGTGTTTTTTTTTTAAAGCTTCACCCAAAAGACCTGAAAGAGGTGTGTTCTAACTAAGAAAATAATTTGCCCCTGAGTGTCTGATATTTTTAAGGCCACAAAGTCTTGGTAAAGAAATAGTAAACTCCAATTTGTAATGAATATCCAGAAATTACAATCAAACAACTAAGCAAGGATTTGAGAATGAACAAAACAGAAAATAAATGTGATGAAATTAGCAATTCAAAGAGCAAACTGGCATAAACTAGTAACTAAGACTTAAGAAAGGCCACAGTAACATATATAACCCTAAACCAATATCATAAAGGCTGTTTCTCCTTTTCACATGAATGTTGTCTGAGTGGGCACAAACAAGGCGAATGCTCTACTGACATGTGCACTCTTTCTTTGAGAAATTTATGAAGACACTTATAAGGTTTCAACTACAAAAATGTGAAGCAATTATACCAAAATGCCATTTAGTGTGGCTATGGCAGAGTAAGATTTGGGGTCCTCATCTGGCAAATGCTGAAATCAGTGATGGAAAGTGTCATGTTTCCTTAGAGCATAGAAGCGTTGAGTTTAATTTCTGGTAAATGAGTAAAGGTATTGCGGTGGGCTGGTGCCCTGCTCGGGGTTTGTTTCCTGCCTTGTGCCCTGTGTTGGCTGGGATTGGCTCCAGCAGACCCCCATGACCCTGTAGTTAAGATATAGTGGGTTGGATAATAGATGGATGGATGGATGGATGAGTAAAGGTAAGTCTTCCTTTGTTGTGACTACTTGATACCTACAAAAAATATTCATCTCTTAGAAGTTTTCAAATTTTATCATTATACAACATTGAATCACAATGGATTTAATTTGGCTTTTTTAATCAACAAAAAAGACTACCTAATGTCAAAGTGAAAATAAATCTCTGCAAAGTAATCAAAATTAATTACAAAAATAAAACATAAAATAATTGATCACATAAGTATTTATTTGCTTAGTAAGCACTTTTATCCAATGTGATTTACAAATGATGTCAACATAATCAAGTAAATATTAGTCTAAAGGACTGTTTGGGAACAAGTGTGATAGGACAAGGTTACGAAATTTATCATTACAAGTAAAGAGCTCAGAACAAAATGCAAGTGAAGTTACATTTATTTGACTAGAAAAATGTATCAAAGGCATTATCAGTTAGACAGAAAGTCACAGAACAAGAGTCTTCAAACATTGCTTAAACAAACTGAGGCTGTCACCAGTTTGAATGGAGGTAGGCAGCTCATTCTATTAGACAGGAGCTACCCATGAAGAGTCTGGTTTGAGATTTGATGCTGCACAGAGTTGGTATGGCCAAATATTCTTCACCAGCAGACTTGAGTGGACAAGATGGAACATAGGACCTTACAAGTGTTTTCATATACATAGGTGCTGACCCATTGACTATTCTAATAATAATAATAATAATAAATTTTATTTGTATTGCACTTTATATTTTAGCAATCTCAAAGTGCTACAGAGTCAAAAAGAAGAGTCTATAAAAATACTTTAAGAAAAAGTCTTTCTAAAGAGATTAGTTTTAAAAACATCAGTTGACTATGGGGCTCTCAGGTAATCATGGAGGGCATTCCAAAGCTTCGGCGCCACAGATGAAAAAGCCCTATCACCCATGCTGCTGAGCTTAGTTCTGGGGACTTGGAGGGTGTTTATGTGTACAGAGCGGAGGGTATGTGAGGCAAGCATCAAAGATTTGAACTTCATATAAAGCAGGTACACTTTTGGCAGTCATAACAGCCTTCAGTCTATGTGGACTGGGGTCTATCAGTTTTGCACACTTGGACACTGCACTTTTTCCCCTGTGGTGAATTGCCGGCTTCTTATTCCGGCCCTCACCCTCAGGCCGCCAGGAGGAGCTCTCCCAACAGCATGGACGTGCCCCGAGTTCCAGCAGGGCCTCATGGATTATGTCATTTTTATACACAGCCCTGCTGGATACCTTGGGGACCACTGGGAGTCGCTGTCGGGAAGCCCGTGGACTCATATGTGCCCTACAACCTGGAAGTACGTCCTGGTCACGTGAGCAGGAGAGATGACGAGCTTCCAGGTTGAAGATAAGGACTGTTTACCCTGACTCGGAAGGAATAAGGAACTGTGGACTGTTGGGCAGGAACACCTCCAGGTCAGGGTGTATAAAAGGACTCTGGGAAAGCCCAGACACTGAGCTGAGCTGGGAGGTAGGGTGGCTAAGTGTCTGCGAGAAGGAGGAGAGAGACTATTGTGATTAGTTTATTATATGAGTAGTGTGGAGTGGAGGGTGTTTGGTGCACTGTATAAGAACAAAATAAAGAAGTCTTGTACTTTCATCTGGTGTTTGGAGTGGTACCTGAGGGTTCAAGAGGTGGACAAATACCTCTACTGCTACACCCATACATCCTTATAAAACAGCTCAATATCTGTCAGGTTGAATAGGGATTGTGAGTGAACAGCCTTTTTCATTTACAGACACAAATTCTCAGTTGGATTGAGATCTGGACTCTGACTCCACTCCAGGACATTAACATTGTTGTTTTTGTTTGTGTAGCTTTGGCTTTATATTTGGAGTCATTGCCCTGCTGAAAAACAGATCTTCTCTCAACATACAGGTTTCTTGCTGGCTGCAACAGGTTTTCCACCCAAGACTCCCAGTATTTAGCAGCACTGTGCCAGTCAACTGGCTGATGTTCTCACAGACATCTTAAACACATCTCTGAGCCAGTCGTCAGTCCCAGCATGCTTCAAGTTGACAGCCATCATACCAGTGCCGAAGAAGTCATCCGTGGCATGCCTGAATGACTACTGACCAGTTGCACTCACGCCAATCATAATGAAGTGCTTCGAAAGGTTAGTCATGTCACACATAAAGACTAATCTCCCTGCCTCCCTTGACCGTCTTCAGTTTGCATACTGTTCAAACAGGTCAGCTGAGGATGCCATATGCTCTGCCCTTCACCTCTCCCTGACACATCTGGATAAAAAAGACACATATGTCAGGATGCTATTCATAGACTTTATCTCTGCCTTCAACACAATCATCCCTCCAAAGCTGGTTGTAAAACTGAGCAGGTTGGGCCTGAACACCATCCTCTGCAATTGGATTCTGGACTTCTTGACAGAGAGGCCCCAGTCAGTTCGGATGGGCTACAACACCTCCAGCAACATAACACTGAGCACTGGAGTGCCACAGGGCTGCGTGCTTAGTCCACTGCTGTTCACCCTGCTGACTCACGACTGCACAGCCATGCACAACACCAACCACATCATCAAGTTTGCAGATGATACAATGGTGCTGGGACTGATAAGCAGGGATGATGAAACAACATACAGAGATGAGGTGGAACAGCTGTCTGCATGGTGTGAAGACAACAATCTATCTCTCAATGTCGACAAGACAAAAGATATAATCGTGGACTTCAGAAAATCACGTCCTGCCCACATCTCACTCAGCATCAACAGTTTAGATGTGGAGACTGTTAGGAGTACCAAGTTCCTCGGTGTGCACATAACTGAGGAACTTACGTGGACACATAACACCTCATCACTAATCAAGAAAGCCCAGCAGAGACTACACTTCCTGAGGCGGCTGAAGCGAGCAAGTCTTCCCCCTTCCATCCTCACCATGTTCTACAGAGGCACCATTGAGAGTGTTCTGACCAGCTGCAGCACGGTCTGGTATGGCAACTGCAACATAGCCGACTGCAAGCGCCTGCAAAGGATAGTGAAGACAGCAGAGAACATTATTGGGGTGCCTCTCCCTTCACTACACCACAGGACATATTTACAAACGCAGTGTCCGCAAGGCCTGCAGCATTGCGCAGGACCCCTTACACCCTTCACATGGACTTTTCACACTTCTGCCATCTAAGAGAAGATACTGCAGCATTAAAGCCAGATCTGCCAGGATGCAGGAGAGTTTTTACCCCCAAGCTGTTAGACTCCTTAACACCAGGCTGCCCCCCTGGGACCTTCCACACGTCCTCAACCACCTCTAAAAACAGAACTTTTATACATGCGAGCCACTTTCCTGCAAAGACGAGTGTGCATGTAGAAAAGAACTGAAAATCTCATACTGACCTTTAAGTATTTTGACACTCTTGAGATCCTTCTGCTGTGAAACATTCTGACCTGTCATTGTTTACACATGTCTTAAACAACTATTAGCATACACTGATAATTTCTGTACTTATCTATATCTATTATTTATTATTTATTATATATTACATATCTTATACATCAATATTGCTGCTACTTCTTTGTCCTATCTTTTAATTTTTAAATTTTAAAATTTAAAATTTTAATTCTCTGCGGTGGGTTGGCACCCTGCCCGGGATTGGTTCCTGCCTTGTGCCCTGTGTTGGCTGGGATTGGCTCCAGCAGACCCCCGTGACCCTGTGTTCGGATTCAGCGGGTTGGAAAATGGATGGATAAAATTTTAATTCTATTTTTAATTTATTTATTGCACGTCATGTTGTTACACTGTGGACCCTGAGCTTCGCAATTTTGTCTATCTGTATACCTGTATATGATTGAGATGACAATAAAGTTCACTTTGACTTTGACTTTGACATTCATTTTAACTTCTACTCTCACAAGCCTTTCATGGCCTGCTGCATACCAGCATCCTACAGCATGATGCAGCCACCTCTGTGCTTCATAGTAGTAATAGAGAGTTTTTGATAAAGGGCAGTGTTTGGCTTATGGTGAACATGGCATTTGGTCTAATGGTCATAAAGGTCAATTTGGTTTCCTCAGACCATGGAATCTTCTTCCAGTTGACCTCATAATTTCTCATTTGCCTTCTGGCAAGCTCTTAACATGCTATTTGTGTTTTAATGTTGTGCTAAATACATGTTATAGCAGTTTTGAAACAGAGAAGGCACAGTGGTGGCTCTGAGGCTAGGGATCTGCACTGGCAATCGGAAGGTTGCCGGTTAGAATCCCGTAAATGCCAATAGGGACTCTACTCTGTTGGGCCCTTGAGCAAGGCCATTAACCTGCAATTGCTGAGTGCTTTGAGTAGTGAGAAAAGCGCTATATAAATGCAGCTGTCAAGCATTGTGGTCATCATTATGGCTGTAGTTACCGGAGGTAGCCACACCATCTTTGCTGTGACATTAGTTGCTCTTTGCAAAAATGTTCTTCGACTCTTCTTTTTGAAGTCCCTAGGACACTGAGTTCACATTGAAATTTTTTTACTTTAATTTTGCTTTAAGGATAATATTCTGGATTAGCAAACTTTGACTTAGATTTCTAGTTAAGTAATTATTTTGATAATTAATTATTTACCATTTGGTTAACTTTTTTATTTCTGGGAACCACTTTGGAATTTAGCATTTGATTTTTGCTTTATTGAATTTTTCAATCTTGAATTTTTTAATCAATTAATTAAATACTTTAGAATTTTGTTTGGTCCAGTTTTCTTTTTTTTATTGTTTCTTTTGCCCTTCCCTATAGAGGTACAGCAGGCAAACCTTACCTGGCATAGAACAGCAAGTGGTTGCTTTTTCTCCTTTATGCTGGAAAACTTTCTTGCTAATAAAAAAAAAACAGTAACTAACAGAAGAACGTCTTTGCTTGAGGATGAAATAGGTCTACAGGTTTACTGAAGCTCCCCACCCATGGTTCCCAACTCTGTAGGCAAAGCATTCAATAATCTGGTGACTCACATTCAACACATTATCTTTTGTTTCATGATTGATATTTGATTTGTTAAGTGCTATAGAAGAACATGTTTTGACAGGCAATGCATACTGTATTTAATGTTATTGCTGCTAAAATATTAGACTTTCAAGGAAGAGGGACTGATGTTGGTTCTTTTGCATGTTTTTCCACTGAATGTTTTAACTTTTTTTTTCAAATGATTATATTCTCTTGAACAAACCTGCCTTTAAACAGCACTTTCTTTTTCCTTTCCTAAAAAATGTGGACCACACAGCCTTTTAACATGTATTCTGCTTCTCTCTTCCTTCTTCAATGACTTTGAGGAGGATCTTCTCCAGTGATTAAACTGACTTCTAAACAGCAGTAAATGCTGCAAAATGTGTGGTGGCAAATCTTTTCATTAGAAAAAGAGCAGACGGCAATTCCAGTAGATCCAGTGGCTTATGTGGCCATAATACAGGCAAATGTCTTGAAATCTGCTAGTCCAGTGTGTCGGGAAAGAAAATGCTGAACGGAATTAAAGTAAAGCTGAATTGTTAGGCAAAGCGGTACAAATTCATTGCTAACCTCAAATTCATTATCATGGCTTTCACACTGGATCAGTGTTTCTTCAGTACTGAAAGAGCAAGAACTGTTCTTATTTAAAACTGTAATGTTTTTACTGAAATTCACATTAATGTAAAATCATCCAGCTGTATTTCATCTCTACTAGTAGTAGTTAAAGCTATGATGAAAACCTGGGGACTTGAATGGTTTGTGGTGGAATGTACTCAAAATAGCTCCTTTCAGCCTTGATAGAATTCACAAAATAATTTTGCAAATCATGGACATATTCATACTTTTACATATTTGCTTAATTTTCCTCTTACATTGTACCTTCCAAAAATATGTCATAGCTCCCAATCAATGTAATATTTGAATGCCTGCCCTCTAATCTTAAACTGAAACATTTCCTGTATTATTTTCCTGATTTTACTGTAATGTCTATTTTTGCTCCTATATGCATAAATCATTTCATTTGTTATATTTTAATCCTGTTAAATCCTTTATGTTTGTACTCAGTTCACCCACAACCCTTACATTTGATTAAGCAGATATAGTAAAGGGATGAATGGATGGAGGAAAAGAGAAAAATACTTTGTAAAGCAGCTTGTGGGGAAGATCACTATAAAAGTGTCACAAAAACAAAGACATATTTTTTTTTATTTAGTGCATTAAGTAGCAAGCATTTTCATGCAGAAGATAATATAAAGATATACCAGCATACATGCTGGGATATTAACAGTTTAAAAATAAGTGGACACAATAAAAAAACTCACTGAGTGTTCATTTTCTGAAACTGTTTATTTGACTGCTAGGTGGTGGGCAGATAGAGTCTATACCAGTGGCAATGGGCATTACATAGGGGTCTGTGCAGCAAATATAACCAATACTTAGCATGTCACTGTGTTTTATATATTAAATGGTTATGAAAGCATATGTACTTTCTAGTGTTCATAGGCGAAATTCAATAAAGAGTTTTTTACAGCAAATATGCTGTGTTTGCCACCGATCTTACTGGCCAAAAATAGTTTTCCTGGAAATTGACAGGGCAGCTGGCTTAGACAAACATTTTTTTCTCAGCACGCCATGATCCCTTATGAGGCCAATGTTGATAACATACTTTCACACATGAGTATTGTAAGCATATTCAACCGATAAAAGAACAGAGGAAAAATATCATAAAGGTTTTGGGCACTGAAGTAATCCATGTACTGTATATTATGATGAAGTTTTAGCAAACTGAATAGACAAGTCTTCTTCAGACGGTCGTCACCCGACTGTTCCAAGATAGTGTTGTATGTAGGAAACTCAGAGGAAAAGGTGGGTTTGATAGACTGAAAACCAGAAGTGATATCATTGGAGGCCAGCCCATCAATCTTTCTTTCTACAGTGGAAAGTAGAAGAGAGGCATTAGATGACAGCACCAATTTCTTGTTTGAATGGTAATTACTATCATTGCATGTGTGTGACATTCCTTATATATTATACTGCTGCCTGATCTACTTTGCACATGCTTGACATCACTACCTGATCTGTGCACCAGCTGGATTTGCACCAAGCATGTATTTAAAAAAAAACAATTTTTAGTATTTTTATTTGAGTTGTACATTGTCTGACCATGATAAAAATATTATGAGTACTACTTAACACATAACAGCAATTCCTATGCACTTACTCATAGCCTCTGTGACGCATGCCTGATTTTGTATGCTGGGCAAATGCATGCTCAATTAGCCACGTGGCGCAGCTCCAAGTCAAAGCAATCCTTAAAGGAGCCTTTCCCTCATCGTCCCTGAATGAGAAAACATAAGAGACTCTATAAAATAATAATGACAAAAATGTTATTATTATTTATGAGGTGTTTATATCAAATTGATGGAAGAATAAAGTTTGAAGAGATAGAAATAAAAAGATGTTCCAGCTGTATGGACCCATGACTTCAAACAATGGTACAAGCCAGACCAATACCATGACTTCATGGCATGGCCAATGTGTGTTCTAAAGATTGGAAATCTGAGTGCACATTCCCTTTATTATATATATATATATATATATATATATATATATATAAAATGCCACTATATATTATATATATAATTATATATATATACTACTTTGTGACTATTTGATACATTTTGTTTGTGGTTATCATTCCATCTGCTTTTTTCTCTCTGAGGCACAATGGAGCACTGCTTAGTGCTGCTGCCTCAACAGCTCAGGTCATAATTCTGGCCACAATAACTGCCACAGCATAGATGACATACACTTCCATAGCCCGCAGGGACACCTAAAAGAATATTACACCATTATAATCCACTCAAAACTAGTTCAATTCCTCCTTCCCCATTGACTTCAAAGCTTTTCCCAAAGATTTCTGTGAATTTGTCAAACTGTCAGTGAAGAAAACTCTGCAGGGTTATCACTAATGTTTCTTTGTCATATTTCCATATTTTACATATAGACTTTTCTGACATTTATGGAAAAATATTCAAGTATTTTAGCTTGTATTTAGATTATGAGATGTTAAATGAGTTGCAGAAGAAAGGTCTCTGGAGAGAGAAATTAAGAAAAACAAATGTCTGATTACAGTAAAGAAAGTTGAACATACTGTATATGTGGTTATATCACTTATTGGACAAAAGTTGTAAATAATATTTGAACAAGATGACAAATCAGGGGCAGCTACATTAACCTTTTGCTGCTCTACACTTATCTCCATATTTTAACATCTGAGTAAGGTCTTATTGGAGGTCATCAAGACACCCAGGCTTTGGACTTTTTTCTGAGCCCAACTATCTAGGCACAGATTAAAAACTCACCAGCAGTCAAGAAACCTGTCCACATTACAGTTGTTCTGATGTTGTTCTAATGACAATGATATGCTCCTTGTCTTTATAGCTGCTTGTTAAACCAGAATTTAAAGCTAAGTGCTATTTTTGTCTCTGACGTTCCAATGTTTTATCCACCTCCTATTTTGTGTTATGTTTGTGGGTGTTGGGATAAAAACATGTTTTTCATGGAGAAAATGTCCACTTCAAAATATAAGTCGGAACCATTCTTAACTGAGGTGCCAGTCCATCCAAATCACATACTGGGCCAATCAATTTATCATGCCTTGTATTTGAGATTTGGCAGCAAATTGAAGTACCTGAAGAAACAGCAATCAATTCAGTTTATTTTTGTATAGTACAATTCACTGAGTGCAGGCTCAGAATGCTGTGACAAGTTTACAGAGCATGCAATCACAAACTTCTAGTTACACGATGAGTACACATAAACGACAGCTTGGCTTAAAAAGACAGGAAAACAAAGGAGTTTGAAACTGATTAACATAAATGGAGCCCAGAAATATCGGTCTATTGATTAATTGTTAAACTATAGCTAGTTGATAATGGGGGCAGGTAAACAAAAACTCCAGCTAGCAGCAGACAAAGTCAGACAGTCACAGTCCTGAAGAGCTCGGCCAACTGGGCATCCACTACCACTAGAGCATTTTACAGTAGAGTCTGTGTTGGGCCATCTACTCTGATGACAGAATCTTTACATCCGTGGATTCTAATCCTCCCAGTATCACTTTCCCATGGATGGAAAAATAGGTTGGAAGTAGAGTAGTGGCCCTGTTCTTCTAATATGTAGAATGAGGCAGGCCACAAAGACAGAGAATGATGGGTAGGAAGAGGAAGCATAAGAAAGTAAATTTGCCAAAGTTTAAACCAGATAAACAATCCTAACTTTTGTCTAAACCAAAACATAACCCAAATAGGAAACACAGTTGTTTAATCGTTTTCTGTAAAATCTGCACAAGATTGCACAAGACATTTTAGAGAAATATCCACAATCTTAGACAATGAGAGCTCCTTGCTGCTGGCTTTAATTTGTGATGAGGTAACTCACCATTACTTTCAACAGTCATCTAGCAAGCTAAGAGTGAGATATAAAGGGCAGGTTCTCAATATGGAAGCTATCAAAACAAAAATGCTGTTGGGGAAATTACAATGTATAACAGAAATAATTTCTATAAAATTATAGGCAAAAATTAAAATAACAATAAGCACACTTACAAAATCTTTATATGACTCTGGCAGAACCATAACAGGCACCAAGAGCCACAGCAGTCACAATAATGACAGCTGTCACATATGTGTGCAGACAGTTTATAGGCTCAAATAAATGTGTTTCCTTGTCGGACCAGGGGTTGGCACTGCCCTTCTAACTCTTTCTCCCTTTCCCCTGCAAACCTTCAGAAGATTTAATGCACTAACCACTCTTCTAGTCCCCAGGAATCACACAACACTCTTCCGGTCATCAGAATTCCACCCAAATACCATCACTACTTCCTTAATCTCGCCTCTTCCTGTCAGTTTCATATATTTCCTGGCCATTTTGTAAGGATCTTCAGTTCTGTTGTGAACTCAAGTCTATGAAGAGGTGGAATCCCCAAACCTTTATGTTGTTTTCTTGTCTCTTTGTACACAGCATATTACACATATTCAACTTTTTAATATAAGAATTAAGTGTGTAGTCTTAAACTAAGTAACCTCATAATACAAAAGCTGCAGCATGCGATTTCTGAGAAATGATCAGTGAGGGGCAAAACAGGCAAGTTTCAATTCACATGCACTTCCAGAAAGTGGCACTAAAAATAATTTTACTAGCAATTTTGCATTTATGAAAGCAAAACTCATCGAAAAGTTTTTGAGGTTTAAAAGTTTATTTTGAGTTGAAAACAAGGAACACTGCCTCCAAAGGCCTCATTCACACTTCTGTGTTTAACTGTGTTCTTTTTTGCAGCCATCTAAAGAATGTAATCCATACCGCACCACTAAAAGCAATTAAATTTGTGCCTCTCATTAACATCACTGCAAAGTTATTGCAGTATATTTCTTCAAAAATGTAACATGCTACATATTTTCCTAACAAAGACACTCTGAGATACACCTTTGTGCACAGCGAAGTATTTCCCTGCATGGGAAGCCACAGGTGACACCACGGCACCAACTGCCTTATCCTAGTTAAGTATATGCACACTTCTAGTTACAATCCCCCAAGACTTTTATTTAAACACTAGTCATTTAGCCCGTTACAATAACGGGCGCTAGAACAGTAGTGCATAAACATTAGTAGGAACAGTCTATATTAAATGGCAAGGGACTTTGATCTCATTCTTTTTGTTGGTCGGATTTTTCTTTCTTTCAGCCTTTCTTTTGTTCATGTTTACTTGCTGAGCTGACCGTTCTTCGTGGGCTGCCGCCGTATATTGTGTGTCTTTAATTTTCTGTGATAGTAATACTGTCTTGTACGGCTCTGTTCAATAAGGGCGCGTAGATAATTTAGTTCAAATGGCTCTGGAATATGTGAAGAGCAACAGGTGCAGATCTTTATTTACCGCGCCTTTATTCGCTGCGCTCAATTGAGGTCGTCCTTTTGAGGCTCGCCTTTTTGTGCGCGCCCTTATTGAAGGATGCCTGTGCGTGCCCTTATTGAAGGATACCGTCTTATACGTCCGCTGGCTTGTACGTCCGTAATATACGTCCGTACGTCCGTAATATACCTTTAATTTTCTCTGGCGGTATTACAGGCGTGCGCGTCGGTAATATGCCTTTAATCTCCTCTGACAGTAATACTGGCTTGTATGTGGCTGTAATATGCGTCACTGTATTGTGTACCTTTTAATTTCCTCTCGCAGTAATACTGGTTTGTATTTCCGTAAAACGACTCTAACTTTCTCTGATAGTAATATCGCGCATAGCACCGTGTGCCCCGCGCATGCGCACTTCACCAGAAGACACCCACACACGGACACCTGGACGCACATAGGGATTTTATATATATAGATTAAATTGTAGGCCAACACTATTTATTTTTAATTTTTTTTGAAGGGAAACACTAAGTTTTGTTGGAATTTCAATTTTGCCTGAATCATTTCGCTCATCATTATCACTTTTACTGTCTGCACTTTTGAAGGCCCTGTTAGCACAATATGGAAACTAATATAAGTAATCCAGTTACAGGAACACATCACTCAATAATTAGAAAATTCATGGCAAAGAAAATGTGCAAAAATGCAACCCTCAAGTTTCATGGATTCTCCTGATTTGGCCTGGGGCTATAGAGTGCTTCTGGCTCTACAGAACGCTTGGAATCTTCCCTGAAGGAAACAAAAAATTAATTATGTAAGAGGGTATTTTGGCATCATAATACTGTATGACCACAGATAACAATAAATCTTTCATTTTCACATCACAGTTCTTGAGTTGCCTTATGAAGTTCTTCTAGTTGTGCTATAATAGTCACATTATCAAACAGAGAATATAAAAACTGGCAAACGGGGGGAATCATACCAGCATTAAGAAGGTAGATTAAGAAGTTAATTTATCGTGCTATGGCTTGCATGTCAAGACAAGCAGTGATTCAGTACAGGTCTTCCATCTATCCTTTCCTGAAATGGCTTTCAATCTTTCAGGATTTCTAGAACTGACTATTGTAGCACCATTAATGCAACACAGGAAATTATCCTGGAGTGAATGCTGGTCTATCATATGGCACGCTCATATATACTCACAGCTGCTAACAATGGACTATTGTAAAGTTGTCAATTAAAGGTGAAATGTGATTACCTTTGGGCATAGAACCATGACGTATTCAACTGAAGTATTTTTTGTCACTCATTAGCACAAAGTGCTCTATAATGTCAACGTACAAAGAAATTTAGACATTTTTTTCTAGATTAAGTACAATAAAAACATAAAATAGTTAATGTCATAAGGTGTGCTTTGACACACCTATAATAAATTACTTATGAAGTAGTTATTATATATTTTCAAGTAACATAATTGCTTGACTAGATTTCACCCGCATACTGATATTCTGCATGCTCTCAGAATAAACACACCTGTGTCTAGTTAGTTAGTAAATATCCAAGGAAACACTACACCATGAAGACCAAGAAATATTCCAGCCAGGTCCGAGACAATGATTTTGAAAATTACCACTTAGGGCAAGGACGTAACATAATTTTCATGGCTTTGAATATGCCTTGAAGCACAATGGAGTCCATCAGTAAAAAGACAAGAGAATAACAAACAGAACTGGCCATCCTCCAAAACTGAGAGGAAAAGGCATAATGAGAGAGGCCACCAAGAGGCCAATGGCAGCAGTAAGTAGCTACAGCCCAACATAGTAGAGATGAGTGAAACTGTCAGCAATATCATATAGACTTCATAAATCTGACATGTGTGAAGGGTAGTAAGATGGAAGCCTATTTTGAAAAAAACTCTTGTAACATCCAAGACCAGCTGTATCATTTAGATGAAGTAGACAGTCAACTAGGGTGGCAAAATTTGAGGGGTAGCATTTTTTTTAAACACTGACTTAAAAACATTTGTACTCAATACAACTGTCGAACTCTAATTAACCATAATATATTGTTTCATATTATTTTCAGTACTAGCACTGTTTGATCTTTATGTATTATTTTCTGCACAAGCCCCTTACGTGTGGTCATCCACAACCCCAGAATGCACTATACTCAGCTTCACAGAAGCTTTTTTTATGCTAAATGACTGTTCCGTTGTGCACAAAGCCAGGTCCACAAAAACATGTAACAGCTTGAGTGGCCTGCACATAGCCAGGAACCCAACCCTTCTGAACAAATATGGGATGAATAGGAACACCTAGTGTGAGCCATATCTTCTCATCCAACATCAGTACATGACCTCACAAATGCCGTTTGACTGAATGTGCATAAATTCCCACAGGCACTCTCCAAAATCTTGAGGAGAACACAAAGGAGGGCAAACTCCATATTAATACCCATGGCATTGGAATAGGATGTCCCACAAACTCATATAGGAGTGATGGTGAGGTGTTCACAACCTTTTGGCCATGTAGAGTATTTGCTTTAATAAATTTCACAATTCTTGGTAACAAAATTAGCCAATTATTCCAGATATTAATTAAATGAATGTACTTTTGACTTAGCATTTTAAAATTTGTATATTGTGTATTTTTTTGCAAAATTTGTAAAAAAAATATAATAAAATACAAATATAACAGTATAACATATTAACAATAATCCACATTACTAACCGAGAATGGTAAACCGGATGGACGCAGGGACATCCAGCCATGGGCCGTAGCCGCAAAAAGACGTACTGCGCAGGCGCCCCAAGAAATGAGGCGCCGCGAGAGGCGGCCGAGAGCACAGAAAAAAGGAGTCAAAGAAATGAGGCGCCGCGACCACAGAAAAAAGGAGTCAGCACAGAAAAAAGGAGTGAAACGCCGGCGACGCACACAGCGCCACACCCATGGGAAGCAACGTAAAATTAGAAATGAGGCGCCCATAGCACACAGAAAAAAGGAATCAGACGCCGGCGCTGTGTGCACGAAGCCCATGGCACACGAAACGGAACACACACAAAGAAGAGAATTAAGACCCACGACACACAAAGCCACCCTGCAGTAACTGCAATAAGAAATGAGGTGACACGCCCCTAGAACACCAAAAAGAAAGGAGTCAGACGCAAGCGCCACATAGCACACGAAACGCTACAAACACAAAGAAGAGGATTCAGACCCACTACACACAAACACCCCCTCCACTAACAAAGATAAAAAAGTGAGGCAACGCGCCCCTAGCACACAAAAAAAAGAGGTCAGACGCGAGCGCCACACAAACCCATTGGACACAAAACGGGACAGACTACGGACATAGCACAAGAAACATACACAAAAACGAGGATTCGGACCCACGACCACACTAACATAAATAAGAAATGAGACACAAAGCCCCACTAGGGTTACCACTTTTAATACAGAAAAATAAGGGACGCATACTGCAGCGGGGGCCACATCCCAGTGCCAACACTTTGCAGACTCTACTTAAAAGACCCGCCCTCCTCACTGGACAGTTAAAATGACCAATCAAACTAACGATGACATCAAGTATTACCCAATCAAAAGTAAGAAAGGAGGCATCTTCATAAAATGCGTGTGAGATGATTTGCATGAGACGCTGCTTTAAAAAAAATGATAAAAAAATGACGGGACAAAACCCGTCCCGTATTGATTCAAAACGGGACGCGCAATTTCATTCTCAAATACGGGACGATTCCGTATTTTACAGGACGGGTGGCAACCCTGCCCATTACTAAACGAACCGACCGTATTAAACATACGTCATCTGAACACATTCAAATTAGGCAGCATAGGTCGATCTCATTATACTGATCCACTATTAACCGTTTAACCACAGAAAAGCCTCCATATTAACAGTGAGTGCGATCCTCCTTATTACTTATCCATATATCTAACGCTGCAGAACAAACAAGTAATGAATTCACGATCACAGGTACAAAACGATACGGCTCAAGTGACGGGACCAAACACACGAACCCGCATGAAAAAAAAACAATACACGTCAGCGCATACAACGCGCTTCTGAAACCCCGGAAGAAAAAATGTCTCGGCTCCAAAAACGCAAAGCTCAACTAACACATTAACAGAAACGAGCGCGAATGGACAGACACAATGAACGTACACGCATACAGCACGCGTCTCAAAGTGCTGCATCGAAACAGGCAAGGGTTCAAAACGAAACACCTCGAGTATCACAGATACAAAAACGGCAGCGAAGGGACAAAATAAATAAACGCAATTCATGAAAATTCATTGGGATTACTGAATGTCATTTACAATCATTATCATTCACTTAACTTCCCTGAAGAAACAACTAGCAATACAAGTAATGAATTTACACGTTATTGTCAAAAGGGTCAAATTAGACTGCCTCCTTTACATTCATATCCTGCATATCTACAGAAGCTTCTAACTGACGAAGTACCTGAAAGTGAAAACTTTATGAACTGCATTAGATCCTACAATAGTTCATTTGCTTTTGCATCTAATGCCATCCAGTCACTTACTCAACACCATTGATAAACTTCTACAGACTTTGATAAATAATAATATTCCCTTTGGAGCAAAGGTACTTTTATTAGGGGGAGATTTTACACAGTGCTTAGCTATTGTTCCACATTCCATGCGCTCGGCTATTCTGCAGTCCACCTTAAAATACGCAGACAATTGGCATTGCTTTCAAAAGAGTTACGGAGATATTTGAAACAGCAATCTCATTACACCAAATACCCCTTTTAACACAACAAACTATATTATGTCCAAAAAACATTAATGTTGATCACATTAATAACCAGGTCATTTCATTACTTCCTGGAGTTGCACAGCTCTTTCTAAGCTCTGACAAAGTTGACTCTGATGACGACAATGACCATCTTAATTTCCCCTTAGAATATTTGAACACTATTAACCCAGACGGATTAACACAACACAATCTTAGCCTTAAAAACGGAACAATAATCATTATATTAAGAAACCTTAACACTAAACAGTGTTTATGCAATGCTACACGTTTAGTCGTCAACACCATGCCACACAATGTTATTGAAACAAAACTTCTTACAACATCACATGCTAACAATACTGTTCTGATTCCTAGAATTAACCTTACAAGTTCTGACCTGGAATTACCTTTTACTCTTAAACGGCAACAGTTCCCCATTAAAACCAACCTTGGCCATGACCATCAACAAATCACAAGGACAAACAATACACAAAGTTAGCATCTACCTCTCTGAGCCCGTTTTTGGACATGCACAACTTTATTTGCTTCCTATATGCGTCATCTACACCTTCACACTATGCTATATCTCATTCATACATCACGCTCTTTGTAATTTCACAACACCAGGGGTTGGCGAGCGAAGCGAACAGGGGGCGGAGCCCCCATTTAAATTAATAATAGACTATTTGCTTGACAGTAATTTCATTTTACAAACAAACATTTGACAGTAAACTATTTCAACCATATATATATATATATATATATATATATATATATATATATATTTTTTTTTTTTGTATATATATATATATATATATATATCCATCCATCCATTTTCCAACCCGCTGAATCCAAACACAGGGTCACGGGGGTCTGCTGGAGCCAATCCCAGCCAACACAGGGCACAAGGCAGGAAACAATCCTGGGCAGGGTGCCAACCCACCGCAGGATATATATATATATATATATATATATATATATATATATATTGTAGCGGATGGCTGGGACCCTTGCCTGACTGGGACGCCTGGAGAACTGAAGGACTGCCCTGGTTTGCATCACAGCAACGGGATTGGAGCTTAGTAGCTCAACCGTGTTGGGGCCCGTGGCCACTGCCACAGGACGCCCAGATGATTACAGAGCCATGGACTGCAGCACTTCCGCCACACCAGGAAGTACTGCCAGAACAGGAACTTGGTTCAGAGTGCTTCCGGGTGCCCATGCAGCACTTCCGCCACACCAGGAACTGCTGCATGAAGGTCATCAGGGAGCACCTGGAGCACGTCCGGGTGAAGTATAAAAGGGGCCGCCTTACTCCATTCAGGGAGCCAGGGTCGGGAGGCAGACGACTGAGCTTGTGAGTGGAGGAGTGAGGACGGCAGAGAAAAAGAAAAGACAGAAAGAAAGGACTGTGAGCATTGTTGGGATTTGGGCACTGTGTGTAGTACTAAGGACTCTAAAAATAAGTGTGTGTATTTTGGGACTTCTGTGTGTCCTGTCTGTCTGTGATCCAGGCTGGAATCTCCACAACATATACTATATTTACGCGTGTACCACGCGCACATTTTTTCCCGAAAATTAGCATTAGAAAATTAGGTGTGCGTCATACACAAGGAAACTTTTTTCTGTAATGTTTACTTCTTCTGCTTGGGCTCGCTCGCGTGCGCTCTCTCTCTCGCTCGTGCGTGCGTACTCTCTCGCTCTCTCTCGCTCGTGCACGCGCGCTCTCGCGCTCTCTCTCGCTCACGTACGCACACTCTCTCTCTCTCTCACCCACTCTTTCGTCATGCAATAAAAAGAGAAGTGCATTTCGCGGAAAATGTGCCCTAAACGCTTCCTATACAATCACAACGCGCATCGTACACAGAGCAAATTTTCTTCACGATTTTCTTTGTAAAAATTAGGGTGCGCGTCTTACACGAGGGCACATGGTACACGAGTAAATATGGTAATAAATAGGTTGGGAACATGCACTAATTTTATAGCGTGCTGCTGCACCCACCACATGACGAACCATCTGGATTGGGACCCGAGTGCAGCCATCCAACGGGTAACACCTCAGCACCACACTGGAACAGTGTGAGGTTTCTTACGGTGGGTGGAGTGCCAATCCTGCCACCAACCCCCAAGTTTTCCTTGCAAGTTTGACAACCTGCTTGCAAGGATGGATGCAGGTTAATGTCACACTCAGGATGAAGCAATTGCAGGTTATCTGCCCAACAGAGTGGAGTCACTTGGTCACCAGGGGGCACTGCAGCTCTCCAAACTCTCCAACACAGAGGCTCAGACACAAATTTGCAAACATTTTTATTCATGGACTTTTATTCATGGGAAACTCTTCCCTCAGCAAGTGTTTCACATGCCACAAACATGGCCCCAAAAAGCACAGCCACTCTGCAACTCTGTCATCTTTCTTTCTCTCAACCTCTTCTCCTCTTCTCCAGCAAGCTCCTTCCAGCTCCTCCTCCCGACTTGTGTTTCCAGAGTTCTGACAGGCAGCTCCTTTTATGTAACACCCGGAAGCACTTCCGGTGTCCAGAAGCTGTGGTTCAAAAGCACGTCAAAAATAGCTTGTAAGTCCCCACAGCACCCTCTAATGGCACCCACGGAACCCAACATTGACTTATGTCGGGGTCCACTCGTGTCAGCCAGGAACAGAAAGCTGAGCCTGTAGTGCACATAGGTTCACCAAAACTGGACAATTGAAAATTGATAAAATAAAGCTGAATTTCTGCAGAGGCACATAGATGGGAGGGTTGGAATTTGGCACCAACAACAGGAATCCATGCGCCCAACCCGCCTCTGGGAATGTTTTCTTGGCACACATTGAGCATGTTAATACCATTTGGTCATCACTTAAATGCCACAGCCTGTATGAGTATTGTTGCTAACCATATGCACCTGTTCCTGGCCACATTTTACCTGTCTTGTAATGGCTTTACATGAGCCTAAGTTGGAAATTCATAGTTTTGATTTTATTTTAGACCCGTCTGTCTTTCAGCAAGTTTGTTCTTTATCCTGTTTTCCATCTTTATTTCAACATTGGGTTATTGCAAATTTTGAATACATATTTTTATATACTGTACATTTTTTTTCCTTTGTTTTGCAGTCACAGTGCATTTTCATTACAAGCAGTTTTAGAGCAATACTTTCATGACTGTCATGCTGGAACAGGAAAGTGCATTCTCCAACCATTGCCACAAAGTTGGAAATGTGCAATTGTATTAAATGTGTTGGTATGCTGTAGCAGTAACAGTAACCTTTACTTTAACCAAGGAGCCCAACACAAACCTTGAAAAATATTGCCAAGCCATTATCCCTTCTCCACCAAACTTAATAGCTGACACTGTGCAGTCCAGAATGTAGTGTTTTCCTGGCATCTGCCAAACTCAGATTCATCCCATCAGACTGCCAGATAGTGAAGCATGATTCATCATTCCAGAGAACACATTTCCACTCCTCCAGAGTCCAATGGTGGTGTGCTTTACACCACTCCATCTAAAGCTTGCCATTGCTTTAGCTGGTGTGAATCCTGACAATATGAGAAACAAAAACACTCCAAGGCTACTTTTCTATATAATTGGATGTTTTCATTTTGATTCCTTTGTGTTGATAACAGGCAAAATTAATTTTAGTCAAATACATCACGGTTTCATACTGTAATTGAATGTGTGAAAAATGCAAAGAGGTAAATACTTTCACCCATGAGTTGGGAAGTTCACATGAGCATTGACAAATAATTCACACTTGTCACTGGTGGTGACTGGAAACAGAATTAAGCCCCGATACTTGGAGTGGTGAAGTAGCTTTACTGATGACTGTGCCACTATGAAAAAAAACATTTTTCCACATTGTTAAAATAAGTATAAGAACAAAGGACTTTGGGAACAGAATTGGTCCTGAGGTTTTACTCCAGATCAGGTTAATTCTAAAATCTTCATAATGCAATTCAGAGACTACCATGACAGTAGTGGGCACAGGGTGGGAAATTACTTTAGAGGGAGCAGACTCTGTGCTGACAGTGACTGAGCTAGCAATCAAACTCAAGTGTTTGGACGCATGAGCCAGCAGCACCGCTGGACCAGCAAGCCATTCACTTCATAAATGTCTGCTCTAAAATTAAGGAAAACTCATTGATTTTCTTTCTTTAAAATCCTTTCAATGTAGTGTCTGAAAATAAAATAGAAAGTTTTATTTTTTAACATTTTAACTATGTTAGGAGAACAAAGTATCAATTTTACTTTCACCTTCTAATGTTCACAATGATAGAACTAAACAAACAAGGAGAACTTGCTTAACAAGCATAACAATGTCTCAGAATAGTTTGGTTATTTAGAAAGGTTTATCTTGGTATTGTAGAATTTGTGATTATTTTTACCGAGAAGTGGTTGGTCACTAAAGATTAGGGTAACAAAAAAAGCTGGGTGTACATTTCATGAAGGATCGATTTCTAAAGATGACCTAGGGGACAAAGCTTTTTCTGGCAAGAGACAGTGAGACAGAGAGAATCCAGAGAAAAGCATGTGCTAGCAGTTGTAATATACAACATTATGAAAGTGTATAAAGGTGCCAACCTTTAGGTGGTAAACCCTGAGATAACACTGGATACTCCAGAACAGCTATGGATAATCAACAAAATAATATATATAAAAATAAATAATATAATATAATATAATATAATATAATATAATATAATATAATATAATATAATATAATATAATATAATAAAATTAATAAAGTGCAACAAAGGAAGAGATATTCAATGCTCTCCAAAACCCAGCTTCTGGCCAAAGTACACACTTTCTGTCCCTGGAAGTGATTTTGTACTTTGGCCAGAAGTTACCCCTAAGATTGGTTTAAAGCTCCTCAAGCAACAAGACTGTGTTAACTGTCGGGTAATGAGCTAGAGCAAGGAATCAGCTGGTGGAGGAAGAGAAACTAAACTGTAAGAAAAGCACAAGAGAAAATGTGTTGGTACCCCATATGGTGAAATCTGTTTTATTGGCAGGTTGTTTTGCCAAAAAATAAAGTAAAAAGAAAACCAATTATGTCCAGCATACTGGTCTTTCAGTAAGGTTTTATTCATACACAAGTCTTATACTGAGTGGTCCATTAGGGTCAGGTCTTATATTTTCTGTGACTGAGAGAGGTGGGATTTCTGATGGATGTGTTGAGATCTGAGGGCAAAAGAGGGAAAGGTGTACATGACAGCTCCATTCTGTGGTTTGGGGTGGAGGTATGAACACTATAAAAGCCTTGAAGATGTCCCCTAGTCATGTGTGTGTGATGAGAGAGAGAGAGAGAAGATAGATAGATAGAAGAATGAAGTATCTGGAGGTGGGCAATACTTGAAAGACAGAGCTGAAACAGGACTGTATTAGTAAGCCTGGAGAAACTGTAGATTGACTTTGCCTTTTTATTTGATACTTTGTATACTCCCTGCATTCATCCCTCCCTGCAGTATTTTATTAACAGATGCACAATTTTATGTATATATTCTTCCTTCTGGCTTCATTTTAGATGGGAGAATCAGTACAAGAGTGGCCCTTCCTACTTTTAACAAAAAATATTTTACAGGATCCCTTGAAGGTTACTGACATGTGGCTGAATGCTTACAAAATGCAATAAATTCAGTATTGTTATTTATTTTAGAGTGGTTCAGTAGTAAACTTGCTGCCTCGCAATAAAGAGACCAGGATTTGTGTTCCAGTTGCTCCTTGCATGGAGTTTGCATTTTCTCCCAGTGTCTGTATGAGTTTTCCCTGGTTTCCTCCCTCAGCCCAAAGACATGCAGGTTTTGTGGATTGGCATTGCTAAGTTGGCTCTAGCATAGCATGTGTGGAAGTGTCTGTGTTCACTCTGGGATGGACTGGTGTTGTGATGGACTGGTGTTGTTCCTGCCCTGTGCCTAATAAATGCTGGGATATGCTTCCCCACAACTCTGCCCTGTGAAAATGGATGGATATTCTCTATTAAAAAAAACGATATGTGATTTTCTCTGAGACACTTTAACGTCCTGCGAGACAAGGCAGTGAGACCAAAGGATAGCTGCTGTACAGGCTTTTTAAATGATCGACGTGCAGTGCGACAAGCAGAACACGAAGCGTGGCAGCAGCAGCAAGCCAGCAGCTGATCCGACCGTATCGCCTTAACATGCGTTCAGCCCTCCCAAACCCCCCCTTCACAACACGAGCGGCAGAGACGCAAAGTGGCTGGCGCTTAGCACGCCCTGGGGGGAGGTGGGTTTTGGGGGTGGGCGAGCGAAGCGAGTACAAGGTGAAGCCCCCTAGTTTACTTTAATATCCATTTTGACTGTGTTATGTACAGATTTAAATCTGCGATTAATAATAGTCTATCAATAGACAATAATGTGTTTATTTTCAATAATGTTTTTACCTAAACAGAGAACCTATGATAAAGGACTTCTTCTAGCAACATTAAAAGAAAATAGAGACCAATTCTGAGTGAGATGCTGGGCTCTGTCATTCTCACATTAGGGGTGAGTTGTGGTGGTCATCACATCTGTGGGTGAAATATGTGCAGTTCTTTAAATGCTAATGGTGCTTTTAAAGCACTGGAAATTGAAACTGTTTAAAAAGTGTACTTAGCCAATACTGTCACTTCAGTGCTATCCTGAATTACCTCTCAAATACCTCATCAATGAGGAGCATGTTTACTTTGATATTTTATAGTCATATGAAAAAGTTTGGAAACCCCTCTTAATTCTTTGGATTTTTATATATCACGAGCTGTATATACCCGGCGTTGCCCGGGGCAGAAGTAACCTAATCGGTCAAACACTTACATATATACCAAAGTAAACCTAATCGGTCAAACAGTTACATATATAAAAAAAGCGAACCTAATCGGATAAACAGCTTCATATATACAGAAGCGAACCTAATCGGACAAACAGCTAATCTATATACATAAGCAAACCTAATTGGTCAAACAGTTACATAAATACAAAAGCAAACCTAATCGATGAAACAGCTTCATATATACAGAAGCGAACCTAATTGGTCAAACAGTTATGCATGTGCAGAATAATTTTACAAAGATTATGCGTGTTAACAATCATTAAAAAGAAAAGATTGAGGAACTCTTCTTCTATATGTGATGAAGCTGGATGAAGCTGACTTGACGAAGACGTAGGTGGCATAGATTGGTTTTTCTAAAACAGAAGAAAAAAATGAGTATCTATTATTATTTTAAATTACAATCAAAATGAGAACCTTGATTAGAGATAGATTATCCGTATTAAAATATGTGCATGAATAAACTTTTGCTAACTCTCTAGCAAAAGTTTATTCATACAAATTGGCATGGGATGGCTTTGTGAAAAAGTAAAAATTAGATAAAATAAATTGAGAATGCGTACTTCGATTTGACTGAGATTATCTGTAATGATGAAAAAAAAGTTTAGTATGTTTTTTTTTCCATACGGGAAGGATGTAAAACCTTACATACGCACCCTTCAGCCCGTACTGAAGGGTAGTGTCAGATTCTTACTGACTAAAAAACACCCTTTTTATTCCACAGCTACCCCAAAAACCACTATTAGGCATTACTTTGGGGTGGCAGTAGTTTAGTTATGAAACAGCTGGGTCCTGAAAAAAATCTGTCTTATTAGTGGCTTCATCACATATAGAAGAACAGTTCCTCAATCTTTTCTTTTTAATGATTGTTAACACGCATAATGTTTGTAAAATCATTCTGCACATGCATAACTGTTTGACCAATTAGGTTCGCTTCTGTATATATGAAGCTGTTTGATCGATTAGGTTTGCTTTTGTATTTATGTAACTGTTTGACCAATTAGGTTTGCTTATGTATATAGATTAGCTGTTTGTCCGATTAGGTTCGCTTCTGTATATATGAAGCTGTTTATCCGATTAGGTTCGGTTTTTTATATATGTAACTGTTTGACCGATTAGGTTTACTTTGGTATATATGTAAGTGTTTGACCGATTAGGTTACTTCTGCCCCGGGCAACGCCGGGTATATACAGCTCGTATATATATATATATATATATATATATATAGCAAAATACCCGCGCTTCGCAGCGGAGAAGTAGTGTGTTAAAGAGGTTATGAAAAAAAAGGAAACATTTTAAAAATAACGTAACATGATTGTCAATGTAATTGTGTTGTCATTGTTATAACTGTTGCTGTCTTTTATATATATATATATATATATAATATATATATATAATATACACACACACATAAACATTTATATACATATACATATATATACATATCTACATATACACATGTACATATATATACACACACATAAGACTTACTGAGTGAAACGGGCTTTCATTGACAATCATGTTACGTTATTTTTAAAATGTTTCCTTTTTTTTTCATAACCTCTTTAACACAGTACTTCTCCGCTGCGAAGCGCGGGTATTTTGCTAGTATATATATATATATATATATATATATATATATATATATAGATATACACACATACATGCAGTTTTAATAACACAGAAATCAATATAAACATTAACATCATTATCATATGAGAATATGAAGTAATATATAAGAAGCACATTTCATATAAATATAAATTATTAAACAGTAAAATCTTCTTCTGTAATTTGCTACCGTGGCAATTTGTGTGTCTGTCCAGGATTTTAAATGACGTGTAGCTCGCAAACCGTTGCACCTATACACTTGAAATGTGGTACACATATAGTACGTCACGTCTACTATCCGCTTTATGGGTGATGATTGTTTTAGTCTTTTTATCTTTATTTTATTTTATTGTACAATCAAGTCCTATCTGCACACAGCAGGGCAGCCGTGGGCGGATGCGTATGGTGTATTCACTCGATGTTATCGTGCATTGCGCTGTCAGTGGTATTTTGATAAAAGAATTTGAACAACATATAAGAAGCGTATAAATTATTAAACAGTAAAACATTAACATTTAAGAAGTAAAGTTACATTAAGTACTACTGCTGTGCCTTCGGGTATACCTCATTTTTTGTTTGCCCATTACATGCTTAAATGTATACATTTTTTGGTGCACCTACCCGAGAACACGCGACATATAACCGAGCGTGGGAGAAGCATGGATTTTAAACACGCGTTGAGTTGATGTGCTGGTCTCCCTCGTGAAATAACTGGTAATGTTTGACTAAAATGTACAGCGAGTAAAACGACATTAGCTCCTATTTTTTTTTTTACGATCTCTGAGATCTTGCTTTTTTCGGTTCAAGGCTTCATAAGCTCTTTTATGTTGTATGGTGTACTTATCCCCAAACCATCATCTTTGAATGTTGCAAGACTTTCGCCTTGTATGTAGATCGGGGTAATTACATTCATTGCATTCCTAGTCTGAATCACAATCTGATTGTATGGGTGGTTACCTGGCACTGTAGGGTTGCCACCCGTCCTTTTAAAATACGGAATCGTGCCGCGTTTGAGAATGAAATTGCGCGTCCCGTTTTGAATCAATACTGGACGGGATTTATCCCGTATTTTTTTTATCATTTTTTTTTTAAAGCAGCGTCTCATGCAAATCATCCCACACGCATTTTATGAAGATGCCTCCTTTCCTACTTTTGATTGGGTAATACTTGATGTCATCATTAGTTTGATTGGTGTTTTTAACTGTCCAGTGAGTAGGGCGTGTCTTTCAACCGTAAGCAGATTTTTTGCACTGGTATCACTGACCTCGACGACGGCGACGTTATACGTCAAAAATAAATTACGATAAATGACGATTTTAGCGATACTTTATTACGACGGCGGCTACATAGACACGATCAAATAAAAACAAAAAAATCAAATAATCATTCTACATTTTCAAAACGTCGAAAAAACGACGGAATGAAAAAAAGGCCCACCCGACGACCCACCCATTCCATTTTTATATATATAGATTGGCTGAGCTTTCAAACTAGCAACTTCCTTTTAATATATGACATGCCTTATTGAAACAGTAGTATTTCAGCATTGACATTAAGTTTATTGGATTAACAGAAAATATGCAATATGCATCCTAACAAAATGAGACAGGTGCATAAATTTGGGCACCCCAACAGAGATATCACATCAATACTTAGTTGAGCCTCCTTTTGCAAATCTAACAGCCTCTAGAGGCCTCCTATAGCCTTTGATAAGTGTCTGGATTCTGGATGAAGGTATTTTTGACCATTCTTCCATACAAAATCTCTCCAGTTCAGTTAAATTTGATGGCTGCTAAGCATGGACAGCCTGCTTCAAATCATCCCCTAGATTTTCGATGATATTCAAGTCAGGGGACTGTGACGACCATTCCGGAACATCGTACTTCTCCCTCTGCATGTATGCCTTTGTAGATTTCGAACTGTGTTTTGGGTCATTGTCTTGTTGGAATATCCAACCCCTGTGTAATTTCAACTTTGTGACTAATGCTTGAACATTATCCTGAAGAATTTGTTGATATAGGGTTGAATTCATCCAACCCTCGACTTTAACAAGGGCCCCAGTCCCTGAACTAGCCACACAGCCCCACAGCATGATGGAACCTCCACCAAATTTGACAGTAGGTAGCAGGTGTTTTTCTTGGAATGCGGTGTTCTTCTTCCGCCAAGCAAAGCGCTTTTTGTTATGACCAAATAACTCAATTTTTGTCTCATCAGTCCAAAACACTTTGTTCCAAAATGACTCTGGCTTGTCTAAATGAGCATTTGCATACAACAAGCGACTCTGTTTGTGGCGTGAGTGCAGAAAGGGCTTCTTTCTCATCACCCTGCCATACAGATGTTCTTTGTGCAAATTGCACTGAATTGTAGAATGATGTACAGATACCCCATCTGCAGCAAGATGTTTTTGCAGGTCTTTGGAGGTGATCTGTGGGTTGTCTGTAACCATTCTCACAATCCTGTGCATATGCCACTCCTGTATTTTTCTTGGCCTGCCAGACCTGCTGGGTTTAACAGCAACTGTGTCTGTGGCCTTCCATTTCCTGATTACATTCCTTACAGTTGAAACTGACAGTTTAAAACTCTGAGATAGCTTTTTGTAGCCTTCCCCTAAACCATGAGAATGAACAATCTTTGTTTTCAGATCTTTTGAGAGTTGCGTTGAGGATCCCATGCTGTCACTCTTCAGGGGAGAGTCAAAGGGAAGCACAACTTGCAATTGACCACCTTAAATACCTTTTGTCATGATTGGACACACCTGTCTATGAAGTTCAAGGCTTAACGAGCTAATCCAACCAATTTGGTGTTGCAAGTAATCAGTATTGAGCAGTGACATGCATTCAAATCAGCAAAATTATTTGTTCGGAAAATACTCCAGTACTCAGATGTTCCTAGGAAATGAAAGACATACCACTGTTATCTTTTTTGTTGAAAGTAGAGTAAATAATTATGCAGACTGAGAGGGGTTCCCAAACTTTTTCATATGACTGAAAATGCAAGTCAATACTAATCTTTTTGATTTTCTGAAATAAATAATAAGAAGATTACACTGTCTCCATTCTACTTTCAGAAGCTATGTCACCACTATAGGGTTGTAGCAGAGCCAGCAAGAGGCACAATGGAGGAACATCTTTGAATAGAATGTCAGTCCATGTCACATACTTGCACACACACTCACTTTCACTATGTTAGATTTCTAACATTGTATCTTTAGAAATATAAGATGAAGATTAGGCAGATCATGCAAATTCAATACATAAAAAAAAGAAACTCTAACTGCTGTGCTGGTTGCCTTAAAAATGATAGATAGATAGATAGATAGATAGATAGATAGATAGATAGATAGATAGATAGATAGATAGATAGATAGATAGATAGATAGATAGATAGATAGATAGATAGATAGATAGATAGATAGATAGATAGGGTGCTGCCTTGCAGTAAGAGAACCAGGGTTCGTGTCCTGGGTCCTCCCTGCATGGAGTTTGTGTGTTCTCCCCATGTCTGTCTGGGTGTCCTCCCACTGTCCAAAGGCATGCAAGTTAGGTGGATTGGCAATACTAAATTGGCCCTGATGTGTTTTTGGTGTGTGTCTGTGTTCGCCCTGTGATGGTTTGACACCCTGTACAGGGTTTGTTCTGCCTGACACCCTATGCTTGTTGGGATAGGCTGCATCACTCCCGTGGCCTTGTTCAGGACTAAACAGTTTAGAAAATGACTAGACAAGTAGAATGTAGTTAAGTGTAAGTTTCACACTAATATTAGAAAGCATTTCTTTACCAGGACAACCATAAATACATGGGATAAATTGCCAGTTAGTGTTGTAGGGAGTAGTCTTTGGGGAACTTCAAATCACAACTTGATATCAGAAGTGGATAAACTCTATGAAACAGGAACAACGGGGCTTTTAGTCAAAAATTATTAAACAAACATGTGCCAAGAAACATTACTGTGGCTCCAATGTACCTACGGCAATATGTCCTTACAGTGCATCACTGGAACTGCTCGCTTATTGTTGGACATGTCAGATTTTTTTTATCTTTTTTTGTAATTCTTGTATGTATTTGAGGGGGTTGGTGTTGTTTGTTATAATATTTCTTGAGCTTCACTAAATCTATCTATCTATCTATCTATCTATCTATCTATCTATCTATCTATCTATCTATCTATCTATCTATCTATCTATCTATCTATCTATCTATCTATCTATCTATCTATCTATTCCTGTCCTCCTTGCCTTCTGGGGGTAGACTGTCTTCACTGCAGTTTGAAGAATCGGGGAGGGGCTGGATGTTAGTGACACACCATTACAAATCATTTTCACTGATCATTCTTTACCAGAAATTTGAATAGCAAATGTTTAATACTGTGTTTTATTCACCTTTCATAAGTTATAATGCTATTAAATAATTGGTTTGTTTTGCAACTAACTGTGCTACCCATCTAAGGTGGGTTGAAATTTAAATAATCAACAGAGACTTTAGGGAAATCAGTGTTGACATTTGCAATGCACGTTCTATTGTAATGTATTTCGTAATGTTTGTAGTTATTAAATGAATGGCATTTGCCATTCCAACAGATGGTATATCACAAACATTTGCAGTAATAAAGTGCATTGCACCAGCTCTGAAAATGTATGTATGCAGTCAACTGTAATATGTTGATCTATCCCAGACAGAGAAATATGTTAAGGAAAGGAATGGGAGAAAAAGACGTGGTCAAAAGTTTGCTCCAAGTTTGTTAACAAAAAGACTAAAACAATCTTTTGTAAAACCCTAATTGAAACTCTGTAAGTCAAAGTTCAAAATAACAAGGCTGAAGTGCATTAAGCCAGAAAATGCTAACAAAATATCTTGCAAGTAAAGCTCTTCATATTTAAATCTCAGATGATAGAGTGTACCCAACACTCTATCACATTGATGACATCAAGAGTCATGCACTCCTTGAGGATCATGGGATGGTTTGTCATAGAAACAGGCATGTTATAACTCTAAAACACTGGTGCCCATAAGCAAACAAAATTGTGTTGCATTATAAGAAGAAAAAATTCCAGCTTTTAAACAGAACATGATGCAAAATAAATGACCACAGAATTTTTTTCTCTTAGGTAAAAACACTTGAAGAACACAAGCATCACCCCAAAATGCCACACAAAGTTAAATAAAAATTAAAAAGAAAATGCAAATCATAATATATATGCAATGTCTCTACTTGTAAAATGTGTTGTAATAGTGTTCACTAAAGGAAGGTGCTCTATAACAAGGATCCCTAATTCCGGTCCTGGAGGGCCCCAGTGGCTGCAGGTTTTCATTCTAACCCTTTTTTTAATTAGTGACCTGTTTTTGCTGCTAATTAATTCCTTTTGAACTAATATTATTTGACTTGCTCTTGAAGACCCAGACCCCTTAATTGTTTCTTTTTCCTTAATTAGCTGGCAAACAATAATGAGATGCAAAATGCGGCAAAACATAACCAGCAAACTGTGTCCATCATACAATATATGAAAATAAAGAAAAACATTTTAACACTGCTCTTAGAAATGAGAAAATCAACAATTTCTGAAATGTATGCTATTGCACAATAAGAGCAGCAACAAGCCATGGAAATAAAGAATGGGTTCTCTGGGCCTAATTAAGAATCTGCTTGGAGTGAAATTGGTTGAAGTTTGAGGCCCTGACTTAGTTGTCCTTCTGTTAGTTGACTCACTTCACTTTTCTGTTTGGGCACCATTTAAGGAAAGAAATGAAGCAATTCAGAGGAACGATGAAGAAATTCAGGGGAACAAATCTTAACAAAACAAGTCAATTAAAATTAATTCAAAAGAAGTTAATTAACAGGAAAAACAGGTTACTAATTAAGAAAAGGGTTAGAATGAAAATGAGCAGCCACTGTGGTCCTCCAGGGCCTGAGTTGGGGACCCCTGCTCTATAAACTAAAAGTTATTTTGTATTTGTCATTCTCCACTCAGTTTTGGGTTTAATAAGCTTAGATATTTCAGCATTTTTCCCTTATATTCCGTTGAAGTATTTTCAGTGGATGGCTTATAGTGTATCTGCAAATTTTACACTGTGTTGTTGCTTGGCAAATGGGGGAGCTGGTAGTTTATGCCGTTTGTCTCACCCTTGATATGAATGAGAAGAGGGGTCCTCAGAGATTTTACTATAGGATGGCCTCAGTTCTTCAGTGGTGAATCCTGATCTTCCGTGGGTGGTGTTAATTTAAACAAATGTTAGACACAAAAGCAACAGCTCAAATGGTCACACCTCACAAACAGATCATGAGTCTAGAGCTGCTGTGTGTCTAGGAATGAGGGATCCATAGTAGATGAAGAGAAGAACATTATAAGAGATGAATAGGAGAGGTAGGTTTGTGGTAGACAAGTGGGAAAATTAGTCTAACCAGTATGCAGAAGGCATGTTCAGGATTGCCCTGTTGAGCAGAAGGATTCTTTCTTCTTTATTTTGTTTTTGTTTTCCATAATTGTTGTGTCTTCTCTCATTTGCGTAGGTGTTGTGAGTCACACACACCACAAAACGTTAACACAGAAAAAGAAAATATTCTGAACTGTCTAACTTTTAGCAGGGATCTCATATATTGCTACATACTGTATTTGTGTTTTTGGCTTTGCAGGGTGTTGCACAATCGAAAAAATGAAAGAAAGAAGGTGGCCTGGTGAAAATGGCATGGCTGTCAAGGAAGGGGCAAACAGGACAGGTACAGCACACAGCAAGCCAAAAAAAAGAACACATGAACTGGCACCACAAGTCACCATGTCAGGACAGCAGTAAGCATATGACCTGGATGCAGTATAACATACTTGGTGAAATGATGGCATGAAACTAACTATTTGTAAGCACAAACTTAAAGAATGTCCATGTAAAATACTGGCAGACGCCCCCCTTATTTGCTAGCTTGCAGCAAGGTGTTTCTGGAAGAGATTATGGATCTTTACTCCTCATTATAAAGAAGGTGCTACTTAGCAAGTCTGGCTCTTTGCATTAATTCTAGGGTTCAGAGATGCAATGCTACCTGAAGCCTCCACCTGGGAAAAAGACACAAAAACTGTTTCTGATTCTGGAAGAGATTCCACAAAGTGCCCCAAAAGTAATTCCTGGAAGGAGTTTAACACTAGAATTACCAGAGCCTACGAAAAAACCCGTAGATCCAGTCCACCTTAAATCGCTTCTTAAATCCATTCGCACCTCTCTGCCAGCGTCTTTTGTCATCTAAATGTGCTGATAAACACAAGCTGAAAGCAGCCGGCTATTCCATCCCCCCACCGACTTAGAACGTGCACAAACTTCTCCCAGCTCATGCCTTGATTGATTATCTGGGAGTGAAGTGGAGTTTTAGAGTGGAAATAATAGATCGTTATTTGGAACACATGAATTTCATGTGTGTTCCGTTTCTACAGTAATCTGTGTAAACACATTGTTAAAACAGAAACTTTTTCATATTTTAGTAATAAATGTTACAAAATGTAGGCATAAACTATAAAATGTGTGAAGCCTGAAGCCCAAAGATCAAATAAACACTTTCACAAAAGTTTCAAGAATGATATGACAGCTTCCATGGTGTGCCGGTAAGATTTGCTGACTCAGAATTCAACAGGCTTGCTGTGCCTCAGAGACCCGAGTTTGAATCCCTGCTAGGGAGAAAATGTTTTTCTTTTCTTTTTAACCTTTGCCGCTCTGCCTGCCTGCCTGAACTTCCTGTCTATCTATATAGTAATAACAGTAATTTTATTATTATATAGCAGCTTCCCTGTCTGCCTATCATATAGTGTCTTTCCTTCCTATCTATCTATATATCTATCCCCTTAGCTGTTTTTTCATATATCTATTATACAGTGCCAATGGGGTGCCAAACAGGCAATTACAATGATTTTCGGAATATATAAAGTCATTCCTGAATATATAAAGTCAGCGTTGGAATATATAAAATCATTCCTGAATATATAAAGTCAGCGTCCCAAAATGCCCCAAAGCTACACCAAAAATGCACATAAATTCCCAAAGGAAGAGGAACCAGATAACCACTAAAGTAAGTGTCAAGTCCAAAAAAGAATTTTTACCCCCTGCTTGACCTGTCTCACCACATCCTTAAACCTTCTCTTTGACCTTTCTCTTTTCCTCTTATCCGTCAGCTCCATCCTTAGCATTCTTTTCTCAATATATCCAGCATCTCTCCTCTGCACAAGTCCAAACCAATGCCATCTTGTCTCTCTGACTTTGTCTTCAAACCATCCAACCTGAGCTGACCCTCTAATGCAGTGCTTCCCAACCTCTCCCAAACCATGGCACCTTTAGTGAAATCTTTTCAGCTAACGGCACCCCTTCACTCTGATATGTAACTACTCAAATTAACAATTTAACCTTAACTCATCAGTTGAGTAGAATGAGATTCCTATTTTTATAAGGCGTACCAACTACACATTTTTGCATTTACAAAGGTAACAAAAATAAATTGCTAGTAAACCAGTCTCAAATGAAAACGTTGCAATTTGCTTGGAACCATGGCTTCATTTGCAAGGATATCACCACACAACAAACATCGCGGGTGCTGAATACCTTTTTTTGTCAACAAATGTAAACCCATAATTCAAGTAACTGTCCTGATAGTATTGTGTTTTCGTTTTTGCAACTTTACTGCTCCCCGCATTATCATTTTCATTGAGGCTGTTGATGCTGCTGTTTTTACGTTTACGACTTTCA
Source organism: Erpetoichthys calabaricus (assembly GCF_900747795.2). Classification (NCBI taxonomy): domain Eukaryota; kingdom Metazoa; phylum Chordata; class Cladistia; order Polypteriformes; family Polypteridae; genus Erpetoichthys; species Erpetoichthys calabaricus. Next base: position 28,096,311 of record NC_041404.2, read on the forward strand.
CTACAGTCGGCCATTTTCGGCGCAAAAAAAAAAAAAAAAACAAACAGACAGCAGGAAGCAACGTCACTTACCCTGTGGCAAGTAAGTAAATTAGAGCTAATATTTATTAATTCGTCAGACTGCAGTTGAAATAGGATGCAGGACTGTATTAAAGCACGCAGGTAGCATGACTTCTTTAGTCTTGAGGTGTAACTGGTATTATTATTATCAGTTCAGATCAATTTTTTTTATGTTCTGACACCTGGCAATGGCACCCTTAGTCCGTGCTCACGGCATACCAGGGTGCCGCGGCACACGGGTTGGGAAGCACTGCTCTAATGTATTCATTTCTAATCTTGTCCATATATGTCACACGTAATTCAAATCTTAACATCTTTAACTCTGCCACCTCCAGTTCTGTTTCCTGTGTTTTTGTCAGTGCCAGAGTCTCCAACCCATATAACATAGCTGGTCTCACTACTGTCTTGTAAACATTCCCTTTCACTCTTGCTGATATCCATCTGTCACAAATCACTTCTGACTCTCTTCTCCATCCACTTCACCCTGCCTGCACTCTCTTTATCGCCTCTCTTCCACACTCCCCATTACTCTGTACTATTGATCCCAAGTATTTAAACTTATCCACCTTTACCAGCACTACTCACTGCTCAACATTACTCTGACCTCCCTCTCATTCACACACATGTATTCTGTCTTGTTCCCACTGACCTTCATTCCTCTCCTCTCTAGAGCATATCTCCTCCTCTCCAGGGTCTCCTCAACAGGCTCCCTACTGCCCTATTCCCGCTACACATCACAATGTCATCTACAAACATCATAGTTCATGGGGACTCCTGTTTAATATTGTCTGTCAACCTGTTCATCACCATTGCAAATGAGAAAGGGCTCAGAGACGATTCCTGATGTAATTCCACCTCCACGTTGAATGAATCCGTCACTCCTTCCGCACACCTCACCACTGTCACACTTCCCACGTACATAATAATAATAATAATAATAATTCATTACATATTCTGTACCACTCTTAAATACTTCTCTGCCATTCCAGATTTCCTCATACAATACCACAATTCCTCTCTAGGCAACCTGTCAAATTCTTTCTCCACATCCACAAAGACGCAATTCAGCTCCTTCTGGCCTTCTCTATAACTTCAGAGCAAACATTGCATCTGTGGTGCTCTTTCCTGGCATGAAACCATACTGCTGCTTACTAATCATCACCTCCCTTTTTAACCTAGCTTCCACTACTCTTTCCCATAACTTCATGCTGTGGCTCATTAATTGTATCCCTCTGTAGTTACTACAGTTCTGCACATCACCCTTATTCTTAAAAATTGGTGCTAGTACACTTCTTCTCCACTCTTCAGGCATCCTCTCACTTTCCAAGATTCCATTAAACAATCTGGTTAAAAACTCCATTGCCATCTCTCCTAAACACCTCCATGGTTCAACAGGTATGTCATCTAGACCAATTGCCTTTCCATTCTTCATCCTATGCATAGCTATCCTTACTTCGTCCTTGCTAATCTGTTGCACTTCCTGGTTCACTATCTCCATATCATTCAATCTTTTCTCTCTCTCATTCTATTCATTCATCAGCCTCTCAAAGTACTCTTTCCATCTACTCAACACACCCTCCTCTCTTGAGAGTATGTTTCCATCTTTATCCTTTATCACCCTAAACTGATGCACATCTTTCCCAGCTCGGTCCCTCAGTCCAGCCAAATGGTACAGGTCCTTTTCTCCTTCCTTAGTGTCCAATCTCTCATACTACTCATCATATACCTTTTCTTTAGCCTTCGCCACCTCTCTCTTCACCTTACACCTTATCTCCTTGTACTCCTGTCTACTTTCTGTATCTCTCTGATAATCCCACTTCTTCATCATCCTCTTCCTCTGTGTACTTTCCCATTCCAGCACCAGGTTTCCTTTTCCTCCTTCCTCTTTCCAGATGTCATGCCAAGCACCATTCTAGCTGTCACCCTTATTACTTCTGCTGTAGTTTCCCAGCTATCTGGTAACTCTTCACTGCTACCCACTGTCTGTATTACCTCCTCCCTGAACTCAACCTTGTAGTCTTCCTTTTTCAACTTCCACCATTTGATCCTTGGTTCTGCCCTCACTCTCCTCCTCTTCTTGATCTCCAATGTCATCCTGCTGACCACCATCCTATGCTGCATAACTACGCTTTACCCTGCCACCACTTTGCAGTCTACAATCTCCTTTACACTGACTCTTCTGCAGGATGTAATCTACCTGTGTGCATCTTCCTCCATTCTTGTACATTACTCTATCTTCCTAGCTCTTTTTAAAACATGTATTCACCACAGCCACGTCCATCCTTTTTGCAAAAATCCACTACCATCTGAACTTCTGCATTCCTCTCCTTGACGTCATACTTACCCATCACCTACTCATCTCCTCTATTCCCTTCACCAACATGTCCTTTGAAATCTGTTCCAATCACCCGTCTCTCTTCCTTGGGTACACTCTCCACCACTTTATCTAACTCACTCCAGAAACCTTCTTTCTCATCCATTACACACCCAACCTGCGGGGCATATGCACTAACAACGTTCATTATCCAGCTTCATAATAATCACCCTGTCTGAAACTCTTTTCATCTCCAAAACACTCTTGACATACTGTTCCTTCAAAATAACCCCTACTCCATTTCTCCTCCCATCCATACCATGGTAGAACAATTTGAACCCACCTCTGATTCACCTGGCCTTAATCCCCTTCCATTTAGTCCCATTCACGCACAATATATCAACCTTCCTTCTCTCCATCACATCAGCTAACCCTGTCCCCTTACCAGTCATACTGCCAACATTCAAAGTTCCAACCCTCACTTCTACTCTCTTTGCCTTCCTCCTGTCCTCCTGTGTCCAAACATGCCTTCCCTCTCTTCTCCTTCTTTGGCCAACAGTAGCCCTGCCTCTTGGGGCTCCACCCACAATGTGCAAGAAAAATAGAAGGTAAATATTAAATAATTAATAAAAATTAACAAAAATACATACTTACAACAATATATAAAAAATAATAAATTAAAATATACAAAAAGACACAAAATGGGAGTGTAAACATAAGCTAGGGAACATACCTTGGCTGAAATGTAACAACGAGAAGCCATGTGAAAAGTACAAAAAGTAAGAGAATGACAGGAGGTGTAAAGTGAAAGTACTTGTTAGACAAATATGTTGTCATTTTCTAACCTGCTTAATCCAGACCAAGGTCGCTTTGGGGCTGGAACCTATCTAAGCTAGCATAGAGCACATAATGCAGAAACAAACCCTGGACAGGGCACTAGTCCATCACAGGGCAAACACAGACAGACCCCTACACCAAGCACACACTAGGGCCAATTCACCTAATCTGCATATTTTTGGATAATGAGAGAACACCTGCGTACCCGACAGAAATCCTCACAGACACATGGAGAACATGCACACTCCACACAGGGAGGACCTGGGACGCAAACCTGCTAACAAACTGCTCCACCATATTTCCCTGGTAGACAAATGGTAAGTTAATATATTTAAGAAGATCCAGACGCTTAACAGAGTGTGTTTTATACAGTATTTATGTTCCCCGTGTTTTCTTCCCATCTCTTGTGCTTATTTAGAAGATAATAAATGTACTGTTTTATATGTACTGGCCTTTTGGACTTCATTCTGAATTCAGGTTAGCTATGTGAATGCCCAAATATTATTTAGTGAGGACAGAGGCAGCATTTATGAATGTGACTCTGGAATATGTCTCCATTATCTGCAGGAAACAAGCATCCCTTTGCTGGGTGAGAACCATGACCTTAGATTTAAAAGTGATCATTGTCATCCCAAATACATTATACTCAGCTGCAAAGTATTCTAGTGCACAAATGTGAGATCACAGTCTAATGAGATCAAAAGGAACACATAATTTGCAAGCAGTAAGGATGCATCCTTTCGACTGCCGAACTGGATACTCTTCACGTCTCAGTTGAAACTAAATATCCTGTCCATAAAAGCCATGAATAGGAGAGGGTATAAGATGCACTTTTGGCAGACTTCAACACTCATACTCAATGGACTTAACTTAATACCAACTATGCAAACATAATTTTCATGCCCCAAAATGCCTGGCTTGAATGGCAGGCAGCAAAGCTCCAATATTAAATCAGTCAAAATTTCTCCATACTTGTCAAAGCCAGGACCAGTCTGTTCCAGTTTTGCAGGATTTCTGGTAGGTGTTTTTAGTCTGATAAAAAATACTCAACAGTGAAAGTGTCCCATTCGTTAATAATAATAGTATTCAACTACTATCAGTAGCCTGTAATAGATCAGCTCTTAAGGTAACACTTATCTCAGGAACTTCATGCCTTTATTCTAAGTATGCAGTATACTTGTAAACCCATACAGCAATACATGTTTACTATAAACATCATATCCTTCAACTTTCTCCACATGACAGATCTAAGTGAAAATAAATGCCTGCTAGACATACATCTCTTTCACATTTTTATTGTAATTTATTTGCACAATCAGAAAATGTAGATTGTTGGTAAGGTTAAATAAACCAGTGAGTTCATGTACTCCATGTTGAAGCATCTTTAATGACAATGTCTAAGTGCTTGTTGTTTTGTGACCTCTGAGCTTAAACCTGCTTGGTCACTTTCTGTTAAATGCTTATTTTTTTAAATGACTCATTTGAAATTTTTGTTTTTCAACACAAGCCATTAGAAATTCGTGTGTGTGACTTCAGGATGGCACCTGTCATTTTCTTTTTTTTTTTACAGGTTCTCTACCTCTCAAAGGCCAACAATTTTGCTCCTGGCATCTTCCTTTAAGACATCTTGGCAGACACCCTTCTTATTGGACAATGCAGAGATTGCACAAGTATTTTTGACGTCTCGCTAGTTTTACATTATGGGTTTTACATGGTTTTACATTATATTTTTTGTAATCACTTTCATATAAATATTTTAGAATTAGAATTGTCACTTACTCCCATCTTAAGTGGTAATAAGGAGTATTCAGTAGACTAGCTATATGCTGAAAATTTCTGTACTTTTACAATTTTAATTTTGTATGCTTCCGAAATATTTTGTGAAAAGGAATTGAAAAGATACAGCATGGAGCCACATGGACTTTCTCACACTTTACTGTATGGAACCTTAATGTGTTTCACCATTCATCAGCACAAAAATCAAATGTCAAAAAATTCTACTCCTAAATTAATTATAAGTTAAAAATAGAACATGACTACATCCATGATGTCACATGGTCCTCTACAGTGATCCCTCGCTATATCGTGCTTCGCCTTTCGCGGCTTCACTCCATCGCGGATTTTATATGTAAGCATATTTAAATATATATTGCGGATTTTTTGCTGGTTCGCGGATTTCTGCGGACAATGGGTCTTTTAATTTCTGGTACATGCTTCCTCAGTTGGTTTGTCCAGTTGATTTCATACAAGGGACACTATTGGCAGATGGCTGAGAAGCTACCCAACTTACTTTCTCTCTCTCTTGCGCTGACTTTCTCTGATCCTGACGTATGGGGATTGAGCAGGGGGGCTGTTCGCACACCTAGACAATACGGATGCTCGTCTAAAAATGCTGAAAGATTATCTTCACGTTGCTATCTTTTGTGCAGCTGCTTCCTGAAACGACATGCTGCACGGTGCTTCGCATACTTAAAAGCTCGAAGGGCACGTATTGATTTTTGATTGAAAAACAAACTCTGTCTCTCTCTGTCTCTCTCTCTCTCTCTCTCTCTGCTCCTGACGGAGGGGGTGTGAGCTGCCACCTTCAACAGCTTTGTGCCGCGGTGCTTCGCATACTTAAAAGCCAAACAGCCCTATTGATTTGTTTGCTACAGATTGTTTTCTCTATCTATGTGACATTCTGTGCTCCTGACACGCACTCCTTTGAAGAGGAAGATATGTTTGCATTCTTTTAATTGTGAGACAGAACTGTCATCTCTGTCTTGTCATGGAGCACAGTTTAAACTTTTGAAAAAGAGACAAATGTTTGTTTGCAGTGTTTGAATAACGTTCCTGTCTCTCTACAACCTCCTGTGTTTCTGCGCAAATCTGTGACCCAAGCATGACAATATAAAAATAACCATATAAACATATGGTTTCTACTTCGCGGATTTTCTTATTTCGCGGGTGGCTCTGGAACGCAACCCCCGCAATGGAGGAGGGATTACTGTATATACCCCTGCTAGATCCTCTAGGAGGACAAGGAAAACTAGTGCAGAAGGATTTATCAGCTCCTCACAGTGCTGGCAAGTTTAATTTAACTCATAGAATGGAGTCAGAGTTGCTGGTGAGGCCCACAATCAGAACTAGAAAAGAAAGTCACAGAGTGGAAGAGTCATTTAGTACTAAATTTGAAGACTAAAATTCTGCCCAAGAGTCTATTCTGGACTCTCCACAGAGGAAATTACAACTTAAAGGAACATGCAAAGTGTTTATAAAAAGATTTTAACCTTCACTAGAGGTTTATTCTAAATATATTTCCCCATTACGTCACCCCTGATGTTCATTCTGTTGATTTGCTGAGCATCTACTAGTTTTTACAATTAAGGACTCATTCTAGTTGAGTAAATGTTTGGTAGAGACCCTCACCATTTTATTTTAGCATTCAGCTGGTCTCTTCTGCACTTTTGTACATCTTGACAATTAGTTTTTCAGCTGTCTTTCTTTGCAATCAGACTTCCTCAGATTGCATGGAGTCCATTGTTACATTCATCACTGAAATGAAATTTTAGATTTGACTATCACTACAATGTGTATTCTTTGGGTTCAGGTTTTCTTTGAGAACTTCTTGATTTACCTGCACACATCTTTCACAGAAGCATCATTATGACACAATGCTGCCACTATAGTGCTTCACTAGATTTCCAAATGTAGATAAATATCAATGTTGGTATAATTAGGCACACTATAGAATTCTTTGTAAATTGACCATAAAATATTCTGCATGCTCCTGGACAGGCATATTCAAAACGTCCGGTGTAATTTTTTTTCAAAAGTGACTTATGGTTTGTTTCTCTTCCATGAAATATAGAATTACAAAGCACACAGGCAATTATTACAAGGTACACTACAATGCAATTCCTTTATTGAGGACTCCTGTCTCTTGATGACCTCTCTAGCTTTTCACTTCCATATACTCAGTTTTGGAAGACAATCTGTTTTATGGAGTCACTGTTGTGCCAACTTCTTCTAATGGAATTTAATGAGATTTAGGGGATTCTTAATCATCCTTTCCCTGATAGTGTGACGATGCGGGTTCTACTCCATGCTCCAATTCAGCTTCTGGGAGCCCTTGAACCTGACACCGTCGGTAATGTCACCGATGAGCTAGGCAGTGAGGCACAACATAGCAAGGGGATGGTGCAAAAAGTGCAGAGTGCTTTTATTGATATTTAACAAACATAAACAAAGTGCAGTGCTTCACAACTCAGTCATTAAATAAATAATCCATAAAAACATGCACCAGGGGAGCCACCCTACCTGCAGCTGACCTTCTCTCTACCTTCTGATCTGGAGGCTTCCCAATCCCTGGCTTCGGTTCAGCACTCTCCAGACAGAGAATTAGGTTCCCCCAACGGCCAGGACGCTCACACTGGGGAATACACCTCCCAAGCCTCCCGACTCCCGCTGTCTTCCACAGCGAGCCATCCTTCTTCTGGTCACCTCCGCTACCTCACAAAATGCTCAGCGGGAGCGACCACAATTGATCAGGATCGGGAAGCCTCCAGATCAGAAGGTAGAGAGAAGGTCAGCTGCAGGTAGGGTGGCTCCCCTGGTGCACAGCCTGGATGGAAGAAGCAGAGGAGTCACCAGTAGAAGCAAGGCACTGGGCTTTATTTTTAAAAGGGACAGCTTCCAGCCATTGTTTTAACCTCGTTATTTTTAAAGGATTTTTTTTCCATTGTGTTTTTTTAACCTCCACGATTGCCCTAGGTGTCGGCCAAACAGCCCACTAGGGCTCACTGTCCAGCTGTCAGCGAGCCTGTGCTCGCTTACCCGCTTTCTCTCGCACCGGTTATCCTCTCCCTACCGCCCTCTTCTCCTGCAACCTTTGTTTCTTTCTTTACTTCTCTTTTCTTCTTTCATTCATCTTCCTTCTTCCTAGCCGCCTTGTGCTTCTATTTATTACGAGGACGTGGATGAGATGTGGCAATTATCTCCCAGGAACAATTACGGATGCAGACAACTCCTCACCTGTGCACTTAAGCGAGGTTCGCCCACATCACGAATTCCCCGGGAACTGATCCGCCACACTACCACGCCCCCTTTCTAAGCTGTGAGTGCGGCGATTATTTATTTTAAAAAGTGGTCTTTATGACGTGAGCTGTGGACCCGATACACCACAGATTGGTGTTCAAAAAATTGCTTTGAAGGCCATTTTCTTTTTTAAAATGTTTTTGTAAGGTATTCATCTTTGGGACTTTGCTTGTATATAAGTTTGACGTGAACTCATCTGACAACACATATGAGGCACACTGGTCACCTGCACTGAACTAACTGAGAGATTTCTAAAGGCAAAAGGAGGCACTAAAGTCTTTTTCAGTATGGCAGAGCAAAGAAAATACATACTAAAAGTATCAGTCAATTGTTTTTATCTACAAATGATTTGGAAGGATCTGCAAAATGTTCTATTAATGCTGATACTGTACAGCTGTTTGTGTTCATCATCATTTAAATAAAACAAAAAAACCCTTAAGATTCCACTTTGCAGCTCATTTGACGAGCAAGAAAGATAACTTTTATCATATTAAATATTTTAATATTTCTTTTTTAGAAAAACTTTTTATTTTGTTCACATTTTTACCAAGTTCTTCACTATCCCAGGCCCATTTGTCTGTCTGAGTGGTGTTTCCATGTTCTTGCCCTGTTTACATGGGTTTACTCTCTTGTCCCAAACACTGCAAGTTTTAGGTTAGCCGGTGACTGTATGACTGTGAAGTGATGGACATTAAGGATCAGATGATGCCTTATACTTCATGCAGCCAGGATAGGCTCTGACTTTCTGTGCAGCCTCTGAAAATGGATGGACAAATAATTTCTGATTGAATTTCCATTTACTTTAGAGAAAACTATAAGGTTCCTACTCATTTAACCTTGAGATTTACTTTTTCCAGTGTTTTTAAATACTATTAGATTATTAATTAGAAGGTGAGCAATGTTCATGTACACAAAACAAGTTGTGACAATGATTTATTGGTTTGGGTTTAGCTTTATTTATCATTTCTGCATTCATAACTAGCATTTAAGTGATTTATCAACTGTGAAAATTATGTAATGTTCTTTTGTGTGTTCACATGTTATTTGAACTCTGAGCATGACAAATAGATTTGTACCTTTATTTAAAAGCATAGTGGCCATTCATGTTCAAGATCACACCAGAAAATAATGGTTTTCCAACAAATTATCCTGCATATTAACTGCTACAATCTCTAGATAGATAGATAGATAGATAGATAGATAGATAGATAGATAGATAGATAGATAGATAGATAGATAGATAGATAGATAGATAGATAGATAGATAGATAGATAGATAGATAGATAGATAGATACTTTATTAATCCCAAGTTGACTGATACAAAAAACAATATTAAAGAGTAATAAAAATGCAGGTAAAAACAAAAAGGGTGGAATTGAAGAGTCGCATAGTTTGGGGGAGGAATGATCTCCTCAGTCTGTCAGTGGAGCAGGACAGTGACAGCAGTCTGTCGCTGAAGCTGCTCCTCTGTCTGGAGATGATACTGTTTAGTGGATGCAGTGGATTCTCCATAATTGATAGGAGCCTGCTGCCTCTATGCTAGATATATTCTTTCATTTGTTTTACAAATCTGTTTAGAACAATTCATGGTCCTGATAGGTCACACCCTACCCTGGCAGTATTAGGTGTCAAGCTGGAACCATCCCATTCCAATGCAGGGCACATTCACACAAACACGACCAGTTTAAAGTTATTAATCAGTCTAACTTGTCATGAACATTGACACAAAACTGGAGTATCTGGAGAAAAGTTCACTCAGATAAGGGAAGAATATGCAAAATCTACACCGTGTTAGCTAACTGTTTGACCTCTTCGTTATCTTTTAGGATATTTCATACGCTTCTGATCATATTAACATTTGTGTACAAATGGATCAAGAGTAAGTGTTTTTCATCACTGTATTCATTGCTGTATTTGTAATTATCTAGGTGTAATAACATATTTTATTATAGTTTTCTACTTATTTGTAAACATCAGTCATGAATTTTACATTCATAGAATGTCTTCAAAACCAAAGCAGACATAACAACCCACTCTCAGATACATGTGAAACACTTCAGGTGAAGCTCAAGGCGGTCAAATGAGTTGTTTAATGGCAGTCGACAAGTCAGTGACTGTGGCAGATTTTGGACAGATAACCTCCTAGAAATTAATCCTTTTGTTCACTTAGCTGTCTGCCTGCTTACCTGGTCTAAGTGAATAATGCTTCCCTTTGGCAAAACAAAATTCAAACAAAATTGATCATATTGTCACAGATAAGGGATGTCAATTAGTGTTCACAAGAAAAGAAAGACAATTATAAGTGGCAAGATATTGTCTGAACCTACTTCCTTATGCAGTTCTTCTGTCTCTTTTCTGTTTTACTGGCATGTTTTCATCTTTTCCTCTTATTGTGTTTAGAAATGCTTTCTCCAAAGCATCACAAAGAAAGAATTAAACACTTAATTAAAATAACTAGACAGCCATCTTTTAATCAAGGAATACTAGTACTAACACTCCTTATCTAAATTGATATTTTTTGTTCTGTCTTACTGTGCACTTGTTACTACAACAACAACAGTTTATTTTTTGTATAGCCCAAAATTACACAAGGAGTGCCGCAATGGGCTTTAACAGGACCTGGTTTTTGAGCCCCTCCCCCAACCCCAACCTTGAATCCTTAAGAAGAAGAAAAGAAACTCAAAAGAAATACTCTTGTGGGGAAAAAATGGAAGAAATCTTCCTGGTTACTAGTGATTGCTAAACTAATGTAAATTAGTCTACATTTAAAAAAAAGAATGTATATGAGAGCAGACTATTCAGTCTATCACTATATGTAGGACCCACCATTTCTAATGAAAAGTTAAATGATTGTAGAGTTACTTACACATTTCATTACAAGTGAATGGAGACTTGGATATTACAGGTTTTGATTTCCATTAACTCTGGCAACAGCCACCTTTCATCTCCATGTTAGTCTCTGTAAAAGAGGTTGTGACAGTTAGTAAGCACTTAGTCTTTGGACCTCTCCATATAAAACTAAAGGGATAAAACATTCAGTTTGAAAAAATTATATTTAGAAAAAAAAGAATTTTGCAGTTCTTTTCTTCTCCAGGTACTCTGGGCTTCCTCTCATATCACAAAGGCATGGAGTGTCAATTTAAATTAGTCCTGTGGAGATGTTTGCATGGTTGGTTTCTGCCTTGTTCCCAATGCAGAAGGAATATCTTCAGACCCTTTGAAACCCTAAACTGGACTGAAGTATTTATCAAAATTAATTGGCTACTAATAACACATTGTTATAATTGTACTAAAAGAACAGCATGGGGAAACAATGAAAGACAATAGACATATCTGTGAATAACTACACACCAAACAGGAAAAAAGTAGACAATAAAACTTATCATAGTATATATGTAAAATACCTTACAGAACCTAACTCTTTCCTAGGGAAAGAGCTGCAGACAAACCCACTATGTTCAAAACCAGAGCAGGTTGCTTTGCTCACCTGGCCCTACATAACTTGATGAAAGTGCCTGCCTACAATAACTAATATCTATGGAGCACAATACACAATAGACATCACAGTGCTGAAAGGAGGAGGAAACTGAGGAACAAAACAATATGAAAATAAAGTTCCAACTCTATAAGTCAAAAGAAACGATAAAGTTCAAAAAGAAACGCAAAAAATGACAAATGTGCACCTTCTGGAAAATGATCGAAAAAGCTGACAATCTTTGTTAAAAGCTCTTAATTAGGAAAAATATTTATATATATTTAATAATTGTATAATTACTATATGAGTGCAACAATCTCCATAGTGATTTTACAACAGTAAAGCCAACTTACAATATGAAAACAACACTGGAAGAGACTACTGATGTTAATAACAGATTGAATATATCAGGCTTATCATCAAGATGATAAAAATAAGTATACAGGAGATATAATTCACCTAGCGATTTTGGGAGGTGCTCAGCAGGTATCCTATCCTCATGTGTCTATTATTAATCCCGAGACTAGACTCCTTACTAAACTCCTCAGGGTATGTTTTTGTTTGATATGTAAGTCTCAATGGGCCTCATAAGTGTGATCTATGATGGACGAGCATCCCATCCAGTAACCTTTTTTACCTTGTACCCAAGTGTGCTGAGATGGCTCTGGCTATTAGACTCTAATGGAAAAACTGGCTTAGAACAAAAACTGACAGACAGGCAAACACATCACCCAAGTACAATGAACTCTTTTCTATTAAAAATTATTTTTTATTAAAGTTAGAAAAGGTTTGTAACATTTAGGTGTGTTTGTTAATTGATTTGAATGTTGGAACATGTTTCCATTTTTTTAGTTACTTCATCAAAAAGTCAGTTATCACAATTTTGTTCAACATTTTTCCAATTGTGAGTCTTATGCAGAAACAACAGTGACAACAGAATGCAATTACATGAGTTAGTAAATGTTAAAGACTGCATTTAATGGCACTTTACATCTTCAAGCAGTTAAAAGTGTAGCCTCAAATACTCTTGTGCTGGTTTAAGTGATGTAAAACTGTTATTAATTAATGTCTTGTTGTTAGGTATTGGTTGTGAAGGGTCTATGATTATTTGTAGCACAAATTTATAAAATGTAATATTTTTGAATGAAGTTAAGATCTCTGCTATGGTCTCCAGGTGAAATTGTTGACTGCTTCAGACCACGGTGGAAAGCAGGCCAGTAGTTTCGCTAACAACTTTTACTGTCAGAGTAATAGAGAATAATTATGATTAGTAATGAGCAAACCCTGCTTAATTTGCTTTACCCCTAATTCAATGAAATAATAGAAAGATTCTGGAATTTCATCAGCAGGGAAGAAGAAACCCAACAACCTTAGAAAGGAGTATGATGTTGCAATAGTATCTTAAGTGTGCCTGAAGCTGGAGCAATTGTTGTGGCCAAAAATGTGACCTGAGTTGCAAGAAAGCACTGGTAATCATTGTGTCACCATGCCTCCCTGAGATAAAATTAATAAAATTAAATATCAGAACAGTAAAGTTTCTGGCAGACAGTAGCAACAGAATCAGGAAGCATGAATTCACTGAGGCTTGGGCTCTACTGATGCATCTGAGAAAACAGTAATAAAATTTAATTATCAGAACAGTAAAATTAATTTAAACATCTGGAGCAGGAAAGATGAACTCAATTAGGTGTGGTCCTTGCAAGCCCAGTGTACATAAGAGATATGAAAACCAGAGGGAGAGAGTAGACAGACAGAGATAGACAGAAAATGGAACCCATCTCGTCCCTAGAATCAGCAATAGGGGTCTGGAAATCTCCACTTATCCAGGACTCACTCATTTTTATGAATGTGGACAGACTGACCCCACCTGCAGAACCGAAAGCACACATAAACAGTAAGCTGGAAGCTGGAGAAAACAACTTCCAGTGCAAACAAAGTTTGGTCAAAGCTTAAATTGAGCCTCATGATCTAGAACTCCAGGCAGTCTCTTACCAGGCAGTCCAGCCACTGCCAGTTACTGCAGCTTCTGCCACCCTGTGTTTGACTTGGTTGTTGAGGTTGTCTCCACGTATCTATGAGAATGACACCACCACAACAGCTGGTTCCACTGCTGCTACTACTGACTGGTCTCTGATGTACATGTGGAGAGCTGGCAGGAGGGGAGAGATGGGGGCAGTCATACCTCTGCTGGAACACTCAGCAAGTTAGCTCAGGGAGGCTATAATTATCACAGCCATTAATATAGATGGCCTGCCCATGAAGGAAAAACAGAAACAATAGTTTAGAATGTATTTGAAAGTAATGTATTTGCATCGAGAAGGCAGGCACCTGCCCAAAACACTTCTCCTGCATCCTACGTTTTGTGTTATAATTTGCAGTATACTTTCCAGTGGTCATTCTATACAGTATATATATATATATATATATACTTACTGTAAACAAGTGGTGGGGGAGCTTTGATACCGTGATTGAACTTGCTGATCATGGAACTGGAGAGTGGTAACATATTGAGTGTTAAACAATTGTACTATACTCTGTCGAACTTGAAAACATACCATGTGCAGTATAATAAACACTATTCTCCATTTTTTGTCTTTCGTCCACACTACCCTATTGTTACTAACCCACGAAAACAGAGACTTTCAAAAATACCCTCCCCAGAGTCATATATTTCTGAAAACACCACTATAACATTGGAGTGCAAATGGGTGAAAATGAAGAGCTTTGAAAATGTTGACTCTGATCTCATTCTAAATGGTGTGTGCTTATTATATGCCCCTTCCCTGACCGGATCCCACATTGCAAAGTTTCAGTCTCTGGTTAACTGCCTCTCATGAAAGAAAACCTTATTCTAATATAGCGGATGCAGAGGAGTTGCATTCCATGGTGTTTGTTATGTTGTTTACCTGTGTGCATCCTAATTGTATTTGGTAGAGTTTGAATTCGGTTTTGTATACTTTGAAAGCGGCATACATGTGCAAAAAATTAATCATTTACTGGTTGGTACGGTTTTGCAATAAATTTCATGGCTGGAGAGGAGAACACTTCCTCTTCCTGCTTCTGACAATGTTTGCATACCTATTGTTGTTTCGAACAACTATGCTGTATACATTTTCCATTGTTTTAGTGTGGATTGGGACACTTTCATAAAAAATGTGAAAATGCTAATGTGGACAGTAATCATTTTCGTTTTAAAATGCTGTCTTTAAATTAAAATGTAGCAGTACACATGCATCCTAAATTAAACTGTATTGTTCTCAATAAGATCACAAGGAAATTCAGCGGGTTGGAAAATAGATGGATGGACGGAAAGGTCGAAGATAACATCTTGCTTTTGTCTCCTCATGTCTCTGGATTATAATTCTGAATACATCTCTCCACGTATAAAACTAAGACAGTAGACTTGCCAGATTCAGAACATTTCAAAGTGTTATTCAAGAAACCTCACAACACTCCAGCTATATAGAGAGGGCTGTCTGTTCTGTTTTCTTAACAGTGGGTCATGAAGTGAAATGGGAAGACTGCATTTGTTCTTCTTCAATATACAAACTTATTCAACCATATAAGGATAATTAGTCTAAGTAATCACTTGACTGTACTTTGGGTTCAACTGCTAGCCTTTCCACTAGACAGCCATTTGGAGGATGAGGCAGGTGCAACTGGTCACTCTTGTTACAGGTAATGAATGTAGGCAATTCATTTTCTCCTTAAGATGTTGCTGGAATTATATAATGTTAATCTCTTGTCTGTTTAGAAAATGTTTATCAAGCACATCATAGTCAAGCTGCTTCCCCCAAGCTTAATAAACTTAAGTGTTTTGTCTCCTTTGTAAATTCCTGTTGGAGTAACTGGTATGTCTATGCTAGCCATGTAGTGGCCTGTGATGGCAACAGTAGAAATGTGTTCTGTTGTGGTTTGGCCTCCTGCTCAGGACTGACTCTTACCTTTCACATGATGCTTCTGAAATGAGTCCCAGTAACCTTGAAGTATAATTCGGTTTTAAAATATGTGCATGAAAATGTGCATGTGTTTCTGAAATCAAATGCAGCAATATGGTGGTGCAGTTATGTACTGCGGCTGTTTCAGTGATCCAGGATCCTGTATTAGTTTTTATCTGGACTATTTGGTTTTCCCCTCTCATTCCAAAAGATGTACACATTAGGTCAAATAGTAGTTCCAAATTGGCCAAATTCAAAGATGAGTGTGTTCTCTGATGAACTGTCATTATTCAAGGTTTGTATCCAGCGCTGCTGGGACATGTTCCAGTCTCCCATGACACTAAATGGGATTACGCAGGTTTGGGAATGTAATTTTCTCAAAAAATCTATTGGGTGACTTGTTCAGTTTCCATAAATGAATTACATACATTAGGTTGAGTACATTTAAATCAATAAATAAAAGATGAGAACAATTAGAAAGCATAATTAAACAAAAGATGTTGGAGGAGACTATTAGGAAAGCAAAGTATACGATTAGACTGAAAGATTAGAGCAAAGCAGCAAAACGTACTTTAGTTTCATCTATACTCATTACAAAAAAAAACTCTTACAGCAATACGGATCTTATTTTTCAGCAAGAAGCAACATTCACACTTTTGTAAAAGTCATCTTGAGCACCGCATTTTGTAAATTGTGATCTCTATTATGACACACATCTAAGCAAATACCACAGAAAATGAACTCCAAGAAATGTATTTACTATATGAAAACAAGCCATTATTGCCTGTTTTTTGCATTAAGGGTGTATTTTATAAAGAAAGCATTAGCATAAGCCCTTTAACACAACCACTAAGAATGTGTACCTTAGACTGTACAGTTTTTCGGGTTCCTCGAGATACAAAGACGATAAAATGAATCTAATTTAAAGATTATCCAATCAAAAACCTCTGAGAATCACATTCTTTGAACCAGAACTTTTCACTTGTTATATTTGTTTTATTTTACACAATAACTTGTTTTATGAAGACATTTTCCCTGTCACGTTACTTATTGCACGTTTTAATCCTGGCGACAAAAGTGCCTTAAGAAAAAAGACTGATTTGTGTGAATCTTGTGAATGTGAACTTATTTGTAGAAGCAAAACAAGATTTGTTTTCTTTTGGCAGAAGAGCACTCATTACAATAATCCATCATTCCCACAGTTTATTCTTTTCAGTTTCCTTGTTTGCTATGACAGGACTAATTTGACGCTTCTTTAACGCACCACTGCCATTTTCCATCAAGCTCTTCAACTTCTTTTCTGCGAGTACTGTAAGCAGGAGGTGGTCGTTGTACTTAAAGTCGCGCTTTTGTGTATGCATGGCATTTGAGCTCCAGAAAGACCTCAATCTTAGAAATGTATGAGTTCGATTAAGTGTCTAGTTGATTTTATTATTTAATATGATTGTATTATTTAATATACATGAAAATTATCTCCATGGTGGAAAAAATTAAATAAGTTGCATAGCTTTCGACGTGTGTATACAGTTCTACGCCTTCTTTTTTTATTGTTTCAGTGTTTCCCTATTTTTATTTTTATTTTCAGATGTACTCTGACGGAGCCTTTCACGCCCTCCATTTTCTTTTTTTCGCCATAAAAATAAGGGCGCTGTAGTGCTGCACCGTGACTCTTAAATATAAGTACATAAAATTCATCATCGGAAGCTAAAAGCGGCGTACGTGTCAGGTTTTCACTTAAAGAAAAATAGCAGGTTACAATGTAGTGTCTCCGATTTTATCTGGAGATCTGAAGTACAGCTGCCAGTACGTGAAGTGCCCATGAAGACACTTATGTTTCTTTTCCAGTCTCAACCTGTGTGTAGCCAGTGCCATTGTTTCCATTTGCGTAATATCTCATCAGGAGCACAAGTGTAACGTGATATATTAATTAGCCTTTTTGCTACTATGAAAAAAGGATTTTAAATGTGCGCACCTCTTTGGGTCCTCCAAAGTTCATCTGCCTTTTTTCGGCGAAAAGCGTACTACTGCCACCTGTTGGCACCACTTATATAACCTTTTATTTCTCACATTAAGACAACAAAATACGCATGAAAATCCAATGTCCGGTATTGTGGCTGATGGCAATCGAACATGATCCATACTCTCCATTGAAGAAAAACACAGTACATTTTTTTTAAAAATTCAAATTCACGATTTGCTTCTTGAAATTATAAGATGATAATAAAACATCCCCAGATTCACTTAATGCAGTTCAGAATCCAGTACAGCGGCATTATCGAGAAGGAACGGGCCCTGAAAGAAGCTCCAGACCTTCAGTGAGCCCACCTTTGCGTGCCACTGCCACATCCAAAATACCTAAGGCACGTCTGTGTGATGTGGAAAGAAAAATGGAATACCTTCAATAAAAAAAAAAAAAACTTTTACAGAAACTGTTTAGGAAAAGAAATCTTGTATTTAATACTAGAACAACTATCTTATTTTATTTTCGAACTGACTTACTATACAATGTTGATAAGAATATGCCTTTTAAAACTCTCACTTTGGGTCGATAAGTTTATATAGTCTTTGGCAGCAAGTTAAAAATGTAAACCAATGTACCCAATCCCATACATATAAATGTGTTTATTAACGGACTCGAACAGCTGGGTCTTGGCAAACATCAGCCGTGGCCGTAAGGTGCAAGTCCGTCTTAAACCATAATCTCGCACACGGCCCTGCACATAGTCTCGTATTCTCTTAGAACTGCGTTCGTCTTGAGTGCTTTAGGACTGTTTGCTCTTTAATAAGTCTGTATGAAACAAAAAAACAATACCTGATTGACTGATTAAAATTGGGGATGTAAAATATTTAACACTTTTTTTTTAAGAAAATGGGAAATATTTTAAATAGATTACTTTGAAAATCCATTTTGGTAATTCCATATTTTAACGTTACATTTCGAGCAATTTATTGTTAAAGAAAACATCTCAAAATAGTCGGAAAGATCTGCGAATATCATAAAACTACGTTTAACTCTTCGAAGCGTGCAAATCTTTATTTATGGTTGATAATCTTATTTGTATTTTATAATATCATTTGCGTGTTGTTTTATAGCAGTGTTTCAGTTTACAGTTTATACCATTGTAAACACCCATCTACCGCACCGACAAAATTGACAGAAAAGACTGAACGAAATTAAATATGATCGACGCTATCATATTGTGGATATACCGTAAGCGAAGAAATTAAGTGTTACTTAAACAACGTGTAAGAAGCGTTTTACTTTGATTATAGTGAACAACTTGTTCCATTATTGTCATACAGTTGTGCAAAAAGTCATTCGAATAACGGAGAAAACTGAGACTTTTTTAGCATCTGACTGCTCCAGTGAAGACTCTGTGGGTGTTACTTCATTGGGGTAAAACTTTGATAAATCTCACTCTCTTAAAAACTATTTAAGGTCATAGTTGTCACGTGCTGTCTAATATTGATCACAACAAACCCCAATAATATAAACGACTTTATACAGAGGTTCTATTTACTTGCACACGGCATAAATGTAGTACAGTGATTTCAAGAACAATCATTTTTATTTCTTTTTGATTAAAAAGAATAAAACGAGAGAACACTTGCCTACAGAATTTTACAAGGGCCTATGCTCATAGAATTCTCCAGTTATTTTATTGAATCGTGATTGCCGATCTCTAAGATACTTTTGGAGAAGACCATTAGAAAAGCAGAGTGTGATCAGACTGAAAGACTTGACTGGACAAACTGTGTAAACTGAGACGAGCATTTCAGTTTTGTTTATATTCATTATATATATATATATATATATATATATATATATATATATATATATATATATATATATATATCAAACAACGGAGATCTTTCTTTCTCATTACGTTCAAACTTTTGTGAAGACCATGTTAAGCATAATGTGAAGGAGAGCACAGTGATACATTTTGATCTGTACACAAATCTAAGCAAATGGCATAGAACATTAGCTCCAAGAAGGTCATCTAAATGACGAAAAGGTACAAATAATCTAATCTATGTATAGTAAAGCTGTGCTTTACAAGGTAAGCAGTATTACAAGCTGTTTAACACAGCAACAAAAAATGTTTTATTTTGACTGTTTAGCCTTGATTATCAAAGTACAGACAATTAAAATGAACATAATTTAAATGTTGTCCAAGCAAAAATCAATGTTTATTACTGTTTATCACATTAAAGTCAGATAATGAAATTCATTGGGCTATTATTGCTATTAGAAAACAGAGGCGACAGTGAAATGTTGGCTAAACTGGAAATATTTGTCTTAACGCTCAACCTGTTCCTCTGTTTCTCCCTTTTCAATTATTAAGAAGCTCTTATTGTATTATATGCGCTCTGTTTTTCACTGTTGCTCATTCTTCCTCTTTTTCGTCTTTGTAGTACCGGTAGTAATAATAATTATAATAATATTAAAGACACGAAAGGATTTAAAAAGAGCAACTGCAGCTGAGAACAGGAGTAGTTCAAAAGAGGCCAATGTTCACTTCTAATATAAAAATAATTTCTCGCCATTTCACCTTAAAATTCAATCGACTCTTTAAGCCTCTAAAGCCGTGGCACGATATGTATGTCATTTAGCACGTATAGGAAAAAAGTGTGCATTTTGTATTATAAAGTTAATCCGTTCTAATATAAGAGAGCGCCTTAGGAAAAATTAGCCTCTGCCTTATAATCAAATATTTATAAAGAGTTATTCAATAATAATGAACACAACATAGGACGATTTATATCAAATTAGACTAAATGAACCCATCCGTGTGCAGCTTGCCTGATTCCGAGTAATGTTAAACTGGTAAAGTGAACAAGTACAATCATTTTTACAGTGAAAACATATTTTCCTGTTACTTTCAGTTAGCAGTGTCGTTTAGTCTTTTCTACATATATGCGCGGTAACCATGCAGTAAAGGTGTTGTTTATTTTATAGAGAGTTGGTTATTATTTTATTCTTCAGATAATAATAATAATAATAATAATAATAATAATAATAATAATAATAATAATAATAATAATAATACACTCCGTATTTGCTTGAAAGTATGATATCTCAGCTGGATGTACGCCTCGTTACAAGAGAGCTCCACGGTGCGATCGCGTCTCTGTGCTCTGATCTGCCAAATGAAATTCGGGCTGATTTTTGTTAAGCCGTTTAGCTCTGCACAGATCTGGGAGTAATGAATGAAAAGCGGCGCCCATAGTTCTAAAGTCTGTTTCTCTATCCTGCTTGTAATTCGAGTTTCACAGAAGGATACTTTGTGAAACTGTCAGGTTGTTTTGTGCGTTCTGTTAATGCGGTTTTAAAACTGCTTTTGAAGAGAAACGTCAGAATGTAAAGTTAATCAACAAAAAATATATTTTTTTCTTTAGAGTAACTGTGATAAATGGCGAGATAATGTCCGCATTATTTTTTTGTATTAATTGTTTCGTTCATTGATTAATTCAATATGTGATTTCTTTTCGTTTAGAAAAATGTGCATATTGAATGCATCCATATTCTGGATCCGCTTTATCCACCATTCACTCTTAAAAAAACTGGTTCTTTAATGGCATTTTACGGTTCTTTATTGAGTTGTGTGGTTCCTCGTAAAACTAAGGCTTAGCACCATTTAATTCTGGGAAGGGTTCTTTGCATTTGAAGTTGGTTCTTTGTGCTTTGAAAAAATTGCTAATATATAGAAAAAAACCTGAATTCTTTGATATTTGGTAGGCTAGCAGGGCACTAACAGGTTAAGAAAACCTGCTTGTGTTACTGTATACAACAAGAGTCCTTTTAAAGTCATGAGCCGTTGGTATTTCTGTTACCATCTAGTCGTGGTTTTTTACAGTGTGGAGCTTGTTTTGGATCTAAATACTGTAAATAAAGGTTCTCTCTGGAACCTTCACTGAATGGGTCTTTTGGGAACCAAAAATGGTTTCCCTATGGCCTCGCTCTGAATCGTTCTGGCACCTTTATTTTTAAGAGTGTTGGGTGAAGAGAGACGGCACGTAAGGGGCTCAGATCTGGACAGGATGGCGGTCCTGCACTACAATGAGCCATACCACAGCGGAAAATGTTTAGCTAAATACGCTATTTAGGAAAAATCAATCTCAGACAATTAGACAATATAATATAGAGTGTATAGGACCACCATATGCATAATCCATACGAGAGGTCTGGAGTTTTTTGATTTAGCAAAGTGTTTGATGCCATCACTAGCAGAAATAACAGTAATCTGACATATAAACTGATGAAGTGAGAATATTAGTAAATGATCACATCTCAAAAACGTTAAGCATATCAGGACGTCAGTTACAAAGACTTAATTAGGACGTCTGTTACAAAGACTTAATTTAGAAACTGAAATATGAAATTAAAACCTGACAGCTCAGACGGCATGCTTATATTAAAGCCGGTTTAAGAAAATGGAAAAGGAATATTAAAATACAAAGGGAGCTTAGTTTACAGTAAGTAAATAAACTTTAAACTAGCACAATCTTCACATAAGTAATACCATATGTTAAACGAATACAATCAATTGTGGACATCTTTGGAAAAAAATCAAACTACATGTTGATGATCAAAACAAGTCCCACTTTAAATGTATTTTACGATTTAATTTAACAATAAGAAATTGTCTGTATACTAGAGGGTAACAGAATCTGTATTTTATATATATATATATATATATATATATATATATATATGTGTGTGTGTGTGTGTGTGTGTGTGTGCACAATGACACAATTAACAAGCAACTTGAGAAGTAAAAGATGACATGTTAATGATCTGCTGCTGTTATACTGTGTAATTTGTGTTTCTGAAAAATCTGGTATTAATTATAATTGGGGTAAGGGCTACACAAATATGAATCTTGTCAAATATTGTCTATGTTTTGAATTCGGAGGCTGGCACCACCTTATCAGTTCTGCATTTCATAGTCAAAGTTGCATCCAACTTTACATCATCTGTATTAGTTGACCACTTTTTCTTTATAAACCATCACTGGTTAAAATAAAATGATGCTTAAAATAAAATATGATTTAAAAATGACTTGTCTGTCTTAATCCAAAGTGCTGATCTGATACAGGCTATGTTTTTGCTTTAAACTGAACAATCTGGATTAAATTATAGCAATCCCCTGGTTTAATTGAATCACCCTTGTGGAAATTGGCAGTTATCATGAAATAACAAGAAAATCTCTGCATTTAATTTTTCAAACAAAGTGATTATTTTATTTATTCAAATATCATATATGAAATACAGAGGAAGTGCTGATGTAAGCTGAATGATAAAAGTGGATTCCTGAAGCATGTTTCCCCAAAAATATAAATACATCATTGCATGCATTGTCAAACCCATTGTTTAATCCGCATGTGGAGGGCTAGAGGATACTCAGAAGAGACTGGGCACAAGATAAGAACCGACCCTGAATGTGATATCTGTCTTAATGCAGGGTGCTTCCACACTTCCACAAATTCAGACTTACCAATTAACCTAACATGCACATCTTTGGAATTTGGGTGGAAAACCAAAGAGTCCGGTAAGAAAAAAAAAACACACTGAGTGAATATGTAAGTGTAACAGAGACAGTAACATCTCTGAGGTGGCTTTGCTAACCACTGCACCTGAGTGGCATCCATTAATAAATTCATCAATGGATGGGACGTGGGAAGTAGAAGGATGTTTGTACCCTGGTTCAGTTCTCAGATGGTGTGTCCTTTGTTTGGCACTTACGTGTTTTCCCACAATTTCCAAGAACATTTAGTTCAGCTGATGACTAAACCTAAATCAGCCTGGTGTGACTGATATCTTGTCCATGGTTACTTCCTACCTTAAATGCAACGTTGCCAGAGTAGAATTGTATTTGCAAACATTGACATTTCAGTTTTTGGAAATTACTTTGTTACTGATTTATATTTTTTTCCTTTTTGGGCAGTGCTGTGAAAAAGAGTATTTGATTTACAAATAAAAATTTTCCAAAATGAAATGAAATTAAATTCCAGGTTGTGCAAATCATTTATGTAAAAAAAAAGGGTTGGGACTGAATACTTTCTGAAGGTGTTTCCACCCCATATTGGGAGCTGTGTCCAGTATGTTGTTTCTTTTAACCTTTGACTCCTTCTGTTTGATGTTCCAAACTACAAGTAATCACATGATGGAAGGGAAATTTCAAATAAAAAGGTGAGAGCCGTGGACAGATGTAATATAAAGCTGACTGATTTTACCATTTTGATGTTGTTCTGTACATGCTGTAGGGGGAGCAGACAGCAGACTCGTATAATTCATCTATTACACTGGACAACAATTTTTTTTTTAAGGTTTTGCTTCCTGAAAAATGTTTGGAGATTATAGTAGGTAGGTTCAAGCTGAACACAATTATAATTTCAGATTGACTACGTCACATAAGGAATTTGGAGAAACATAAAATTAACTTTTATTGAATTTAGTGTGTTTAACCACTTAATGATGCTGATAATTAGCAGTAGTTCAATTGAACTAAAATGGTCTGCTGCTGATTTTCATTTGTACTCAGCATCTTATGTCTTTCATTTCATTCAACAATTGATGGCCTACATTCATGGATTCCATTTGCACTGACTCTGCTTTTCTATCATTGTAATGTCCCAATGAAACCTTTCACCAGGTTCATCACTGACTGCACCAAGTTTATCAGGTAAGAAGTCCAATGAACCGTTAGTGAGATGTTTCACTTCATAGTTTTGTAAGCTTGAAGCAAGTTGTCAACCAGCTGGACAGAGCTTGGTACTCTGTAGATGCAAAGAAAATTCTCAACAGCATCCTTAATTTCTTCTGGCACCACTAGCAGATCTTCAAACAGCTTGTCATTGATGAGGATGGACCGAGCAAAATGTCTTCAGTAATCTTTGAAACAGTTATTGGTGGAAACATCTGCCTAAAATATCAAAATTATTCAGCTTTCTTGTTCATCAGTTTTGTAAATGTTTTCAGCAATCCAAGTTTTATATTGAGAGAGGACAAAAATATCTTTGTTGGACAATTGGTTTATGTGCAACATGTTTCTGCCCAGGTACCAAATGCTTACGGAGTGGCCAGTTCTTTTTATTGTAATCAGACTTTTTAGCTCAGCTCTCCCATTCACAATTGAAACAACACGACTTGCTATATCCCAGGTGCATTGCCACTACCTCTTATACTGCATGGGTGTGCTTATAATATGAGAGAAACTCATAAAAATAAAGAGGAGGTTAGGAGCACGTGCTGATACAGCACATTGCTGCATCCACCACATGACATCAACTCAGGATCCAGGTTAGGACCTGAGTGCAGCCATGCAATTGGTGACACCTCAGCACTACACTAGTTCAGATGGAGTGGAACAGTGTGAGGTTTTTTATGGTGGCTGGAGTGCTAATTCTGCCACCAATCCCCAGGTTTTTCCCTGCAGGTTGGAGGGCCTACTTACAGGGCTGGATGCAGATTAACGTCATACCCAGGATGGAGCAATTGCAGGTTAAGGGCCTTGCTCAAGGGCCCAACAGAGTAGAGTCCCTTTTGGCATTTACGGGATTCAAATCAGCAACCTTCCAATTGCCAGTGCAGATCCTTAATGTCAGAGCCACCACTCCGCCCTGCAAAAATAGGCAAATGCAATAAAATGGTGTATGATTAAAAAATGTAGTCCAGAATACATAAGATACGCCCAGAAGTGTTTAGGAAGCATTGCCCATTATTATCAAACCAGCTCAATCCAATGCACGGTCATGTGGGCCCTGGTTTTTATAGGTAGCTTTCTCCACAAAGCAGTGACCAGCCATGGAGTCACCTTAGAGTAACTTAATGTGCAATTCAAACAAAGTACTAGGAGGAAAACCTCATCCAACATACAAACCTCCCAAAGATAGCATTTGGGCTGCAATTCAAACCCAGAACTTGAAGTAATAATTATTATGCTACCATGCCGGCCCAGTTTAATTTCACCCATATTTAGCACTTCATTCAAAGATTTGAACTTGTGTAGCCAATAGTACAGTACCATTGGTGCAGGTGAATTTAATTTTTGTTGTGATTTCACGAAGTCCAGTTACAAAGAAATGTAAGGATTAGTCTTGAATATCCTATCTCTAAAACATTGTTTTTGCAACTTTGTAGCCCTTTGATCATTAAAATTGCACTTAAATTTTGCCATATTGGGGTTAGACACATCATGAGCATAACACTCTATGAAACCCATTGTCACACATGTGCGAGTAGGAGACAGCTAAAGGGCCTGAGTAATAGTAATTCCAGGGGGCAGTGAGGTGCATTAAGTGTCTTTCTCAATCCCTTGCAGACCATTCTCAGGAAATTCTGCACGGTTCCAGTGCCACTGATGATGTCACACCCGGTCCCACCTCCTGATGACATCACTTCTGGTCCCATGGCTGATGACGTCGCTTCCAGTCCCTCCCCCCTGCCCCCCCAACCCCCAATGATGTCATTTCCTGCACTGGCCTTTAAAGCCGCCATCTTGTCTTCATACCGGCAGTTCTGTTTTGGACTCAGTCTTGTGAGCAACTCAATTATTTTTAACCTTTTGCAGCCAAGGCATATTATACGTGTGGCTGCCCCAAACCTTTATGATGTCTCTTGTTCTTGTGACACCATCTACACCCAACGTATTCATGATGAGTCTGTTGTGCAGTTTGCCAGCTCTAACTTGTGCACATTTTTCTTTTTTCTTTTATTGATTTTTAGGACTTCACTACATTAACTGGATTACAAATCACGTAGTTGCATAGTACTACTAGAACTCGGATCAGATAAATTTTCTTTATTTTAATATTTTACTAGTGTTAGTTTTTCTGGCATTTATCGAGTTTTGCACTTTGTGATCGTATGGTTTAATTTGTATTCTCATGTCCTTTCTAGAGCCCCTTGATTTATATCCATCCATCCATCTTCCAACCCGCTGAATCCGAACACAGGGTCACGGGGGTCTGCTGGAGCCAATCCCAGCCAACACAGGGCACAAGGCAGGAACCAATCCTGGGCAGGGTGCCAACCCACCGCAGGACACACACAAACACACCCCAAGGACACACTAGGGCCAATTCAGAATCGCCAATCCACCTAACCTGCATGTCTTTGGACTGTGGGAGGAAACCAGAGCGCCCGGAGGAAACCCACGCAGACATGGGGAGAACATGCAAACTCCACACAGGGAGGACCCAGGAAGCGAACCCGGGTCTCCTAACTGCGAGGCAGCAGCACTACCACTGTGCCACCGTGCCACCCTCCCTTGATTTATATGCCTCATAATAAAAAAAGATTGATTAATATAGGCTACATTGTGAACATGAATGTCTATTCAGTTTTTATTAAAATTAGCCTACAAACCCTCATGATGAAGCATCTTTTGTGTCAGGATGAAATTCAGTTTAACATAATAGTCTTTATGCCAATTAACCCAATTTGTAGGGGGCCTGTCCAGGCAGTGTAAGGCGTCAAAATGACACACGTGTCTTAGGAGATATGGAAGGAAAACTAGAGTAACCAGAGAAAAGCTCAAGGAAGACGATGCAAACTAAACATAAATAACAAATAGGACATGACATTCAATAACCGAATGCTGGATGCATGAGGCAGCAATACTAACCACTGTGCTACTGTGCTGCCCAATTTAATTTATTCACATATACAATATTTTTCATTAGATAAACTCAAAGTGTTAAAATGGTAAAATTAATTTAATTAAACAAGTTTTCATGTGCTGCCAAGTTAATAATACACAAGTTTGCTAGGGAAGAAATATAGGGCCTTGGAAAAATATTCAGACCTTTAAAAAAAGATTCAGATGATACGTTGCAAGCAAAGGTCAGCCCTTGCGATTTCTGGGTTTACAATTCCTAGGATCTGCCTATTTGCGGGTTTGTCATTAATAATTAAATGGAAATTATTTTGTGAGTTTTGCGAACTGTTGAGGAAAATTGCAGATGATGCTACAGCAGAGCTACTGAAATGGACTACTAATCCCAGTAACACTGGGAGTGCTGCATCCTTGGACTGCTTTAGCAGTTGCCACAAGGGCTGCTGGGTAAAACAAGATGAGGGTGCTAGCTTTAAAAGTGAGCTATAAGAAGCCGGCAGGATTGCAATCAGTGCTGTCTTTTTGTTTCAATGCCTCACTTTACAATTGAAGTACAATTATATCCATCGGATTACAGTTTTCACTAGATTTATGTTTCTGTTCTGTGTGGACTTATTTGTGTGATTGCATCTGAGTTGGCAAAGGAAGTCTAGGGAGTGCTCCCAACTTCTACAAATCTTCACTCACATTGATATTATAGTAGGACAAAACTTTACATACTTTCAGGAGGCTGTTCACAGGGGATTTCATTTCATAACTACACCACCATCATCTGCAAAATGGACTGTGTCGTGCGTGTTTATCATTTATTGTTTTGTGCTAAGTGTTTTGTTGCATTTATATTGCATTTAAAATATTATTTATTTTTGTTGTTTACTACTGTAAATATACACACAACTTTAGTACAATAAGTTACATTTTCTAAAAAGGACTGCCAAACTGCGCACTTTATCTTGTGGATGCCATGTATTTTTGTCTCAGTAGCCAACCTCACACTCCTGATTTGCTTGTGTAGTGATCAATTTATCTCGCATGTCTCAAAAGACTACTCAAACCTTAGAATATACAGTAATCATGTGCCCAAAACATAGTTGCCTATTTTTGCAGCGGCAGTGGTCCTTCACCCCTAATCCATGCAAATTACTTTATACTATTTGTTGAAAAGTATATTTCTATTTCAGACTTTTGTTCAAGTAGGAAAAAAAAGAAAATAAATACTTATTTGTTTACAGATATCTTAAACAATGATCAGTGGTCCTGGGGACCAAGATTTCAATCCAGCTAATGGCTGCTGGTTACTGATTCTATTAAATTAGATAATTTCTGATACTTTAGACAGAAGGAAGAATTTATGGTGACTGGGGTCTGCACTTCAGTGTTTTTGGTCATGTACAGAATTTATTCCTTGATTTCACTTCATTCATTTGTTATACAGTAATTCTGAGCCCCTCATTATTATAGTTTCCTTTTTTTCTAAGCCTTCTGATTATTCAACATAAAATTCAAGCAACAAAGTAGCCCACAGTAGAGCAGATAACATAAAATGCTGCAATTTGCATCCGTGTATGCTCCTATTTGAATGTCTTCTGGGATAAACCATGGAAGCGTTGTAAGCTATTGGCCAGGGTTTTGTACCGCAAACCGCAAGGCTGCTGCTTCAATGCTTGTCTATGCCTCACTGTTTAACCCTCAACAAAGTCATATATATTCTGCTCATCCAATTCACTTTGCGCAAATAAATAAGAGAAAATAAAGGTGGAGAACTGGGTGAAACTAGAACACATAACATTAGTTTTTTTTTTTTTTTTTTTGTAAAATTCAGACACACCAAATCAGGAGCAGATCATCTAATTAAATGATGCATTCCACAAACATCTGCCAGGAGCAAAAAAAGCTGTTTTGAAATGGATATGCAAGATATGTTTTTTGACCCCATAGTGATGTTTTTCAGTCAGTGGTGAACTTCTAGCCATTACATATTAAAGACAGAGCAATGTACTTTTAAACTGCTGCAAATGGGATGTGGAGGGCCTTCTTCTTGAAGATGTTCCCTCTTGATGCAACCCTGGCAGGTATAATTAACTTCTAATTATAAATTTGATGTTAGGAAAATCCATTATCCACTATGGGTCACCATTATGAGGAATACAAAAAACAGTTTATGCTTAACCAATAAGGTTTTTTTTTCATGTAAAATTTTTTAAAAAGTTAGATTACAGTAGTACAGATAAACATGCTAAATTTAGCAAATCAAAGCAAAATTCAACCCCCTCCGGAGAGAAAAAGAGAGGAGCCAGCAACCGAAGCTACTCTATAAAAGGAGCAAGAAAAGGAGGGCATCCTTTCACCTGAAATGGAAGCTTACTCTAAAATGTTATTGATTAGATCCTGCCATATTTAAAAAAAAGTTTTGGTCAGACCTTCTAAGTGAGAATTGGATTTTTTCCAATTTCAAGTAGTATAGAACATCGGTTTCTCACTGACTTAATAGTGGCGGGGTGGGATTCTTCCAGTTGAGCAAAAAAAGTTTATGTGCTAGTAGTGTACTAAAGGCAATTACAGTTGGTTTGTCCTTCTCCACTTTAAGGCCGTCTGGGAGTCCACCAAAACAGCTGTTAATGGGCTAGGAGTGATTGTGACACCAAGACTGTCTGATACGGATGCAAAGATTTTTGTCCAAAATGGTGTTCATTTGGTGCATGCCGAGAATATGTGGCCCAGTGAGGCTGGAGCTCGATTGTAATGTTCACAGGTTGGATAATTTTAAATGTGATAAATGTGCTCGATAAAAGATTTTAAGTTGAATGAATAAATGCTTTGCACATATGGAGCTCAAGTGTATTTTTCCAATCATTTTCTGAAATATTAAGTGACAGATCCTTTCCCCAATGTACTTTGGGGTCCTTGAAAGGAAGAGACTTTAAAATATTTTTATAAATTGTAGAGATGCTTTCTGAGTCTTCAAGACTGATTAATAATTCTTCTGGAATAGGACAAGGTGGATGGTGAGGAAAATTGGGGAGGTTCTGTTTATCAAATTTTCTAGCTTGAAAGTAATGGAGGAATTCTGTTGATGAGAAGTTGTATTTGAAGTGTAATTGTTCATAGGATGCAAAGACATTAACTGTGTACAAGTCTCAAAGTGTTCTAATACCGGATATTTTCAAGACATTGAATAGTGTACATGTTTGAGAGGATGGAAAAAGGTGTTTGTTATGTAGAGAGGCAAAAGATAAAAGCGTTTCTGTCTGAGAGTGCTTCCTACATTGGCTCCATATTCTGAGAGAATGAAAGGGTAATTGAATTATTAGTATAATGAAGGTCGTTTGTATTAACCATGGGCACAGAACAGGGAATATAAAGAAATATTACAAGATTTTATTTCTGTTGCAGACAAGGCTTGTGGATATTCACCAATTTGTGTCGATATCCAGGGGCCTCATGTATAAACGGTGCGTACGCACAGAAGTGTTATGTAAGAACGTTTCCACGTTCAAATCGCGATGTATAAAACCTACACTTGGCGTAAAGCCACGCACTTTTCCACGGTACCTTATACCCTGTCGTACGCAAGTTCTCCGTTAGGTTTTGCAGACTGGCGGCACCCAGTGTCAAAGCAGTGCTACTGTTCCTGTGTGGTTACCCTTTCTTAGATCCACATCCACGACAGCGGCTCAAGTGCTCCTTGTAGATCTGTTTGTACTTGCAAGTTATCGTGAGGTAATTGTACTTATGATACAGTTATAATATTGCACAACCTGTGCCACTTTATAAAGCGTGTATTTACATATGATGACGATATCATTTTTAAGATGAAATGCAGCAAAATATGTTGATTATATTATACAGATAAAACTTTAACTTTAACTACACGGTGCTGCAGCGCTAGCGAGCTTGAATTCTGTTCACAGTTTGTTCCTGCCTCACGCTGTTTTCATGCTGTGGCTGGTGCGACACTGGAAGGATAGATGTATAGAATAATTAAATATTACGAAGATATTTCGATGTTCCTTAAAAGTTTTGAAGAATCAGCATTCTAAGCTTACAGATGGCTTAACGTCTATTACAGAGCTGATTGTGTGGCGATTGGGTATTTGGAGAAAGAAAAGTAAGGACAGGAATTGGGGGTTAGTACGTTTGAAAAAGACAGTACTTCTGTAATAAAGCATTTCATTGAAGGTCGCGCATGGCGCAGCAAGCATCTTGCTGTAAGACATCAACAATTACTGCGACACCATCTTCCCATGTTTAATAACATGCTTTAACTCATATCATCATGAAAATGATATCACGTATACTTCTCAGTATTTTAATTACTCAGAGAGCTGTAATGTTACAAACGTAATGGATTCTGTGTCCTGTCGGAGAAAGAGCACGTAGTGATTCTGGCACATAGAGCACATATAAGGTCAAATACAAAACAAGCATTTAACGTGCTACTTTAGTTACGATGGGATTTGAGAAACTAGTAAATTACATGATTTTAAAATGAAGTTGATGATGTTCTACTTTAATGACAAAATAAACTACGTGATTAAAGTGGAAATTTCGAGATTAAAGTTGACATTTCGTGCTTTTTTCACACTGTGTGCCTTTTTTTTTCCACTGTACCCTAATAAGCTTTCATATGACACTCAGACATTGGGCTACGAGTTGCCTTTTCATGCCGACTTTGATATGTGACAACTTTTTTATTTCGGGCACTGTGCGACTTTGTGAACTTGAGCTTTTGAGTTTCTCCAACACACTATGTCTCTCGATCAACTTCCTTTTGTTGCTTATATAACTGTTTAAACCAACAAATAGTACGTTTTTCTTTGCCTCCATTTGGTATTCGCTGAAATTCTTCTATTTTTCCTCGTACTTTTGCCATTGCCTTTTCACAGAATGCTGGGCTTAAGGGCTATTTATATTGATTTGCATATTCAAAGAGGCATAATTCTGGGAGGAGTTGGGGAGGGACAGCAAGCGCGTGCATGTGCGTTTATTTCCACGCTGAGTGGGATTTATGTAGTGGAAGAACGCAGAAATTGGCGAACGCACAGATTCCTGCATCTGGATTTTTCTGTGCGTAAGCACATTTCAGCTTTTGTGCTTACGTCATGTTATGGTGCGAATTCTATGCACGGCGTTATGCATGAGGCCCCAGGTCTTATAGCATGTATATTTGCCGCCCAGTAATAACATTGAAAGTTGGGTAGTTAATTGCCTCCTTCTGCTTTAGGTCATTGCAGAGTTGCTCTTTGGAGGCAAGGATGTTTTTAATCCAAATAAATTAAGTTATGATTAAGTCTAATTTCTTAAAAAAATATTTGTTAATGCATATGGGGATATTTTGCAATAGGAAGAGCAGCTTGGAAAGGATGGTCATCTTAACAATGTTGATTGTCCCTGGTAATGTAAGGTGGAGGGTAAACTGTTTAGTCATGTCTTGTTTAATTTTTTTCCATGCAGACGGCAAAAATTTGCAGATAAAGAGCTTTATATTTACTTGTAATATCTACCCCTAGATATTTAAACTGATCTCCTAAGATAAATGGGAAACTGTCCCGTCCAATATTACATGCTAGACAATTCACTGGAAAAAGCATGCTTTTATTCAAATTGATTTTAAGTCCAGAAATCTTTTGAAAAAATTGCTATTGCTTTTAGGACTGCTGGCACAGAATTTTGTGGGTCTGATATGTACAGTACCATATCATTTGCATATAGTGATATTTTCTGTTCAAGTTCTTCTCTGAGAATCCAATTTATCTCTGGTGCTTTTCAAAAGTATTCAGCCAACAGTTCAATGGTGATTGCAAAGAGCAAACATGATAAGGAGCTTTCTTGTCAAGTACCACAAAATAATGTTGTTAATACAAACTGAGGTTTCTGACTAATATAAAGTAGTTTGATCCATGCGCATATGTTTTGGACGAACCCAAATTTGTGCAATGTGGGGAATAGATAGTCCCATTCAAACGTATCAAATGCTTTTTCTTCTAAAGATAATAGGATCTCTGTGTTAAATATAATGGGTGAATGCATTATACGAGTATTAAACAAACATCAAAGGGTTAGAAATTAGGGTTAGTGTCTTCCTTTAATAAATCCTGTTTGGTCTTGTGATATTACAGCAGGAAGCACTTTCTCAGTCCTTCTGGCTGGAACGTTGAAGAGTATTTTAACATCGTTATTCAGAAGAGAGATTGGTCTGTATGATGCACATAGTAATAGGTACTTGTTCTTCTTAGGAAAGACTAGGGGGCTTCACTCTTTCTCTCTACAAGAAATGTGTTTGACATAACCACGCAGGACTTTTCCAAATCTCTTTGCATAAGCTCTTGTCTCGCAGGACATGAAAGTGTCTCTGAGACAATCACATCTCGTTTACTTCCAAGATTTTTTTTATTATAGAGAGATGGTAATTAATGCTTGCCGGAGGGTTTGAGGTAGAATTTTTTGTCTTTAGCTTCAATAAATGTTGCTAATAATAGTGGAGCTAACATATTTGAGATCTGTTTTATAAAATTTCACTGGGTAGCCATCAGGGTCAGCTGCTTTCCCACTTTGAAGGTTTATCCAGTTTCTCAGCAATAAGAGTATCTAGCTGTGGTATCTCTAATGAATCAATAAACTCATTAGATTGTGTCTTATTTTCGTTACACTGAGTAGAATTTAAGGACTTATAGTACTCTAATGGGGTGGCATGGTGGCGCAGTGGGTAGCGCTGCTGCCTCTCAGTTGGGAGACCTGGGGACCTGGGTTCGCTTCCCGGGTCCTCCCTACGTGGAGTTTGCCTGTTCTCCCCGTGTCTGCATGGGTTTCCTCTGGGCGCTCTGGTTTCCTCCCACAGTCCAAAGACATGCAGGTTAGGTGGATTGGCGATTCTAAATTGGCCCTAGTGTGTGCTTGGTGTGTGGGTGTGTTTGTGTGTGTTCTGCGGTGGGTTGGCACCCTGCCCGGGATTGGTTCCTGCCTTGTGCCCTGTGTTGGCTGGGATTGGCTCCAGCAGACCCCCGTGACCCTGTGTTCGGATTCAGCGGGTTGGAAAATGGATGGATGGATGGATGGATAGTACTCTAATTGTGTACGTTATAATTTTATAGTCAATAATTTTATTTCCGTCTTTGTTTTTAATTGCTGTTATTGTATTATAGACTTCCTGCTTGTGGATTTGTTCAGCTTAGATCTTATTGGCCTTTTCTCCATGTTCATAATAATGATGTTGTGATTTAAAGATAAGCTGTTCTGTTTCTTTAATAGGCAAGAGGCTAAATTGTGATTGCAAAACCTATCTTTGTCTATAGAGTGCCTTACTTCGAGACCTGGAGTATTCTATATCTATTCTGGTAATTTCACTGATTAACTCAGATGCCTTCTTGGTTTACAGTTTATTTTTATGAGAAAGATATGAAATAATCTGTACTATTTTAAATGCCTTCAGAGTTTCCCAGAGTATACCTGCTGAGAGTATACCTCTGAGGATGCATTTGTCTCCATGAATTCTGTACAGTTCTCATCAGCTAATGACAGGGTGTAAGGGTGCCAGCTACAAGATTCTCTACCCGACTTAGCTCAATTAAGGGTAATGGGGGAGGCTGTTATTCCTTGTAGCACTGGGTGTAAGGCAGGAATCAATCCCAGTTAAGGCATCGGTCCATTACAGGTCCTATTCACACACACACTTACATTCTCACTCACAAAAGGCCTAACATGTACATCTTTGTGTGAATGAAAAACCAGCATGCTTAGAAAATTAACACATACATAAGAAAAGTGTGCAAACTTTGCATAGGCACAGAGTGGGTGTGGGATTCAAATCTGGATGCTTGATGTGTGAAGCAGCAGTGTTTACCACTTTGTTACTTTGTCTCCCTGTGTTTCAGCCAGGACTTTTGTGTATTTTGTGTTTTATTCTGGGTTTTGTAATTGTTTTAATTGTTATTTGTCCCTTATTCACTATCTGTTTCACTCATCCCTTTTACCACCTAATAGGTAAAGTGTGGTAAGTATACTGTGGCAAGAATGGCTGCCTTCTCATTATCCAGGTGTATGCTAAACATTGGTGGTGACTGAAGTGGCTCCCCACTGTCTACGTAAAGTACTTTTAGTAGGTTAGAAAAGTGCTATGTACAATAAATGTAGTTAGTTCATATTTTTAAGTAATTTCTTCTGTGTTTTTTTATTGTTTAATATTTATTTATACTTTAAATGTTTGTCCATTCCTTCCACTTGTTGGTAGAATTCAAGGCGGCAGTGCCACCCTGATGTTGCTGTTTCTGGGTCCGCATTCTGTCTTTATATTCAGGTCAGAGATCAGGACCCAGTAGTGGATCATTGAGTTTGTGTAGGAGTTTCAAAAGTATTGCTTGTCCTTGGGTTATTTTCTGGTTTTTGGATTCTTTTGCTCAGTTTATTAGATCTCTGCCTTTGGATTTTATATTCGGACTTGCTTACTTTGGGTTGCTTTTATAAGCACATCCTTTTACATTTTTGTGTTCATAAACCCTCAATTTATAAAGATCTCTGTTTAGAGTTTTACATTTTTCTTTCCCTTATAAGAAATTTTGGGACTTAGATTATATTTTGAACTTTTAAAAGCAATTCTCCATTTTGGGCCTGAGCAGGTCGAGGCATTCAAATAGTGGTTGGTGTGAAGCTACATCAAGACAGTCCAGTGTAGGTACTGGAATGCTTTGGTGAAGTATACAGGAGGCCTGATGTACCATTATAACCAAGTCCATATCTCCTGTTTACATTATCCTAAAAAAAAAGAAAATAAGAAGAAAGAGATAACAAACAGAAAGAAAAAACAAGTAAAGAAGTTTTGCTATCTTGTTTACATAATGACAGAGGATAGTCAATGCCTCAGAGAAATTAAAAAAGATTAACAATGCAATAATGGTGCTGGGCATGCAAACATTGTTACAGGGAGTGTAACTTTGAAGAAAGAAAGATACAAAGAGTTGTATATGTAGAAATGGAACATAAAGAGGAAGCAGAAATTAGAATGTTCTATAGATAATAGTATATAGACCTGGGGTGACACCTAGGTTATCTGTTTCCCCCTCCCAGGAATAAAGGTGATGGATCTGAGATCAATGGCGACTTTAGGACCCTTAAGGTTCAGCCCACAGTTTCAAACCTTTGCTTCTAGCACTTGGAGAGGGCGCTCTAATGGGTTTGGTTAATTGTTTTAGGTCTGATGTCCCTATTGTTCTTTAGTCCATAACACTACTTGACTCTTCAGTGAAACCCTAAGTTTGACATTCCACCTACCTGAAACTCTGAGACCAAAAAAAAGAAAAAAAAGAATCCATGCCAAATTAGAGTAGCAAGGTTTATATTTTATTTATTCAGGATTGACCCGTCTATATAGGTAACTAGGTGATTACCTCACATGGCACTTGAGCAAAAGAGACCAAATGTGTTACATTAAACCATCATACAGGTACACTTTAGGTACCATGATCTGACTTTTGTTTTAAGTTTTTTTTTTTTTTTAACAACTATTTCTTGTTCTTTAGCAATAAGTCAAGCATGCTTTTGAGGGTTTTAGAAAACAAATAATCTAGTGATTAAATTTATTTCTGGTTTCTATGCGTTTTTAACTATGTTGAAAATTTATTGTGCTCTCTAGCAACTTCATTTGTCTGTCTTGTGGGGTTGGGGGGGGGGGGTGGGGGCACAGTTTTAAGACATTTTGTTTCTTGGATGCTATGCCATAATTGCTAAACAGGTCAACTGGAAGTGTGCAGTTTGTGACATCATTACTACAAAGTTTGTGTAAGCAGAACAGGTAATCCACCAGAAGCTAAGCAAGTTTGAATTCGACCAGCACTATGATGAGAGACCATCTTGGAAAAGCTTTGTTTGCTGCTGGAGGAAGTTTTGGTGAGGCCATCAGGGGGTGCTTAGCCTGAGGTCTCTGTGTGAATTCCACTGTTTCAGGGCAGTGATGGGGATACTGTGCTTTAAAAATTGGTGGCATTCTTTTGGATGAGACATGAAATTGAAGTCCTGATCTCCTGTAGTCATGAGATCCCTGAGCATCTTTCCAAAATGATTGGGGTGTTTCCTGATGTCCTGGCTAAATTGCCCACCATGCCTTGGTCATTCTGGCCTCCTAATCATCCCCTGTCCCTTATCGGCTAACTATGCATCTTACCCCTTCACCACCTAAAAGCTAATGTGTGGTGAGCATACTGGCTCAGAAGTGACTACTGTCACATCATCCGGGTGGATGCTGCACTTTGGTGGTGTAGGAAGTGGTTCCTCAGTCTATGTAAAACTCTTTTTAAATAGATTAGAAAAACACTATGTAAATACAATTACCTGATTAGTTAAGTATGTGGATTCCGCCTTTTTACCTTGCATTGTCATTATTTTCTTGGATGAAAAGAGATTTTTGGTTCAAAACTATTTTTGTCTCTGACTGCGATTTCCATGTTTTGTTTCAGCACTAGTTTGTGGACTATTCTTGTGTATGACTCTTTATCTCTGTTTATTAGACTACAATTTCTTATTCTCATTACAGACTTTGTTTTTTAGATACTTAATTCTTCTCTACTACTAAGTTATGTCTCCTGATTCTAATTTCAATAACAGATGCTGTCCCCTGGACAGTCGGCACATTAAGATCTTCAAGGCAGACCACATTATCCTACCAAACTCTCCTAATTTTGTGTCAAATGACTGATGGATGTGCCAGTCATACCTTGAGTCGCCCACTCCTGATTCTATGGCATTAGCATCTGTTCTGATCAGTGGGGTGAGAGACTGTCATTTGACAGTGAAGTTCAGTGTAGTAAACCAACCAAAACTGTCTATGACTTCAAAAGAGCAGGCACCCCAAAAACACAGGGGCTCATTCCTTTAATACATCATCTCTGGCTCTGCAAAGGTGATAAAACACCAAGTTCAACTTACTGAATCCATTAAAAACTTGGCTTTGTTGCAAGCAGCAGTGGACATAGCTGACTCTCCTTCCAAGGATTACAATAATTGCTGCATCTCTTTCAAAGCACAGAGTGGCAAGGAGAGGAGGTTTGTAATGATCCCGGCAACACAACACAAGACAGGCCTAATGGACTGCTACAATTATGATAGAGCATGAACTGATCAAGAAAATTTAAATAGACCATACAGTTTAGACATTTTCAGCCTTGAAGGTCCAGCACACACACTCCTGAATGATAACACTGATGTATAATACATTTTTAGTAATGTATGCTAAAATCCTTGTTTGCACAGATTGTTTTTCCTGTACATTTCCAGTTATTCTTTGCAAATTGTAGGGCTCAAACAGGCCACCATGTGTGTCATATAGCCTACTTAACTCATTTTGAAAATAGAAGTGCCATTGGAGTGCAATATTTATTATGTGTGTAAGGGCAGATACTACAGCGCATACATCTTTTATGTTTCACCGTTTTTTGGAAGGTGATGTTTCAAATTCAAAAATTGTTTTGCCTAGAATGACAGAGTGGCATGCACTGGCACAAAGCAAATTACAATAAAAGAAGACAAAATTATTCTAGTACAGTAAATAAAACTCAAAATTTGTGTGCGAACATATACTGTATGTCTGGTATATAAAATGCACCATTGGACCAATCTCTTCCAAAATTTGCACAGTCCTCTCTTTTGATCAGGAGAAGATCATAGACTATGTCACAACCCATATTTTTCACCAGATATTTCAATATTTTTGGGATAAAAACTGTAGCTGCGCTAATTTGCATTGACTGTGCTACACAAGGAAGAGAGCTTATGCAAATGAAAGGTGCAAGAAAATGTTTGAAATGCCACATGAACAGCACCATTGACTCATGGATGGACAGGTGAAGATGGAGAGGTGTCCTGGACTAGGAAAAAGGACTGCATCAAATTTAGTGTGGAAAGTGAGGCGTTAAATGAAAGGAGAAAGGTCGGTACAGCTCAAGAAAAATTGAAAAGTAAGGTAACACTGTTACTGCTGACTGCCAGTACATGAAGTGTTGTCTAATAAATGTCACCAGTCTGCTTTCCACTTTCAATATTATGAGAAACATGCAGCAATATGTCTGATTAAATGGTCTTGCCCTTCAGACACCCCCCACTCCCGTTCACAAGTACTTCAAGGATACCACACCACCCTCTTGCTCCTGCCGCTCGCTGACTTTCAAAACTACAAGAGGAACCCTCCCCCTCTCATATGCCATTTGCAACTCCACCCCGCTACTGAGATGCTGAAAACCCCAATGGTGACCACTCACACTTATAACCTGCTATCACCTCCTCTGTGTCCACAAACAATACAAAAAAAAAAAACTAATTCACTGCACAGAAAGGTTGAAAACCACTGGAGTAGCTAATTGATAGGCCACTTGTCTTTCAGCCAGCAATGACAAAAAAAATACAGTTTTAAAACATGCAGAAATATTTTCTTTCTTACGTTAACACATCTTACAAATATCCGCGAGGAATGTCAGGAACTTCAGCAAATGTAATGTAAAATACAATACTCTAAATTACCTCCTATATATATAACATTTATAACAGAGTTAAAATGTAGGTAATAATTTAAAAAAATATCTTGAAATCCAGTAGTGCTGGCAGAGATTTTGCCTTTCTCTTCTGTCTTGAAAATTGAGTTCCTGACATAATTAATCTTCCAGCCATTAAATGCATTGTTTCTGGCCAACTCTGTTAAACTTTTTTTTCAAAAAAAAACTTTTATTCTTCAATGGGGATTATGTTCTGAGGAAATCCTGTAATCATCTTCAATACTTCACTTTTTTCTTATCCTTTATATAACATATAAAGAATATAAAATCCATTTCCATTTAAAAATGACCCTTTTTAATCACATTGCTTAGTTCCTAAATTTCAGTTATGCTTATGCAAAGAGCTCAAGCTTACTATTTATATACTTTAAAAAGAATACATATATTTCAGAGTAGAAAGCTTTGGTTATGAAACATTTTGATTCATAAGTTCAATTACAAAACAGGTCACAGAAGAAGCACTTACCCCTGTGGTTTGGCATACTCTGTCCAGACAAACCACTAGAGGATTTCAGATCAACATTCTAACTTGATTTCTACATTTTATGATTCAATTGCCAAAAGTTCATATATTGACCTTTTATTTCTTAGACTTTGAGTATCACCAGCTCATTAATGAGATCTTAAGCCAATTCTTTGATAGTGGGCATGTTTTCTTGGCAATAGAACAAGAAAGATTACTAATCAAGTGAAGTTGTGAGGATGAAGAGTAAGATGGACTTTAGTCTGTGCCTGGATTACGGGGTTGCAGGTCCCAAATAACTGTATGTAATTATATAAATCTCCACAACATCAAAAAAAATTAAAAAGGAAGTAGCTGGACATCCATATTACTAACCGAGAATAAACCGGATATGGGACCATGAGACGTACTGCGCCTGCGCACGTCCCATAAACCGCAAGCGAAGTCTTATCCACTGCGAACGAAGGAGTCACGGCCCAAAAATGAAAGAGCTCAACTAACGTGAATGAGAAATGAAGCAACAATGCGCCCATAGCTAATGACTAATGACACAGCCACACAAAAAAGAGGATTCTGCGCTGCACCCCAGAGTCAAACGGAAGAGGCTACGGAGGCCCCACAGGTCCACAAAGATAGTACGGAAGGCGCGGGAATGTACAAAAAGCGCAGGCGTCCAAAACGCGCTTCTGAATAGGACATGAAGCAACAACGCACCATGAACTCTCTGTATTAAACGTATGGCATCCTCACACGTCCAAACCGTATAGCATATGTGAATCACATTACAGTGATGCATTATTAACGGTACAACCACAGAAAATGCTCCGTATTAACAGTAAGTGCAATTATCCATATTACTAATGGTAGACAACAGATAACTAATGGAGTCATGGTCACGGTTCCTAAACGATCCAGCTCAACTAACGGAGCTACAAAAGCGAGCCCGCATGGATAAAAACAAGAGCCTACAACGCGCGTCTGAAACCGCGGAAGTAAAACTGTCTCGGCTCCAAAACCAAACAGCTCCGTATGAACAAATACAATGTACATAGACGCCTACACTGCACATCAGAAACTGCGGAAGCAATGCAGGCACGGGTTCAAAACGAAAGACCACAACTGACGCAGATGCCTACAGCACGCGTCTGAAATGCCGCAAGCAATGCAGGCACATATCACATACATTCATCAATGTATTTCGGGTTACGCCGACAATAATCTCTTTCAAATCTATTTCGGGTTACCCAGGACCAGGGGTTGGCGAGCGAAGCGAGCAGCAGGCGGAGCCCCCTAGTATGGATCTAAGTAAACTCAAAATAGGCAGAAGGTCATGTACAGAAATGAGGTGGGCAAACCCAAAACACTAAAGGAATTGTGACTTGACAGAAAAACTAAAGCCTCTAAGCCCATATTCCATTTTTGATCCCTTTTCCCTTTTATCATGTGACTACTGTGTAATTACTGATACAAAGTAACAGGAATACAGCAATAGGGCAAGTAAAAGGAGTAGATGAAGCAGATGCCCTACCAGTACCTGATTCAGAAGCTGAGAGAGTGTCCGGTGAGGTGCATCACAAAAGGGAGAAGAAGGCGAAGAAGGAGGACAGAATGAAGGAAAATGATGAAGCTGGACTGAGCATTAGTACATTATAAAACATGTGACAAGAACAGGCCATTCAGCCCAACAAGCTCTTCAATTCTATTTGTGTAGATTGTCTAATATAGAATCAAGTTGAGATTTGCAAGTCCCTAAAGTCCTATTCTCCACCATAATACTTAGTAATTTATTAAAAAAAAATAAATAAGTCA
Organism: Erpetoichthys calabaricus; assembly: GCF_900747795.2. Lineage (NCBI taxonomy): Eukaryota > Metazoa > Chordata > Cladistia > Polypteriformes > Polypteridae > Erpetoichthys > Erpetoichthys calabaricus. The sequence goes on from NC_041404.2 coordinate 28,138,440, forward strand.
TGTGTGACAAACAGAGAAATTTCAGAGATGAGGCACCAGAATGATTCCATTATGGATTTGACCTGAGAAGAGAGGAGAGAAAGAGAGAGCGATGTGGTTGAATCTGTTCAGTTTATGTAGGTGGAGATTTAGAGGCGCCATGACAAATATGTTTCACATTATGAAGGGAATGAGTATGATAGATTCTGTGTTTTACTTTACGATGAGATCTCAACAATAACACAATGGTACAGATTAAGAGTGATTATAGGAATGCTTACACTAATAGAAAGTAAGAATAATAAATATAAAGAATACTGTACATTGTAGTTGGGCTACCTGAGAAATATTGTTGTTTTTTTACTGTTGTTTTATGTAATTTTTATTGAACTTTTAAATGTTTAGACAAGCACTCATTTCAGACTGATTGTTACAAAGTTAACAAGTAAAGTAGCAGACAGTAGTATTTTATATATCTTCAAAAATCATCTTAACATTTTTAGCTGTGTATGTATATACTATGAAAAGCATCTACCTGTGATAGCTTGTTTGCCTGTCTATCCATATGAAACAACTTAGTTTACAGTGGAAAGATATTTTTGAAAAATACAATACACTTTTTCTTCAAGAAAATTTGTCAGGATAGTTTAATATTCATTGAGATATATTTAATTCTCAATTCTGAAGTTAATCTACCGGTGACAATCTGTAAACTATTCTATTGTAAAAGAGAGAATCACTCTATGCAACTTCAACTACAAATTACTGTTGCAATTTTGTCTTGATAGAGGTTATCTGAACTTAAACATTTACAAATATTTTTTCTTTTGCTCATTCGACAACTGCTCCTGATAGCAAACCATGAAACACCAGCAGCCATGTTTGATAAAGAAGTACACCTAGATAAAAGACACGAGATGTGATGTCCTATAAGGAAGGTATGAAATTAGATATGCATTTATTTATTCAGCTCATGATATTGTTCATTGTTCATCACCATACAAGGTAAGTACTGTTTCTTATTGTACCAGAATGCAGAAGTTGTTCTCTTTATATGCTAACAATCTGGCTTCTGCCTTTGCACCATCCTACTCTTGTTTTGATGGCTGTGCATTATCTTGAGTGAACATCAGTCATAGCAGCTCACTTCTCCTCCTCTATGAAATTGAAGTAGGTAATTGGCAAGACTTTCTTGTCAATAAAAGTAAAAAATTAAAGCTACTAAACTTACGTAGAAACGCATGAAAGATGGCTCGGTAACACTTTATGCCGCAGTGACATAAAAGAGAAATCGATATTTCCGTAACTCTAAAAACAACCTCATGGCTGCATTATTTAAAGATTATGATAATTTGGTATTTCTGCAGTACTGCAAATTATGACCAAAGCACTATAATAAAAAGCTATCTGTCATTTTTAGATGCAGCCTCCGATTTTATCTTGAGATTTGAGCATAGATTTTAATCTCTATTTAGTTTTTCTTTCAAGTACTTCTACATTCAGTACTTCTAAAATGTCAGATTCACGAAATTTAAACTACAATTAGCCATAGACCCTCCACATCCAACAACAATTAACAATAGCTCTTGAGACTCTTTATCACTTGAGTTGGAATCTGCTGTCTATGAAAGTGATTTCAGCTGCATGATATTCTAAAATGGTATTAAAACATTTTATTGTCATTATTTTTGAAAATGACTTGCTAATAGAAAACTATGGAATAGCTAAAACTGTGATTACAAACTCTTTAATGAAGTAACTAGAACATTTAAAAATGCTCCTGCTTTCAAAGCAGTTAACCAAGTTATCTAACTTAGCAGAATTTTACACCATGTGGACATTTTATCACTTATTTTGAAATGGTTAAGGAAATGGGTTTAACAAGCTATGCTGGTAGAACAGAGTCTGTTTTTTAAAATATGTCCTGTATTCTTATATGTAGAAGTCATAATATGGCTCTAATCAGGAGGGAAAATGGATTCACTGAAAAACAGAAACCACTAATGGACTGAGAACAGGATGAAGACCTCATAAAACTGAAAGACTTTCACACATCAGTTGTGTAGGCAGGACTTAGTTGGGTTGGTGATTTTATATTTTCATGTCTTTGTTGTTGAGCAAAATCAGATGAAAAAGTCAAATCTTTAGTAAAGGAAAGAGGAGGACTGTGATGAGAATAAAATGGAATGAAGGACTAAGTCCTTCCCTTTGTTCAGCTGCCTTATGTCATAACACACATGAGCAAAACGAGTGTCAAGTTCAACTTCATGTTTATTGTCACATCTGCAGAGTACAGGGATTATTAATTTATATATCTGACCAATGACACCAAATGTATTACAATGATTAGACAACAAACAGAATGTACTTTACCACATTTTAGAATCAAACATGCTAAAGAAAAGTTAATTCAGAAATTCAAAATGACTTTGGGAGAGCATGTCAAATCAACAGGGTAAAGAATACAAATCTGCAAGCAGGCAGACAGTACGAGTTGACTATGCTGGACGCTATACCACAGGGCCACAATGTTGCTGCAGAATCCCGTAAATGTGAAATCGATACCAAATACCCCTGTATAACATTGTAGGTGTAAAGGTGGGAGCATCGAGGAAGGGGATTTTAGGAGTTCAGGGTATCAAAATACTGTTTCACAAATGTAAACTGTGCTAAACAAGACCCAGATGAAATCAGGTGGGCTGGTGGCCAAACTATGTTCAAAAGAAGGTCGCATTTTAAAAATAATGTTTGTCTCCTTTCAAAAAGTAAAAAAGTAAAACTAAAGCAATGATCTGTATCTGCTCAACAGTATAATCTCTGTAATAGACCAAAATGACTGCCTTTTTACCTTTTTTTTCTCAAGCTGGGATAGCTGTTCATTTTGCTAAACGTCATTTGTTTTGCTTAAAAGCAGCTCAGAGACCCCCGACTCCCCCACCCTAACACACACACTCTTTCATAATGTTTGCTTTGAACAATCAGGTGGCTTGTCATAATAAAACTTGAAGCAATTTATCAACCGAGTCTTGTGTTTTCATGACAGCTTTTGTAACAATGACCTTTGAATGGCCTTTTTGCATGTGGTTCATTTACACATTCACGCTGAGTGTGGAAATTAGGAGGAGCCATTTGACATTTCAAAAAATCTTGGAAGACTAAAAAAAAAAGCATAATATAAAATAATGATTTATCTAGTTTCGTTGTTAATGTCTGTTTAAGATTTCAAGTTTTTCTTGCACCCCAGAAAAAGCATTCAACATGGAAATCCTGCACACAAACTTAGTTTGCTATATGGCATTTAAATAATCCTAAGAAGTTCTACAACAATGCATTATGAACAGAAGAGCCAAAAGTGAAACACTTTGCCCAACATGAGCCACTGCCATGTCTAGAGAAAAGCTAATACTGCATTGTCCTATAAGAACAGTCCAACACTATAGTGGTATCATCACAGTTTAGAGATATTTTCCCACTACAGGAGAACTGGCTGACCAGTCATCACATCATTGTAAAAAAACAGAAATCTATAAATGTATCAGAGGATGCTTAAGGAAAATGTAGGGTCTTTCATCCATAAGATGAAGATGAAGCAAAGCTGGGTAATGCAGTAAGACTATTTAGAAGCACAGAAGCAAGTCGACACCAAAATGCCTGAATACAAAGGGGTTTAGAATGCTCCACTCAAAGTCCAACTCTCAGTCCCATTGAGATGTTGTGGCAGGACCCAAAATGAGCAGTTTTGTAAAGAAAAGTGTTTTTTTTAATAAAATCATGGAAGTTTAAAATATTGGATCATCAATAGTGATGAGTGAAATGGTCAATTTTCAATTCACATACAGTTTTGTAAAACTAGCACTAAAAATTGTTTAACAAGTGACTCCACACTTGCGAAATGCAAAACTCACTAAAGAGGTGTTTTATTTTTGTTTTAAGAGTATTTTTTGGGGTGGGAAACGAGGAATACCTAAAGCCTCATTCACACTCATTCCGTGTTTGCCTGTGTTTCGTGCAGCTGCATAAATAACTGACGTAATCCGTTCCGTTTGTTCACATCACTACAGAGGATTGAAGTATGTTTTCAAACAAGTGAATTGCTACATATGGTTCACACAAAGACTCAGTAAAACACACCTTTGGGCATATTACTCAGTTTTCCCCATAGCAAAACGTATTACACAGAAAGTTGCTACTGCCATACTCCAATGCCATTACTTAGAAACTGCCTTATCCTAGTTGAGGATATCCACACTTCCAGGAATTTTTTTTGTTTTGTTGTTTTTTTTCCACTAGTGATCTTTATTTAAATACTAAATGACAGGCAGACGCAGACAGAATTAATGCTTCCAGACAGGAACTAAATATTATTTTTCTTGTGTGAATGGATTGAATTTCACTGGAAGCAAAGGGTGGTTTATTTCACAATTGTTTTTGCCAAGTGAAACACCAACATTCATTGCAAATTTAATTTCACACAAATTGTTGTGCTTATCACTAAACATTAATAATTTTGAGAAACATCTAGTTACAGTTATCACTACTAAAGGTGGTGTAGCTGGTCATTGACCCCAAGAGGGTTTCTGTTTATATGTGAAAAGCATTGCTTTCCTTAATAAAATAACATGAAGGACATCAAACTTTGGTGTTCATTCAGGGTCTTATTTATCTAGTATTAGGAGGTCAGTGGAATAGTGAGGATTCAAGGAGTACAGTTGATGAAAGTGGATGAGTTTAAATATTTGGGATCAACAGTACAGAATAATGGGGAGTGTGAAGGAGAGGTGAAAAAGAAAGTGCAGGAAGGGTGGAATGGGTGGAGAAGAGTGTCAGGAGTAATCTGTGACAGATGGGTATCAGCAAGAATGAAAGGGAAGGTCTACAGGACTATAGTGAGATCTGCTATGTTATATGGGCAGGAGATGGTGGCACTGACCAGAAAGCAGGAGACAGACCTGGAGGTAGCAGAGTTAAAGATGCAAAGATTTGCACTGGGTGTGACGAGGATGGACAGGATTAGAAATGAGTACATTAGAGGGTCAGCTGAAGTTGGATGGTTGGGAGACAAAGACAGAGAGGTGAGATTGTGCTGGTTTGGAAATGTGCAGAGGAGAGATGCTGAGTATATTAGGAGAAGGATGTTCAGGATAGAGCTGCCAGGGAAGAGGAAAAGAGGAAGACCTAAGAGGAGGTTTATGGATGTGGTGAGAGAGGATATGCAGGTGATGATGTAAGATGCAGAGGACAGGAAGATATGCAACAAGATGATCCACTGTGGTGACCCCTATTGGGAGCAGCCGAAAGAAGAAGAAGAAGTTTATGACTAAAAACCTGACCCAATTCACTATGAAAAAGAAAAAAATGTAATGTCAAAAGTCAGAAAGAGGGCATATACTTTTTCACAGTATTATAAATAGTATTATATGCATTTTTCTCTCTGACAACTATTTTTGCTGCTTATTTATATTTGAATGTGACTTTCAGAAGATTTTTTTTTAAATGAGTTGAAAAGCTTTAGATTCCCTTTACCAAGAATAAACTTCGACAAAGCAAACAAAAGCACACATATTAGATTACACTGTTCCACTATATTATGGGTCAGGTATATTTAAAGTATTAACAGTCTGGAAAGCCCTTATGCTGATACAAGGATATGCATGCTTGCAAAAGGTGCTTCATTTCTTCTCTGATACAAGCATTTTGACACCATAATGACACCTTTAGCTTACATGTTGAGTAACATAAAATAAACCTTTTGTCACTGATGTAAACAAAAGGAGTTTTGCTTTGTAAAGTACTTAATCTCAAAGATAAAATTTCTTTCCTCTGCACAGTCAGTCTGCTTAAAGACCGATATCGCATAATGAGGTGTCAACTGGTCTTTATGGTTATTTTGACATCTTGCAGAGAATTACACATAGAAATCAAAACTGTGACTTGATAAAAGTTTAAAACATTGTTTGGCCTGTTAAGAGACTGTTAATATGTGTTGAAGTTGATTACACATGTTCATCATGTTGGGAAAGACAATTTAGGAGGTAATACTGTCATTATATTTAATCTATGCATTTCCTAAATGCTACTCACTAAAATCATAATGCTGTGCTTTTCTGAATGTAGAATAAAAGAATAAAGAATAAAAGAAGAGGGGGAATAAAAGACCAACTAATTAAAAGACATGAAATATTTCCAGTTATTATCACTGATTGTGAAGCTGGTTGGGAAAAAAAAACTTTTTGCCACATGGAGTTCCCTGGACCAAATTTGGGAACCAGTGTGCTGGAGAGTTTGGCTAATGTGTTTTAGACCTTACTTAAGTACAGCAAATGCGTAAACCACAGCAACCATTTGACTTATTTGTGATAATGCTTAAAGTACTAGAAATTACATAATCATCGATAAGTGGGCTATAGACATGGGTTAAATTGCCTTTACCTTCCCTGTCAATTTCAATCCACATATTACCTGATGATTTTTCCCCAATAGAAGCATTTCTGAATAAGGAACATTAATACTACTACTACTACAACTATTATTAGTACTTATTATTATTATTATACATTTACATAGCACTTTATCTCTACTCAAAGTGCTTTACATAGACAGAGGTGAACCACTAGAACCACCACCAATGTGCACAAGTCCAAGGCACATAATGAATTCTTTGACTTAAGCAGAGCGATGTTTACATGCCACAGGATGTAAGTGTCACTGCCAACCAAGTGTATCCTTTATGTCAGGCATCTGTGAATCAGCCGGTTCAGCAACATTTCAGTGGATTCAGCTTCATGTAGTGACTTCCCCAATCAATCTATTTTTGTCTAACTGATTATCTGTGGAATGAGATGGAATGAACCACTTGACTAAATGTAGTTGGTCAGTTCTGAAAGAATAGGATACATTGTAGTTAACCTGAGCCATCACTCCAGTGCCACATTTTAAACAATTTGTTGAGTTCACGCCTCAATAGATTTTGTCTGTTTGTGGGCAAATTGTATAATAAAATAATAAAAATAATATTTTTATTCTTAGTAGTAGCACTAATAACGGTATTGTCTGATGCACAGAATATATTGAATTTCCTTCTTGCAAGTCCATCCAACTTAGGTACATTATTTTCAGATAGTATTCAGACCCCTTCACTTTTTTGTTGCATATTTAATTTTGAATGGATAAATTTGCTATTTTGTCCCATTAATCTATACTCAATCATCCATAAATGCACAGTAAAAACATGTTTTCAGAGAAATTTGCAAATTTATTAAAAATCACAAAGTGAACACTCTTATTCAAATAAGTATTCAGACCCTTAATTCAGTATTTTTTAGAAGATCTTTTGGCAGCAATTACAGCTTTGAATCTTCTTGGGTAAGTTTTACTCACCTGGAGTTAAGCAACTTATCCCATTCCTTCTGTCAGATCCTCTAAAGCTCCATTAGATTGGATGGGATGTGCCTGCAAGCTGCCATCTTATTGTCTCTCCACTGATGCTATTTGGCTAGGCTACTCTAGGACAGTCAGATTTGTCCTGGAGGCACTTCTGGGTTTTCTTGCTAGTATGCTTTGGGTTATTGTTTTGCTGGAAGGTAAACCGTCACTCAACTTTGTTGACATGTGCAGATTGGAGCAGATTTATTTCAACAACCTCTGTGTATTTGGCTTCATTAATCTTTCCCTTAATTTTGACCAGTCTCCCTTTCCCTGTTGCTGAGAAGCACCCCTACAGCATGATGCTGCCATCGCCATGCTTCACCATAGGGATGGTAATAGGCAGGTGATGAGCAGTGCCTAGTCTTTCCCAATCATAATGCTTGGAGTTCTGTCCAAAGAGTTTAATTTTTGTTTCAAAAGACCAGAGAATCTTTTTCCTCATGCACTCAGAGTCATTTAAATGGCGTTGTGTGACTTTACTGAAAAGTTGCTTCCATCTGTAAGGGGAAACATCAGAGTGCTGCTGAGATGGTCGTCTTTCCGAATAGTTCTCCCATCTCAGCAGAGGACTTGTGAAGCTCTGTTAGAGTGACCACTGGGTTCTTGGACACCAACCTTACCCAGTTTGGCCAGACAGTCAACTCTAGGAATAGCTCTGGTGGTTCCAAACATCTTCCATTTCATAATTATCGAGACCACTGAGTTCCCGGGAACAAAGATTTAGAAATGGTTGTCCTGATCTATGCCGCACCACAATTTTATCACAGAAGTCTACTGAGAGTTCCTTGAACTTCAAGGCGTGATTTTTGTCCTTGATTGTGAATTGTAGGACCTTGTATATACAAAGGTGTGTACCTTTCTAAACATTTAGTTCACTTTGCCATAGGTGAACTCCAATCAAGTTCTAGACACATCTCTAGGAGAGTTAAGAGTTAAAGCAAACAGGATGCACCTGACCAGAATTTGGAGTCCCATAGCAAAGGGTCTGAATACATACAACATTTACAGATTTCACTTTACAATTTTTAATAAATGTACAACCCTTTCTAAAAACATGATTTCACTTGGTTGTTATGTGTTTTTGAATGTAAGGGCAAAAATGGCACATTTATATATTTAAATTTAAATCTACAACACACGTAAAGGTGCAGAAAGTGAAGGGGTCTGAATACTTTTTGAATTCACTGTAGATGTGCTTAGTTATGTGGTAAATCAGTGTACATTATATGAGAGTCAAGTAAATGATTTTAGGTTTAGGCATTGTAATATCGGTCATGAGCAAGACTAAAATATGCATTGCTCTAAGCCTGTTTATTATCTGTTGCCAACATATTAGTAGTCTGGTATAACAATCATCACCTAACAGTTTTTATTAAACCCAAATAATGTCACTTTATTCTAAATTATCATCAACCTCTTTAGAAGTCGTTGTTTTAAAAAGCCTACAAAAATTATTTAGTGTAAGTTGGGTGTTGCTGCTTGTGATACCTGAAACTTTAGCTATTCAGCCACTGGTTTGTTTTGCCATTTTACAAAGTCAACACCCAAACACTTTTTGCAATCTTACTTTGGAATCTTACTTTGAAAATATAGCACGAGGAATGCAGTCTTAAGTTTATACTCTACTCCATTTGTTTTTCAGGTAGGTGGAGAAAGAACATATGTGTGTGTGTGTGTGTGTATGTGCGTGTGCGTGTGTGTGTGTGTGTGTATGTATATATGTATGTATATATACATACATACATACACACATATATATATATATTATATATATATACATATATATATATATATAAATATTTATGTATATATATATATATATATATATATATATATATATATATATATATGTGTGCTTGTGTGTGTGTGTGTGTGCGTGTGTGTGTGTGTGTTTGCGTGTGTGTGTGTGTGTGTGTGCGTATGTATGTACTGTATATATGATGTATGGCGGGGACAGCAATCTCACGCTCATGTACCCACAATAGGCCTTTTAAATTAACATCCGCTTAAACAAGCAGTGAAAACCTTTCACAATAACCCAAAGAAAATGGACAAATTCACATTTCAACATTTTGCTTCGCAGCCATTCAGCCACTTACTCTTGTTTTGTCATGTTTTCTTAGCCATCGAATGATTCATGTGTTTGTAGAGCAATGTATTCAGCCATGGCTGGATGCATTCCTATACACTACACTAGAAATGCATTTAATTTGAAATGGTATGCTTTCACAAGGCTGAGTGAATTATAAGTTTTGTTTGGTACAATGCTTTTTCCACCCATCATTGAGTTAATCAATCAATCAGTCAGTTTATATTGGCAGCAACACATTTCTCTGAAGTCACCTCAAAACACTTCACTTGATAAACAAACACGACACGACAAACAGGTAGAGCAGCTGCACAAGAAAAGTGGAGTCCAGAACTTTCCTCCTGTTCCTTTCTCACCCTCCCATGTAGAAATATTTCACATAAAGGGAAACATCAGTTTGCTTTATTTTTGCAACTCTCACAGCTTGTTTCAGGATATTATAGCTTATCTTTTAAGTATTGAACATACTTTGGTATGTTAAGATTGCATGAATTGTTAATATTGTCACCACAAGGGGGTGCTATAGAGATCCTTAGGCACACTATCAGCCAGTATAGTCCCGAGTTCAAATAAAGGGTGAGGCAGAGTAACTTTTTTTTTTTTCCAGAACCCGAGAGTACTTCTTGTGCTAGGATATGGTCTGTTGGAAGTACTTCCGGGTGATGTGCAAATTCCACAAAATAGGGGAAGAAAATCCCTGCATCACCGTCTAACAGCACCCATGCAACCCAACAGGGCTGTCCCATGGGACTGTGAATCCCAATATGCCCTGTGGTTGTCTGAGTGGGTGTCAAAGCCTAAGAATGTTGCCATCTATCGTGTTGGGGGAGCAATTCGCCCAGTCAAGTTGTGTCTCCTTGTCTCTCCATTATACTGGTGTTCCGGATAGGTAAGGGTCTTTTATACATTCCTTTTGTAATGCCAGTATCTTCATCATAGTGTTTCCCATAGTGTTTGGTTACTGCAGGAAAGGTCTCGTATATTCAGTGGCTTGGCCTCCCGGCCAGGTAAGAAATTTTGAACCATCCTGGTGGGAAAGGCAACCCAAGCTTGCCATCCATCACTATGAGATTAAATAATGCATTTGAAGAAAGATGCTTAGTAATTTCACTTTACATAAGTAAGAAATATTATATTGAAGAAGACCTTTCATTTACAATTTTATTAATTAATCAAACAATCCTAGCAAATTAATAATTTTTCCATATTTTTAAAATAATGATCATTAATGCTATCATTAATTATTATGTCTAGTTTATGTGGCTTAATAGCACAATGGGTGATGCTCCATAACACCTTCATTGGCCCAATCACACTGAAGGAAATAACCTTTAAAGACAGTATAAGAAAAAAAATAAAATTTTAAACATATGAAAACAATAGAGTATGTTTTACAAAGTCTCCTAAAGGTATGAGAGGCAGAGTTTAGTTTAGTTTATATTGGGAAAGTGAATGGAGAAATATAATAATAAAGCAATTACTACTACATTGGCTTTTATGATGAAAAAAGCTCTGACCTCTAGCAAAAAAGGGATTTATGAAGAAATTAAAAACAAGCACAGGAACAACAAGCTTATTTTAATGCTTTGCAATGGTGAATACTTTTGGAAAGCAATTAAAACTGTGCAGTATTGAGGAATTGCTCCCATACCTTTGCAACTGGAATAAAGGTAGGCTACCAGAGTTGTTCCGTGTCAAAGGTGAACCCTGAGTGGGTGAACATCTTAATCCAGTGGTCCTTACTAACTCAGATCATTGGCCACAAAGCTGTATTTTTCCTGCAGTGAGGATGGCTTCTCTGCATAGAGAATTTTGGAAGCATTGTTTACCAGTAAACCACACTACTTTAATGGACAACTGATTTGTAATTAACAAGTAAAATAAACACAAAACCATCAATGAAACCATTAGTGAAGAATACTTTGAAACACTGGTCAGTATGACAGTGCAGTGGTTAGCACAGCTTTAAAGTCCTGGGTTCACATTCATACTGTTTGCATGGAGTGTGCATGACCTCTCTATACAAGTGTTGGTTTTTCATCAGGATATCTTGTTTGTCATCTTAAAGGCATGCATAATAGTCATGACAGGACCCCACTGAATTAGCTTCATCTTGAGTTCAAAGAAAATACAGAAATGTTCTGGAATATCAGCAAAATGCCGTGAAGTCAATTGGGAAGGAGAAACGGAACTGATTTCAGTCAATTATAATAATGCAGTGGTCTTTTCAAGTGTCCCTGATGGCCTGAGAAGTATCTGTCAACTGTGCTGGACCGATTATTGTGTCCAAAAATGTGACTAGAGCTCTGAAGAAGCAGTTCCGAATATCTGTTCTTACACATGTGCTTGTTTCACTCATATACTGTATGTGTGAATGTTCTTCAGATACTTTATTGTCCACCCTGTATAGTATTGGCTTGATTTAAAAGTGTATTTTTGAATGTTTTGGGGATTTGATATGAAAGAAGTCAATTTCTGAAGTTATTTTCATGACTGGTTTTGAATAGAGTAGGCTTAATTGCCCACCACGCCCAGGTCATTGTGGTCCCTAGTTATCCTCTGTCTCTCTCACGGCTTCTCCACCTAATAGCTAATGTGTGTGTGTGTGTGTGGTGAGTGTATTAGTGCGAGAATGGCTGCCGTTGCATCATTCAGGAGGATGATGCACATTGGTGATGATTTAAGTGATTTCCCATGGTCTCTGTAAAGCACTTTGAGAAGATTCTTAAAATACTATATAAATGTAATTAATTATTTTTTTAACAATGTGATTGATAACCATGAATGAACAGTCTACCATTTATGAAAGTTATTATGTTTTCAATTACTTTGGTGTAAGTTTTTCTTCTGAAGAGTCAGATCAGCCCAACCCTCAGTGGTTTAATATAAAGATGCCAACTCCCCCTCCAACATGTTTTCTGAATTGGAGAGAAAACCCAAAAACGAGAACACAAGCATACAGAGAGCATACAAACTCTAATGAGAAGATGCCTCAACACAGAATTAAACATGACATTCATTTGTTTGCACCACAAAGAAATAAAAACACTACAGGAGACAGCCTTAGTCCTCCTCATCCGTAAATGAGAAAATAGTTATGGAAATGCTAATTAACATCTTCATACATTTTTAAACCTAAGCTGTGATCCCAAAATGGAAACAAAAACTGCCAATGCGGGGACTCTGCTACTGGTACACGTGCCGAAAGAGGACAGAAGTAGTTAGAATGGTACGAATGAAATGCAATTATTTATTGTATGTGGTAGTTTTTAGTGATATGCATATATTTCATTTTAGGCTTTTCAATTGAAATCAAGTTATTTTTCTACCATGCGTCCACATGTCTATGTTGCTTTGGTGTGGGGTCCCACTGTTCTCCCCAGATTAAGAGCACATTTATCAATTATAGTTTTTCATTTTTTCCACTTTATCATGAGTGTGTTTCACACACCTACACAAAGGAGGGCCAGCAGATACAACTCACAAATACCCAACATAATGACGCACCTGTCTGCTCCACTTGGCCCACACTAAGAAGCGTGAGTCATGACTGCCCACACAAGGGAGAGGTAACTGAGAGCAAAAAGAAAAACAGAATTGCCATTCACCTGCAATTTCTGCTTCTTGCCTCCATACCTGTGATATCTTGTCATGCTCACCTATCAGTTGCCAGGTGGTTGAAGGTCAGGATCAGCTATCACCCTTAATCATTTGACATCAGCTGCAACTATGATCTTTTTTTCCACAGAGGCAAATGATTGCTATGCTTAAACTATTAGAACACCCACACTGGTTAGAGGGAGACCTTCTTCAGCTTCTTACAGACAGGGAGCCATCGGCCCCTAGGAACTTCAGCATCTCTCCATTAAAGGAGAGAATACCTGAGTAGCTATAGACCAGGGCTGTCAAACACGGCTCAGGGAGGGCCACAGTGACCGCAGGATTTTGCTCCAGCCACATTCCTATTAGTACCCAATGACTGCTGCTGTTGGGACAGAAGATTCAGAGTCCTTAACTATTTCAAGCAGCCAAACAATACTGAGATGCAAAGTAAGCCAACAGATGTCCTGCTAACTTTACTCCTTGTGTGTCCGCCATTAGATACCTGTTTCAGAAAACATTTGAAAAGAAAAAGTGAAGGTCTTATAAATAATGACCTGCTGTGATCCACAAAGCATTTTGATGGTGTTCCCAATAATAAAGGAAAATCGACAGCTCAGGAAATGTTTGGTGTGGTGGAATGAGAGCACTAAGAAGTTATAGAATGAAATAGTGTGGTTCACGAACAGCAAAAACAGGCTCCTAATTTAAAAAATTGGGTGACCTGCAATGATCTGAGTGTTAGACCCTTGAGTAGGCAGGCTATCTTGTAGATCTAAATCTTAAAGAAATTCCTTTAAAATGAAGGTATTGAAGCCTGTTCCTTTAGCAGCAGTAATTGGGTACTAATTTAAAAAGTGGCTGCATGCATCTACTGTGACCCACCAGGATCAAAGTTTGACACCCCAGCTGTATACCTTGAATCAAAAAGACAAATTCTTGCTTCGTACCAGATGATCCTGCCAGGCTCCAGCTTCCCATAACCCTGAAACCTGATTAAGAACATTCAGTAAATGGACTGAAAAATGTGGAGTATGGCACAATTTTGGGGACCCACTGATCAGTAATATCTCCTGTTGGTGCACCTGGCCAGGGAGCACAATTGAGATCCCACTATCCCTGTAAAGTATGAAGCAGTTCAGTTCCTCTTAATAACTGAAAATCAGGGCTGTCACCATGGTGTTACACTCTTCTTTGACCTGCTGAGTTCATTTTCCATAGTATCTGTCACAGAGTGATATGCGAAAAGAACAGTGAAAAGCAACGCTTACTGTAAATGTTAACAAAATAGTTCAATATAAATTATAGAAAAGTATTTAGCCTGCAAACATCTGGGCACCATGCTTAAATAGTATAAAAACTATATATAGCAAATGAGTGATATAAAGAGCTAACAGACACTATAAGGGGGCTGAGGTGTACTCTCCATAAACCCAGAAACTGCAAATTTCCAAGGAACTTGCTTAGCTGACAAATAAGTTAACTGCTGTTATCCTCCTGGGTCAGAACTTAGAATATACTATTAAAACTCTTGACCCACCTTCTTACTTAGGGTTAATGATATCTTTGACTTATTTAGTGGACCACCTTAGTGCTATATAGCACCTTCCATAGTGAATTCATTACAAAGCAATAAGCCAACATGGTTACTCTTTAAATTCGGAGGCAACCTGTCTTTTCCTTAATCGCTGAATGATGTGACAAGCTGAGTAATCACTTATTCAGCCGTGAGGGAATCATAAATAAATCAGAAAAACCTCAACAAAAAGCCAACATGTGTAAGACTTAGTAAAGTTAAACAAGGATTAACTCTAACTGCCATTGAAATAGCCTATTAAGTTCTCAGTTTAAACTAGGCTTAGCCATGTTATCTCTCAAGTCTTTGTCTCTCTGATGTAGCTAACCCACTCTAAAGCCCTCTGTTGACCAACAGGACTTACATGCAAGTTAATGGTTTTATGGTACATTAGAAGTAGGCTTTCCAAAGGTAAATACATCACCCCATAAATGAGTAACCAGCTGTTGTATTTCTTTGCCTTTACAGCTTGGATGAAGAAGACAGTTAAAGGACACTCTGACCCCTTAGGTTTTACATTGTAATGATTGCATAATTGTTCTAACGTGTGATGAAGCTCCAGTGATTGTTTCTCCTTAGTTTTGTTTACCTCTAAGGTGATTGGGGAGGCTCAAATAACTCCTGGGATCAACCAGCTATAATCTTCAACTTTCATTATCAATCAAGGAAGGTTTAGAGTTCTCGATCTTGATCCTGGGGGGTACCTGCCCAAATAGTTTTAAGCATCAGTGTGTGCAAAGTTGTGGGAACTACTGAAGAAGGTTTGGGGAGCAAATCAAATCCCTAAATATTGTATAAAAAGTATATAAGGTGTTTGGGGGAAAAAGAGAGAGAATTATGGTATACTGATGAAGGGCCATTATGCTCTTGACCATTTCCTTAAATATGAGTCTCTCGATCATCCACCCAACTCCCACCCCATCCTCTTTATTTTGTCCTTTGCAGTTAAAAAGTAGTCTACCTCCCAGGTCATTAGGCTATCGGTGAAGCAAAGGGAAGAGCTAAAGTGAGATTCAGACTATTACGATTTTAGTGGGTGGGCCTTCATTTTCTCTGAGAACAGAACTGACAGGAAAGTTAGAACTCTGCTGTGAATGAACCATTGCAGAGATTTGTGATAATGTGAAGTGATGGGCGGCCACCAACAGAGTGGAAGGACCAGGGGAAAGGGCATTGATGAGGCAATACCTCCCCTGGGACACTAGAGGGCAGTCCTCCTGGGCGGCTATGGCACTACGGATTCCTGCAGGCATGTCGGGAGCTGGAGTTTGGTGAAGCCCAGTTGGGTTCTGTGGGGGCCGCCAGGGAGAGCTGCAGAGCCCTATAGAGAACCTCCAGCGCACCTGGCAGTGATTCCAGGTAATACTGATGAGCCACCTGGAACACTCCCAGGACCTGAATAAGAGGATCTGCCTCACTCCATTGAATGGCCAGAGTCAGGAGGAAGAAGGCAAAGCCTGAGGAGGAGTGGAGGAGGATGGACTAGCGTCAAAGAAGAGACTGTATATTGGTGTGTTGTGGTGTTGATGTTTTGTGCACTTTAAACTGTAAATAAACTGGGTGTTGAGTCTGAATCTATGTCCTACCTGTGTATGTCCTGGTTAGGGCGGCTGTACAATCACAGTGATTGAGCCCGTATGATGATTACGCTGCACGGGTAGCAAAAGTGTAAAATATTTCTCAATAAAGAAGTTGTATTAATCTGGAAGCTTACATGATGGCGTACTGTGCTCTGTCTCTTTATATCAGGAGGAATTTGTAGTGGCATGTCATTAATTGACAGAAGGGGAGACATTAATCGCTGATGTGTCACCATTAACTGGCAATCTGATGGCCAGCTGAGCAAACTGAGGAGAAACATGAAACCAAAACATGAATAGCTCTAGATTAGTTAAACTTGGTATTGATCTTGTTCTACTGTTCATTGAGACAGTCCTAAGACTCGAGGATCATCTCCTCTTAGTACCGTGCTGCATAGTCTGGTCTTGATCCCTGCTAGTACGGTACAATCTCAGGTGCACTGAAACTGACCCAAGAAGTTTAGCACACTAATCGGGAAGCCAAGGAAAGGTGATGAAGTAGATTGAATCTGTTAGTATTGAGGCTCTCAATTTAAACATAGACCCTTTCATGCTGAAATACTTTCTTCTTCTCCTTCTTTTTTTCTCATTTCTATGTGTGGTCAATGTGTTTGATCTTTAGCATGAAAGTATCCTAGGGTTACTCTGTTCTCTCCTTCAGACTCTTTATAACATAGAGCTGAAGAGAGTGTCCTAAATTCCCACAATAGCTCTTGTACAGTATGTCCACATTCGCCAGATTTTCACAAAGATGCAGCTGCAACAGCATCTCTGCATATGCCCACTGTCAGGATCAACTGTTTCCTTTCTCTTATACCTATAACCCCTGGCAGCAAGATAGAGCACTAGGATAAATAGGAGACATATTTACACTTTCATTTATGCTTTTTATATTAACATTCTTTAACTTAAGGCTCCTAAATACATCCAAAGCACAAGACAACAAAAACGAGTAATGACAAAATAATACCAATGTAACCTTGTCTTGATAGGAGTCTAGGCATCCAGCATGCCTAAACTAACATATGGCTGGTCATTTTTGGAAGCTGATGGACATCTGATCTGGCACTGTGTCTGATTAGAATGCAGAGAAACAGACTCCTGGTCTTCTCTATGAACGTGTAATTATGCTGGCCTTGTGCTTTCTTGATGTACCTATCAGGCCAATAAGAAGCTGTGATATAAAGCTGATGCATCTGTCATCTTCAGGCCTAATACCCTTTGACAAGACCTGTTTAGGCATGATGTTTGTCCTTGAAACTTGTACCAACTCACCTTTTCATTGTAGTCCTAGGTTTAGGTCAGAGTTGTTTTTTGTACTTGCACTATTACAACTTACATATAAAGGTTCCTAGTCCTTAGTTTACACTAAATCTGATATGGTACTCTCCGAGCAGAACACACACAAAACATGATCTTATTTTTGTCTCAGTAGAACAGGTTTTTCTTAAGATTTATTACTGGTTCTGACATGGTATGTGATAAGTAGAGCAGGTTACAAGAGTTTTTTTTAATGTTTTTCTAAATACATGCTTTATCATAATATTACATGTAAAATAAGAAAGGAAGTCACAGTACCATCATGCCACATAGTATCATGCTATCTTGTTAAATATTGTAGATCAAGTTAGCACTTCCTGATATAGCCAATAAGAATCAAACAGCCACATTAATGGATACTGGAAATGTTAACCATAGGAGTAACAATCAGAGTGCCTGCTATAAAGAGTTATCAGATTTAGACAGACATACAAATTAAATGCTCTCTCAACCACCCATCCATTATTGAACCATATCTTATCATTTCTTATTTATTTAATTATAACAGATTGTCACTGACCAAAAAAACAAATACTTCTTGGATGGAAGCAATAGACAGAATAACATCCATCCATTATCCAACCCGCTATATCCTAATTACATGGTCATGGGGGTCTGCTGGAGCCAATCCCAGCCAGCACAGGGCTCAAGGCAGGAAACAAACCCCTGGCAGGGCGCCAGCCCACTGCAGGGCGCACACACACACACCATGCACACACTAGGGACAATTTAGAATCACCAGTCCACCTAACCTGCATGTCTTTGGACTGTGGGAGGAAACCCATGCAGACATGGGGAGAACATGCAAACTCCACGCAGGGAGGACCAGGAAGCGAACCCGGGTCTCCTAACTGCGAGGCAGCAGTGCTACCTACTGCGCCACCATGCCACCCCAGAATAATATTGACAGTAGAATTAGGTATTACATTATAGTAAAAAACATAAATTTTCACTAAATTAAGTAAGACAAAATTGTTTATAGAGCAACTGGAAACTGGAATTCTCAACTGAGAACATCATTCAAAACAGTGGATAATCTAAATTGCTGTTGCAGCACCTCTGGTCAGCAGCAGAAGTTAATAGATGTCCAAGAGGAAATTATAAAAGTGAATGTCAAGTACATAACTGGTCAACTTTTAGAGGTAACCTTTTCCCCATTCATACGAAGTCCCCACTCTTTTTGCCAGATGTTTTCATCCACCTTGAGGCTTCATGCAAAAAATTGTCTATTTTCATCATAAAATTTTAACAGTAATCCCCCTCATGCTGTGTTCATTTACCAAAATTACCAAAATGTCTGGCACTTCCATTTCGAGTTTGACTCTTGCTTAACATAATCCACAGTTAAACGTGTATTGTAACTAATAACTATTTACTTCAACCTTTACAATATTCTTCAACAGTAAGGGATGCATTCTTCAAAATGAGTCTTACATTTTGACTGCAATCAAAACTTCATGCTGCTGTCTGCCAGAATTGCAACAGTCTAGCCCTATTTATAAAATGATTTAATTTACCTTCATTAAGTCTTGCCTGGATTATTGGGATTATCCTTTATCCTTTCATTGACTTTACCAAGTACAGTGATAGTAGGCTATACAAGGAGGAAAATTATGCTGCCATTGTCTGGACTCATTGCATTGCTGCTACAATTCATTCATCCTATCAATTTCTGTACTTGATTGGTCCATTTGTATAGTCATACAAAGACATGCACCCTAGACAGGATGACAGTACAATAAAATGACAAAGTATTTTTATACAGCAAATTTCCCATTGAGAGTTAAATACATTTATAAAAGTAATACAGATGTAATAAAACACAAAATAACATACAGGAAAACAAAAAATCCAATGTAATATGTAGAGACTATAGACACAGTCAAAATAACATTATACACTCCTGTCTTTGATCAGCCTACAAATAAAGTCATAGAAGCACAGAAGAAAGAGAGACCAGGGATGCAGACCCCTGTTGAGACTGCAGAAGCCCCTGTTCAAGCCAGCACTACTGTCTATACCACTGGCAAATGTTCAGTTGCTGGACAATAAGATGGACTAACTGCACTGCCAGTTAAACTCACAGTAAGAAATAAGGGAATGCAATGTTCTCTGCTTCAGGGAAACCTGACTGAGTCCAAACCTTCCCAACATGACTGTGCAGCCCACCATCTTCTAATTATACCACAGGGACCGCTCAGCAGAAAACACAGGTAAACCGAGGGGAGGTGGTGTGTGTTTTTTAATCAACAACTCATAATGTACAGACACTACTATTAACCTGCTATAGAGTATCTGATGGTGACATGTCATCATTTTTATCTGCCAAGTGAATTTTATTTCAGTTTATATCCAGCAGCAAGCAAAAGTCAAGGTAGCACATAGCAAACTCTATGGCATGATCAGCAGACAGCATTATCTGAATCCCAAGATTATCATCATGGAGGACATTAATAACTGCAATCTCAGGAAAATTTTAATGAAGTTTCACCAGTGCATCACACCTGTGGCCAGAGGTAGTAAAATTGTAGAGCTGCAGCAATATTATTGTCAATTTTTTGTCTACTCTTATTTGTCAATTGGGGCCTGTGAACATTGCAGTGGCACTACATTGGTGTTAGAAACGAAATGTGGAAAACACCTACAGTCCAGCATAGTGCAGTGCTAAGTGCCTGGAAGACCTAAAATGGACTTATTGGGAGTTGCTGGAGAGTCTCAAGCAAGAGATCCATGATTTGGAAGGTTTGCTGGTTGCAGTGTTAAAACAGGAAAGAAGACAGCTAAGGGACTTCTACTTCTGCATCACTTCAGAAATATTTCCTTATTTGCTAAGGTTCATTAGGCAAGGTGTATGGCTGCCAGTAGGATTTCATGGTCATGGAGCTGGGGAATATGTGATGGATCCAGTTGCCACTGACCCCAGGTGAGATAGTGTGAGGTAGAGCTAAAGATGAGACTGTGTAGTTAAAGAATGAGGTATATGACATAAGAACATATTTTTGACATTAGAGTCCATCAGGCTTGTTTATTTAGCTAAGAGATAAGCTGTTCCAATATCTCATCTAAATACTTTGCAAATGTTTTCAGGGTCTCTACTTCACTACATATATTGGTAGTTCCAGAATTCCACAAATCTTTGAGTAATGAAGTTAAGAACTGCTTCCTTATGCTAGTCCTGAGTGCACTTCCCCTTAATATCCACTGATGTGCTCAAGTATGCCATTGACCGTTAAGCTGAAATAATTCAGTTGGACCTGCTTTATCGATGCCTTTGAGAATTTTGAAGAGCTGGATAAGGTCCCTACACAGTCTCCTCTGCTTCACACTAAACAGGTTCAATTCTCCGAGTCTGTCTGAGTAGGAGCAGATCATAGTAGCAGATCGTAATGGAGTTACAGTGAAGCTCGTATGTCTGCAGTTCTACACAGCCAGGTTCACCTACTCACATATAATAAATAGATCACTGCAAACAGAACTGCAGCACTTAACACCCCTGCTGCACTGCATGCCAACACCGAACTCAACATCCCTGCTGTACCCACTGACAAAAAAGCGCTCAAAGCCTATTAAAAATAGTAAGCCTGCCAAAGTTGCAGGTGAGTTCAAACTACTACAGTAACGGTGAGATGTCTTTCTAAGGACCACAAGCTACTTAAAAGAGTCACATAAAGAGCAAAGATCTATTGGCACTTGGTGCCAGTGATACAATATATTGGATCATTGTTACACTTCCATTAAGGTTACATACCATCCTGTTCTGTGTTCAAACCAAGCCTTCATTCAACTATGACCGGGGAACAAACAGAAGCTGAAACTCACTACCTGTGGAGAGGTACCATACATACTGGTCCAGAGTGGTAGAGCAGCTACTTGCAGATTTCCTTGAATACACTGATTGGAATATTTTCAAAGATACTGCCATCACATTAATGAGCAGATGGAGTTACACAATATATCACATTTTGTGTTGGTATCTGTGTGCATAAAATAAAAGGTAAGAACTTTCCCAACCAAAGCCCCTGGTTCAATAGCAATGTAAGAACAACTGAAAGAAACAATCTGAGATATAAGTTATAGTGTAAATATAAAATTACAATTGCATTTTCAACTTGTAAGCATGACTGGGATCATCCTTAATGTCCACCACAGCTCATTTCCTACCTAGGAGCAAACCCACTTAAGTGTACATGCAGTTCATGAAATCAAACTGGCTATATCTCATGGAAGAATGAATTTGTGTTGTTTGTGGAGTTATTGAACATAGTCTTTGACAAACCATTACAAATTTCATCACAGCACAGGATTTCACATACCTAACTTATTAAGTCATCAATCCGTGCATTCAGCCATTTGTAAGCTCTTTAATCTAATTCAGGGTCATAGGAAATCAGAGTGTCTTTTGGAAATAGCAATATAGCACTAGGTAGGAACCAGTCTTGAATGGGGGTCCCAGTTTATCACAGGGTACTCTCAAGCACTCAGCCACAGAGGACCACGTTCACTCATGCAGGGACAGTTTTGGTATCAGCATTTATCCTACTGCCCAAACAGAAACACACTTGGAAGAAGGTTTAGCAGTATCCTAATGGGGTGCTGAAGCAAATAAAACAAAACCGTTTCAGAGCTTCAAGTCTCTAACATTAGAAAACAAAATAATCTTTCATTCATTCATTCGTTCATTCGTCATGGATTTCACATGTCTCAGGCAAAGGTCGGACACTCGGTGAAAGTGTGGGCTGCTCATGTACAAAATGATGGCTGTGTTTTCTCATGCTAGTCTATGAAATGCAAGGCCAGGATGACCCTGTTGTCTGCTCAAGTCAGTTGTTGCCTGTTACTAATTTTATGCCTAACCCTATTTCTCAGTCATAGGGAGAGGAATGGACGTGGGGGTAATCCATCCAAGAATGATTCCTGGTTTATGAGCAATGATGCCAGAATAGTTACAGGCTTCCTGAGAACAAGTACTGTAGATATATAAAAGTTCAGTTAAAATACCATGAAACACAAAGTAATCTTCAACAAGATGTAAAAGATGCAATGCAGTTCAACATACCAAGGTCCCGGTTAGTGTCCCTGATTTTGATAGAATTTAATAAAATCCTTATATAGACGTTTTTATGACTTTCTCAAGAGACTTCAGTGTCTTTCCAAAATCCAAAGATGTTTATTGATGTCTCTAAATTGGTTCAGTTTTTACAGATGTTTCTTGAGATAGATTGGCCATCTTCACTACGATATGATCCTGCCAGTGATACCCTCCGTCTTGCAGATAGATAGATAGATAGATAGATAGATAGATAGATAGATAGATAGATAGATAGATAGATAGATAGATAGATAGATAGATAGATAGATAGATAGATAGATAGATAGATAGATAGATAGATAGAGACCCTGTACTATAAAATCAGTGCACAGTAACACTATTACTTGACTAAATTCAGCATAATTCTAAAATGTTGCATCCATCAAATGTGAGCTGAAGACATTATTGTCTGATTTGTAATTCATTAACCGTAATGCAATTTAAATGATGATTAAAAACACAAACCACCTAATCACTCTTGCTTCAACACATCACAGTACTTCTGGTTCTTTACACTTTCTACTTTTCTAATGAGAACAAACAGGCCATGGGCCTGTATGTACCGCTTGAAAGATTTGCACTCTTAAATTCCTTAGCTTTGTTATTTAAAGAACAATCAAGTAACGAGGTTTTGGCTTCCTCTAGTGGTACAGAGAACCCCTCATCCTAGTAATTTAAAATAATTCCTCCCAGATGCATTTTCATTGTATTGGATTGCCCTGCTAGATGTCAGATCTGCTCCATGTCAATGCAGAGAGTAACACTATGAATATCAGCTCTTACATATAATTGTTATCTGCATGATCCCTCTCAGACCTCTTTTTTTTTTAGATCCTTTACATAGAGCTCCATAACACACTGGATTTACATTAAAAGTATATACTGAACATGTTTGGAGGATATATTTACTTTAATGCAATCAAATCAACCTTTAGTCTTTGACTGGGACATTTCCCAAAAATTCCACCACTGATCTACAAATCCAGTCTTCAGTACCATTTAAATTATAATAAAATGGATTGTATTCCTGACATCTTTCAGATCACAGAGTGCAGCAGCCGTATGGATGCATTTAACAAGTCTGAGTCTCCTGAACAAAGATCTCCAACACCAGCTGGCATGGTGTGAAAAAATAATCATCCATTTTCACCTAGTAGTTGGCACCAGCTGTCAATTTCTCAAAGGAACGTCAGCCCACTTTTCCTTGTAGAACTGCTTTAATCCATCCATGCTGGTGGGTTTTCAGACCCTTTGTTCATTTAGTAATGGACATTCAATAAAAAGGCATGTGTTATTTGTTCAGTCAGGTTCCCCTTATCTAATGTTAGTCCTGAAAACAATTAAGACTCAAAATTTTGCAAAAACAGTGAAAACAAAACAAAGAAGAAAAATAATTTTGTTCTGTTCTTTTCATTTGTTTTCTTCAGGTTTTGCTTCCAGCAACACCTTTTACTGATAGCACCATCAGATTCACTGAGCTGCTCTGCTAAATTATTACTATATATGGGATTTCATACCGATGTTAAACATTCCACACAGTTACCATTTGGTATAAAATCAGATGGTAAGCAAGGCTAAACAGGTATTTTGATTTTTTGGTGCTCCAAAGCAATATTTAGTTTTTCTCACAATCACCAAGGGTTGAATGTTCTCTCTGTGTTGGTGTGGGTTTCCTCTCATTGTCCAAGTTCATGAAGGTTGGGTGATTTGGTGACACTGAATTGGCCCGAGGGTGCGTGCGTGTGTGAATGTGTGTGTGTATGTGTGTATGAATGCAGACACTCTACAATGCACTGGCGCCATGTCCAGGGTTTGTCCCTGCCTTGTGCCCAATACTAGCAGGGAAAGGCTCCAGCACCCTGGTCTGGATTAAGCAGGTTAGAAAATGACATAACGTCTCCTTTTACAATCCTCTTTCACCCTTTAAACACCAGTCTTCCACATACCTCTTTCTGCTATGAATTCAAGTCATCCAGACTCTCATTTGCCTATTTCTTTTGCTGCCAATAATTACCAAGTATGTTTTCCCCACTCACTGAGCAACCAAGGAATTAAAAAGTCAAAGGACAACACCCTTCAGTTACACACAAGTTCGTAATTCTTCTAAGTTTTTGATGTAAATTATTTTGGATTGTGCATTCTTTAAATCCACCTGATTACTCGTAATCTTTTCAGACATCAAGAAGTTTATCTCAGCTTGCTTTACAAAGGTTCCCCTAATTTATTTCATGATGCATCATAAATTGTCTTTTCCAAATACTCTTCAGTAGCTTCAGCTTTTGCTGTGAAATATATTATACTGTTTCATAAAGGTATAATTGTTTTTTAAATAACATTGGATATTTCTGTTGGTATGCTGATAAACAGTATAAACTAAAAAGGCCTGATATTAAAGTGAGGCAACTGACAACACTCACTCTATATATATATATATATATATATATATATATATACTGTATATATATATATGAAGTATATATATATAAGTCACGCCCTATTTATAACCATTTTCAAACAAGACCACGGTCATCTAACCTCTCACTTGTTGGAATGCTTTGGCAGACACACTTCCTGTGCTCTCAGCTCTTAAAAATTTTATACATACTAGATGACACATCAACAACTAAGCAAATAAGAAAGATCAGCGCGTCGAAAAGAGACCTAGACTTTGTGCCAAGAGATTTAACCATGCCAGGGGATGGAAAAAGACAAAGTAGAACATCATAAAGAATTCAAAAATGTGGGCACGATACACATGCAGAGCAGGTTAGAGATAATGGAAGTAGGAAAATTCGAAAGTCTAAAAACATGATAGTAATGATCACATTACCGTAATCAATTGGAAAATATTACTCTGTGAAATAACGGTACAGCGAAAAGAGATCAAACAGTGTTTGAGGATATCTGGGGGAGAAGAGAGACAAGGCAGTGAGCCAAAAGGACAGCTGCTGTACAGGCTTTTAAATGTTCGAAGCACCGCATGAGATGCAGTTCACATAGCACGGCAGCAGCAGCAAGCCAGCAGCTGATCGAACAAAGAGGAGGTTAAAAAAAAAACTGTATTTGTTTCCCATTGTATCACTATTTAAGAGGGGTTTCGGAGGAGCAACCACGTCTCCTTGGGGTGTGTTCAGACCCTCTCTTCACAACGGCGCATAGCACTGGTGGTGGGGGAGAGGGGTTGGCGAGCAAAGCAAGCAGTGGACTAAGCCCCCTAGTATATATATATAAATAATAAAATAGTAACAATAGAGGTTAATTTTATATATATATATATATATATATATATATATATATATATATATATATATATATATATATATATATATATATATATGTGTGTGTGTGTGTGTGTTAATCTTTGGAATACAACAAAATTAGAATCTGGTAGCTACCACACAGTCCAACGAGGCTCTTGTTGTTCTTGTCTTGATCATGTTGACTGTTCCATTCACTCGTCCACTGAGAGTGAGTGTAGATTATATATATGGGGGCACCAAAATCTTGCAAGTGCTTGGAGCCTCTGAAGGTCTTAATCCAGCACTGAGGGGAAACACTGAGTTTTGCTGCAAATTCAGTTTTGCACAAATCGTTTCACTCATCACTAGCCTCAGTTCACCCAGATATTTCATTTGTCTTCAGTCTGACTTAATGGTTCACCATCTCCAGCATGTATTAATACTCTGTTTGTATTCCATCCTATCCTCCTCCAAACTGTCTTTATGCGTCTTTTCTTTACAAATCTGCTGTTTGTCTCAAGCCTATCCTAATATTCCCTTTCTCTGCTGTGTGTGCAACTGCCCCAGTTCTTTCCAGCCTATCATAACATTTCTGTTGTCACCAATCTCTCTATTGTGTGTTTTCGTCTGGTCTTCAGCCTGTGGAAATTGTCCATTTATCTCAACCCAAGAGGACCTAATCAATGGTCTTGACAAAGGATTGAGTATCACAAAACCTAGTGTGGACTTCATCTTGGTATTTCTATCTGATGAACAATTTTACTTTTTTAACCTTGTAGCTTCATTTTGAACACCTGCACTGCTCATGTAGAAGACTATAAGAAAAATTCAGCTCTTTGAGTTCTAGTCACTGAAGGTTTGATCCCTTAAATAATTTATTTTAGAGAATAAAAAATCTATTCATTTCCAAGTCTTTAACTTCTTTATTTGGTATTAGCGTGTATTAAACTGTGCAAACTTGTAAATGCAGATGCCTAACTGATGAGGCCACACCTCAACAAGCCTTTAGCTCTTGTCTTTGTTAATCAACAAATGAAAACCTCGGGTGTATTTTATCAATAGAGGAGTTACCATGGCATTTAAGGCAGATAAAAGGATTAAATGTCAATGCTAACCAAACAAGACTCTGAAAAGAGCAAAAAGAAAAAGGAAAAAAAAAAACGCTTGGATGACATGGCATTAGCTCCTCGAAGCAAGCAGATATGTGAAAGACTCCACACATTGTTGAAAGAAAAGGCTTATAATTTCTTGTCATAAAGACCTCAAATAATCTAATTATATTTTTTATGGATTACATGGTTGGTACAGTGAAAATTAGCAGTTTCAATAACACTAAGCACCTTAATGGGTGAAAAGGGGATGTGGCACACTCTCAAGTACATGAAGAAATATTTGCATGAATAGATCAATTGAAAAATAACTCAACTGGAGGCTTTAATTAAAGGAATGAGGCAAAACCAAGTATGAGAAAAGGTAATCAGAATAACATTTTCACAAGTTAAACACATTAAAATTCTCATACTATTTGTGGCTCTGATGTGCCTTTCATTGTACGGTAATGATTTCTGTAGTTTCCCCCATTTGTTTCCTCTATTAAAGATTCAACAATTCCTAATTTTGTATTCTTTATCTTGTTATTCTAAAAACTCAGTAGTCAGTAGGGTGATATAAATTATTAATAATTTAACCTGTAGATCTGACAGGGTACTTTACATTCAATTTTGCTTGTTTAGTTCAGAGGTCACTTCATAAATTATTCATCCATGCTAGCAGCATCAAGCAAAACAAAGAAATCCACACTGGACAAACGCCAGGCCAGTTTAGAGCTACCAGTTAAGCCAATGCCATGTTACACAACCTCTAGTTTTTGCCATGTCAGACTTGACAAATGAAATTACTGATCAAGTCGCTGGATCATGTCAATGGACACAACTGAAGATCACTGGGCTTGTCACACTTAGTGACTGTAGCCTTCCCAGGCAAAACAGTTGTGCTTGGCCCTTTATTGCCTGGTGCATGCACATTGACACCTTAATAATAATAACAATTCTTTACATCTATATAGTGCTTTTCTCACTACTCAAAGCGCTTTACAATGTGAGTGGGAAGCCAGTTCAACCACCATTAATGTGCAACATCCACTTGGATGATGCAACGGCAGCCATTTTGTGCCAGTACATTCACCACGCATTAGCTGTTAGGTAGTGAATGGGTGAGAGATAGTTAGCCAATTAGAGACATGGGGATAATTAGGGCGCCAGAATGGCTATACTGTGATGGGCAATTTAGCCAGGACATCGGGATACATCCAACTGTTTATGAAGGATGCCCTGAGATCTTTAATGACCACAGAGAGTTTTACGTCTCATCTGAAGGACGGCGATGAAGAAGGTGTGACAACATCTTTATCACCTCAGATGAATCAAGGATTTTCGGTGCCATCCTAGACACTAAAGAATTTCTACACATACCTGTATAACATTTAAAAGTATCACCACCTGGTTTGAGAAACAGCAAGGCACTGGGTGTGCACTCTCTAACTTCCAGAGATTCTACATCAAGTGATGTCTGACAAGGGCAAATAAAATGCTCAGAGTTACCAGCTGTGTGCTGTGGTCAGGGAAGCACTACTACTGTCTGAAGACCAGCTCAGAGAGAGATAGAGAAAGGAGCTCCTGTCCACAGTTCATCCACATTCTAAAGGAGGACAATGCCTAGAAGTACATGATGCCCTGTTGTCAGTTCTCCCACGTCATGTGTTAGTACGCTTATAATAATTTTAAATATATTTAATTATTAATTTTTACTAAATTAATATAATATATTCTACTGCTGCCAATGTATATAATGATATCTTTATATATAATCTTCATTTGGATCTTGATCTTTGTTTGTCCGCGAATTCACTGCCTTGTGTGGTGTTCCTGCTGTGTTCAGTAGAGGGCAGTAGTGATGGAGGAGGAGAGGAAGTGAGGGGGAGGATCGTTGGATGAGGTTGGAGTGTGGTGATTAAAGAGGATTGAACTAAAGGAGACTATGTGCTGTTTGTACTGGCTGAATACACAACACCTTGGTTGTTACTTTTGTTTACAAACACTGTCGACACCACTCTTTGTGTTTAGATCTGGCGTCGACACCGTGCTTTGTGATTAGATCTGGCGTCGACACCTGCTTCGTTGTCGAGACTGTGGTTTTTTGTGTTTCTATCGACCGTCGTTGGCAGCACTTCGTCCAAATCGAATGTTCACCCACTTCTTGGAGTCGGCAGTCAGAGTATATAAGTCGGACACACTTCTGTGATTTTCCATCAGTCGGCGCTTGGAGTTCAAGAAAGAAGCATTGGTTCTTCCTTACTCTTTGGATTGCCACAAAGCAACCTGCGAGATTGGAGAAAGGTTGAGAAGAGATCGTGAGAGGAAACGACAGCGTCATGAAAACGAGACGGACTGTGAACGGAGAGAAGCAGAAATGCTCCTCCACCACCACATAAGTACTATTCGGACAGTGATTCCGAGTAGGCTGTTCCTATCGAATCAATGTCCAAGGGTTTTGTTTTGTAATTTTGTTTCCCTTATAAAAAATCATAATGCTGTGCGACGAAGAGCCCAGTTCACGACTGGCAGCTGCGTTTAAACAGGGAGCCCTTCACAGGCAACTTTAACATGCGCAACGTAGTTGGGTGCACATGGCTAGTTAATTGATATTTACAGAGTTATTCCTTATTGTCTTTTTCTCTTTTTCTTCTAATGGACAGTCTTGGAGTTCAGCAACTGAGCATTTCAATACATTTATACTGAGCATAACTGTACTGTATGTGACAAATACAATATGATTTAATTATATGTTAACATTACCACCATCACTGCCACTTGAGCATCTTACAGCTTATCTACTGTTCTGCACTGTGACAATGGCATTGCAATCATTGCACCTGGCAAGCCCCATTATACAGAGGCCTCAGTGCTGCACTTCATTTCTCACAAGAGCACCCTTTGTAAACCTAAATATGGCTGTGAACTACGGCCAAGACCAAAGCAGGAGAGTGAAGGAAATATAGAGAATAGATGCCATGAGACTTTAGCAGCTGCCTTGGCATGCAAGGAGATTTAGAGGTGTAGGTAATAGATTGGAGATGTCAAGGAAACCCACTGCAGGAAAAACTGTTGTTAATAGTTATTAATTTTTAAAAACTTAATTGTCCACTAAGCCTTTCAAATTGAATGAAACCAGTATATGTTGTGAGGGATTGCCGGCCATATATTCCAGCCAACACCTCTAAGCCGCCGGATGGAGCCCTACCTGCAACATAGGGATGCCCCGAGTTCCAGCAGGGCATCATGAACTATGGAGTTTTAATACACAGCCCTGCTGGATAATGTTGGGGCCGCCAGGAGTCGCTGCAGGGAGGCTCACAGGGTGCTACGTGCCCTATAACCTGGAAGTGCGACATAAACACATGACAGGAAGGAACGACGTGCTTCCGGGGTGAAGAAGTGGGGTTTTTATATGACCTGGAAGTGTTCCTAGTCACGTGGACAGAGAGGGCGAAACACTTCCAGGTCAAGGACTATAAAAGGACTATGGGAAATCCCAGACGTCGAGCTGAGCTGGGTGGAAGGGTGGCAACGCGTCTGGGAGTGGAGGATTGTGATTATTGTTTATTGGTGATTATTTATGAGTATTGTGGAGAGAAGGGTGCTTGGTGCACATTATTATTATAAATTAAATAATAATTGGATTTTTATCTGGTGTCTGACGTCTGATCTGAGGGTTCAAGGGGTCGACAGGGCCTCAATCTTTCACAAAGTCTCATTGCTGTGTTTAACCTTAATGAATGTGGAGTGATCCATGTGCTACCACATCCTGAACTCATTTCATTATCATTAAACGTTATTGGTCATTTAGTCACCCAGGCATCACATTACCGAACATATAATATAATCACACTCCAAAACAGTTTTCACTAGATCAATTGTATATAAAGATATCGCCAACAATTTGTTTACGCTAACATGAAAAAAACTGCAGTGAATGAATGTTAATTAAAGGATTTCTGTAATATTCTAGTGGACATCATTTTCAGCCGAATTGTGTAAATGTGCATTCCAAAAGAAAAGGATTGACAAGCCTGTTGAAGAAAGCTATAAATATGCTCAACTAAATCCTTAAATATTAAAATTTAAATTGCTGCCTGTGTTGGTTACACGGAAACACATGTTTTTAATGGAGATTTAATGCATGCGTGGATCAAAATATTTTCTGATGGATTCCAGAGATTCCATTCTACAGTGTGTGATTAAAACAACATAATCAAAGAGACCATTTACGGGGGCGGCTTGTCCCATGGACACAAGTGGGCATCTCTCACAAGAAAGCTGACATCTAAGCATGTCAGTATTTGACTTAGGTATTTATATCATTCATTTTGAATGATATAAATTTGGAAATTGGTTTATTTATTCGACTGCCTCCACCCCCCACCACTACCTGCCTACCCATCTACCACATGATTTCTAATTTATTATAAAGAAACTAGCAAATAACAAACAGAGATAATATATACTGAGAACAGGTACAACTACTCTCCCTTTCATTGTTGGTTTATTAAAGTTTATTTAAGAGTTGCTGAAGCCAGTGTTGGATGCGGCACTACTGATAATATCACACAAATCCTAAATAGTGTCCTAAAAATTTGCAGAAAAATTGCAAATACAATTAAACAGAAAAGCTTGAAAGAAAACTGGAAGTGTGTCAGTGTATTTGTTTCATAAAGGTAATGTCTTTTTGTATTGACTCGTATGTGACCTGTGAGTAATACAGAAGCCTGCCCCTTTAACATTATTACCCAGAGTACTGTGTAGATGATGCAAACAGCAAGAAGTGAAGAATCCATGTGCTTTAGTGTTGTGCCTATATGGTAGACGTGGCAGCAAAAAAAATTGAGAGAGGTGAGTACCTGGTATCAAATCTGTGGGGGCCAAGCCTTAGTGAATTCATGCTTCCTGCTCCTGTTGCCATAGTTTGCAAGATATTTTACTGTTCTGATATTTAATTCTGTTAGTTCTGTCTCAGAACTAGTGCAGTGATTAGTATGGCTGTCTCCTAGCTATGATCATTATTTGGCCACAATAATCAGTCCAGCATAGTCTGGCATGCTTCCCTGGACCTCTAGGACACTTAAAAGACCACTGCAATATTATAATTTACTCAAAACTATAAGTTCAGTTTCTTTTTCCCCATGAACTTCAAATTTCACTGAGTTCAGCAAAGTGCATGAATATTTCTGCTATTTTTAATTAACTCGATGCAAAAGCAAATTCAACAGAGTCCACTCATCATTATTCTCCAGCATATTGACTGATTCTTTGATTAATTAACTCATTTATTCACTCATTTATTTTTCCATCTCAAAGTTGCATAAAGACAAAGCCTGTCCTTGCAGTATTGGGCATAAGATGTGAACCAGCTCTGGATGGGATGGCAGTGCATTGCAGTGCACACTCACTAGCTCAAGGTAATCATCCTAACTCTTGTGTCTTTGGGACGTAGAAGCAAAACCCGAGTACCTTAGAGCGTAACTAAAGACAAAACTTCACAAGGAAAATGACCGGAAGAGGGCTGTGGATTTTGAGCCAGGAGCATGCTCAGTTGAATTTAATCCTACACAGAGGTGCAGAATAGTTTTGCATTTAATAAAAAAGTGTGCTAATTAAATACTTTTTCTTTCATAACAGTGATTTGATATTTTTCAATATTGTGTAAGTTTCGGGTGAATTGACCTAATTTTTTTCCAGTGTTTACTCAGTTCATGCATCATCTATCCATCTAATTTCTCCATCCATTTCTTTCATGACTCCATCTGTCCAGTACATACACATGCCTAGAAAAGTATTTACCTGCTGAGTACCATCTTAGATGTCTACCAAAGGCAACAAACTAAACCAACATCTAGATCTCCCCATATTTTGCTGCATTCCTTAAACCCTTGACCCTTACAAATCTTCCAGGGCCTGCTACAGGGATGATGTGTTTTTGATAATGTGCAGGGTTCAAACATGGTATTTAATGTGGTAGACAAAAAGCTCAATTTTTCTCTCATCAGATTGTAGAACCTTCTTCCAGCTGACTTCAGCATCTTCCATGTGCCTTCTGGCAAACTCTATGTATGCCTTTTTAACAGTAACTTTCTCTTTGCCACTCTCCCATAAAGCTACGGCTATTAAAGCATCCAGGCAACAGTTGTGTCTTCACAGCCTACAATCTAATGTAGCTTTATAACTTCTTCATGGTTTCCACTGGTCTCTTGGTTTCCTCCCTCACTCATCTCTTTCTTGCATGATTACTCAGTTTTTGCGAACAGTCTGCTCTAGCCAGATTTATAGCTGTGCTGTACTCTTTTCATTATTTAATGACTGATTTAACTGGATTCCGTGGGATAAGGAATGGAGTAAACTGTACCAAAAAAAGGCATGGAGCCTGTAACAAGAGAAATGTGATGAAACTCGTTTAAAAGATGTGTATAGATCTCAGCATTCAGGGCAAATATCTCAGAAACTGCTCGGTCTTTGCTGGGATGTAGTTGACCAATTTTATGCAATGCAAAAAAACCTGTTGTATTTTCCAACAAAAATTCCATCCATCCATTCATTATCCACCCCGCTAAATCCTAACTACAGGGTCACGGGGCTCTGCTGGAGCCTATCCCAGCCAACACAGGGCGCAAGGCAGGAAACAAACCCTGGGCAGGACGCCAGCCCACTGCAGCCAACAAAAGTTGTAATATTAAAACATAAAAATCAATTTAGATTTTCTGCAGACACACACTTACACAATGCTAAAATGAACTTTCTTGAAGTTTTGAACATCAGAATCTGAACTTACTGGCCCCATCACTAAACTTCTGTTTACATGGAACGAAAACCAGTTGGCTGTCCCAGTGATGACTGAGTTGTGTCATAATAAAGGGGTTGAACCCTTATGAGATCAATTATTTTGTGCTTCAGATTTGTAATTTTTTCAGACCACTTTGCAAAGATCTTTTTTTCACTTTCCCATGGAAGTGTCTTTTTCTGTTGATCAGTGTCAAACAAAAGCCAAATGAAAGTTGTTAAATGTTGTGTAATAATAAAATGTGAGAATGTCTAAAGGGGTGAATACTTTTTATAGACACTCCATACTTACATGGCAAGCCCGGTGTCCATCTTGGCAGAATCAGGGCAATCAAACCTGAATGAGATGCCAGTCTTTTGCAAGGAACGGTTTACACACATGGACCCATGCATTCATCATCGAACTAATTCAGGGTGACAGACTAGCCAGACTCTTTCCTGGCAATATGAGATCCAAGGCAGCAATCATCCCTGAGAGAAGGTTCCAGTCCATCACAAGGCAAACTCACTGACATTCTAACATAACCAAACACTTAGCCAGTGTAGAGTCACCTATTAACCTAACATTCACATTTTTAGTGAGTGGGAGGAAACTAAAGTACAAAGGCAGTGAAGGAGGGTGAAACTCCACATACATAGAGAGTACTTTGCACTCAGGACCTTAGAGCTGGTGAGGCCGAAGTGCTAACCACTGCATCACTAGAACTGACGTTTTTTTTTACAGATCATTTAATTCCCTATTTGTGTCTACTGTGAGCTCTCAGGCTCAACTCAGCAAGAACAAATATCATTCAGCTCTCCAGCCTCACTGTAGGCCTACTGAGTTCCATCAAGCTAACATTCAGACTGCAGGAGGACAAGGAGGAGGAGGTGGGAGTACAGATATGGCAGGACAGTGACAGCTGGGATGGATTAGAGTTATATTTTCAGATAAAAATCATTTCCCAGTGGCTGATTTCTGGCAGTTTTACAGAAAATATTAAACCAGTCAAACACAGAGACTGGCACTTCTCCATGCCCACTAAGCTGAGAGCATGTCAAAATTTCCAAACAGTGATGATGTATGAGCAGGAAAGGAAGTACTTTCTTGATGAAATTTTAGAACAGTTACTGCCAGTAATTTACAGTTGTGTGTGGTAGTGACAGCAACACCAAAGAGGGGAGAAAAAGTTAGTTTATCTTAATTTGCTTTTAGTTGCTCTTACATTGCAAATGAGCTTTTGACCTTGGCCTTTCTTGGTTACTTAAATATAAGACGATGAGCCTGATTGAACAGCATGCACTTCAGGGTGAATGAATCATTTGTGGAGCACAACAACTCGACAGGAAACAAATGGAGGCATCGACGTGCACACTGGACTAGAAGCTGCCTACTTTCTTTGCTCTGTAAAACATGTTCTTTACTTTGTGGATGAATTTTAACTTTAGTCTCTTGTTTTGTTTAGTTCATGCGGCAGAAGCTGACATTTGTGTATGACATTTCTTTCTCTTTCATATGCAATTATGTGTGCGTTGAGATCTGATTTGGCAAGACATATTGTGATTTGCAAGTTCTGTTGTTTTTATGTACTTGATCACTCTTACTGGAGTATGTGAATTTCCCCTTGGGATTAATAAAGTATCTATCTATCTATCTATCTATCTATCTATCTATCTATCTATCTATCTATCTATCTATCTATCTATCTATCTATCTATCTATCTATCTATCTATCTATCTATCTATCTATCTATCTATCTATCTATCTTTGTTTATCCTAATTTCATGCATTTTTATGAACTGTCTTGACTACTACACATATTCAAGAATAAGTCAGCAGCATCCGGGCAGAAATTAGGACACTGGTTCATCACCACACAAACATATACAACTGCTTTGGTCATTTATAGTGGACTAATGTGGTGTGAGAGGAATAAATAAACATCCAAGCTATGCAAAACATGAGCTGAAAGGGAACTGAATTGTGCTTTTCTTCTAAACCATTGTGCAGTCCTTTCTCATTACATTCAAGCATTATACCACAAATAGGATGGCACAGTATCACAATGCTACTGCAGAGACACAGCATCTTGAATTTAAATCATGCACTTGGTTATTCCTTGTATGCAATTTGCATGTTCTCCTCAATATTGCATAGGATTTCCTGTTGGTACTCCACCTTTCCTCCCATGACCCCAAAACTTGTGCAAGTCAGGCTTCCTAAAATTGGTCCCATCTGGGTATGTACATGAGTGGAAGTGGAAATGGGCTGAACACAAACTAGAAACCAAAACTGAATTAGCCAGCAGTCAATTTTAGGACATGTTTCCTTGCATCTGACTCATTCAGAAAATTTCAGTTAGTTTAACCTACAGAAGGAAATTGTAGCGATCAAAAACAATCTGATGTAGCCAGCATGTAACTTATTTGTTATATATCTGGCACCATGAAATAAAAAAGGGACCCATCAAAATGACCCACAAAACAGGTCTCACCCCAAGTTAAGTCTGACCATAGGGAAAAAGGGAGGCGTTATACCTGACTAAGCCTCTAGAAAACCCTAAAGTATGTCTGACCAGAAGGGGAACCATGAAAACTCCGGCTGGGGCATAAACATATTCACAAAAAATTTACAAAAAGATGTTTGTTTTCAAAACAGAGCGAAATACAAACAGGAATTTTAAACAGCCAAAAAAGGAGTTGCCAAAGGCAATCCAATGCAAATGATACAAAAAACACACACAAAATCAAAAAGACTCCAGTGACGATAACAACAACAACAATTTATTTTTTGTATAGCCCAAAATCACACAAGGAGTGCCTCAATAGGCTTTAACAGGCCTTGTTTTTTGACAGCCCCCCCCCCCCCCCCCCCAGCCTTGCCTCCCTAAGAAGACAAGAAGAAACTCCCAAAAAAACCTTGTAGGGAAAAAATGGAAGAAATCTTGGGAAAGGCAATTCAGAGAGAGGACCGTTTCCAGGTAGGTTGGGTGTGCAATGATGTCAAATACAGTACTATACACAGAACAGAACTCAAGTAATCCTCTTCACAGATCTAGATAACCAATCTATCATTGCCACCTCAGGAATACAATAAAATGCAATAGTGCAATAGCAATAGTGCAAGCTACAAAGCAAAATGAAAGACTAGATTATATCACATATGAGAATTCAGATTTCTTCAGAGTCCTGGAGACCTCGGCCATCAAGCTACCTCCCCACTACTGACCATTCTACAGTTGAATCAGTGCTGGGCCAGCAAATCAAATGAAAGGACCCTTCTACCGATGATTCCAGTGCTCCTCTATCAGAGATGACTTTTGCATAGGCAGGCAAACTACTCAGCAGTAGGGCAGTGGCACCAAGTAAACCACCTGTGAGTGCCGAGAAGAGAAACAGAATAGGTGAGTGTTAGTAGCAAATTATAAATATCATATTACTTAGGTTTTAGTACTAAAGGCTAACAACAGAAATGCAGTATGTGCAGTTAATCAGCAGCTCTAGTCAGGGTATGCTAAACTGAAGCAGTGAGTATTCAGTCGGGATTTAACAGCTGAGACTGAAGGAGCATCAGTTATAGTAGCAGGCAGACCATTCCTCAACTTTGGGGCCCTGTAACTTCAATTTCCCACTGTAATTTTAATAATCCTTGGAATTATAAGTAGACCGACATGTTGAGATCTTAATGTGAAATATTTGGTTTTAAGTAAGGATAAGTTCATATAAGTAAGCTAGGCCTTGTCCATTTAAGGCTTTATATGTTAAAAGGAGGCTTTTGAGATCTACCCTAAACTTAACTGGGAGTCAGTGTAAGGATTTAAGAACTGGAGTTATGTGCTCATATTTTCTTTTTCTTGTAATAATTCTTGCAGCAGCATTTTTGGATTAACTGAAAGCTGTATAAAGAACAGTTTGAACATCCAGTGAACACCACATTGCAGTAGTCAATCCTGCTAGAAATAAATGCATGAATTAATATCTCAGTATCCTGT
Organism: Erpetoichthys calabaricus; assembly: GCF_900747795.2. Lineage (NCBI taxonomy): Eukaryota > Metazoa > Chordata > Cladistia > Polypteriformes > Polypteridae > Erpetoichthys > Erpetoichthys calabaricus. The sequence continues at coordinate 28,176,198 of NC_041404.2, forward strand.
ATATTTAGAAAATTCCTTAGTTTCCAAATAATCCAGAGCTGAAAAATTCAAAACACAAAATAATACGAAATCACAAAGAGCATAATACAAAACCTCCAAACGTCTCCAGAGTACGTTGAAATGATGAGGTAAAGGTGGTCCCGCCTCCTGGGAATCCACTGCCAAATACCAGAAACATGGCAGATCATATTCTCAAAAAATTAATAAAATTGACATTAATTACATGAGTTGACAAATACTAAAAATATATAACCAAATTTTCATAAATGAGTATAATTAAAGAATCATAAATTAACAAAAAAGGCATAAAGAGGAGTTTAAAAGGATGTCGGGGGAGGAATCCAGATAAGAACATTTACAACAGCGTTGTGAATTTACCAAAGGATATGCAAGATACAGTACAATTACACTACTAAACATAAAAGCTCAAAACCCAAGATTAGATTGAGCTTGAAATTCACTTACGACTTTCTTTCAAATTCCTAAAGGCAATGACAAATTGTGTGAGCTTCTGGGAAGATGTTTGTCTGCTGTTGGTACCGGCTTGAAACTTTAAAGCTCAAAGCTAAATAGTTGGAATTCAACCAAAACCTAATCAGCTCTTAAGACTAAAAGATGTAAGGTATCCAAAAACCTTCCTTTGAATGTGTCGATTTGTTCCTGACCTAAAGTGTCTGCAAAATATTTACCACAGACTCACAAACACACAGACAAACGGATACATGGGTGTACATCTTTGTAAAACTGGCCAAAACACTTTCTACACATGTATTCCTGCTGAAAACCCAAAGTCGTTTTTTTGCTTGAAAACAATAATTCTATATATGAAATATCAAAAAAGTATAAAAACGTGAGCATAAGAAGAGCATGCTGATTAATACACATAGTATGGTGAGCTGTAGCCAAAACCTTCTCTTTGAAGCTGAAACACACCACTCCTGACCCTAGCTCCATATTGACAGCCATGTTTATACACGTAATGGAGATTGAGACATAGAGTCCCATAGTGATTAGTGCTGCTGCTATTTTTTTCGTGGGTACTTTGTTTTTCATCTTACATTCCTGTGATGGGTAACTGGTGCCAAAGTTGGCCTGGTATGAATGGATGTGTTCACCAAGATGGACTGGTGTCTCATTTAAGTTTGGTTCCTTAGTTTTGCCCAATGCTGCTCTGCTATGCCCCTTCCTGACTCTGAAGTGGATTACTTGTATTTGGGCATAAAAGTAAACTGATAATATAGACTACATTATACACACAAAACATATATGAAACTCAAAGTATTCAAACTATTTATTTTCTGCACTCTTTTTTGTCGTACATTTAATTTTAAATGGATAAAAATGTTATTTGTTTCCCACCGATCTACACTCAATAACCTATAATGAGAAACAGAAAGCATTTTTTTCAGAAAGGTTTGCAGATTTGTTAAAAATCAAAATTGAAATCTCCCATTCAAAAACGTATTCAGACCTTTTGCTGTGACACCTTAACTTGTGGTCAGGCGCATCCTGTTTGCTTTAATTCTCCTTGAGATGTTTCTAGATGTTGCTTGAAGACCTCCTGTGGCAAACTGCTTTAATTGGACACTGTTTTCAGAAGCACACACCTGTGTATATAAGGTCCCACAATTCACAGTGCATATCAGGACACAAACAATACCATGAAGTCCAAGGAACTCTCTGTGGATCTCCTGAAGAAACTTGTGGTGAGGCATAAATCAGGGTAATGGGATAAAACCAGTTCTAAAGCTCTTAAGTTTGCCAGGATCACAATGTCCTAAATAATTGTGAAATGGAACTACCAATACTCTTCCAAGAGTTGGCCATCTTGTCAAACTGAGTAACCAGGCTAGAAGGGTCTTGGTCAGGGAGATGACCAAGCATTCAATGATCAAGCTAACATGGAAGGACCTGGGAGATCATGCTGGGAGAACCTATTAGAAGGACAACCTTCTCAGCAGCTCTTCATCAAATAGGTGTTTAGGTAGAGTAGCAACACAAAAACCATTGTTGGGCAACGGTTCGTCAGACAGCATTTAAATGATTCTGAGAACATGAGGAGAAAGATTCTCTGGACTGATGAGCAAAAACTGAACTCCTTGGGCAGAACTCCAAGCACTATATCTTGTGAAGACCAAGCTCTGCTCATCATATGGTGAAACATGGTGATGTCAGACTCATTCTATGTGGGAGGGGTGGGTGGTTCTTATCTGCAGGAATAGGGAGGTTAGTCAGAACTGTGGGAAGAATGAATGCATCCCAATACAGAGAGTGTTTCCTTGAAGAATACCTGCTTCAGAGTGCATGTGTCCTCAGATTGCACATTTCAGCATGACAGTGACCTGAAGCATACAACCAAGACCATTTTCAAGTAGCTTCAGCACAAGTCTCTGACTGTCCTTGAGTGGTCCAGGCAAAGCCCAGACTTAAACCCTTACTGAACATCTGTGGAGAAACCTGAAGACGGCAGTTTACAGACACTTCCCAGCTAATCTAAAGGAGCTTGAGAGGATCAGCCAGGAAGAATGGGATAAACTGTTCAAGCCCAGTTACGCAAAGCTTGCAGAGACTTAACCAAAAAGACCTGAAGCTGTAATTGTTGCTGAAGGGGCTTTTACAAAGTACTGAATTAAGGGTCTGAATACTGATATGAATGAGAGATTTCAGGTTTTTGATTTTTAGTAAATTTGCAAACATTTCTGAAAGCATTTATAGGTTATCACATATAGATTAAAGGGCAAAAATAGCAAATTTACCCATTTAACATTAAATCTACATCACCATAAAATGTGCAGAAAGTGAAGGCATCTGCACAACACAGTGAGGACTTTTCCAGCTTCTCTTATCTTACTCAAGACTACAGAGGCCAACTCAGCAGCGACAGGCCCAGGATTAGACATGAAGGAAATATAAAAGAGCGTGTTCTTTATCCGTTTATAATATATGAACGCACAGTCTGGCCTTTCTTTGGCTAAACAGACATGAAACAGAGAGCCTTTAAAATCGTAAAAAGCATGCCATTACTTTTTAAAACTTGACAGCTGCTTCTTGTCATAATGCTTTCAAACAATTTATTTAAAAAAGAGGAGGGAATGTTCACCTTTCCTAAGTGTCATTAGTTTTTTCTCCACTTGCCAGCATCATATCCTCTTTAAGTGGCTAATAATTCCCAGCTTTGGACCATACGTGACAATGGGTGAAGGGTAAGCTACTCTGAATGATGGGAGCTGCTCAGAGACTTAAGCATAGCTAGCAATGTGTGGCAAGTTCATTGTGTTGAGTTTAGTAGAAGGTCATAGGCAGCTGAACAGGCACAGGGCATGAACCAGCACTTAAATGAATGGCAGTCCATTACGGGCACAGCCACACACTTCCACGGTGACACCATTTATTATGGTCCTTTAGCCTATAAGAGATTACTGTAATATCTAGAAATCCATCCATCCATCCATTTTCCAACCCGCTGAATCCGAACACAGGGTCACAGGGGTCTGCTGGAGCCAATCCCAGCCAACACAGGGCACAAGGCAGGGAACCAATCCCGGGCAGGGTGCCAACCCACCGCAAGACACACACAAACACACCCACACACCAAGCACACACTAGGGCCAATTTAGAATCACCAATCCACCTAACCTGCATGTCTTTGGACTGTGGGAGGAAACCGGAGCGCCCGGAGGAAACCCACGCAGACACGGGGAGAACATGCAAACTCCACGCAGGGTGGACCCAGGAAGCGAACCCGGGTCTCCTAACTGCGAGGCAGCAGCGCTACCACTGCGCCACCATGCCGCCCATATATGGGTTTCTTAATCTGTGGTCCATAAGATATACAAAGTGGCTTTAGATGGTCCATGAATGCATTTTTCATTTTTTTTTTTTCTTTTTCCTATGGTGTTATATTTTATTTTTCCACATTAGCTTGTTTATTTTGCTTTTCTATTCACTGGAAAAGAGGAAGGACTAAGAGAAGGTTTATGGATGAAGTGAGAGAGGACATGGAGGTGATGGTGTAACAGATCAAGATGCAGAGGACAGAATGATATCCGCTGTTTGAAACCGTAATGATAGCAGCCGAAAGAAGAAGAAGAATTATGGCAGCCTGAGCCTGAGCAAAGCTGTGGCAGTGCCTGGTGCATCAGGGTGGTGTAGTGGTTAAAGCTTTGTACTTCAAACCCTGCGTCTGTGGGTTCAAAATCTGCTACTGACACTGTGTGACCAAGAGGAAGTCACTTCACCTGCCTGTGCTCCAAGTGGACAAACAAAAGAAATGTAACCAATCGTATCTGAAATGTAACTTGCCTTGGAATAATGGCATCAGCTATGTAATAACAGCAGTCCAAACACATCATATATACTCATACTAGGACAGTTAAGATCAGAGGCGGCCTTAAGGGGGTGTGGGGCTTAGGGCTGATCAACACCACACAGGGCCGGTTACATCAAACGCTGTTACTGGTATGTATGGACTTTATAAAGTTGCGCGTGAACTTAATAAAAATAATGTTAACATACACCGAATTTTCTCATTACAGTATTCAGCTAAATTTTTGCAAGATAACACACAGACTTTATCAAAATATATATAAAGATATAATCTATTAACTTTTTCAGGGCTGACGTCGACTTTTGTCAAAAGGAGCAGTTGACGATGGTAATCAACTGTAAATGGTGACAGAAACAACTGTTATGTTTTAGTTGGACTCTCATTGCTAGAAGGAAAGTTAGATTCATGGGGTTGACCGACATTTCCGGTGCTCGTGTGAGTAGTAAGGTGCAAACAACAGCAAAAATGGCACTGACATTTGGCGAGAGGTCAAACCGAATGTGTAAAGCAAAACACTCTGTGGACGATGTCTTGTCTGTTATCTCTGGAACTGAAATATCACTTGTCGGACTCCGATTTTGATACAAGTGATTGAAAACGAATGTGAGATTCCAGCTTCAGCTGATTGGTCCCCAGCTAATCGTTGTACTGACAATGTTCACCAGGGAGGACTGTCACTTAACAATGATAAGAGGTAGAAACCAGATTGCAATGCACTGCGACTTTGTCCCAGCCACGCAAAGACAGCCTGGCAGCAAACCTGCCACGCATTCTTGGCCAATTGGCAGCCACAGCATGCAGCAACAGATGTTTTATGTTGATTTCTGTGTGAAACCGTTGCTTTTCAGAAACTATGTTTTCTGGAAAAAATATTCAGCCCTCAAAGAGTTAAAAAGTGCAATTCATAATTCATGACAATACCACAACAGTATGAAGTGGGATGCAGTGTCATGTGCAAATTAGCAGGGTCTCTTCTAGAAAAGTAGCCAAATTGCAAGTATACTCTGACATGTAGGGAATTTGACTTGGAAGAGGGATTTTAAAAGGGATCCTCTTAGAAGCATCTCAAATATATATATATACTGGAGAATATCACTTGACAAATCCGCTCAAATGGGACATGCAGACTTCATAAGCGGGGCTCCCTTAGGCGTGGGACCTGGGGCAGTCGCCCCACTTGCCACCCCTAAACGCAGCTCTTGGTTAAGGTTCATCAATCATTCCATCATGCTTAAATTTAGAACACAAGCAAATCCAGAGCAAAATCCACACTGACAGGATTCATGCCCACTTACCATGAGCAAAGAGTTAGCAGCAATAACAACTGTGCCACTCTGATGCCACAGCTTTTTTGTGCACCTAGTTATTATTATCTTGTAAAATGTTATGTTAATGTGGATTTACAGTATGCATATGACTGGGGTGTGTTCATAACTTTCACTCATTTATGAAGAGGTCATCGATACAATAAAGTGCTGGGGAAAAAGAAATCCACATAAACCTAAGAAAAGGATGTCAGTCTATCAGGGAACTCAGCCAGGGCCCGAGTGCTGCTTTATGGCAGTGGCACCAGCTGTAAAATATTAACAGGATGAACGTGTATTTCCCATGAACTTGCCATAAGAAAACCCACTCATACACTTTTATTTGTTAACATTTTGGAAACATTCACTCCAAATAATCATGCAGTAACTCACAATAAGAAGCTCAGGTAAAATTTTATGGCAGGCACAATTTTACAATATGGACAACACAGTGCAGATATTTTCTACACCAAAAGCACTTGTGGATTACTATATTGTTTATGCTTATATTAAATAAACCAACCAACACAATTAAATGCTGCAGACTTCAGTTGGTCCACAGCATTTGATAAGTTGTATTTCTTGATCTTGGTACCACAGAGTCACAACTTGCTGTATTTTGGTCAGACATTTCATTAAAATGTTAAGTACAATCCTTACATGGGACAACGAATTTGAACTTGAACATGTATATACAAACAAATGAACAACTGGTGAGTGCTTTGACTGCCTCAATCAGAAAACATCATCAATACAGAATAAGGCTGTCAGATCAAATGTCACTAGTCAAATATCATTCAAATGTATTATTAAAAACATTGAAGGTAAGGATGAACATGATCACAATTTTAAGTGCTACAGCAAAGGGTCTGAATACTGATATGAATGAGAGATTTCAGTTTTTGATTTATATTAAATATGAGGGATGTTCAAAAAGTTTCCACACTTTTATATTTTCATTGGAAACGGTGAAGGCGGGAGTAGTAATTGGGAAATAAAAAGTTGGTACAAAGTTGACTATGTAGAAAAATTATGTAATTTGTTTTTGAAATTGTTAATAAATACAGTTAAAAAAAAGTGTGGAAACTTTTTGAACGTGCCTGGTATGCAGAACTTCCTGTTTTCACTTTGTTATTGTGAATTATTGAGTGAGCACCAACGGCAAATGTATCCATTTAAAATTACTATCTACAAAACAATAAAGTATGCAGAAAGTGAAGGCCTCTGAATGCTTTCTGATTCCACTGTATTTTCTACTCACGCGTATAAACACTTGCCACAAGGACAGATTTTTTGTACTCTCAATGCAGTTTCATTTATTGGTTCCTTAACTTGTTTTAAGAAGTCAGAAGCCAGCCTGGCAGCAAAGACAGTAAGTCAAAAAGCAGCCATGGACAGGATGCCAGTGCACCACAGGAGTCAAGTGTAATTATGACTTTTAATGATGTACTTGCCTTCCAGCATAAATAATAATAAATTTAGTTGTTGCTGGTATGTAGTATGAAAATACTGATAAGTTTTCCACCAGAGCTTAGCAATGCAATAATCAACCATGTTCTGAAGGGATTAACAGAGTGTTTAGCATCATACTATGGATAGGGTGAGAATAAATGATTGTTGTTTAAATCTCTTCTCTTCTCTTGAGTATAAATTATATGGAGAGTGTGGTGCATGCACATGGAGATTGCATCTGATTTGTTGTGGCATGGTCTGAAGCATTGTGATTGGCCAGTGCTGTTTTTGGAAGGCTGAAATCCTTTCTTGGCTGGCAATCAAGGGATGTTTAAGATTAGACAGAGTAGGAGGAATTTAATTATATAGATAGTAACATTCACTTGCTTTCAACAATACTCCTCTTCTCTGTCTTGTTATTCTAAACATCAACAGAAATGACTTGCTCTCCAGGAGATGCAACAGAGAATATACTTTTTAATTAATGAGTTAGAGTAAGAAAGTCTCTTGATGGAACTGAGAAACAGGCATGTACTATAGCGCAATGTGAGTTCATGATTGAATGTGTGTGAACACTACTATGAAGTAGAAAATGAGCTAGACACAATTTAAGCAGTGCAATACTCTGTCATCTGAAAAAAGAAACAAAATGATAACAAGCCTGTTAGCCACTATGATTTACGTTTACTCTACTGGGCAGCAGATCTTCATGCTACAATTCTGAAATATCCTCAGGGAGGTTTCTACCAGAGTTATGGAATTACATAATTACTTCAAAGAAATAATCTGGATGTATTTTGTTGATACAATTTGAGATTTTTGGTCATGATTTCTTCACTGGTCAAATTAAATATGTTATGTAGTATTAAAATACCCTGCTCAAAAAATTAAGGGAGCACTTATTCATCACACTCTAACACCAAGTTAGTTAAACTTCAGGGATATCAATCTGTCCAGTTAGAAAGCATAAGCGATAGTGAATCAGCTTCACCTGCTTTGGTGCAACTGAAAGTGACAACGGGTGCACTGGAGAGGCAACAGCAAGACAACCCCCAAAAAGAGAATGGTTTTGCAGGTGGTGGTCACAAACAATTGCTATCTCCTTATCCTTCCTGAATGATTCTTTTCCAGTTTTGCATTTTGCAACTCTCCTTGACACTACTGATAGCATGAGGCGGTACCTGTGGACAATTCAGTTTTACAGGTAGTCTGGCTCCTCCAGGATGGCACATCCATACATGCCATCGCAAGAAGGTCTCAAGAGCATGAAGGAGATACCAGGTGACGGGCCATTACATGTGGAGAGCTGGGGGACGTGCGGGCCAATCAATAGCACAAATGCTTTCATTGTCCAGGAACTGCCTACACACTCTGGCCACATGAGGCCGGTCATTGTCCTGCACCAGGAGGAACCCAGGGCCCACTACACCAGCAAAATGTCTGACAATGGCTTTGAGGACCATCACTGACCCACTGCCAAACCAGGCTGCCTAACATTCACCACGGCATCTCAGACTCTTTCACATCTGTGACATGTGGGCAGTGTGAACCTGCTGTCATCTGTGAAGAGAACAGCGTGCCAATGGCAGGGCTGCCAATTGTGGTATTCTCTGGTGAATGCCCATTGAGCTGCATGGTGATGGGCACTGATGTTGCATCCTTATGCTACCCTTATGGAGTCTGTTGTTGATTGTTTGGTCAGAAACATGCACATCAGTAGCCAGCTGGAGGTCTTTTTGTGGGGCTCTGGCAGTGCTCCTCTTGTTCCTCCTCGCACAAAGAAGCAGATACTGGTAAAGCTGCGGGGTTGTTGCCCTATTATGGCCCTGTCCAGCTCCCCTCATGTTTCTCCTCCATGCTCTTGAGACTGTGCTTGGAGACACAGCAAACCTTGCAACAGCATGTGCCATCCTGAAGGAGCTGGCCTACCTGTGCAACCCAAATCAGCTGCAGCTACCGCCTCATGCTACCAGTAGTGACAAGGCCACCATCTGCAAAATAATTCCCTTTTTACCTTTTTTACCTTTTCCCTGTCTTACTGTTGCCTCTCCAGTGTACATGTTGTCACTTTCATTTGCACCAAAGCAGAGGAAGCTGATTCACAATCACTTATAATTCCTAACTGGACAGATTAATACCCCTGATGCTTAATTGACTTGGTGTTAGACTATGATAATTAAGTGTTCCCTTAATTTTCTGAGCAATGAGTTTATTGTAAGATGCCCTATATCCTTAATTCTGTTGAAATATATCTGGTTGCTGTTGTGTAAGAAGCTTCTTTTACAGCACTAACGTTTTTGAGTTGGGTTGTACAGTTATTTCTGTATTGCACAGCAATTAAAAAGATCATAGCCTTGTATAAAAGTTGTGTTTACTATAGGCCATTATTATTAACCTCTATGGTAAGATTTAGAACTTTTCAAAGTGCATCATGTCCTAATTTTAAAAGCACAACTAAATTCTAATATTTACATAAATTAGGCAAAGACAAAAATAATTCAACTAATACTGAACAAAGAAAACAATTTTTTAATTAATTTGGACTGTCAAAAATGTACTGTTTTTATCCAAAACTAAACATACATGTTTCGATTGCTGATCTTAACTTTTTTTAAATCTGACAGAGGTTATGGACTTAAGCGTTAGACATGATTGTTACCACAAACAAAGAATTGATTGTAACCAGAACTCCATCTAATGAGAATGCATGTATCAAAATCAAAAAATTTTAAATATGCAAGACATCTTATTTAAAAAGGGTGGTAAAATCATGATCAGGGACTTGCCAGATATGGAACCAGAAAAAAATGAACAGCTGTTGTGAGATGAAATTTACAAGCTGTGTACATCAAGTAGTTACTGTTGTAAGGACAACCCAGCAAACAGGCAGCCGACATTAAGGTAAAATTGGCCAGTTGCATACATAAATAGTGTCCTGCGGTGGGTTGGCACCCTGCCCAGGATTGTTTCCTGCCTTGTGCCCTGTGTTGGCTGGGATTGGCTCCAGCAGACCCCCGTGACCCTGTGTTCGGATTCAGCGGGTTGGAAAATGGATGGATGGATACATAAATAGAAACGTGTAGCTACCAGCTGCTTAGAATTTGGATGACTACACAGACAGGTAAAAAAAACCAGGGACCATGTCTACCAAAAAGGGAACTGGCCAATTGCTCAAAACAATGAGTACATGGCTGTTGCTAATAGACTAAGGCTCAGCATACTTTGCAAAAATAAAAAAACAATAAAGGCAAGTAACTAGAAGGTTGGTTGGATAAGCACTGATTATAAAATGTTGTTTTGATGGTAGGTAAACAGATGAAAATAAATGAAAGTGAACTGAGCTCTTTGGTTCAATCATAGAACAGGATCACTGCTGTTCACACCATACACAGTAATGGAGTACTTCAGTTCTCACTTTTCAAGGTAATGTGCACACCTTCAAGGAACCAATGCAGCCACCTGATCAATGAGAATACCACTTGTACTGTAGCCCCCAAAATATGACTGAACAAAAATACTGGAATTATTGAATTTTTCTGGATCTATTGCTCAGTCCAGAGCACCAATCTTTTATGTAAGAAACAAAGTAAAAAAAAAAAAAGGTTTAGTGTTTTTCTGGCTTAAGACTTATTTTTCTGAAATCTGGCCTTTGATTCTTGTTTTGCCCCTTGTTCTTACTAAATGTCAGTTTGATTCCTTGTTTCTGATCTTTGCATGACTCTGATTCATGGCTTTCTCCTGATCCCTTACAAAAAAGAATGCCTAACTGTCTTCTAGACATCACAACTATGATGCTAAATGGTTTCTATGTACAAGATGAATATTTCATATGATCTATGACATCATGGTGGCCATGGTACAGAAGACAGTGTTCAGCACTTTACATTGTCTGAACTTTTACGTTTTCATGAGGCACTTTCATAAACGTGGAAAGCCAAAATACATGTAACAGGATGGACCATGAGAAGGATAGGAGAATGTGTACACCAAACTAAAAAAAAACTCAAAAAGGGGACAAATCAGGAAGTAAGTCAGATCATTTCCTGAAACCAAATACAGAAACAGAGAATCACTGCCAGAAATTCCAGATAAAACCCTAACAGCCAAAAGAGAAAAAACTGAATGAATTATGTAACATTATAGCCATCTTAAATAGTCATGTGAGTGTGACATCACCTGAGTACATCAAGTGACAACAAAGCCAAACAGATGCTAACATCAAAAACACTTAAAGATGACAAGAAAAACACAAAATGTGAGCAACCATGGTCCAAAACAATATGCAAAATGATGGTTTGGAAATGTCATAAATGTCATCAAACTTGTGGAAGAAGGGCCAAAGAAAAAATTTTTATAACAAGAGATTTATTTTACAAAAAGCTCAAAACAGGCAAAATGTTGCTGGAAATCAAAAGAGCCAAAAACTAGCAAATGCAAAGAATTAACAAGAACAAAAAAGGAAACACTCACCAATTACCAAGTGCATACAATGTAACCCAGAGAGACTGCATTTCCCATCAGCCTTTACAGGGCTGGGAGCAGGACCTTGACAGATGGCTCCGCCTATTGGAGCACCACCCACAAATCATGCTCCTATACATAGAAACTAAGCAATAATCACAACTGACAAAAATACATGATTATACAAATAATAAACATACACAAAATAAATGATAATATTTAAAGAATAAAACATTCACAAAAAAGGAATTTAAACATAAGCCTTGGGCGACTCTAGCTTAAACATAACAATAAACACAATGATAAAATACCTTAAAGCTGTAAAGCAGAACCCAAAGTAAAAAACAAAGGATCAGGACCCCAAAATCATAACAAGTAATAAGTTATTTACAGAAAATTTGTTTTTTTTTTATTTGTTTGATTTTTGGCTTTGTCTGTAAATATTTGTTGAAAGATCCTGTGTCTTTTGTATTCTGACGTTTCCTAATGTCGTCAACAACTGATTTTTTAGTTTTTAATCAAAGATTTCCTTTGAACTCTGCCACCTATCAATATCAAACTTTCCAATAGGACACTTGAATCGTTTTATTCAAACAGTAGGATCTACAGATCAACTTTATAATAATAATAAATATAATAGATAATAATAAACAAATAAACATAACTATAGAAACAAAAAATACATGCATACAATAAGCACATGAAAAATAATTATTTAATATAAACAAGTATGCTGCTGTTGGAGTATGTAAATTTCCCCTTGGGATTAATAAAGTATCTATCTATCTATCTATCTATCTATCTATCTATCTATCTATCTATCTATCTATCTATCTATCTATCTATCTATCTATCTATCTATCTATCTATCTATCTATCTATCTATCTATCTATCTGTCTATTCATAAGCCAAGCAACACGCCCTGGAGGTAACATAACACAATTGAAAAATTGCCTGCAAAATGAATTTTAGTGCCAGTCAGTTACTCTTATACCCAATTTGGACAGGATTAGTAATTACTTAATTAGTAATTATTACCAGAGGACCTCTATAACATTAGTCCGTCTGAATCACTAATGTCAGAAACTTTTTACAGGCTGCGCATTTAAGTCTCAGTAAAGATTACGGAGCCTTTTACCTTCTATAAACAGTCCATAAAAATAACCCCAGGTTAAATTAGTCCCATGTGAGCTGACATATCAGTAAAACCGTCATTTGAGCGATTCACACAGAACTAAAATTGCAGACATCCTCCAGTAATAATTGTTTTACCCAGTGCCTGAAGTGGAAAAAAAGAATTGCCGGTACTCTTTGTTGTGCATGCTAAATAATGAGTGATGAGGTATCCCCTCGGAAGTCTGAAATAACACTGATAGGTACAATTTATATTGTAATACAAGGTGGAATGGGGGTGGGGTGTCCCCCTTGTTAACTATGAGGGTTGCTAAAGTGGTCCAAACTGGTGGTATGCACTGGTATACATATATTTACTACTGGTCCTCATATAGTAAGAATTGGAAAATGGTGCCAAGGAGTGCCGGTACAGACCCACTTCAAACTCTGAGTTTACCCCACCTCCTGGTGGGAAACTAATCTCAACCGAATAGGGCTTAAAAATTATAGAGGTCCTCAGGTAATAATTATTTCACCCCACCTTATGGTGTAAAACTATCCATCCATCCATTTTCCAACCCGCTGAATCCGAGCACAGGGTCACGGGGGTCTGCTGGAGCCAATCCCAGCCAACACAGGGCACAAGGCAGGAACCAATCCCGGGCAGGGTGCCAACCCACCGCAGGACACACACAAACACACCAAGCACACAATAGGGCCAATTTAGAATCGCCAATCCACCTAACCAGCATGTCTTTGGACTGTGGGAGGAAACCGGAGCGCCCGGAGGAAACCCATGCAGACACGGGGAGAACGTGCAAACTCCACGCAGGGAGGACCCAGGAAGCGAACCCAGGTCTCCAGGTCTCCCAACTGCGAGGCAGCAGCACTACCCACTGCACCACCATGCCGCCCGGTGTAAAACTAATGCTGTCCAAATAGTGCTTTACTCACAAAGCTACAAACTGAAAGTTGTCTACTAGTGATGACTGTTTAAGATGGTGGCTCAGCAGAGCCAATTTCCTAGGGTTGGGATTTTTTCCGAAATCAAATCGCTTAAAAGAAACCTTCACTTTTTTTTTTTTTAATTTATTTATTTATTTTTTGTTAGGGACCTTGGCCTGTTCAATATGAAGTTGGCCTGCCTTTGACTTTGTTTTTGGCGTTTGCTTTTTCAAAATCATTTTGGTTTACTCTTGGCCTTTCTGGTATTATTGTATTCCTACTACCTGTCCTATTACTACAAATGTGTCTTCTTCCCATTTAACATCGCTTTTCCTTCTATTCTTTCCTCAAAATTTATCACCAGTATTTACCACTTTTTCCCAAGGTAATCACTACCTTTAGTTCCTAGTTCTTGTTTATTGTCAGCTTGGCATTAGGTCGAATTGTGCTTTTGTGCCAACCTACTGTGAAACCTATACTGTATCTTTACATTTGCCTTTAAACATTGTCCTTTACTACTCTACCATTAGTCCCTGAGAGCCAACAGTAGACAATAGGTGGGTGCCGGCAAGCAGATGTACTTGTCAATGGACAGATGTCTTATTCTACTAGGGTTTCTGCTGTACTCCTGGGATTCTGGGTTCTTGAGATCTTAGCCTAGTTAAAACATGTAGAAAATTAAGTAATGGGTTCTTATTCACCATTTGTAACAACTTGCATTTACTGACTGAACAGACCGTTTGACAAGCTTTTTCATTTACAGGTCAACATCCTGTTTGGTACTACACTGTTTTGTTTAAAATTAATCTAAGTCACGATAGCTAATGGCATCCCAAAAGTGTCATGTTTTAATTAAGTGAACTACTTTGCATTTTTTTCTTTGAAGGCTAATGAAAGACCAAATGTTCTGTCTGCAGCTGTTTTTCCACAGTCAATAAAAGAATACAAGGTAATAACTATGTAAAAAAAAGAATCACACCCCAATTTTTTGTACGTGAGCATGCCCTCCAGGAATGTTCAATATTTTTCTTTAATGTTGCTGAAGTGAAAAGTGCAGTGTTTCTAATTAAAAATTAGTAAAATCAGAATAGCACATGAGTTGCTCCCGATCACGCATCGGGTGTTAATTTCCATGCACATTAACCTTGATTTCCTGCAAAAAAATCTCTCATGACTGAACCTTCCTTGTGTTACCCATTATGCCCTGTGATTCTTACTGTAACAGGAGGCGGCACGCAGGGGGAGTGTAGGGGGATATGCTTTTTTCTTTTTTCAAATGCTATCGTCTGAACTTTTTGACTGGGGTCACACAGCAGTCATGGACCTGGTTTTTATTTGGATATCTGAGCAGGTCAAAGGGAAGCCTTCTAATGTGAGAACTGATGAAGGTGCCCTGAACCTGCTGTCGCTGCCCTGACAGAGCAAACTCTGAGGAGAAAATATTTTCACCTATTAGCCCTTTTCAAAAGTATGTATACTATTAGAATGCATATAAATGTAATTGTTTCGTATGGGGTTGGTGTATATTTCAGGAGGCTGCAACACATCATCAAAAAATGAACCTGAAAAGCAAAATAAATTTTAAAAAGTGGGTCTGAGAATATCTGGCTAAAGAGCTGGCACAGTGATAGAGTACTAAGTGACTGGCACCAGCAGGCAGCTTAAATAACAAGGCTCAAATCTACCGCAAATGATGGTGAAGAAGTAACAGTCACTGGGCATTAGTAAGCACTAGTAGGGTGTACATGTATGGAAAAAAGGGAGCTGAATATACAACTTGTCTAGTCAACAGGTTTTAGATATTCTTACGTCACATGCAGCTCACTTTAATTAGAAGAAGTATCAAATATACACTCTCTCTGATATTTCTAAGGCATACAAAAGACAGTACCTCAGGTAAGCTGATTTGAGTTTTCATAAAAATTAATTCTTTCAAATTTATACACAGCCGGAGAGTTGTGAAGTGTTGTTTGTTAGTTAGACAGGCAAGTAAAAACTGTAATCTGTACATGACACAGCATTACTGACTGATCTTCTATGTGTATAAAATGCTAATGTCTGTCTGCCTGTCGTGTGATTACTCATGAAACACTCAGGCTACAACCAACTAATGGCTGGGTGTAAAGTGTACATGTATTTGTATATGAAGATTCATAAATTGGGCTATGTGAACAGCAAAAGTTTAAAATATTGTAAACAATGGCTCATCTATGATTTTGTTAAAATATGATAAGCACGAGATAAGATAAATTAAATTAACATCCTGTCACACTAGCTCATCGGAGAATCACCTTCTGGGCTCATCAGAGGTATGTAATACCACTCCTGAATGAGGGGGGGCGTTGCTGCTAACATTGTCACCTCCTTCTGCTACTACAACTCTGAGAAGATACCCAGTGTGGACAAATCACTTGCCACTTCTGGGTCAAGTCCTATAAAGGTGGGCATCCTGAGAAGGAGGCGTCTCACTTTGGTTCAAGCCAGACTGGAAGATGGAGCTCCTCAAAGCCAGACCCACTCAATCAAGCAGGATTTGCAGACTAAGAGAAGGCCATAGCCTGTGTTGCTGTTGTTTAATGCCATTGCACGTTTTTTTTTTGTTTAAAATTGTTTGTTTAATTAAATGGCATGACCTGGCTGGTGTCCTAACATTTGTTTTGAACCTGATCCTTACTCCTGTTTAACAGTAATCCTTAAAAAATGGAAATGTATTAAAGAAACGTTTGTTCAGATGACCACTTTAAAATTTACTTCCTTTTAAAAAATGTTATCGTTACTGGGGTGATTAAAAAATGCAGTGATTAGATATGTTTAAAAATAATATAATAAAGGCAGCCATCCAGCAGTACATCCATTTTCAAAACCACTTTATGCAGATACAGTATCTTGAGTAAACAAAGTAATGTTTAATATACAAGAAGCAGCAGTATCACATAATCTTGCTGACAGATAACATCATTCAGGCCTCTCCGTTCAGGTCAGAGATCAAGGCATTTTGGGTGAGCAAAGGCAAAAACTACCAGTCATGGATCCACACGCAAAGCGTATGAAATTTCAAGCTCTTCCTGCAAGCACTGAAAAGTAGAGTTAATGTTAGTATGCTAGGAAAACTTAGCTATACTGTATGTATTTTTTTACAGTGAGAGTTTCAATGTAGCCTGTGTAACATATATACCAAAATCTTACTGATCATGTAGGTTGATAATTTCTAGAACTTTTCAGAAGTGTGTGAGATTCTTGGTTTGAAAAGGGGCAAAAGTCTTTTAACGCCCTAAGGCCTGGATTTACACAAGGACTGTAAAGCTATGATTGAAAGTAAAGAAAATAAATGCATAACCGTGTCTGGTGTCAGCGTAATGCTTTTAGCATGCATGTAAAGAGGGAACTGTGCGATGCTATTACTGCCCCTTTGATTTTATGAATTATAGATTGATGTTCATGTAACTGCGGAAGTTCTAAAGTGAATCCACAGAATATAAAAGGGAAATTTTGCAGATATTCATCCATCATTCTTTGTTTTCTTAATTCATTCAGTACTGAGTCACAGAGAACAACTGGCTCTCCCAGCAGTAGTTTATAGCAAAGCAGAATCAAGACCTGGTCAGGGTGCCATTTCTTCAACATGCCAGCATTCACTCATGCTAGGCTAGTTTAGACTCACCAATATATACAATAAAGAAATACGTTGGAAAATTAAATAGTTTAAAGGTTTAAAATGGCTGATTTAAAGTGAACATTCCTGAACCGATCACTGAAATATGAACAGTTTCTTTCGTATAATGATAAGAAAATCCTCCTATTCTTCCACACGTTAATCTGTATTTCAGTGGAACACCTGCAACACATTTCACATCCCTTTGATGTTTATGGGAAATTATCTCCAAACATACCAAAATACCACCATAATGTCATAACATTGCATTACAAAAGTGGTTATACATAAACATACTTGTGTTTTACTATAACATAGAAATATAGTTAATGTAGGTGACTATAATCCTTTGTAAATGAACAAATAGAATATTATGAAGTGTTGAGGACGTACAGAGCATCTCATTTAAAAAAGTTGATTCAATAAAAAGACTAAAATAAATAAGATTAAGTACATCTCAAGTCCTTTGGGTCCTTTGCAAGTCTTATTCTTGAACGACTACTCCGTTGTGGAGTTCATTATGCTGTGTGTGGTACAAATGAACATGCCTTCTGGTGCCTTTGTGGCTTAAATTATTCTTGGGACTTGTCCTCTGGTCTCCAAAGAAAAGAGGAGAGGTGTATAGTGATTGTTATCACCTCTGCCCTGTGGTTGACTGTCCTACCCTGATAGAGCCAGTTAGATGGTTCCAAAAGTGCTCTTGTAGTATCAGAACTCTAGGAGACTGGGTTCAAACCCCAGCTTGGTCACTATCTGTGTGGAGTTTGAATGTTCCTTGATGATTGCTTGAGCTTTCACTAGGTTGAATGGTGACCTCTGACATGATTACATCTGGGTGTTTGTGGGAGAGTGCCATGTGACCTCTTTAGACTTTGGCCTGGGCCAGTATCAGTCTTGTGCCCTGTATTGCCAGGATAGGCATTACCTGCTCTCTGTGCTGTATTTGAGTAAGTAAGAAAAATAAATGATTGACTCCATCCATCATCTAACTAGCCCCAATGCAGATTATGGACAAATAAGCTACAGTCCATCCTGGCAGAACTTGGGGAAAGAAGGGAATCATATTTAGATGTTCAGCAATTACAAAAGACTGAATAAATTGCTTTATTTAATTTGAAAAAAATGAATATCATACACAAAACACTGTGACAGTGGTTCTTGCTACCATTACCTACATTTCTTTAGCATTGTTGTACTACAGGTAGAAATGTTTCCCTGGCTTGTATTTATTTTTTGTTTAATTATTATTTTTCATATTTATATACAATTTCTGAAATGTTAGTATATTATTTAATATTTGTGTACTATGTCTATAGAATATGACTCCATTCCCTGTACCTGGTGGTTGGAGCCCTAGGAGGCAGGGCCACCCTAACATCACTGCTGCTGGGTCCTCCCTCTGCCTTTATATTCAGTTTTTAATTTCTTGAATTATGTCAGCACAGTGACAGTTTCTTTAGCGAGAACCAGGAGACAAGCAATTAAGCAGAAAAGGGTCCAAATCAGAAGCACAATAACAGGAATGCCAAAGCGAAAACAAGGTACAAAAAAATCATGATCGAAATTCAAAAGCAAAAAGTCAAAAACCAAAGGTACATTTAGAATTGAAAATTCTTTTACAAGGGTAATTTTTTTAAGCTTCTAACCCATCACATCATTACCCAGAGGTCACGACCAAAGGATACTGCCCCTTCAGCGCATGAGGCTGCCCTAATGATGGCAAACCAAAATGGCAACGACCATGAAAATATAATATGGCAGTTAAAATGGTTCAAAATACGTTATAACTAGTTAAAGCGAACTAAAACTCCTAAAATAAACATCAGATATATAGTTTGTGTTCCAAAAACATGCAAAACAAGTTCCGATCTCAAAATTTTTTTTCTAATTTCTGGATTCTTTCACTATACTGGATTTCTGCCTTTGGATTGTGTATTAGAACTTGTTTGCTTTGGATTGCCTTTTTAGGTGACACCTTTTTCCCTTTGTAAACGTTTTTCTATTTTCTTGTACATATTTTGCTTTTCTGCAATACGTTCTTTATTTATAAAGATTTTAGTTTTGGGTTGTCTTAACAGGCCTGAGTTTAATGGTTTTCTCTCTGTAAGACATTTTTGATATATTTTGGGACTTCTTTTACTTTTCCACCTTTTAAAGCCAGTTCCCCATTTTGGTTCTGTGCAGGCCAAGGCCTGCAGGTAGTAATTTAGGACTGGCTGCCTAACAATGAAGCAACATCAGGACAAGCCAGTAATGGTCCTGGCCTGCTTTGTGTTGTATTTTGAAGGCCTCACACACCCTTTGGCCTTGTCTGAAACTCTCAAATGCAAAAGGCATGAGTGTGGAAGCCTAGAGAAAAGCCACAAGTGGACAATGGGCAGACTTCATATAGTGAATGACTTGTGTCAGGAATGAGAACAGGTTTTTGATTTGTAAGGCAGCAGCACTGAGATTGTTCTCCCAGGGTTGATTGAGTTTACCACACTTATTAAACAATACTAAGCTTCCCTTTGGTATTATAGTCACTTATACCATAAGTCATTTATATTAATGATGATTCAGATGTTAAGAGGAGACATGATAAAAGTTTCACAAATTGTGTTTTAGACTTGCTATGGTAGATACCAGCTGTCACTGTAAAATGAGCTCTTTAAAAATGCAGGGATAAAGATGGAAGCTAGTTATGGTTAAATTTCACACACACTTTTGAAGTTTTTTCTTCACACAGAAAACTAGAGATATGTAGAATAAATTGCCAAACAGGGTGATGGACAGTAATATTTCGTGGACATTCAATCCTAGAATTGATGACATATTACAAAATGTAAATGAATTAGGATTGACAAGCCAGGCTGGACTAAATAGCCTGCTCTCATCAAATGTATTCTTATGATGTTCAGAGAGTAAAAGATGAGAGGGCTCATCATATTCTGCGTATCCCTTATGTTACTCTTTACTGTAAGCCACAAACGAGGCTTTGTGCAATTCAAATGGCTTTATTACATATCATTCAAAACCTTGATATGGGTATTATTTTCCTACTTTCTTTCATTTGAACTGTGAAAGTGATTACAAATGATAAATCGGTGTGCTCTCATAGCATGTAAAATCTGAAGAATGTAAACTTGGTGGTTGGCATTGTGCCATATGCCATCCACCAAATGTATGGTAGCTATAATTCTTTAAAATATTAAACACTTACAAGAAACAGTAGAATAATGACATCAAGGCTTGTATATTACCATTCTGAAAAACCCACTACATATGTGTCACAACAAGCAATCATTTGAGGAAATCACTCAAAAATACACTTTTGTCTTTATAATCCTTCATGTAGGAAGTTCTGTTTCAACTGATTTATCAATACTTATTTATTCCCTTTTCCCTAATTTAATGGGCAAAACTGTGCACTAAAAAGTTACATCTTAAACTGTTTTTTTTTCCATCTGTACAGAGTGAAAACAACCTTTACTTTTTAGTATGGTACTTTAAACATTTGAAACAAAATGCTCAGCACTTTATATGCTTTATCAATCAGGATTTTTATGCAGTATATATTTCATCCAATTTGCTAATTCATTTAAGGGTCACAAGAAGCTGGAGTCTACCTGGGTGACAACTAACAACTGACATCATCCAGCAGGGTATGGGTAATTTCAAGGCACATTGGGAAAATGTAGAGGCAACAATTCACTTAATCCCCTTAATAAATCTGTGGGAACACAGAAGAGTATATAAACTTAACACAGAGGGTAGTGAGCCAGTAACATTACCTGCTCAGCTACCATTTGTATATTGCTCATCTATTCTATCAAGATGAATACAATTCATACTTATAAAACACATTGCCACTTTTGTTTCCCTGGGTGATTAATTTCACGTTCACTGGGAGTCTGGATGTGCACCAGTGACTTGGAACTGATTTTGGAAAGGCCATCAGAAGGCAGAGCAGATTCACTCACCCACTTGTAAACTGATTGATTTATCCATTCAGTAGTTTCTGACTTTCAGTGACCCTTTAAATCAGTTTCCTCCACTCCTTTCTGTCTTGAGTAGCATTCCTTAGCTGCTGCAAACTCATGCCTGTGTCATTTTTTGATGGTTCCTATCTAACCTGTCTACCTAATCTATTTATGTTAGGTAGAATGCCTAGAGGGGGCTAGGTGGTCTCATGGCCTCAGAACCCCTGCAGATTTTGTTTTTTTCTCCAACCGTCTAGAGTTTTTTAAAATTTTTCTGTCCTCCTTGGCCATCAGACCTTACTTTTATTCTATGTTAATTAGTACTGCCTAATTTTATTTTTATACTTTGTCTTTTTTCTCTTTCTTCATCCTGTAAAGCACTTTGAGCTACATCATTTGTATGAAAATGTGCTATATAAATAAATATTGTTGTTGTTGTAACGTGTTCATTGTCTAGTTGTGCCACTGACTGAACTACCAGCTTGATTAAGAGACATTAATCAACCTCACATGTATGTCTTTGAGAAATGGGAGGATAGTTGGAGTACCTCAAGGAAAAATCCATGTATTCTCTGCCCAGACAGTGCCCAGGCTGAGATTCACACCCAGCCTCCAAGAGACGTGAGGCAGTAATTCTTACCTAGGTTCGCCCCACTGGTTACACTCAAGAACTTGTTTGTCAGTTTCCACTTCAGGGAATACATTTGTGGAGTTGTCATGTTCTGTGGCACTTTACTACAGGAATATTCGCAAGACCCACTGTTTCCACTTTCATCCCAAAGATATGCAAGTTTAATTAAATGGAAATTTTAACCACTTTGTCAAATTGCCCACTGTGTCAATAACAGATTAGCCTCCCATCTAAAGTCGGTTCCTGCCTTTCACTCAATGCTGTGTTTGGAGGGTTTGGCTCCTTTTAATGGACATTGAAGATTCGGAAAATTAGTGGATGCGTGAAATACTATGTAATGCCAAGAGATCTCTGTACTAGGTAAAGTAATAATGGTACTTCAAACTAACTAATATGACTTGTTTAAATGATTCTTTTTACTTATAAATGTATTCATTTTATCATTAGTTTATTATTGCAGCCACAAAGCACATTGATTTCATGCACTCAAGCTTTTCCCAGCTCTATAGTGTTTTTTCTGTATTCTCCAACACTTTAAGGCAACCCTAGAGCCTCAATCCCCAACATAAAAAATGTGTTCCCCTTTCCATTTTAATACAGGCACAGACATCTTGATGAAGATGTCATCTTCCCTGTCATGCCTCAAGATCACTTTCATTCGGTGGGTATATAACTCTACATATTGGATGCTATGGATCATATTAGCTAAAGACACGCTACTTTAAAAGCTAGTGCATATTCCATACATCTGAGACCACATAATCCGTGTTAAAGTTGAAGTGCATTCTTCAATCAATCTGCCTAAACCCCGCACTCCTTACTAACTGTACCTATCACATTTCACACTGATTGTACTAAATATTGCAGGGATTATTAGTAGTAGCCACTCAGTCTAGACACGGTTTCTGTTACACTGAATAGAGACAAAAGAGCTAGTAATATCAGTGAAGGGGACAGGTCGGCACACACACAGGATTAAACTGTTGCTTCTCTAAAGGGCTTCTTGGGTTGAATTGCCCAGGTTCAGACTTAGTCCAGACATCAGGGCTGGTCATAGAAAATACAGTTTGATTCCATTTCATTTATTCTTATTTTAGGTCACTTCACTGAGTGCAGTCTCAGAGTGATTACACAGACTTAAAAATGTAATCTAGCAGGACAGAATGTAACCATTCAACATTTTATATCAGGGCACAGGATTATGCAAGATGAGATCAATAATAATTGAGGTGCCAACCGGAAAAAAACTTTTTAATTTGTTGCCAGAAAATCAAAGCAAATATTTACTAAAAATATGCACTTGGTGGTGCTGCTAAGATTGGCAAGCTGCCATCATTTGTGAGCTTGTGAGGCATCTATGTGACCTCCCTTGTGGCTTGTCACGCCCAATTTGGGACACCATTTCCTGAAAGCGTCTCTCCTTTATACTGGCTGGACCGGAAGGCTTGTATGGCTCCATTGTCCTCAAGGGGAGGTTTCTCTAGGCTGTGAGGGAAAAGGGAGACAAGACAGTTAGCGACAGTGCCCCCTCTCATTCTGGGGTGGTACCACACACCTTAGGTGAGCCCTGAAGGCAATCACCTGGCGTGCATGCATGACAATTTGCATCCATCCATTTTCAAACCTGCTTAATTCACTTCAGTATTGCAAGTCATTTACATACAATACAAATAATGTATCTATTCATCTAAACAGTATTTTTATAAAAGTTATGAAATAAGAAGTAGAAGTATATATTATATCCTTCTTATTCAGTTTAGGGTCAAAGATCAAGGCAGAACCATTTTGGACAATGTGCCAGCCACATGACACATTCTCCCATTAACACAAACTCAGTCGTGTAGTAATGCAGAGAGACATAAATGTTTGTTAAAAGAGTAATAAGGCATGCTAATGTACTTGTCCTGGGTATGAAGTTAAACTGCATCCAGCCCTGCAAGTGGTCCTCCAACTTGCTGGGAACTCATAGGGGCTGGTGGCAGGATTGGCACTCCAGCCACCATAAAAAAACATCACAAAGCTCTGAGACAACAGAAAGGCCTCCTTTCTGCTCTTCGCGGGAGTAGCTCTGCTGCAACCGCCCATAGGAAGGCCATCCCCAGAAGAGTCAAAACCATCAGAGAGCCAATGGATTCAGTCCTGTCGGGGATCAGAACTGGTGTGGTGCTGAGGCGTCCCCTGCTGCATGGTCCCAATTTGAGGTGACCCATCCGGGTAGGCATGTGGAACGTCTTGTCTCTCCGGCTAACATAAGTGCCAGTGAACAAATGTTTACAGTTTACAATGGAGAACAGGAAAACAAAAAGTCCACTGATCAGTATTATTGGAGAAAATTAATCGAATTTCTGAGTGATCCTCGGCTGGTGGTAATAAGCAAAGCCAAAGCGGGCCAACTGGCCACCGTGTCTTCTTGGGATCTTATAATCATAGGTTACCATATGTCCATATTGTTTAGTCAATAAAACGTTGATGCCTAAGGTTTACCCTCACACTGATATATCTTTCTATGACCAGGGGAAGTGGAGTAGATGGTAAGATAAACAGAATGGAAAAGTAACAAATTGTTTCTAAAGGTACTTAAGAAAAATAACTAGCAGATATTAAAAAAGATCACAGATGGAGAAAAGATTAATTTCAGTACTGCTGAGTGGTACGCCTGAAGAATAAATATTCATCCATCCAATTGCAGACCTATATTGTTCAAGTACCTTTGGTTTAGAGCCACCAATCAACTTAGTATTTAAAATGTCTGAGGCAACCAGAGTATCCAGACAGACAAGAGGGTAACCTGCAAATTCCACAAAGACTTTGACTAAGCTGAGATACAAACTCAAACGCCATGAGCTGGAAGGAGGCAGTGCCATCATTTGTGCAACCCAAGATGAAACAGAATGATTGAAACAGGTTAATGTGCATTGCAGTATGTTAAGTGATAATTAACCAATACAGGGCTTTTTAGCAAAACAGGTTACAAATTAGTATCACAGATTTGTAACAGATGTGTTTACAAATCACAAGACCTCTTTTATACATTATGCGATAAATCTGGATGACTTTTAAATCGATTAGATCAAAAAAAAATCTAAATAATGGAAGAGTAGTATAATGGAATAGTAATGTAGTGAAAAAAATAAGGAAATTTTCTAGAGAATATGATGTCTGGAAGGAAAAGGCGTTGGACTGTAAGTCTCAAGGCAGGGCCATCTTAACGTATGGACAAAATGGGCACTGGCTGGGGGCCCAAGAAGCCCAGGGCCCCAGGATGTTTCTGATGCTTAAGTATGTTTCTGTTTTGCTATCAAAACAGGAGCCCCAATGCACTACTTTGTATGGGGGGCCCATGATGCTGGTAAGATGGCCCTGCCTCAGTGTTGGTTTTTGCAGTGTGTGGCCCTGAGTGAGTTACAGTTGTCAAAAATAACTTGGAAGCACAGCTGTTTTTGATATAGGAAGGCATTATATCAAGTGATATTTGGAAGGCAAAGTCACTGATTTCTCTATTACAAGATCGACAATTTATATCCCATACCAACTTGGTTAGCCTGCTTATGCTCCAGTTGTGGAAATATTAAAAAAAAAAAAATACCACATGGAATATATTCTCTGATTATATAAATTATTGTTTTAATATCAATTGGTTAATCCTTTTTGTAAGCCAAGTCTACAATAGCAACATGGGATAGAAGTTGGGAACAAACCCCAGATGAGATGCCACTCCAGTGTAGCACAAACCCATACTCACTCATCACTTTAGAGTCACCAATAATCCTGCACATACATGTTGGAGGGATTTGTGTAGTAGTTGGATATGAATATTGAGAAATTGTGCAAATGCCACACAGCCATCAACTAAGTCAAGAATTGAACCTGTGTCCCCTAGAGCTGTGAGGCAGCAGAGTTCAAATTACACTACCCATAAGATACAAATAAATACATTTTTCCCAGATTTACCAATGGCAGATTGAGTTTTACTAGTTAATAAATAAAACTGAGTCGTAGAACCATGATCCTCTGGGAAAGAGAGAGAGAGCGAGAGATAAGGTATTAATGCTCTTCTTTTTTTGCCCTTGCTAGAGCATTTTATTGAAATCTTAAGATCTGTGCTTGTAAACTAGTATCCATATCCTTTTCTGACACCTAGGGCTACACAAGCGCCAGGAAGTATCTCCCCCGAGCCCCATTTGGAGTCTGGAGCACCTTCATTTCTGCAACACAAAGAACACAAATCCCAAGATGCATGGCGCACTTCATTGCTTAAGCCTCTCTAAAGGTAATGTAACCATTAGTCAGCTCACAGACATTCTAAACTCTCCATAATCCTCTAATCGCCTCTCTTTGTCCTTTTGGACTTTGAACTTTGAAAGCCATAAAACAGCATTTCAGCTCTTCTCTGTAAAGCTACTTGTCAGTCAAGATGGCAGAATACCTCCAATTTTCTTTCCTTTTTCCTATCCTACTAATTACTGTATATATCAAAGCCAATATCGTCAGTTCTTTTACAACTCATCTAAGCAGTTTTCACTCATGGACCACCAGCTTGGCTATTATTGTTTTTGTTTTCAAAGTTCTGGGTTTCTCAAACCGACAGTACAATGGCATGGTGAATACTTTGAGTTCCAAGCGTGAATAAGGTCTTCTCCTTGTCTTCACCTGGGGTTCCCCTCAGAACTCAGGCTTTCCCCTCAGGTTATTATTAACGTGTCACAAGGTGATGGTCTGGCTGTATGTGAGGTCTTGGTCTCAGGTCCAAACAGAATTTGCATCTTGTGATCATTGCAATATAAATTAAGCTTCTGAATATAAATTAAATGGATGGATACATAGATGGACCTTTGCAGTAAAAATGTCATTCACACAGTATGAATGCATGTGTAGAAATGGCCCAAGACATTAGATTTGTGTTTACAATGTTGTAGATTTACCAGACAGAATCCCCCTAACTGTACTAGTTAACTGACTGATAAAGGTTACTATAATGTATAAAAGACCCATGAAATCTGCAACTTTTGATATATTTGCTTAGTGTTGGGAGTGACATTTGACACTAAGAGCCTGAGCTTAGAAAGGTCACATTTTTGCTATTCTCATCACTTCATTTTCCATCTGTTCATCACAATGATAATGTATGTCCGACATGACATGGCAGCCATGTTATAAAAGATTACATTAGATAGATAGATAGATAGATAGATAGATAGATAGATAGATAGATAGATAGATAGATAGATAGATAGATAGATAGATAGATAGATAGATAGATAGATAGATAGATAGATAGATAGATAGATAGATAGATAGATAGATAGATAGATAGATACTTTATTAATCCTAAGGGGAAATTCACATACTCCAGCAGCAGTATACTGATACAAAAACAATATTGAATTAAAGAGTGATAAAAATGCAGGTAAAAACAGACAATAACTTTGAATAACGTTAAAATTTACCCCAAACCGGGTGGAATTGAAGAGTCGCATAGTTTGGGGGAGGAACGATCTCCTCAGTCTGTCAGTGGAGCAGGACATTGACAGCAGTCTGTCGCTGAAGCTGCTCTTCTGTCTGGAGATGACATTGTTTAGTGGATGTGGTGGATTCTCCATAATTGATAGGAGCCTGCTTAGCGCCCATTGCTCTGCCATGGATGTCAAACTGTCCAGCTCCATGCCTACAATAGAGCCTGCCTTCCTCACCAGTTTGTCCAGGTGTGAGGCGTCCCTCTTCTTTATGCTGCCTCCCCAGCACACCACCGCGTAGAAGAGGGCACTCGCCACAACCATCTGATAGAACACCTGCAGCATCTTATTGCAGATGTTGAAGGACGCCAGTCTTCTAAGGAAGTACAGTTGGCTCTGTCTTCTCTTGCACAGAGCATCAGTATTGGCAGTCCAGTCCAATTTATCATCCAGCTGCACTCCCAGGTATTTATAGGTCTGCACCCTCTGCACACAGTCACCTCTGATGATCACGGGGTCCATGAGGAGCCTGGGCCTCCTAAAATCCACCACCAGCTCCTTGGTTTTGCTGGTGTTCAGGTGTAAGTGGTTTGAGTCGCACCATTTAACAAAGTCGTTGATGGGGTTTCTATACTCCTCCTCCTGCCCACTCCTGATGCAGCCCAAGATAGCAGTGTCGTCAGCGAACTTTTGCACTTGACAGGACTCTGAGTTGTATTGGAAGTCCGATGTATACAGGCTGAACAGGACCAGAGAAAGTACAGTCCCCTGCAACGCTCCTGTGTTGCTGACCACAATGTCAGACCTGCAGTTCCCGAGACGCACATACTGAGGTCTGTTTGTAAGATAGTCCATGATCCATGCCACCAGGTATGAATCTACTCCCATCTCTGTCAGCTTGTTCCTAAGGAGCAGAGGTTGAATGGTGTTGAAGGAGCTAGAGAAGTCCAGAAACATAATTCTTACAGCACCACTGCCTCTGTCCATTAAGCATTAAACATCATATGAACTTCTTTGAGCACTCTTTTTAGTTAGAATTTCCTGATTATGAATCTAGTTTTGCTTACACCTTTCACTTTCATAGTCTCCCCAAACTTCAACACACAATCTATTTGCCTTGAGTGCTATTATTATGTTAGCTGTACCTGTCTGCCATTCAATTAATTATTTTAGTCTGCTTGGAAAGCTCCCAATGGTCATGACAATCTCAAATAATGCTGGATTTTTAAATTCTTTCGGGAATTATTTTAAAAAGTTGCAGAGTATAAACATAATTATGGGGTTTTATACAGAAAATTAATATCATGTAAATGCGTTTCAGCTAAACTAGGACTACATTTGATGGCTGTGTTGCTGCCTTTTTATCCTTTCTGTCCTCATATAGATCATGAACTTTACTAAATGCTAAGTTAACCCCCCAGGTTAAGACATTTTAAAGGACCCTGTCCTGCACTGAGCCTTTTTTGCTTGTTTTGTTCTAAGTGCCAATTTCTGATAACTAGCTATTTCAACTGTGTTATGAATGCAAAGTGCTTTTTAAAGAAGTGAGACACTGTGATCTATGGACTCAAGAGTGCAAGCATAGAACTCCATCTCTCTCTTTCTTTTTTTATAAATATTTTTATTGTTTTTAAAGAGAGTACAAAAGGGGAACAACAGGATAAGAAAAATACTCTCTATCTTTTGATATTACTGTGGTGGAATTTGAACAAAGAACATGCAAGCCTACAACTGCCTGCTGCTAAACAAGCACAAGAATTACACTGGACTGGGCTAATAAGCACTGTGAAATAAAAACATGCTTTTAGGGTCTGACTGGGCCTTTTTATTTTAATGGCAGCCTAAGAGATTAAATGTCATTAGCAGCTGCTCAGTTCTATTCACTGTTTCATTGGCAAGGCAGGTAAGAACAAAATGAAGCTTGCATTTGTCTTGTATCGTGTTTTTTCCTAATTAATATATTTTTTCCCGATGTTCCTTGGTTTATTAAGCGTATTTTTTTCACTTGTAGTCACTGCCACTTTGTCTAGCAGTAGCTGTTTTTGCATGAGGGTATTAAACTGTTTATATTGTTTATTATATTATTATTCTTAATGTCAGAAGACCTGCATGAGCCTATAACGAGTGGTCTTCCAAATCCCAGGATGTACAGAACTCAGCTTCTCGAAGGTTCTCTTTAGAAGGAATGTTCTTAGTTCTTTAGTTTTAGTTTTTAGTTTAGTTTAGTTTTTTTTCATGTGTGCCAACTGGGGGTTAAAAATCATTGGTTACAACACAGATAATAATCCGACAATAATAAGAACAACTACAACAATAATAATAATAATAATAATAATAATAAAAATACTCAACATGGCATAGCATAGAACCTACAGATGGGTCAAAATAAAATTACATGGTCAAAAATTCAAGTTATATGACATTTTTTAGCACACATTAGCAAGGTTGCAGTAAGTAGAAATTATGGGAATATTTAAAGATAATCCAGCCATCCATTTTCCAACTCGCTGAATCCGAACACAAGGTCACGGGAGTCTGCTGGAGCCAGTCCCAGCCAACACAGGGTGCAAGGCAGGAACAGATCCCAGGCAGGGCGCCAGCCCACCGCAGGACACACACACACACACCAAGTTCAATTTAGAATCACCAATCCACCTAACCAGCATGTCTTTGGACTGTGGGAGAAAACCGGAGCAAACCCACGCAGACACAGGGAGAAAATGCAAACTCCACACAGGGAGGAC
The DNA here is from genome assembly GCF_900747795.2 of Erpetoichthys calabaricus. Lineage (NCBI taxonomy): Eukaryota > Metazoa > Chordata > Cladistia > Polypteriformes > Polypteridae > Erpetoichthys > Erpetoichthys calabaricus. Next base: position 28,206,243 of record NC_041404.2, read on the forward strand.
CCGGGTCTCCTAACTGCGAGGCAGCAACGCTACCACTGCACCACCGTGCCGCCTTAAAGATAATCATTATACTTTTTTATTTTGTTATTATATTAAGCTTGTTATTTTATTTCAGTAACACAAATGAAATGTATATTTTACATTCTTGCAAAGATTATAATTGGACTGTCACAATTATTATAAGCTAACCGGTAGGCTAGCTACAGAATATGTTAATAGTTTAAGAGATAATTTGATTATGTGATTTTTTTTCCTTTTGAGAGATGTAAAAAAAAATTAAACAAAGAAGGCCTTCTAAATCAGCTCAATTTCTATGTGTTTTCTTAGGCGGCACCCCTCAAGCATGTATTTTTCTGAGACAGTCTTATAAACAGACATTGATATAAGAAATCAAATGTCCCTTTTAACCTGCTCAAGTTGTAAATTCACTGTTTTCTATCCAAACCCTCCATATTTTGCTCTCCCCAGTCCTGACTTCTTTCTTGTCACTCCAGGTTTGTGTGTCGAGGTCTAGCAGTGATGATTCCACTCAAATCAGAGAAGGTGGCAGGACACCATTTACAGTATCACCTAGGGCAGCAAAAATGCTAGAGCCAGTTTGGTGGATATGACATAGATTGTAGCACACCCCTCGACATCTAACAAGTGTGGAGGTTGTCACCAGATTTACGCAGCCGAGAATCCGCTACACTTTTAAAATGAGGGATGGATAGAATCAGGCTAACACCTAAGCCCTACAATATTTCAACTTTGACAATATTAACAACACCCCAGGAAAATTCTCATATAGATTAAAAACATCCAACAAACAAATATATACTATTATTACTATTAGTTATTTCTATAATAACTATTTACAAATATAGGAAAGAAATATAATAACAAAAGTACTAAACGAACACCACGAACAAACCCCCATACAATGATATTTACAATCCTGGAAAAAGTCCTTACTGTAGGTGATGGAAGTGGTTCTGGAAACATAAACAGTGTTATGGGGTAGAAAGATGTGCGGAACACTCCCTTTTAATAAATCATTTGGATAATGAATATAGTCCCACCACCAGAGTCCAGAAGAATAGTTTCCAGAGGCGCGTCTCTTCTCGGTGGACTGGACTGGGAAAATAAAGAACCCACTGTCATCCTGAAATCTGGTGGTCGGGCACCATCCTCCTTTGCTATAAATGCCCAGTTAATGAAAGGTTTAGGAACTGCTGATGGTGGAGTTGATCAGAAAATGGTACAATCAAAAAGTCCTGCCACATCCTTCTCATCCAGTTTTATCAGTACAGTGCATACAAACCCATCCATCTATCCATCCATCCATTTTCCAACCCGCTGAATCCGAACACAGGGTCATGGGGGTCTGCTGGAGCCAATCCCAGCCAACACAGGGCACAAGGCAGGAACCAATCCCGGGCAGGGTGCCAACCCACCGCAGGACACACACACACATACCCACACACCAAGCACACACTAGGGCCAATTTAGAATCACCAATCCACCTAACCGGCATGTCTTTGGACTGTGTGAGGAAACCCACACAGACACGGGGAGAACATGCAAACTACACGCAGGAAGGACCCAGGAAGCGAACCCGGGTCTCCTTATTGCGAGGCAGCAACACTACCACTGCACCACCGTGCATACAAACCACAAACTACAAATCCCACAAGCATCAGTGCAAACCTGTTTAAAGGCACAGAGCCCAACTTACAAACAGGAACTGGCATGACCAGTGTTGTTATTCACATTTAACAACCACTCAATAGGACATACGGACACACAAATAAAAACCTCTCTATGGCCTCGCTGTTCAATAATCATATCCTGGAAATTCAAATATGCTTATGACTTTTTTGTTTAACTCTTATATTTTCATAGTCCTGAATTTGTTCTGTTTTGTGCATGTATTTTTAATACTTTGGAGTCTGCACATTCTGTTGTGTCTGAGTGGGTTATTTTCTCGATACACTGGTGGTCCTTGCATAAATCAAAGATATGACCATTATGTTACTGGGCAATTCAAACATTTCCCCAATGTGTGAAGTTCTTACAGAAACCAATCCAGTGTTGAGTGCTAGTCTTTCAAAGGCTGTACAAACTCACCTAACCTGCATGTCCTTTGGTTGTAGAAGACAAATATTCCCTATCTAAAGAAAAGCAGACATGGGGAGTGCATACAGACTGAATGCAAGCAGTGCCCAGGCTGAGATTCAGGAGTTGTGAGGCAGGCAAAGTGCTTTACGTTAGCTTGTATTAAACTCTGTGAAGGGGTTTGCAGGTGAACACATTACAAGAGGAACTGTACAATATAAAGACTTATTGTCTGATGTGACGGGCGGCCACGGCCATTACCTGACCAGTACGCCAATGGAATTGAAGGACCGGGGGAGAGAGGATCGCTGAGGCAATACCTCCCCTGCGACACTAGCAGGCAGCCCTCCTGGGTGGCTGTGGCACCACAGATTCCTGCAGGGCATGCTGGGAGCTGCAGTTTGGTGCAGCCCTGTTGGATTCCCAGGTGTTGAATAAAAGGAGCTGCCATACTCCATGCTGGGAGCCAGAGTCGGGAGGTAGAGGACAAAGCCTGCTGGGATTGGAGTGGAGGCGGCAGAGAAAGAGAGAGAAAGAAGAAGAAAAAGAAAGAAGGGACTGAAGATTACTGCTGGTACTTTGGTACTGTGCTCTGTAGTGGGGAGCAGGGAAAAGTGCTGCCCCACAAGAAATAAACGTGTGTTGCCTTGGACTTGGGTCTCTGTGCCTATCTGTGTCCGTGTTTGGGGAGCTGTATGCCCCAGGTATTCCACACTGAATTAGACACAATCATGTCATTGCTGTTACTGTAAGAATGCCTATTCACCTTTACATTATTCTAAAATTGCTACTAGGCATACAACACTGCCCCAATGAACAAAAAAAGCAAAAATTCCAATAAAATGATATGTGGAAGGGCGGCACGGTGGCGCAGTGGGTAGCACTGCTGCCTTGCAGTTAGGAGACCCGAGTTCGCTTCCTGGGTCCTCCCTGCATGGAGTTTGCATGTTCTCCCCGTGTCTGCGTGGGTTTCCTCCGGGCGCTCCGGTTTCCTCCCACAGTCCAAAGACATGCAGGTTAGGTGGATTGGCGATTCTAAATTGGCCCTAGTGTGTGCTTGGTGTGTGGGTGTGTTTGTGTGTGTCCTGCGGTGGGTTGGCACCCTGCCCGGGATTGGTTCCTGCCTTGTGCCCTGTGTTGGCTGGGATTGGCTCCAGCAGACCCCCGTGACCCTGTGTTCGGATTCAGCGGGTTGCAAGATGGATGGATGATATGTGGTAATTAAGTTTTAGGAAATACTGTACAGATACATTAATGAACCCTATGCTGCTGAGCCTGGCCTACATTAACTGATGAAGTCTTCCATTTTGAAAGAACACAGATGCTTGAGCCTCCAGGAAAAACCTGTTGTATTGTGTGTGTAATTCTATTCATGTCCTGACCTGACTTCCATCAGTGCTCGTTGATGTGTGAGGCTGGACACCTTCCAAAGTGACTAAAGCCCTACTAAAATAAACAGCAGGGCTGTCCTGAGATGCATTTTCTTTGAAGGAAGTCCCCTCCTACTTTAGATTCTTGCATTGAAAATGTATTTAAGGTTGACAAGGGGGACAATTGTAATTTACCTGACATTTAAGTCAAGATCTGCTGATGGACGGCTTTTAGCCTGAAGGCTCAGTCGGTTCTGTATGGGTGGCATGAGGCATTCTGGCTAATAGCTGATGTGGTTAGAAAAAGAAAGAGGTGAAAAAAAGTCACTTTTTTTCTTTTAGGGTTAGACCACATGAACTGATTGGACAGCCTCGCGGTGTGATGAGTAATACGGTGTTCAAGGATCATTATCTGCTATGTCGGTTTCAGCAAATTGCTCTTATTGGTATTACTGTGGCTGCGAGCAATGACTGATATTTAAACAAAAGCTAAAATGAAGCATAGTTGGTTAGAGTTGTCTTGTGTGGCACTGCTCTGCCTCATTTTTGTGGCAAAGGAGACAAAGCAAAAAATAACTACAGTCAGCTTAAAGTGACAAGAAATACAAACATTGCACGCTAGGATGCCCTCCATTTACTTGGCTAGTGGCAATGACACACAGTGAGGATCTTGTTTGGCTTGTACCTTACAAACACAAAGCAGGAATCATGTAAGTACTAGTAGATTGTTATCTGTGATGTAAAATTTTCATAATATTAATTGGAGGTTGGTTGCAAAATGCAAGGGTGGTGTCTGCAATAAAATCTGGATTTGCACCCTAATTATAGAAGAGCTTGCAACACCATTTATGTGGTTTCAGAGACATGTTTATAGGCTTGCATCCACAAATGCTTAACTCTTGTGGGTGTTTTATGAGTTTTATTTAATTATGTGCTGAAATTTTTATTATTGTATTCTCTGTTGAATTGTGGATGTAGGTGTATGGAAACTGAAGCTTATTAAAGGACTTAGGGTCCAGGACAGTAGACACTCATACACACCCACATCCACCCTTATTGAGCCAATGTCAAATTATTAATTAAACTAAAGTGCTTTCTTTTCTATAACTACTTGAAATGTACCAAAAACAAATATGATTATTATTGTATATGAACTCGTTCAATTCCAGCTTTGTGATCACTGGGAGCCGTAGCTTATAGAGACAGCACTGTATGCAAAGCAGAAGGAAATGCTGGATGAAGCACCAGTCCAACGCTTGGTACATCTGCACACATTCTGTATGTACATTCAACTACACCCAACCAGTACAGAGCCTTCAGCTAACATAACACATAAATGTCTTAAATATTGAAGGAAAAAATAATGTGGACATAGGGATAAAATGTAAACTCAACACAAATATTGACCAAGAAGTGATTAGAACTTTATTATCTTGAAGACTGGAGATATTATTTTAAATACGAGAGGACCAGGAGAGAAACCTGAGATAGGATTTGTGCCAGTTTTGTTAACAGGAGGTCAAAATGATTATTTGCCAGAACCAAAACTAAACATAGGAATCAAAGCCTGAGATAATGAAGCAGAAGTCAGAAACTATGAATCTAAGAGATCTTTCACCAGAATCAAAGTGTGATCAAAAATTCACAGTCAAAAAACAAGGGCAAGGATTCATTAAACCAGGAAATAATCAAATAGAAAGTCTTTGGAGCAACCATTCAAGGTTTTATCTGTCAAACACGGAAAAAACATGGCCGCTCAAGCTGATCTTTAACCCCTAGTCCTAAACAAGGTCAGGGTCACAATTTCTGGGAATGCGCCCCAGGTAAATGGAGAACATGGCATAACAACAGGATCCACAAAATGGTGGTGCACAAGAGAAAGATAAAGTGGCATCATGGAAAAATATAAACAATTTTTAACTTTGTTAAGGTGCACGAGACACCAACAAACCTCATATTCGGAATCTCTGCATGTGAAAACTGTAATTGACATATTATTAGCCTGAAACTCTGCTAGAATTTGCACAATACATTAAAAAATTATTACATAAAAATCAGAGATCATAACAGAATCCAATCTCCTGTTATCCACTGTACCACCAAGTTGTTTTTTTGTTATTATTTTTATTTGCTTGAGGAACTATTTACCATAGGAAGGTACTCATTTAGCATGTTTGAATGTCTAGTTAGGTCAAATGAACTTTTATGAACTTAATGAAGTTATGTGACTCTCACGTATGCACTAACTAATACATGCCCTCTCCCTTTGTGAAGACTGTGCCACTGGTTCATTGTGACTGGTGCACAAAATTCTAAAGCCATTTGTAAACATCAAACTGTTGCCAAATTCCTCCTACCAATTCTCCCAAACTGCAAGCATTTTGGAGGACATCCAGCATTGTATTAGACAGACTAGAATCTTAATGAAACATCTCTATTGCACATGGAGAACAGTAGTAGTAGTAGTGCTATCACAGTTGTCCTTACTTGCATACCTGTCCAACATGCAACACAGCAGTACTGTTTCAGTGCCAGGATAAACGATTTTTATATTTTTTATAGTATGATTTTTTTTTTTTACATTTTCTTAAAGTGCTCCTACTCTGTTCACTACTTGCATGGACTGGGTGTTGGGCAAGGTTGTGGGGCCCAGTGGCTATGGGGCATCTGTTGGTGAAGAAAGATTCACTGATCTTGACTTTGCAGATGATGCTGTGATCTTCGCAGAGTCAATGAAGGCTCTGATCAGGGCTCTCAAGAGACTGAGCGAGGAGTCTGAGTGTCTGGGCTTGCGAGTGTCCTGGATAAAAACCAAGATCCAGGCCTTTAATGACCTCTTGAGCAGAGCCATCAGCAGTGTGTCTGTCAGTGGAGAGAATGTTGACCTTGTCGAGAGGTTTACTTACCTCAGCAGTGACATTCATGTCAGTAGACAGATTGGGAGAACATGGGGGTTCATGAGGTCGCTGGAAAGGGGTGTGTGGTGCTTCTGATATCTATACAAAAGGATGAAGGTCCAAGTTTTTAGAGTCCTGGTGCTTCCTGTCTTGCTATATGGTTGCGAGTCATGGACTCTATCCAGTGACCTGAGATGATGACAGGACTCCTTTGGTACTGTGTCTCTCCGGAAAATCCTTGAGTGCAGCTGGTTTGGCTTTGTGTCAGATGAGCAGTTGCTCATGGAGTCCTGAATGAGGCACATTACCTGCAATGTGAGGGAGTGTCAGTTACGGCACTATGGTCATGTGGCGTGATTTCCCGAGGGTGATCCAGGGGGACCCAAGTGGCTGGACCAGGCCAAGGGGTCACCCACATAACACCTGGCTGTGGCAGATATAGGGTAATTTCTGGAGAGTGGGACTGGACCGCATGTCTGCCTGGGAGGTTGTCAACCAGGATCCCAAGCTATTTCATTGTGTGGTAGGTGTGGCAACGCGCTGTACCAGTGCATGCTCCCCAACCTGACCTGACCTTAAAGCAGGTATGGCAAATGTGGAATTTGCACAAAAATATGGCAATGGAAGGAGATCAAGGAGAACTTAGATATGCAAAATCAAATGTCCCAAGATTTGTTGCTTGAAGATTGAACTCCTCAGCCACCTTAGTACATCTATAAACCCTTGACAAGTTTCACTCTCATTTTGAATTATCATTACCCTTGATGATGATTTAACACTTACTGCTTCCATTAAAAAATCAGCAAACATCATAGTCCACGGGGACTCCTGTCTAATCTTGTCTGTCAACCTGCCCGTCACCATCGCAAATAAGAAAGGGCTCAGAGCTGATCCCTGATGTAATCCCACCTCCAACTTGAATGCATCTGTCACTCCTACTGCAGACTTCACAACTGTCACACTTCCCTCGTACATATCCTGTACAACTCTTACGTACATCTCTGCCACTTCCTCATACAGTACCACAGCTCCTCTCGAGGCATCCTGTCATATGCTTTCTCCAGGTCCACAAAGACGCAATGCAACTCCTTCTGGCCTTCTCTAAACTTCTCCATCAACATCCTCAGAGCAAACATTGCATCTGTGGTGCTCTTTCTTGGCATGAAACCATAATGCTGCTCACTAATCATTACCTCACTTCTTAACCTAGCTTTCACTACTCTTTCCCATACCTTCATGCTGTGGTTCATCAATTTTATTCCCCTGTAGTTACTGCAGTCATGCACATCCCCCTTATTCTTAAATATCGGCACCAGTACACTTCTTCTCCACTCCTCAGGCATCCTCTCACTTTCCAAGATTCCATTAAACAATCTGGTTAAAAACTCCACTGCCATCTCTCCTAAACACCTCCATGCTTCCATAGGTATGTCATCTGGACCAACGGCCTTTCCATTTTTCATCTTCTTCATTGCTGTCCTTAAATCCTCCTTGCTAACTGTTGCACTTCCTGATTCACTATTTCCACATCATCCAACCTCTTCAATCTCTCGTTCTCTTCATTCATCAGCCTCTCAAAATACTCTTTCCATCTGCTCAACACACTCTCCTCGCTTGTGAGTACGTTTCCATCTTTATCCTTTATCACCCTAACCTGCTGCACATCTTTCCCAGCTCAGTCCCTCTGTCTAGCCAATCGGTACAGATCCTTTTCTCCCTCCTTAGTGTCCAGCCTCTCATACAACTCATCATACGCCTTTTCTTTAGCCTTCGCCATCTCTCTCTTCACCTTGCATCTTATCTCCTTGTACTCTTGTCTACTTTCTGCATCTCTCTGACTATCCCACTTCTTCTTTGCTGTCCTCTACCTCTGTATACTCTCCTGTATTTCCTCATTCCACCACCAGGTTTTCTTTTCCTCCTTCCTCTTTCCAGATGTCACGCCAAGCACCCTTCTTGCTGTCACCCTTACTACATCTGCTGTAGTTTACCAGCTGTCTGGTAACTCTTCACTGCCACCCAGTGCCTGTCTCACCTCTCCCTAAACTCAACCTTGCAGTCTTCTTTTTTCAACTTCCACCATTTGATCCTTGGCTCTGCCCTCACTCTCTTCCTCTTCTTGATCTCCAACGTCATCCTACAGACCACCATCCTATGCTGTTTAACTACAATTTCCTCTGCCACCACTTTGCAGTCTTCAATCTCCTTCAGATCAACTCTTCTGCATAGGATGTAATCTACCTGTGTGCAACTTCTTCCAATCTTCTACATAACCCTATGTTCCTCCCTCTTCTTAAAATACGTATTCAGCACAGCCATGTCCATCCTTTTGGCAAAATCCACTATCCTCTGACCTTCTTCATTCCTCTCCTTGACACCATACCTACCCATCACCTCCTCGTCTCCACTGTTCCCTTCACCAACATGCCCATTGAAATCCGCTCCAATCACCACTTTCTGTCCCTTGGGTACACTGTTCATCACTTCATCCAACTCACTCCAAAAATCTTCTTTCTCACCCATTGCTCACCCAACTTGCGGTGCATATGCACTAACAACATTCATCATCACACCTCCAACTTCCAGCTTCATAATCATTACTCTGTCTGACACTCTTTTCACCTCCAAAACACTCCTGACATACTGATCCTTCAGAATAACTCCTACCCCATTTCTCCTCCCATCCACACCATGATAGAACAATTTGAATCCACCTCTGATCCACCTGGCCTTACTCCCCTTCTATTTAGTCTCTTGCACGCACCATATATCAACCTTCCCTCTCTCCATCATATCTGCTAACTCTCTCCCCTCACCAGTCATACTGCCAACATTCAAAGTTCCTACTCTCAGTTCCACTCTCTTTACTTTCCTCCTCTCCTCCTGCCTCCGGACACGTCTCCTCCCACTTCTTCTCCTTCTTCTTTGGCCAACAGTGGCCCAATTTCCGCCAGCACCCTGTTGGCTAACAGTACTGGTGGCGGTCGTTGTTAGCCCGGGGCTCGACTGATCTGGTATGGAAATTTGTATTGTTGTCCGCATATGGATTTGGCAAAATTTTACACCGGATGCCCTTCCTGACGTAACCCTCCCCATTTATCGGGGCTTGGGACCGGCACAAAGAAACACACTGGTTTGTGCATTCCCTGTGGCTGGGTTAGAGAAGCCCCGTTTAATATTGTTTTAAAAATGAAAAAGAAGTTGAGTACAAATGCAGGGTCTCGTGTATTTCAGCCAGGACTTTTGAATAAATGCTACCATGATGTCCACTAATTCCACACTGAATGCTTACTTCCAGTCATCGAGTGTCCTGAGTGGAAGAGGTGCAGCTATCAGTGGAAGTGCTCACAGGTGTCTTCTGGTTTCTCCTTAATTTCAAGTGTGGAGAAGGAACAGAGGTTAGTAAGTCTGTCACCCTCTTAGTCTTTCTGATTTGTTCACCACACTCAAACTTGTGAAACACTCCTGAAGTATGTGTGTATGACAACTGTAATAAGAGTCACTCTATGTAAAGTTCTGCTCATTACTGTTATAACGGACTTGCATGGGGCAATAATTCCCCCAGGACGACAGAGGGAAGTCCCCCTGGCTTGCTGCAGTGCCACGGGTTTGGAGAATTGAAGCTCAACCCTGCTGGGGCCTGTGGCCACTACCAAGGAGTGCATGGAGAATGGCTAAGCCTTCCTCTGCAGGGCTGCCGCCACACCCAGAAGAGCGGCTGGAAGAAGATTATCGAATATCTGGAAAACTTCCAGGTGTTCTATAAAGGGAGCCACCTCACTCCATTCAGAGGAGCCAGAGTCGGAAGAAGGTGGACAAAGCTTGCTGAAGGAGGAGTGGAGGTGACAAGTGAGAGAGAAGAGAAAGGAAGAAGAAAAAGGAGAAGAAAAGACTGGGTAGTTATTGTGCTTATGCACTGTACTGTGCTGCTGGGAGGGGGAGACGAATGAATACACCTCCCCACGTATAATAAACGTGAGTTGTGTGCTGGACTTGGGCTCTCTGTCTGTTGTGTCTTGGATTTGGGGAGCTGTATACCCCCTAAGTAGTCACACTTGTACTTCTATTTTATGGCCTCGCAAATTGACTTCATTTTTCCCCCACAGTGAGTTTCTACTCTTTGCTGTTGAATTTCACTTCCAAGCCTCCCTTTCATTTCACTTCCAAGCAGCATGTAATCGCGCTGGGGTTACGTAGCATGGGGCATCTCAATCCCATTCTAGAGAGGTAAACAGTTTAGTCTCGTGGCCTAAGATATGGAGAAATATAAGAGCAGTAACTTGTTTGAGTTCAAAGGGATCCCCAGAATGACCAATTGGGACTTATATCGAATTTAACACAGAATACGAGCTAATAAGCAGTCCTGGAATTCTGTCCGTTTAGATAATAGACAAGGACTGGGGTGAAATGTGCCCAAGTGCAAACAGTTGGTATTGTTTTATGATGGACTCTGGACTATTAAAAGCAATCATAGAACCTGGAAGTGACTTCTTAGGATATCCCTATCAAGATCATATTAAGCTATAAAGCTATGTATGTCTTATAACCATCATATTTAAGAACTGCACTCCATTTCAGAATGCCAGAAGTTGTTGATAATAACAGCACTAATTGCTATAGCACATTTTCATACACGGGATGTAGCTCAAAGTGCTTTACCAGATGTCAAAGAAATAGTTACGTGTAATCACAAGGAGGCGCAAGAAAGCTCCAAACCACAGACACAGCAATACAGCCCAAAATATGTGAATAAAATTAAGGGTTTTCATTCCAGAAACCACTTTGCAATGAACACCTCTCCAACAATTAGTCACAATTATACAATAAATGAAGAATAAATCACCAGTTCTTCCTCCTTCTGTCCTCCACTGAGTGTTGCCTGCTGCCTCCTGCTGGCTTCATTTTATGCCAGACCGGGAAATGCTCCCAGGGTAACGCCATGTCTTCTGAGAAGCACTGCCCAGCCATAAAGAACGTAGGGAGGTCCTCCCCTGACAGCGCCCTCTAATGAGACCCAGCAGCCCCAACATGGCTGCACTTCCAGAGTGCAATTACCAAGCACCCATGCAGGTGTCCCAACTGGCGTATGGGGGATGGAACCTCACCTGAACCTCAGCTTCTGCTGGTCCATCTATTATTTCCTGCTGACGGGACACAAACTTATTTCTCTGATCTGCTGTCCAATTTGCTTTCTCCGTCACTCTGACATTTTGTCTGGGTAATGTTTTTCCCCTGTCTCATTCTGGGATGCCCGTTCTCCTCCTACACATGCAAAGAAAAACAAACAAATTTTATACTTAAATATATATACTGTATATACAATATATATATATAATTAAGAGAAACAGAGTCTTTAAATGTAGAAAATAAAATAAACTCCAGTTAAGCTTGAGAAGAAAACAAAATCTGTCAGGGTTCCAGGCCAAATGATCACTAACAATTCTTTTTAACATATTGTAGATGTTCTTAAGTAGTTCTTTATTTATTTATTTAGTCAGTCAGTTATGTCAGTCAGTCATTATCCAAGCCGCTATATCCTAACACAGGGTCATGGGGGTCTACTGGAGCCAATCCCAGCCAACACAGGGTGCAAGGCAGGAACAAACTCCAGGCAGGGCACCAGCCCACCACAGGGCACATACACACACAGCAAACACTAGGGACAATTTAGAATCGCCAATGTATCTAACCTGCATGTCTTTGGACTGTGGGAGGAAACCGGAACACCTGGAGGAAACCAACGCAGACATGAGGACAACATGCAGACTCCACACAGGAAGGACCTGGGAAGCAAACCCAGGTCACCTTAATGTGAGGCAGCAGCGCTACCACTGCACCACCGTGCCGCCCTTTATTTATTTATTTATGGTTTTTTTTATTTATTTATTTTTTAAGGTTTCGTCTTAGTGGATTCAACATAGTGGGTGTCGTGGCAGCTTGGGGTATCTGCTTTCATTCAAATGTTCAAACATCACAGGCAGCTGCTCCGGACTTTGATCAAGTGATTAAGGTGCATGTTTCCAAATTTCTAATGTGTGCAAAATCTGCTCTTACAGGTTTACCAACCATGTTCTTGTTGCAGAATTTATTTTAAAGTAAAAACTGTGATCTACTGTACTAATTCCTTTGATAATTTTAAACACTGCAGACATGCACCCTCTTAAACTTTGTTCCTTTAAAATGGAGGAACATGGAAAAATGACCAGGTGCAGCATTCAAAACCACAACTCTGTGACCACAAGGCAGCGGTGCTAACCACTGCACCATCATGCTGCCCCTCTTTGTTACTAATCTAAATAAATAGGTTGGGCAACATTCCCTTTCTTGCATGTATACTAAGACAACCTAAGATAAAACGATTAATTCAGAAAAGGTACAGAATAGCATCTTTTGCTTGTGGGTATTTTTTTGCATATACAGTGTGACTATCAATTAAGATCTCACTGATTGATAAAAACAATACACAGTTGTTACACCGAGTGGCAGGGATTGACAGTTCCTAACACTGAATCAAATATTTGGCTTATTACAAAAAAATCTAAAATAACCAATTTGTGTCAACAAAAGGGCAAAAACAAACTAAATTATCTCTTTAAGCTAAACTATTCATATTTTACCCTTGTCGTGCAAACTAAATGTCTCTCAAAATATTTATTTTTTTTCTGTTAATCAGTGTCAAAAATCACTGTGATTTAAAGCTGCATAACAATAAAATGTGAACCATCTGAGAAGGTGAATACTTTTTATAAGCACTGTATGATTTGGACAGTATTAAAATGTTTTAAATTTATATACATTCTACAAAGGGAGACACAGACAGGTCCACTTTCATTCCACTCCACTTTTAATTTATGGACAGTACAAGGAAAGTGGCTGCTGTGTCCCTAACGGTGTTGTGCTCAGGCCCCAGCATACCTTTACTGCTTGAGCAGACCCATCACTTTCACTCTACTTGAAGTACAAATATAAGGGTCATTTTCTGCTTAAAGCTGCTCTTTGCTAGCATTAGTTAAGTTAGACTTCACATCTCATTGATCACTGAGCTGTAGTTCCTCACTACTGTGTCATTCACCCATTAGCTCAACTGCTGAAGTGTGCAGCTTTGATGTGAAGTGAGCGCTTAAGAAATTGGCTCAATGCTGGCTCACATTGATGCTTGTCTGACTTTAAAAGAAATTACATGTAATTCACATTACAAATGAAAACATGTGAAAACACATATGATTCCTTTTAAGATTATTTAAATACCACATATAGACCATTTCAAGAACTTCAGATCATCCAAGTCCCACCTACAATTGTTACTTTGTATTTCTGGCCTGAAATTGTAATTTGTCCTCAAATATGAGACATGTTTCTTCTGTCTGCTGCAATCATTCAACTCTTGGCAAAGACTGAAAATAAATGTTGCTGTGCAGGTGTCAGGCGTTTTAACAAAAGGAACTGATGAAAAACACAGAATGAAAATCAGCTGAGCAGGGGGCTTTACGCATGGGCTAATTGGAGGGCTTTTCTTTTTCAGTTTGGCCTCATTACTCTGCAAAGATTTCAAATCAAAGTTTATTAGTAGTTTCAGGAGGTAATTGTTCAAAAATGTTCTTCTGTTGGCTGTGGTCTTTAGTCATAATCTTACCTTTTACTGATAATTAAACATTTGGGATTTGACTGTAGGGTATATTTTGATCATTTCTTTGCTGAAGCAGCTTTACTACAGGTCTGCTTCTTCTATTTCTTGAGCCCACTTTATCATACACAAGGCCATGGAGAGCCAGAGCCGTAACTGGCAGCAACGGGAGCAAGGCAGCAGGCAATCTCAGATTAGACATCAGGCCATGGTAGATCTTAATCAGCACTGGAGGAAAGGTGAAGAATTAATCCCTCAGTTAACTAATGATCAGTTTTGCCTTCTGCAATGCTGGTGCTTAAATAAAACATTTAATGCCACCAAAAGGACACCAAATTATTGTAGGTCAAGTGAGGGATCTCTGTTTCACTCTCTGACCAGGACATCAGAAATATGAAGAGATCTGTACAATTTATGAATGAGGTTCATAAATCAGCAACAGTCTACAATAATCACTTTCACTTTCTCTGTTGTGGGTCGATGTGGCAATTCACTTGTTTTCACAATTAACCCAGATATGCTTGTTAAAATAAACAAATAACAGAATTTATTTATAACATAAGGATAGCAGAAGATGAATAGATATGAGTGCATGTATATATATAGTGTCATACACGTGTGATTAGGAGGCAGCTAAAGGGCTTGAATAATTGTAATACTACATCAGACCAGGGGGTGGCAGAGTGTGCTGACTGTCTCAGTCCCTTGCAGACCATTCCCGGAAAATCCCGCCAGGTTCTGGCGCCTCATATGACATCACTTCCAGTCCTGGTGGCTCAGATGACGTCACTTCCGGTTCCAGCATAGATGATATCATTTCCTCCACCAGCCCTTAAAACTGCCATCTTACCTCCACATATTCAGTTCTGTTTTGGACTCAGTCTTGCAAACAACTCAGCCATTTCAACCTTTTGCAGCCAGGATCAGATTATACGGGTGGCTGCCCCAAACCTTTTTTGACTGTCTGGAGTCTTTTTGTGACAATGGCAAATGACTAAACAGGAGTCAAACAAAAAGTGTTGGAAAAACAGTGGGCCTCTGTTTAGTGCAAGCAGCTGTTAAATGGCAAAAGATGAAAAATAAATAGTACTTTTCAGGTGCTTTAAATACAAAGAAGCTAGAGCTCCTAAATATTTAAGTCAGTCGCTGATGAGTCCAAGACTGACTGCCTCTTTCTGGTCCTGGGTCGTTTTAAAGCACTACAATGATGAGCCGAAAGTGAGGTCATTCATACTGTGGCTGATGTCGATCTGAGTTTTGCTTTCTTTTTACACATTCGGGACAAAAGATATATACAGCATATGGATATATAGGCAAGACAAGAACAAAAATAAAATTATGAAAGCTTCTCTCCTACAGAAAAACACACATAACTTATGAATTCTGATCATTCAATTCATGTGGTCAAAGTGAATAAGTTCTTAAGTTACTTAGTCAGCTTCTGTTACTTGCACTGTTTACTGGTTATCTCTTCCAATCCCCCCCATCAGTTTCTTCTGTGTCTGTATGCAGGAGCAACCTGCTCCACAATTTGTTACTGGATTTAGGAAGAAACTTAACAGCTTGAACTCATCCTTCACAGGTTTTAAGTTACAGTTACACCAATAACACAATACATTAGCTAGCTTTGTCCTAACTGTTCAACTACAATTGATAGTTTACAGAATCAAAATAGGTGTGCGTATGGTCTGATGTAAGTAAAGGATTGTTTCTTTCCTGGTCGGTTTCCACCTGACACATGGAAGAATCTTCAGCGTGATTTCTTAGTTTGTCTTAGGAGCTTATCTCCTTTGTTGTCTCGGGTCGCACCTTCTGGTTGTGGGCAATACTGCAGTTTCTCTTCGAGGTTCAAACACATTGTGTCAGTGAACTTGTTGCTACGAAAGTTATGCAAGCCGGGTCAGCTGGTTATTAGTCAGCTCCCATTGCTGGCAAGGCAAACATGAAGCTTTACATATATGATCTTCCTCTATTGGGTCCTTGCTGTCTTTAGCAAGTTTTGGACTAATGGACCCCCTTCACCCAACTCCTGTTGCGGATAGTATTCTGTTTATTCAGTCTTGCCCCAGTTTTTCTTTGGAGTTGAAGGGATTGCTCCAACTTCATTATGGCCACACCCTAGAAGCACTGGGGTTCCTGCTGAAGTTACAGTTAGGTTGCACAGTGAATTGATAGAGAGATGTAACAAGTTAGGGTGTGCTAGGGTGTTTTAAGGGCAGAATTCAAGACTTTCCCATTGGTTTCCTGAGTGTATATCAGTCCATTGTTTTTGGATGACTATTGGAGCAAAGCTTTGTCCATCAATGCTACTCATCCTTGAGTTATGGTCCCTAGTTTGAATTTGAGTGTCCAGTTAGTGCCTCCAAGACATGTTGGCATGCTGTTACTTGGTCTGGGACTGATCATCTTATCAGGTAAGACATGGTGGCTGCATTACAATGAGAAGTCCTATCATGGAAACTAAGCCGTTTAGATGGCAAGAAGAGTGTCCGGCAGCATCTTTTAAGCCAGGACTTCTATTCTAGCCATAGTGAGAAAGGATAATGTCAGTCTGTCCTACAACAAACAGTACCAGCACACCTTTATACTTTGGGAGGAAGTCCATACAAACAATACAAGTTTGGAAGTGAGCTGGGGTTTACCCACTGAGCCCCAGTGCCAATCTTCACAAAAGCCACTTGGTCCAATTGGACTCATCAGGAACTGTCCCTTGAAAGATTAAACTGTTTCCCTGTTAGAAACTAGTTTAAAAAGTTTGTTTAGAAACTGAGCTCCCTAGTAGTTTATTATAATACAACCCATATTTAACAGAGATATATGTATGATGGGTAAATAGGAACACATTTAAATGTAGCTTAAAAAACTCTGCACAAAAATATCAATAAACACATAATTTCCACAACTTCACCAAAATAAATTGTGTTCATTATATTGAAATAGGAAAGCGCAATGGCATGCCCCAAATTCTGGATCTACACCTTTGGCTCATTCGGTATTTCTGTCGAGTTTGCATGTTCTCCCTGTGTCACTGTGGGTTTCTCTCTCAACAATAACAACATTTATTTCTATAGCACATACGCAGGATGTAGCTCAAAGTGTTTTACAAGATGTCAAAGAAATTGTTACAAGAAAATAGAAACATTAAATTAGATAAGTGCAATAATGAATAAATAATGCGCAAAAAATGAATAATACACACTTATATAAGTCAGATATACAATTAATAGAGAAACAAGAGTCCTTATACTGTATATAGAGTTAGTTTTTATAAGTCTGTAAAGATGAGCCTGGTAATAAACTTTGGATTTGGAACATACCGGCCACTTGTGTGGAGCCATTATGTGAAGAGGCACCTGCTTTCTTCATAAAACAATACCTCTTAAACAATACAGGGTGTATTTAAAAAATATATTTAATATATAAGTGTTAAGAAAAACAGAAAATTTTCCTGGAATATAATAATATAATATATTTTATTTATATAGTGCCTTTCCCATGCTCAAGGTGCTATATAAATAAAATAACTGTACTTTACATCAGCTATGTTCAGATATATTCTTAACTGGCTTAATAAGCCATTAACACTGTAGCCTATCCTTGCAGCATTGGGTGCAATGCAGGAGACTATGCTGGATGGGTATCAGGACACACTCACATTCACATTCACTCATACCAGACCACCATTAGAGTCACCATTTAATTAACACATTCATCTTTGGAATGTGGAAAGCTGGGCACCAAAAACCCATACAGAATAAAGCTCTAAATTCAACACTAGCTGGCCCAGGATTCAAATGGCACATCACAAAGAATAAGAACACTTTGACATATCGCACTTAAATTAAATTAAATTAAATTCCCTATGTTTTGTAGCAGGCGGCAACGGCTCTTACCTGTCTGGGACACCTGTGTTATGGATGGACTCGGGGACAGGACTTGCATAGGGCATTACAGTGCATCCGGAAAGTATTCATAGCGCACCACTTTTTCCACATTTTGTTATGTTACAGCCTTATTCCAAAATGGATTCAATTCATTTTTTTCCTCAGAATTCTACACACAACACCCCATAATGACAATGTGAAAAAAGTTTACTTGAGGTTTTTGCAAATTTTTAAAAAATAAAAAAACTGAGAAATCACATGTACATAAGTATTCACAGCCTTTGCTCAGTACTTTGTCGATGCACCTTTGGCAGCAATTACAGCCTCACGTCTTTTTGAATATGATGCCACAAGCTTGGCACACCTATCCTTGGCCAGTTTCGCCCATTCCTCTTTGCAGCACCTCTCAAGCTCCATCAGGTTGGATGGGAAGCGTCGGTGCACAGCCATTTTAAGATCTCTCCAGAGATGTTCAATCGGATTCAAGTCTGGGCTCTGGCTGGGCCACTCAAGGACATTCACAGAGTTGTCCTGAAGCCACTCCTTTGATATCTTGGCTGTGTGCTTAGGGTCGTTGTCCTGCTGAAAGATGAACCGTCGCCCCAGTCTGAGGTCAAGAGCGCTCTGGAGCAGGTTTTCATCCAGGATGTCTCTGTACATTGCTGCAGTCATCTTTCCCTTTATCCTGACTAGTCTCCCAGTCCCTGCCACTAAAAAACATCCCCACAGCATGATGCTGCCACCACCATGCTTCACTGTAGGGATGGTATTGGCCTGGTGATGAACGATGCCTGGTTTCCTCCAAACGTGACGCCTGGCATTCACACCAAAGAGTTCAATCTTTGTCTCATCAGACCAGAGAATTTTCTTTCTCATGGTCTGAGAGTCCTTCAGGTGCCCTTTGGCAAACTCCAGGCGGGCTGCCATGTGCCTTTTACTAAGGAGTGGCTTCCGTCTGGCCACTCTACCATACAGGCCTGATTGGTGGATTGCTGCAGAGATGGTTGTCCTTCTGGAAGGTTCTCCTCTCTCCACAGAGGACCTCTGGAGCTCTGACAGAGTGACCATCGGGTTCTTGGTCACCTCCCTGACTAAGGCCCTTCTCCCCCGATCGCTCAGTTTAGATGGCCGGCCAGCTCTAGGAAGAGTCCTGGTGGTTTTGAACTTCTTCCACTTACGGATGATGGAGGCCACTGTGCTCATTGGGACCTTCAAAGCAGCAGAAATTTTTCTGTAACCTTCCCCAGATTTGTGCCTCGAGACAATCCTGTCTCGGAGGTCTACAGACAATTACTTTGACTTCATGCTTGGTTTGTGCTCTGACATAAACTGTCAACTGTGGGACCTTCTATAGACAGGTGTGTGCCTTTCCAAATCATGTCCAATCAACTAAATTTACCACAGATGGACTCCAATTAAGCTGCAGAAACATCTCAAGGATGATCAGGGGAAACAGGAGGCACCTGAGATCAGTTTCGAGCTTCACGGCAAAGGCTGTGAATACTTATGTACATGTGCTTTCTCAATTTTTTTATTTTTAATAAATTTGCAAAAACCTCAAGTAAACTTTTTTCACATTGTCATTATGGGGTGTTGTGTGTAGAATTCTGAGGAAAAAAATGAATTGAATCCATTTTGGAATAAGGCTGTAACATAATAAAATGTGGAAAAAGTTGTGAATACTTTCCACATGCACTGTATATCCCCCAGAGTGCTAGTGGGTAGCCCCCATGGGCTGCAGCAGTGCCTTGGATTCCCACAGGGCTTCATGGGAGTTGGAGTTTGGCACAGTCCTGTTGGGTTCTATTGGTGCTGCCATGTGGCCCTGCAGTGACTGCGGAGCCAGGGCCGGATTTTCCTATAGGCTAACTAGGCTTCAGCCTAGGGCCTCAAGATCAAGAGGGGCCTACATTCAAATTGTTAGCAAAATTAAAATTACACTATTCTAAAAACAGTGAACACTAAAACACTGAACCGAAAATAAGGAGAAATTCTACGCATATGACTAATAAACAAACATAAAAATGTATTGGTTAATCACAGTAATGATGTATTTTATTATCTCTCATGTAATTTACAAACTTAAAAATGGAAGGTGAAAGGGCCTCATAAGTGGAATAGCCTAGGGCCTCTTTTCATATAAATCCGGCCCTGTGCGGAGCCCTATCCGACTCACCTGGAAGTGCTTCTGGACCACGCTAATAGGCCAGTGGAAGTACTCTCGGGTGCAGGTTAAAAGGAGACCCCTGCAACTGCTCCAAGAGCCAGAGTCGGGAGCAAAAAGACAAAGCTGGCCCGGAGGAGTAGAGGCAGAGGATACAGAGTGAAGAAGAAAAAGAGAACAGAAGAAGACAAGTGCTGTTGTGTACTGCTGTGCTTTTGTATCGTGCATTAGTGGGAAATGGTGAGAAAGCATTTCCTACAACTGAATAAAAGCTGCATGTGTTCCTGGAGTTGTACAATACAATACAATACTATTTATTTTTTGTATAGCTCAAAATCACACAAGAAGTGCCACAATGGGCTTTAACAGGCCCTGCCTCTTGATAGCCCCCCAGCCTTGACTCTCTAAGAAGACAAGAAAAAACTCCCAAAAAAAAACTTGTAGGGAAAAAAATGGAAGAAACCTTGGGAAAGGCAGTTGAAAAAGAGACCCCTTTCCAGGTAGGTTGGGCGTGCAGTGGGTGTCAAAAAGAAGGGGGTCAATATAATACAACACACAGAACTGAACAAATCCTCAATACAGTATAAAAATAAAAATTTTGCAAGTACGGAGCAGTTGTGTCTGCATTTGCCTGTGTCAAGTTTGGGGAGCTGGTGTGCCCCCTACAGGCCACCCTTTCTTGTCTCTGTCTTTAACTGCCACACCATCTGCTCTGTTGCTGGCATTCAGATAGCACAGGGTTTCAACATGCTGGCCAGTTAGTCTGGCGGTCAGCTCCAGTACTTTTCTCATATACAGGCTGGAGAGAAACAAAGAAACAAATAGGTAATTCAAGTAAATTCTTATCTACAATACAATTAATTCATATCTGCAGTATGACATTGTACATGCAGATTTGAAGAATAAAGTTCTTCTTCTTATATGTAATAATATGCTTTTATTTCAGTTTTGAAACAAACTTCTATAAAAAAAACTTTCTAGGAACAAATACACATTCATATCACATTCTTCGACTTGCACGCAAGTCCCTTGTCAGGAAACGTATTTTGGCAGAAATATTTCAAGAATTAAGTGACAGCATACAGAAAGTTTATCAAACAACGATCTTTGTGCCAAATACTGTGTAGGAAGGGGCTCTATAAATTTATTCACCATATGTGGACAATAAGATGATAACCTGCTTTCCTGGAATGAATTTATGGCCTATACCATACATGCACAACAGAATGCCAGATTCGGGCCATGTTAGTCATTTTTAGCTTTGCTTAATATAATGACTTTCAGAGTGGGTTTGACTTATTTTTTTATTTATTTAGATCTTTTTACAAAGTTCAACCTAATGTCAATAAATGCTTTAATGTTTCATATTCTGCTCTCTTCATATTCCCTTTTCTTTACACTCCCCAGTATGACTTCATAAATATAAATCAATATAATATGCCTGATATGTAACATCTGTGTGCTTTCTTGTCGGAAGTCATCAAGCCATCCAGTCTTTAGACTTTTTACCCTGAACTAGGCCACCTGGACACAGCTGGAAAGACAAATCCTGAGCCTCAGACTAGAAGGTCACCCGTGCTCCTGTTGCACCAGAGACTCTTGTTTTGATGGTTTGATATGATGCCTTCACAGTTGCTGGTTTCAAGAGGTTAAACTTGTGTTAACAGCCAGGGTAAGTGCTATTTTCTTCTTTAACAGTCAAGTGATTCATCCTCCAGGTGTTGTTTGTGTGCTTCGCAGGTTAGCATTAGTCTATGAAGTAAAAGAAAGCCTGTGCCCCATGGACATTACAACACCTCGCCACTGTGACCCCTCCAACCTCTCGTTGAAATCATTAGTGCACCTAATTTAGGTTTATACAGCATGAAAAAGGGATGAAACTTTCAAATGCATGTCCTTTATTAGAGGAAATGGGGCCTTCTTTTTACTTAGATGCCAAATTGTTACATAGATAACTAATGATGATGATGGTAATGAGTAACAGGACAAAACAACATTTGGGATACTGTATCTCTCACCATTTAACTCTTGGACTGATTCTGACTATGAACCAAAGGTACTTCCTGCAGTCTATCTAAGTAGATTGTGCTTTCTAGAGTAACAATGTCTTTCTGTAGGATGATTCACTCCAGCGCAGAGTTGAAATGGCAAAAGCCTTCCAAAATGATTTATGGGTGCATGGAGTTTGCATGTTCTCCCCGTGCTCATGAGAGATTTCTACTGGTGCTTCAGTTTCCTCCCAGAGTCCAAACAATACGCAGGTTAGCTGAACTGGAATTGTTAAACTGGACCTAGTGTGTGTGTGCGTGTGTTTGTGTGTGTGTGTGTTTACCCTGTGATGGACTGGCACCCTAAGCAAACGTTGTTCCAGCTTTGCTCCCGATGAATGCTGGGAAATGTTCCAGCTGCCTCTCGAACCTACTCTGGGTAAGCGTTAAGGACAAAGGACTGATGGATATACACACACATATATATATACTGTATAGATAGATAGATAGATAGATAGATATACCTCAGACACAACTTCACCACAACAGTTTTGGGTTCAAAACATTATTTTTATTAAACAAACTATCTTCTCCTCCTCTTCCTCCTTCTCTACTCCACCCAGGCAAGTGCTATCCTTCTCTTCTCCCAAATCCAACTCCCCTTTGTGTGGTGGAAGGCTCCTTTTAACCCAGACCCTAGAGTACTTCTGGTGTATGAGTACTGCGGTGAGGAAGCACTTTCGGGTCACACAGAACCCTCATCTCATAGAGGTGGCTCCTCCCAACAGCACCCTCTAGGAGCACCCAAGGACCCTACCAAGGATGCTCTCCTGAACTACAACTCCCATGTAACCGTGCAGGTGTTCAGATGGGAGTAATGCCAGACAGATGCTGCCACACACTGGACTGGAGGAACACACAACCCCAGGAGGCATTCACCCCCCATCCTTCCAGTATATCTTCCTGACCAAGAAAGGGGACACCAACTATCCCAGTTGGGATGCCCATCCATTGATGTTCATTTTGTAACTGAGCATCATTGTAAAGGACCAGCAAACAGTTGTAACATGCAAAGATCACAAACCAGAAAACAAACCCAATCTTTCATCAGAACAAGGGCAAAACAAGAATCAAGTGTTTAGAAAAACAATTCTTAAGTAAGAAAAGCACTAAATAACTTTCAACTATTTTAACATGGTTTATTCAATTTTGGATACTACAGTAAGCACACACTGGTATTTATACAGTCCTATCAATGACATTTCATGTAGTGCAACCCCAGAGAATTCTGGGACTCCACATCATGGCAACCATCAATGCCATAGTAAGGCAACATCCACAAGAAAAACAAAATTTGCTCACAGCATAAATAACTTTCTCAGGAAGATATAGATAACAAAATAAACTAAGAAATTAATTCCTTAGGTATACTAATTTACACAATGTATAAACTGGCACAAACTTTTTTTTGTATTTAAGCATCAAAGTCTGACGTGACACAGATGATCAATTTAAAAGATTAAAAGTCTTCCACCCCACTGAGACTGATCCCTGACCTAAAGTGTGTCTGGACCACTCTTTCTGAGGAGCACTACCTACTGACAGAGTGTACTGCCCCCTAGCGGACCTTGTTTATCCTTATCGGCATGCAAAGGAATGTCCACCTTTTGTTTTGGAATTTGACTGAGGACCACTTTAAAAATCCCTGAAATACAGTAGACCAACAAAACTGATCAGCTCATTCTTACCATAATTTCTAGGCTTCAGTTATTGAATGTATCTTACTACAAGTGTCATTTAGGCTCTTGCTGGATTTGGTTTTGAAACACTAAATTTGCTTTTTGCAATGCTAAATTGGCCCTAGTGTGTGTTTGGTTTTGGTGTGTTTACCCTGCGATGGACTGGCACCCTGCCCAGGGTTCGTTCCTGCCTTGTGACTTCTGCTGTCTGGGATGGGTTCTAGTAGCCCCTGTGACCTTGGTCTGGATTAAGTGGATAAGAAAATGACATGATATGACAAGTCACAGATTTCAGCCAGTGATCTTCAAAGACTTCTTGGTGTTGAAGACAGCAGGCAGGCTGACAGCACTGATGTGGAAGAAGTGAAGTGCATCATGAGATTAAGAGAACACCATTTAGATGTCAAGACAGATTTAAAAGAAAGTCCAATGCAGTGGGTGAGATCTGTCAAATTGGAGACAGAGATGCCATATTTCAACAAGAACAAAAGGGAGGGAACAACTGCTAGGGGTGAATAGGTGAGGGGTGGAATCGAAGCAAAAGTTATCATCTGCAAAAACATCTGCCAGACTGGTCTGTATAAGAACATGTCAACTCCATACAGACTGTGACCGAGGAAAGATTTAAACACGGTTTCCTGAAGTCATATGAAGTAGCAGCTATAACCACTGGGTAAGTCCTAGCAGCATCTGGTGAATGGAAGGAACAATCACTGAACGAGGCACCATACTATCACAGGACTCACTCACATTTAGAAATACCAAATAACATAACATGCAAAGTTTTGGAATGTGAGAGGAAGGATGAGAGAATTTAGAGAAAAGCTTGCACAGAAAAGCCATTGGAGGGAACATGCAGACTAAACACAGGCAGAATTCAAGGCCATAATACAGAATCTGTGAGGCAGCAGCATTACCCAGTGAGGAGCAGGATCATTATGAGCATGCAGAAACATCTTCAGGACATGCCCAATAATCGACTCCAGTGATTTCACTGGCTGCTTCATGTCAGTTCACTTTGTGTTGTAATAGTAGAGTAGAGTTGTTCAGCTCATCTTATTTCCTAAACTACATTTCCTGGTAGTGTAAAGCCACTCATTTTCACATCAGCCAAATGAAAGTCTAATGTACAGAGTTAATATAATGTTATTTCCCACATTTTAACCTTTTTTCTTTACAGTCCCCAAACACTGTTAGTACTTTTTACCCTGAATATTGCATCAAAAGAAATGTAAAACATGTTCCACCAGTTGTACACGACTGTTTATACAAAAAACACCTAATATATACCGTGAAGGGATTTGTTGTCATCAGCTGAAATCAGTTACAATTTATGCCCCATCTGGTTTTCTAGCTACACTCTATTGTTTGGGAAGTTTTTTGTTTAAAATTGAAGTGTGATGTGACTGTGTGTCTTATGAAAATGACTTATTATAAACGGCCTCAAACGTGTGAAGTGATCTTGAAAATGTCTTGGAGCTGGTTTCAAGCAATCTTACTACTTGGAGGGTCGGAGACGTGACTTAGAGGCAATGCTAAGTGAGGAAATACTTAGGTCTGTAGTCTCCAAAGTGCAGCTCTGAGTATCTTGGTGTTATTACAGTGTGTGGCAACCAGCTGTCTTTTGTAACTCCATCAGATTTAGCTGAATTGTTCGGTTTGATTTATCACTGAGTAGTGTGATGGCACAGTATTTAGTGCTAGTGCTGCTTCTCAATTCCAGAGTTCTTGATTCAAACCCCAATCCTGCCTCTGTCTGTGTGGAGTTGGCATGGCTCCCTCCTATTGTCTCTCAGACATGTCTAGAATGGCCCATTTTGTGTGTGTGCGTGTGTGTGCCTGATTGTTCGCTGTGATAGATCATCTATATTCAGGCTTTAATCAATCCTTCTGCCTGATAATGACAACACAAGAAACAGATGGATGGATGAATTATTGTTGAAAGTCTACAGTATGTTGCTATGTGGTAATCACCAGAAAAAAGGAAAACACTAGAGAATTCATTTCTTTAAGTCACTTAAACTGATTGACGTGCTTGACCATATTTAGTATCTTTTCCTCTTTTCTGAATTCTTTTTGTGTGCAGGTAACCTTCAAATTTCAAAAACATAATTCCACTAATGCCTGACCTTCAGTACAGCTTCATCAAGCCATAGAAAATGGCTGTCAAACTATTCAACAACTTGTAAGGTGTGGATAGGACATTGTCTAGACAGTTTTTAGCATACATAGAAATAAGCTCGACTGACAAGATTGTCAAGAAATGCAGTTGAGCCTTTAGAGGAATGTTTTCAATTCTTTCAAGAGGCAGTGTGAGAAACTTTGTGTGGGACCTCATCAGTCTCGTGGTCTGGGGTCGCTGCAGTGCTCAGCAACCTCCATAATGAGGTAGTAGCAGAGGCTGGTGAGATCACAGCTTAGATATTAATGGAATGGAGTGTTTTTGTAGTGCCATGGCAAATGTCTGGGATGTCCAGGTTAAATGAATGGTGTCCTCCATTTTTGTAAACAGAGTCCGGGAAGTATTTTCAAAAGAGCCTGATGTAGACTGTTATGCCAAGAGGGCAGAAAGTAGAGTTAAATCCATTAAAACTGGGCTTGCAAATTGATGTCTTTTTGTGAAAAGGCAGGAGTTTATTAATCTTCTTGTTAACTTCTTGTTATCTGTAAACTAGGGGGATCACCCCTGGTCGCTACGCGGCAGCCACTTTGCGTTTCTGCCACTCTCGTTTTAAAGAGGGGGTTGAATGCACCCCAAGGAGACGCGGTCGCTTCTCTGAAACCCCCACTTAAACGGTGAAACAATGGGAAACAAATAGTTTTTTTTTTAACCTCCTCTTTGCTCAGTCAGCTGCTGGCTTGCTGTTGCTGCCGTGCCACGTGATCTGCATCTCTATTCTTTGTCTTTTATTTTCGGCCCTGGGCATGGTTAAATCTCTTGGCACAAAGTCTCATCTCGCGGGACGTGAATTCTTGATATTTTTTAGTTTACTGTATAATTTAAAAGAATTTAAGAATTTGAAAATCTAACAACATCACATTAAAGTTCGATAAATTCTGAAAAGAATGATACCAAACATATATATGTAGGTTTTAAAATAAGCCTGATTTAAAGTGTGATAAAAAATGTGACATAAAAACATCACATAAAATTGTTGCACGTTTAGGCTTAGGATTTTATATATAGAAAGTAGATTTAGAAAAAAGTGTGGCCATGTATCTATCCTCAAAGTATTTGCTGGGCTGAGTGCCAGTCAGCATCAGTATGTATGAAGTATACACTATTTTTAAATTATGTTGAGCCTTTTAGGGTGGGAACTAGAAATAAAAATCTCAGTCCTTTTCATTATAATGGTGATAAATTCTATGATTTAATAAACAGATTATGTTTATAACCTCTTACCATTTTAGACTAACTTCATTATCACAGTTAGAGGCACTAAGAGGCCTTCATGACAAAGAAACCATAAAAACAAATACGAGGGGAATAGGTAATCAAAATCTAATACAGTAATGCTGACTACCCACTATAGACAACAAGGGGCGACGTCCTCCAACCCCGCCTAGAGCTCCAAGTGGGTTTCAACCAGCACAGTCCTATAGGATCCTATAGCCGGCAACATTGAGCTCGCACTGTGACAGTTATTCTCGTGGGCTTTTCTCCGTATACTGATAGATTGCATTTTTTTATATAGTACTAGATTTTCTTCGACCCACTTTAGAGACTGGACGTTTCAACAAGGAATGGAATTGTGACCAAACAAAATGTAAAGAGGTTTACACTGCTGTCATGGATCAAGTTTTCAAGGTCTGAGTTCCTCAAACTGTAAGTTTGCTGCATTTGTATATTCTTTGCATGTCTGTGTTACTTCTGTTTTCTTTCCTTATCTTAAAAATGTGATTTGGGGTTAACTAGTGATGCTAAATTGAGCATGCAGTAAATGTGGTTGTGTGCAATTGGACTCTGCGATTGGGGTGGTCCAGGATTGGTTCCTGTCTTGTGCCCATGGCTGCAGGGATAGGCCCCATCACTCTACAACCTCAAATTGAGTTAAGTGAATTTGAGAATGTAATGCCATGTTACCTTTCTTCTCATCTAATCTTTAACTAATTGCCATTTAATGAAATTCAGGGTGTTAGCCAGAAGAAACAGTCACCAATTATGTTTCTACCTTGAACATGGTGCCAGTCCTTGAATCACTTTGCCATTTTATAGCAGGTCTATCCAAGCATCTACAAAAGGAAAAAATGAAAGAGCCTACACGTGAGAAAATTGTTTTTTTGGAATGACACAAAGGAGTTCCCTAAAGCAGAACTCAGGTGAAAGCATCTACTAATCAAAGACCAAAAGTTGTGGGGCAATGAGACGGTGTGTTGTGCACTGAGCAGCCAGAGCAGGATAAACATGCCAGTTCTCTACAAGTGTCCATGTTAAATTCTCTATTCTGTTTACAAATTCTTTCTGAGTCTTTTTTTCTCATAGAAAAATGGAAAATGCCTTTAATAGTTAAAGTAATTTATTTTGTTCTGGTCTTTGCTAGTTTTGGACTAGCTTAAAAGATCTTTATTAGTATTAAACTCAGAGGACTTTAGAGTATTAAGAACTTCAGAGTATTAGAGAAGGAGGGCAAATAACTTTGTAAATCCTTTCCATCTTCTTTACCTCATCATGCTCTCCAGATATCACATAAGCAATTTGGTTTCTCCTTTTTTAGATTAGTGTACTGTTGTATATTTTCTTTTCCCTAATAAGACACACTAAGGGTGAACTTTGAATACTGGGACAGCAGCTTATAAATAAACAAGCCCTGAAAGATACAGTACTTATCTTAAGCCTCAGTTTATTAGTAAATGAGTTGACGTTTGAATAGTTTGTACATTTGCACAATTTGCCAGAAGGTTTGACAATGTTATTAGTAGCCTTTCTCAGAATCCTAAAGGAGCTATTTTGCTGGAGTGACCTGGTACAGTAGACCCCTTGACACATCTCCAAAAGGTCTACAATTATCCCATGTAGCCTGTCCTTTATTTGAAACTTGATTGACAGCTAATTATGGAAGAGCCATTTTTTTTTACTTGGGGGCTGCCAGGTTTAAGCTCCCCAGATGAAAAAATAAATCGGTTTGCCCCTTCGTTGCAGCTGAGGCCTAGTTCGGACTGAAGATAATTTATTCTCCTAAGCCAAGGAATCAGGCCATCAAAAGAAACAAAACTATCAGGTTTCCTGTGTTAGCCAGTAAGCTCTGCAGTGTGGCATAAGAGGGGATTTTCTCTTAACCCTTTAGCATAGGAAGAAAACAGTTATAATTTTGAAGATTATCTCAAAAAGCTTTGTTGCTATACTTCACTTCTTGTTTCTGTCCATAGAATTCAAAGTCTTCACCTCAGGCAGCAACATATTAATCACTGCATCATCTTGGAGAAAAATGTAATAATGAACACCACGACATCTCACGACAAATACATGCAAAGACGGATGGAACTGCCATCATAACATCACTAAACAATTCAAATAATAATTATATTATATTATAT
The DNA here is from genome assembly GCF_900747795.2 of Erpetoichthys calabaricus. NCBI lineage: Eukaryota > Metazoa > Chordata > Cladistia > Polypteriformes > Polypteridae > Erpetoichthys > Erpetoichthys calabaricus. Next base: position 28,235,541 of record NC_041404.2, read on the forward strand.
TATATTATATTATATTATATTATATTATATTATATTATATTATATTTCTTACATGCTTGCTAAGTTAGTTGGCAACTCAAACATGTTCCCATATGAGTGACCAAGGGCATGTATATGAAAGTGTGATGCCATGATAGAGATAATAATGATGGCCTGCTAATAATAACAACATAACCTAATGCGCATGTTAATATAATATAATATAATATAATATAATATAATATAATATAATATAATATAATATAATATAATATGCAATCTGACATTGAAATAAGAACCTTAGTGTTCAAAACAGATAAATAACAATAAACAAAGCTGAAATATTCAAAAGACAGACAAAAGGTCTTAATATATTATATTATATTATATTATATTATATTATATTATATTATATTATATTATATTAACATGCATGTTGGGTTATTTGATGACTCTAAACTGGCCCTACCTGAGTGACTGTAGGCATTTAAATGAATGTACGGTGTGCTTATGTCCTATCCAGGGTTGCTTCATGTCCTGTCCAGTGTAACCAGAATTATCTCTGCCACCCGCAATCCTTGACTGGTCTAAGCCAGTTTGGTAATTGATAGATAGCTATTACACACCCGGGATGGCATAATTATTGTAAACATGCTGAATAAAATACATTCAAATACATTCATAAACATGCTGAATAAAATACATTCAGATTTTATAAAATATATATCATATGCATCACTGCATAATTCTTAATAAAATAATAATACTGTTTGTAGTTTTGAGCATTATTAGAATATGCAAATGAATGGCACAAAGTAAAATACACTGCTTAATATATCAGGAGCCAAAATTAATAATACTATAAAAGTATTTACACAGAGTAACTAACTGCTAGGTTTGTAACAGTATCCAGTGTACAGATAATGCTGTTTAAATCAATTGTGTGTGAGTGTGTGCATGCAATTCAGATGGGGAAACAGTTAACATTAGAGATTTATATGTCTGTGAATATTCCAAGGTAGATAGTGTGTCAGGATTGACAGCACTGTTGGGGTTCTCAAAGGCACCAGTGTCATGGTAGTTTGAAGAGTAAGCCATCATTCAAAAAAACATCAAGGCAGCAGGAGTCTAGTATTGAATGAAACAAAAGGATATCGTATTACACATCTATATATCAATGTATAAGGAAGCTTACCTGAGTTCAGAGTCTTGGGGAGCCAGGGACCATCCGACAGCACTGATTGTTGAGTAGTTCATGAGGCACTAACTCATTTTCTGAATCAACTTACTGCAAAGTGGATCATAGGGATCAGATGCCTATCCTAACCACATTGAGAGCATGGTAGGAACCAACCTTGGAAATAATGTCAGTGAATCAGACACACTCACTAATGCCAGGTTAGTTTAGAGGTGCCCATCAACCTAACATGTATGGATCTGGGATATTGGGGGAAAAAGATGGAAACTCCACACAGCAACCAGGATGCTATTTGAACCCAGGACTCTAAAGCTGTGAGGCAACAGGGCTAACCATTACATTATATTATATTATGCTTCTAAATAGTTCAATGAAATCATACAGTATAAACAGGATGGCACACCTTTAAGCAATTACTGTGTAATTAACAGTTGTATATTGTCAGGTGATTTTGTTGATGGTTCACTTTGCATCATGTTGTTCATGGTAATGCAAAATTAAATATGACTTTTTCCCCATCTTCTTTGTCCGTACTAAATATTAATTCATCTGTGCTTATTTGGGAGTCATCTAACATGAAGTCACTTTATACAAACATACCCTCTGATTATGTTTACTTTACCAAGGACCAAAAGGAATCAGATGAATGAATATACATGAGCTGGACAGCCCGCTAGTTATTTGAGATTTTTTTTTCGTCTATAATAAGTGCCAGATTATCTTCTTTTTATTAAAGTTTTACTGGCATTTTATCAGTGACCGTTTTTTTACCTTGGGACCTTTAGCAGTGTTTGTTTTATTTTATTCTTCAGTTTTGTGACTTTCGTGCAAAGAGAAAAATCTCATTTTGGGACTGGGAAACTTGCAAAGCGAGTGAGCACCAGAACAGATGCTTTGAATTTGTGTGGATTTTCCTAAGAGAACCAGTCACAAAACCTGCCTGTATTTCCTGGGATTATCCTACAGACAGCAGTTCTCTGAGGAGGTCCACCTACTTTGCTTTGCACTGGCTGGGAAAGTGACCCCTCAACTTTCTGTTCTTCATGGCCTCCCTGTTGGTCATGGTCTCAAGATGTTTGAACAGGTTTCCTGCAACTTACTGATTTTAAGGCAACCAGGTGTTTTAAGCGCTGTGAACAATTTTGATCACCGGTGGCATAGCCTGGTGTCCTGACTTCCACCTTACAACAGGCTTTACTTGTAACACTGCAATATGAGCTTATTAGATGAAAATGATTTTTTAATGCAATTACCAAATGTATACTGATATAAACATATAGAAAATAAGCAAAACCTCATTTAGGGAACTGAACTTGAACAGGTATTGTTCTCTAATGGCTAGTTTCCAGAAAGAGAGTCACCATGTTCTTCTTCTTGTCTTCAAAAAGTTTACATATTGGTTTGCTTGTTCTTGTGTGGAAGCTTTAAACTGCTACTCTTTTAATCATGTAACAGTTTTCATATTGCATATATGAAGTGATGCATTTTCATGTGTCTCATAAAGAATATTAATAAATGAATGATACAGACAAATTGCACCTTTCATTAACAACCACCTATAACATTTGTGCTGCCAGCTTTCATCTTTTTTTGACTTTGCAGACAGGAAATGTGGATTTTAAATTAAAATAACGTTAAGGTCACACAGATACTATACAGTATACTTATATTTACAGAAACAGAAATGAATGAAGGTTTGTGTCATTAGGGCTGCCATTCATTTTTTGAACGTGTATTTTCCAGTATTAGCATTTGAGGATTTAAAGCCTGGTATCTAAACCTTGGTGCATGTGGGTTTCCTTCTACTATTGAAATGCCATCCTGGAATTCACCAGGTCTTTTAACAACATATGTATTATAATTTCATTTTTTTACTGCTTATTCCAAAGGAAAATTTTATGAGAAAAAAAGCAGAATACATGTAGCCCAAAAAACAAAGCAAAGTTCAAACCTGTAAGTTGAAAACACGATCATCAAAGCCACCAACACTAACCAAAAAGTCAGTCAAAAAAAAAAAAACAAGCATAGATTCAACTAACCAAAAGTATCAAATAATGTTGCACACATCCACTAAGGGTGATCAGTCAACCCCAGATTATTTAGAACTGTGAGAGGTGAAATTTAAATTGTCATTCAGATGATGTCATCATCGCAGTGCATTGTGGGATGCATCAACAAGGCAACAGGTGGCACAAAACTCTCATAATGGTGGCTCCTTTTGGTAAAACAAGTGTAACAAAATGATAAACTCTTAAATAAAGTCTCCATTTTAAAGGCAGAGGTCAGAAATAATCTCTCTGGGTTGGAAAGAAACCAGAAAAAATTCATAACTTAATTTTAAATTTTAAGGAGAACACAAGTAAACTTAATCAAGAATGTCAGTCTTAACAATACCCTTGCAGTACTGGGCTGAGGACAGGGTGGGTACCCTAAATGGAAGTAAACACTCAGTTATATTGGGAGAGTTTAGAATTGTCAATCAATCTAAAATGTTTGTCACTGGGATGGGGACCTGGAGTTACACCACACCAGTGCTGTGAGTTTGCCAAGGAAAAAGAAAGCAAACTAAATTAATAGAGGTGGCCAAGAGAAGAAATGTCAACAATACCAACTAAAGGTTTAACATCAAGAAACCATCCTATCTTTTATTAAATATAAACACTAAAGTAGGTGAAGCTGGAAAACAGATTCTAAAACACTGCATCAGAACACAAAAAGAAACACGTGGAGACCGGAAAGTGCAAGGTGCCAAACGTTTATCTTGATGTGGCAAAACATCAGCTCCATGCACCTCCAAGGGTTGCTGCATAGGAACACCGTAACAATTACTTCACAAAATGGTGAAAAATAAATGCCTACCAGTCACATTACCTGTCAAAGATAGGCAATAGCATACATTTAAAAATATTTCATATCCTTTGCCTACTTGCACCTTCAGCGCCTTCCCTCGGTATCCTTGTGTATCTGAAAATCTTTTGACCGGCACTTCCTTTCTCGAGTACATTTCTGTAAAGCCTGCTTCTCAGAATCTGCCATTTTGAGGTGGTCTGCTCACCTTCTGTCTGGTTTTATACTTTCCTTCTTTGAAGGAGATTCTCAGTGTGCCTCCTAGCCTTTTCGGATCCTTCTGTGCCTCACACTCACACTTTTACTTCCGATCGCATCACCAAAGCCAAACTGACCAATCATATTATCCAGAGGGACTGGAAACACATAGAAATTTTATTATATAGCAGATTAAAAAACAATATCTAATCAAAAAACCTGATGCCAGGGTTCTATGACCCAAAACAACTATATTTGAGTATTTAACATGTCATACACAAAGCTTCAAAAGATGAGTAATTAATTTAAAATGAACAAAATCATAACAATCAATCTGTCACGTATCTAGTACAATAGCTGAATTTGAGAAGCAGCAGAGATAACCAGTGCACTACTCAGCCCATCTCTGTCATCAGGCGTTTCCCCACCGCAGGAGCTTTGTTTTCAGGAACCAATTAGTTCCTGTAGGCCATGGGCCACTTGTGCTGCCTGGTGACTTCCATGTGTTGCATTCCCACCACACAACCAGAATTGTAACCTTTAGGCAAAATATGTGACATGCAAAGAAGAGTGATGTGGTACAAAATGAGGCATGTTCATGAGTTCACAGGGGACACTCCCACCTTACTGCTTTGAACCAATTGCATCTTCATTGGGGAGATTACTGCTTCAATGCAGCTCATGGCACGGCGCACCAGGTAGGTGACTATGAAGAGTGGTGTGGTGCAAACTGCAGAAACATCGGGAGTTCACGTGGGACACCCTCACCTAATTGCTTTGAAGCAATCACAACTTCACAGGGGAGATTATTTCTTTAATGCTAAGCATGGAACGGCACATCAGGGAGACAACTATGAGGGATGATGCAGTGCAAAGTGATCGGAATTCATGGCCGAACCCCACACCTTAATACGTCAAAGCAATTACGACTTCATGGGGGACGTTGTTGCTTCAGTGTTGGGCGTGGCATAGCACACCAGGGAGGTGACTATGAAAAGTGATATGGTGTGAAGTGTGGCACTCCATCTTCACTGGTAACTCTCCAAAGTCCAGACTACTAACAGATTTGTAAAATGGTGCCAGTGCTTATGGTCAACCAATCACTACAATTCAATATCCAAGCTCCACCCACAATAGTTCTTTATTGAATGAAAGCTACATACCCTGGAGTAGGAGCTAAACACATACTAGGAACTGCTACTGTTACCTTACTGGTACTTCACTCTTTACTGTGCAGGGTATACTGCTGGAATATCTATTTTTGTAACAGATGTTATGATCTGGTATTTATGTTAATTTTTTGGGGGAGTGCTAGAGTATTCACTTGATATGTAGGTGATACATTTGGAGGGTTTTGCCCAAGGAATTTATTTTTGACATTTATTTGTTTTGTAATATTTCTGGAAAAACTTGTAAAAGTTATAATTTTTTTCATCATTATATCACAATGTCATTTTGTATTACTATGGGGGACTCCATTTTCTGTATTATAGCATTGATGGTTTTCATGGTGACATCACCCAGTGCACTGGTTCTCAAATGACAGTATGACAAGGAGACGGGAGAATCAAAACCACGAGTTAAAACCAAATGTAATCAAACAATGAGGGTCAAAAAGGAAGAGTGGTGGTTTGTTAACCAGGACAATCAAAATAAATAATTCTTTTAATGCAGAGTTTCAAGGGATATCCATCAATTGGGATAAAACATGGACACTCAAGCCAGCCTTTAAATCCTTGATCTAATGAGTTCAGGATCACAACCTCTGTCAACAGATGTCTGAGAGGATGCATAACAGCAATGGGATTCACAAAATGGAAAATGCATTGAGGTAAAATGTTAATAATTTTTAAACTTTGCTAAAGTGCAAGAATCAGAAAAGCAAACCTCAGATTTACAATCACTGTGTGTAACAACCTGAGAATCAATAAATGATTAGCCAGACACTCTGCTAGAATTTGCATAATAAAATGAGTGATCATAACACCCTGAAGGAAACTGGGGTGATGTCACCAGGATGACCCTATAAAAGTGGACATTCACATATCTTAAGTATCTGAGATTGAATAAACTTTATGTGGGTTAACAAACATTTACTGTTCACTTTGTTTTTGTGCAATGAAAAATATTTCAGGCTTTACAGCTTTGATTCTTGATTAATGTTTGGGATTTGACAAAACATATTCTTGACTTCCTGGTTGACAAATTCAGGTTGACTTTTGACTACCTTGATCTCCCAGTCCTCTCTCATTAAACAAAAAAAAGTCTCCATTGTGAGTCAGAACAACAGGGGCCTAACTGGAATACTGGAAGCAGAACAAGAATCAACACTAGGTGGGTTGCCAATTTACCATAGTGTATAGACCCACTCATAAAGGGGGAGTTAAAAGACACAAATACAATTAAAATGTATTTTTGGCATGTGAGAAGAAAACTGAAGTACCCAAATAACAAGCCATGTAGAGAAGGATTCAAAGTACAGTTGATGTTTGAAGTGTTTCTTTTTGGTAGTGAAGTTTAATTTTCTCATGAAACATGCTATTGTGCCTTTTAAAATTTTACAGATCAATGCTTACATCAAAACCAAGCTTAAAGATCTGTAATGTGATAAAAGGATCCAGATTCTGGAAAGCTGAGTGCACGTTCTGTGTATTACATCTTGTGAGCCACAGTGCCAATGTGAAGTACTGTAGATCTCTTCAAGCTAAACATCGGTAATGCAACCCAGGTAGTGGTTTTGAGTGGGATCTAGAATAGCCATCAGAAAACCATGTAGGGCACAGTTAAACACAGCCCTTCCTGCAATGTACTTGAAAATAAACAATGCCTTTATACAGGATGGCATACAGTGCATCCGGAAAGTATTCACAGCGCATCACTTTTTCCACATTTTGTTATGTTACAGCCTTATTCCAAAATGGATTAAATTCATTTTTTTCTTCAGAATTTTAAAGACAACACCCCATAATGACAACGTGAAAAACGTTTACTTGAGGTTTTTGCAAATTTATTAAAAATAAAAAAATTGAGAAAGCACATGTACATAAGTATTCACAGCCTTTGCCATGAAGCTCAAAATTGAGCTCCGGTGCATCCTGTTTCCCCTGATCATCCTTGAGATGTTTCTGCTGCTTAATTGGAGTCCACCTGTGGTAAACTCAGTTGATTGGACATGATTTGGAAAAGCACACACCTGTCTATATAAGGTCCCACAGTTGACAGTTCATGTCAGAGCACAAACCAAGCATGAAGTCATAGGAATTGTCTGTAGACCTCTGAAACAGGATTGTCACAAATCTGGGGAAGGTTACAGAAAAATTTCTGCTGCTTTGAAGGTCCCAATGAGCACAGTGGCCTCCATCATCCGTAAGTGGAAGAAGTTCGAAACCACCGGGACTCTTCCTAGAGCTGGCCGGCCATCTAAACTGAGCGATTGGGGGAGAAGGGCCTTAGTCAGGGAGGTGACCAAGAACCCGATGGTCACTCTGTCAGAGCTCCAGAGGTCATCTGTGGAGAGAGGAGAACCTTTCAGAAGGACAACCATCTCTGCAGCAATCCACCAATCAGACCTGTATGGTAGAGTGGCCAGATGGAAGCCACTCCTTAGGAAAAGGCACATGGCAGACCGCCTGGAGTTTGCCAAAAGGCACCTGAAGGACTCTCAGACCATGAGAAAGAAAATTCTCTGGTTTGATGAGACAAAGATTGAACTCTTTGGTGTGAATGCCAGGTGTCACGTTTGGAGGAAACCAGGCACCGTTCATCACCAGGCCAATACCATACCTACAGTGAAGCATGGTGGTGGCAGCATCATGCTGTGGGGATGTTTTTCAGCTGCAGGAACTGGGAGACTAGTCAGGATAAAGGGAAAGATGACTACAGCAATGCACAGAGACATCCTGGATGAAAACCTGCTCCAGAGCGCTCTTGACCTCAGACTGGGGCGATGGTTCATCTTTCAGCATGACAACAACCCTAAGCACACAGCCAAGATATCAAAGGAGTGGCTTCAGGACAACTCTGTGAATGTCCTTGAGTGGCCCAGCCAGAGCCCAGACTTGAATCCGATTGAACATCTCTGGAGAGATCTTAAAATGGCTGTGCACCGATGCTTCCCATCCAACCTGATGGAGCTTGAGAGGTGCTGCAAAGAGGAATGAGTGAAACTGGCCAAGGATAGGTGTGCCAAGCTTGTGGCATCATATTCAAAAACACTTGAGGCTGTAATTGCTGCCAAAGGTGCATCGACAAAGTATTGAGCAAAGGCTGTGAATACTTATGTATATGTGATTTCCAAGTTTTTTTATTTTTAATAAATTTGCAAAAACCTCAAGTAAACTTTTTTCACGTTGTCATTATGGGGTATTGTGTGTAGAATTCTGAGGAAAAAAATGAATTTAATCCATTTTGGAATAAGGCTGTAACATAACAAAATGTGAAAAAAGTGATGCGCTGTGAATACTTTCCGGATGCACTGTACGAAATAGCATCCTGCAAATCATGGAGTGCACACCGACTTGGACTTCGTAACACATTCGTCTGTTCTGATAATCACTACGTCAACTTATGAAGACTTCTTTTAATGTGATCTGCAATGTCAGTGACAACCTCTAGGGCTTCACGGATTCAGAGTATTGCTCACTGTGAAAAAGGCTCATATGTCTTTTAGGCACTGAAGCCCAGTCACATGAAAGTTGGCAGAATTTGAGTGTGCATGCAAGCATGAGAGGCGTGCAGCATGAAAGGCAGAAATACTGAAGATGCTAGAGAAAGTTTTAAGTTTGTGTGTTTGTTGACCAAATGTAAGTTAATGTAAGTTCTTATGTATATGTTCACAAGTAAAGGGTTGAACATTACAGGGAAAACTGTTCTGAACTTTACCATGTTAATAGTTTACATCACTTAGTGTTTATTATGGCAGTAAATACATGTGTGGTTCTAACAAGGCAAACAACAAAAATAGAACATTCTGTATATATTAACATTTAATATACATAATATTTATATAAATATAAATATTTATTATTTCATATATTAATATTTCTGCGATGGGTTGGCACCCTGCCCGGGATTGCTTCCTGCCTTGTGCCCTGTGTTGGCTGGGATTGGCTCCAGCAGACCCCCGTGACCCTGTGTTCGGATTCAGCGGGTTGGAAAATGGATGGATGGATATTAATATTTTTAAATGTATTGTATATTTATTTATAAATACATAAACACATATATATATATACATATAGTATATATATAAACGTTATTCAGCAGTACTAATTGTAATGTTGTTTTACTATTCAATACAGAAAACTTCCAATAGGTGGCACTGTAGCTAGACACTAGCAATGTAAGGTACTTGCTACTGAAACTCAGTGCTACAACAAAATAGGCTTACATCCAAATTAATAATAACAGATCACAGAACTAGCAATTTCCTACTTTTTCACCAATTGCTGAATTTCACATGAATACTCAGAGCAGAATATTTTTACACGATTCCTCACGTTAACTTGAAGGAGTCTGTATGTGTAATAAACTGGAGTTGATTCTATTGGCAAACTAGGGTGTGAAGCTTCCAAAAGGCTCTACAATCCAGACCGGGCCTCTAGGCCTTACCGGAATAGGCCTCACCCCAGTGGGTCAAACCTCAGGTCTACTGGCCTGTTCTGGCATTCACGGGTGTAAAATGGGTTTAAGCCTCAAAAATATGTATGTTCCAAAATATATCCAGAAGAAGAATATTTTATCAGATAGAGAAAACATGCAGAAAAATAACAGTAATACCAAAAAATATATAAAAGGAGTTGCTTACAGAACAACCTGAGAAATAACCAAAACCCAACACAAAATCTAAATTGTTATCCTTAGTTAAGTGCAAAAAAAGTCAAAGAAACCAATAAATGCAGAGAAACAATGCAATACTCACAAAAAGATTCCACTCCACTCCACCACATTCAAATGACCTGCAATGTGGCCTAAAAATCACACAATTTTGGGGACATGGCTTTGTGACATGGTGGGTGTGACTGCATTGAATCAGCATGTGACATCACAGCATCTGTTTTTTCCCCGCTATATAATCAGGTCGGCACGATGGCATGATCTTCAGCTCTTCTGAACTCTTTGGAATTGACACTCTCCCTTTGTAATTCGATTTATTGTAATTTTAATGAACGTTTTACAGTGGTGTCTGTGAATGTTCCACATTATTTTCACCTTTTGTTTTTATATTTCTTTGTGCTCCTGTTTGATTTATTTTTGTTCAGTCCTGTTTTAGATGACTGGCTCTGTGGTGTTGTTTTTTTTATCTTTTTGCAGGAGCTAGTTAATGATAGGCAGGCATTCACATTACCATATGGCAGCAGTTTATACAAGATCTTTCATGAGAATTCATCTATAAGCCCTTTGGACCTTTTCTCAGGCTAGCGATAGCATGACTTTGTTTTTTTATATTTAAATAAAACAGGATAAAGTAAGTTAAAAATAGATGGAAAGGTAGATGAAATAATTTAACATGAACTTCATTTGACTGACAGGTCGTATATTCTCATTAGAACAGATATTTAATGAAACAGGATGTCGCAGACAAATTTCAGGCCTGTTGAGAGTGAGAAGTAATTTTTCTTGTTTTTCAACAAACAGCGATAAAGCTGAGGCCTGGCTGTGTGCAAGGTGCTCCAGTGTCATTGGGATGAAGGTACTGAGAGTACAGCCTTTCTCTCCAATCTCATCCACTGTAGTTTGTCACATTTTCAGAGTCCTCATAGGTCTCTTGTTGGCCTCCCTCAATAATCTTCTTCTTGCACAATCAGTGGCAGACAGGAAGTATCAACTCACTAAGGCTTGCCCCCCACAGATTTGATAGCAGGTACCCACCCCTCTTGAACTGAAAAGTACATTTTGTTTTTTTTTCTGACCCTTTTGCTAATTCACTGCTGCTGCTATTAAATAAGCACAACATTAAATCATGTGGACTCTTCACTTCTACCTGTTTGCATCAACTGCAAAGCACTCTGGGAAATACTATTATGAGGCTGACTCATGTATTACACACAGGTCACATATAAGTCCATACAAAAAGACATTACTTTTAAGACATGAATGCACCCACACATTCCTAGCTTCCTTCTTCATGCACATTTTACATTTAAATTCACTAGTTTTCCTCTAATTTTTACTTCACAATGAATCAGTTCCTATTAAATCCATATCAGAAGAGGAATATAATCTGGTATGGTGCTTGATCTAGCGTACCGCCCGCAAATAGGATCAGTATTATATAATGAGAGGGCTGTGCCATCCAACATTGGTTACTTCAGCTTTGTGATGTCACGCTGGCCCTGCAAAACATCATGGGGAACTGGGAAAAAAATTGTTCATCGGAAGCCGATGTTATATTACTTGACTTCTAGTTGTGGGGTATGTCTGATTTTGTTTGGAACAAGTGGCAATCTTTGAGTGCAGTTGTACTGGCAATAATGGGTATTGTGACAGCCAATAATGGGTACAATGGGTTAACAGCTGTAGTAAGTTCAGCAGCAAACTCAACCCTTTTGTATCTTCTTTCTATTTCATTATAGTTTGTAAAACACCAAACATCAGGCTGAAAAAACATTTTTTCGGTTTGTGAGGTACAAGCCTCCATGCTGCCTGATGGAGCCGGTGCTCTACAAAGGGTTAACAGGCACATTGAATTCAGCTGCAGTCTCAGTCATTTTTTTCTTTTTTCTATTCTGTTTTAGTACATAAAACACAAGACATCAGAAAGATGAGCCACTATTCTGTTTGGGAGATTCAAAACACCGGTGTTCTTATTCCTCATCACTACATTAAATGGATTGTACTTATGGATGAGCATTCACTGATTGTCAGTTCTCATGCACACAAGACTGCCCCTGTGATTAAAGACAAAATCTAACCTATGATTTTATTGCATCAAGTCACAGACTAGTTGGTCTCAGTTGTTGGGTATGTGACACTAGATGACCGGTTTCAACTTGCTATGATTATGTAAATGAAGGCTACAACTGAAAATCGCTGAAAAAGTCATCTAATGTGACACAGCCTTAAGCCAACATCACAGCGAATTCTTGGGAAAATACTTGGCAAACAAGGTCAGCAGTAAATTTGCTGCAAAAATACTTCAGCGGATTGTGCTGATCATCACTATTTACTATATGGAGTCAAGCTTTTCCACCAATGTCATTAAGAGAACTGTTCTAAGTTGTGGTGTCTATATGCATTTTCAAAAATGGTTTCCCTGTCAAAGTGCATATCTGTAGTTAATTGTATTATGCATTCTTTTATTCCTTTTTCAGGCATCAAGTAATAACATTACCTTGTCAGACACACAAATAAACCTGTTTTCTGCAACTGAATAAAAATGCAGTTTAACAAGTGGAAACACCTTCAGTAAACTTGGCTTACTTAGAATTAAGTTTTGACAAAGGAGACAGACTGCCAAAAAGGACCTGAGTGAGAGGTTGGGTGAGGGTGAGAGAGAGAGAGAGAGAGAGAGAGAGAGAGAGAGAGAGAGAGAGAGAGAGACAGACAGAGAGAGAGACAGACAGACAGACAGACAGACAGACAGAGAGAGAGAGAGAGAGAGAGAGAGAGAGAGAGAGAGACAGTGACATCTTGTGGTGATTAAGGAAAAAGATCACTCCAATTGCCCAGATTCATAATCATTTTGCTCTGTTCCTGTTCAGCCTGTACTCTGAGTTCAAATACAAAGAAGGAGCCCACCCTGGACACAATGCTGGTCCATCACATAGCACACACTCTCAAAATGGACCCATCTTTATTCAGTTCCGCAGTGAGAAGTTTCTACAGTGCAAGCAAACTGAGGCCACTAACAGAAAATTAAAGAGCCAAGGCAAAACTGTCTGGGCTGCAGGGAGCTGTGAAGAAGCCGTGTTATCCTTGTGTCATCCATTTGAGTTTTCTACAGATCATGGATAGGAAAATAGTTTGTTGTTAGTTTTTATATTTTCATTTGGTCCATAAAAATTCTGATATTAGCTTACATTGTTTTCTGTGCTTCTGTTCCTATGGTGTCCTTTTGAAAATGTGTTCTAAAATAAAATGTATTAGTTCTTTTAGGAAATTTGTAGAGTGTTACGAGCATGGGAAATGTGTTCTTTAAATAAAATATATTACTACTGTGTCACTAGTGCCAGCTTGTGTTTGGAGTCTGTGCTGTCACTCTGAACCTTCTTCATTGCTCTTGGTCATAAATGGGTCACCAGCTGTGCATGACAGCTACCTGAAGAGCAGATGGTACAATAAGTTGACTGACACTCCCCTGAATCCACTAGAAAATAATATAGAAGTGGCAATATACAAGTGTTAACATTTATTGAAGCACTCTATATAGTAAAAGAAAACAAGGGAGGAGATAAGGGGCTCTTCTGACATTCCTAATTAGAAAAACACCTCAGCAGTGGCCTACAATGAACACATGCCTATGAAAAGTATTCACCAAACCTCCTGGAAGTTTTCATATTTTACTGTTATGCAACATTGAATCACAAAGGCTGTAACTTGGATGTTTTATAAAAGATCATCAGAAAAGGACTCTTTAATGTCAAAGTGAAAAAAAAAGAATCTCTGCAAAAGTGGTCTAAAATAATAAATTACAAATATAAAACACCAGTAACTGATCTCATAAGTATTCACTCCATTTAATTTAACTCATCCATCACTGGTGCAACCAATTGGTTTTAGAAGTTGCAGAATTAGTTCAGTGGAGATCACCTGTCTGAGGTTTCCACTGATTGTAGTTTAAATGCACCTGACCTGGAAGACATCACTTATGCTGAGGCAGTATGGTGGCCTAACCTATACTATGAAGACAAAAGACCTCAACAAGCAACTCCATGATAAGCACAAGGGAATAGAGGCAAGAAAATGTCCAAGAGACAGGATATTCCTTGCAGTGCAGTTAAATCAGTCATTAATAAATATAAATATATGACACAGCTGTATTTGCCTAAAGCAGGCCATTCACAAAAACAGAGTGAACAGCAAGAAGAAGACAAGTGATGAAGGCCACCAAGAGACCCATGAGAACTCTGAAGGAATTATGAACTACACTGGCTGAGATTGGAGAGACTTAGCAGACAGTAAATGCTGACTGAGTGCTTCACTAGTCTCAGCTTAATGGGAGAGGGTAAAGAGAAAAAAGTAGATGACATCTCAGCTAGAGTTTGCCAGAAGCCTCATGGGAGTCAGCTGAAAGAAAGTTCTACGGTCTGATGAGACCATGATTGAATTTTTGGCCATCAAACAAAACTGTGAAGCCTGGTGGTGGCAGCATTATGCTGTGGTGATGTTTCTCTGCAGCAGGACCTGGAAAGAGTCTGAGAGTAAAATGAATGCAGCAAAATACAGTGGTACCTCTGGTCACAATCGTAATTTGTTCCAAAACTCTGGACACGACCCGATTTGGTCGCGACCCGAACGTAATTTCCCCATAAGATTGTATGTAAATACAATGAATCCGTTCCAGACCGTAAGAACTGTATTTAAATATATATTTTTAAGCACAAAAAGTTAATTATACCATAGAATGCACAGTGTAATAGTAAACTAAATGTAAAAACCTTGAACAACAGAGAAAACTAACATTGTAAGAGTTTGTGCTACACCCTTACGAACCGCTCGCTGTAAATACTTATTTTATGAGTTTTAAGCACAGGGAAAAAAATTAAATGCCTCTTCTCTTCCGTAACTTTCATACCATCCTTTACTGTCTTTAAATTCCTCACCTCTGCCACACACAGAAGGATTTTTTTTCAGCAAATCGCCATGAATCTTCCTGGCTTTCTCGCATATGATCGGCTCGCTTACGCTATTCTCTGCAAGTTGCTTCTCGTTCAACCACACTAGCAATAGTTTTTCCACCTCTTCCAGCACTTGAGGCCTCTGCTTGGTTAACATTATAATTCCTTTTGCAACATCAACTGCTTTGTTAGGCCTTGTATACGAAAACAAAATAAAATGGGAAACGGAGAATGGGAAATAATTGGCGCACACGAACGCGCATAGGGAAACTGGCCGCCAGTGTTTTTGTTCGCCACCAGAGCATGTGGTCGTGAACAGATGCAAGATTTTGGCACACTTTTTGATCGTAACACAATCTGTACGTGTTCAAAAACGTTCGTGACCTGAGGTTCTACTGTACAGAGAAATCCTGGAGGAAAACCTGATGCAATATGCAAGCCACCTGCACCTTGGGAGAAGATTTGTTTTCCAGCAAGACAACAACTCCAAGTCCAAAGCTACACAGCAATGGCTTAAAAACACCAAAACTTAATGTCCCGGAGTGGCTGAGTGAGAGTCCCGATCTCAATTCAACTGAGAATTTGTAGCTGGACTTGATAAAGGCTGTTTGCTTATGAACCCCATGCAGTTTTGGAAAGAGGATGAGGGTGAAACATGGCAGTGACCTCAGCACACAGACTCAAGGCTGGCATGGCTACCATAGCTGCACCGACTAAACAGGTCAGATTGCAGTACTGACTTACCACAAATTGGACCCTCCAAGTAAGATGCATTTATACTGCAATCAGATGAAACCCCCTGACTACAGACAGGTGACACTCACCACACACTGGACATTCTAGATGAGGTACATTTAGACTACAATCAATGGAAACTCCAGAAAGGCGATCTTCATTGATATAGGTCTTTTTTATTTTCTATTTTAAAATGGGTGAATACTCATGCAATCAGTTATTTTGGGATTAATATTTGTAATTAATGTAGTCCATTTTTCAGACATTTTTTTCACTTTGACATTAATTTTTTTCTGATTAATGACAAAAAGCCAAATGAAATCCACTGTGATTCAATGTTGTATAACAATAAAATGTGAAAACGTCCAAGGGGATGAAGACTTTTTACATTTATTTAGCTGACACCTATAACCAAGGTGACTCACCAGATCAGGATTGTTTAAATTTGTTAAATGATATATTTTCCAGGAGTGTTTTGCTCAGGGTCCCACGACGAGGCACCTTAAATTTCAGTGCCTCAGCCCTAAACACACAAGAGAGTTACAGATGGGCACAATCCCACTTTTTTAAGAGAAGTGAGATTTTTACGATGCACCTTGCATTAACTCTGGATGGAAAATACATTAGGAGCAATATTTCACAAGCTCCCTAAATTTACATTTTAGAAATCTGCTACTGTAAACACTTTCCTTTAAACCACAAATTATTCTGGGATACCCTGAATGGACTGTTCTTCATTAAACGAATCGCTAAAAACAAAAACAAACAAACAAACATAAGCAATGACATTGACTAAACGAAGGCTGATGCTGACTACCCTGACTCTTTTATTTCCATCAGTGGCGTAGCTAGGGGGAGGCAAGGGGGGACATCTGTTCCCGGGCGCAGCATCCAGGGGGCGCCAAATTTCCCTTCCCCATTGCATTTTGGCAAACAGGAGTGGGTGTGAAATCTTCAGCTGTCCCCAGGCGCTGAAAACCCTAGCTACTTCTCTGATTTCCATTAGCACCCTTGGCTTACACATTATGACATTTTTTGGGACAAACACAAAGCAGGAACACAAACTTCACTCCTGAGCTGTTTATCCTAGCTGTGCTTTTAATCACACAAAACCAAGACACAAGCATCAGCAGAACCTTTTTTAATGAATCAGTGCAGGACACAGTATCACAAACACAGTTACAAAATGTTCCTTCTGTTTTCCTTCCACACAAATAACCAGGATTCCAACCACCGATAGAGCCTTAAGAAAAATAAAAATTAGGACAGGATTTGAAGGTTACCCTTCATACAGTGCAGAATTCATCCCCGCCATGTCGCAGGCATTCTTATAAAGCACACTTCCATTTAGAAACCCAGCACTTTCATTTTGACCCGGCAGGGAAAAAATAGCTTAGGTAAAAAAAAAAAATATCAGGATTTTTTTATATCTTTTTTTTTAAATATGTAAACAGAGCCTGGGATGTCGGACAAGACTAAATTTGTGTTGAAACTCTGGCGATACACAGGGACAGGATTGTGGTTTAATTAGCATCCAGCTTAGCCATTTCCTGCACATAGATGCCTATACTCTCACTGTCGAAAAGCACAAAGTAAACGGTCTTGATTGAAGACGACATTGTGGAGACAAAGTAGCTGGAAATAGCTTTAAGGATCAGCTGGGCTGCTGTTTGCTTTGGAAAGCCATTTCTGGAAAAAAAAGTAAAGAAATAAAGTGAAATGATATCAAAGGTACAAAGCAGGGGTGGCCAACTCCAATCCCAGAGAGCCGCTGTGGCTGCAGGTTTTTGTTCCAAACCCCGTTGCTTAATTAGAAGCCAATCTTCACCACTAACAGATCTTACTTAATTTCATAGCTTGTTAATATTTTAACACTACACTGTCAGTTCATTCTTAAATAATAGATTTGTGTTTCCTTTCTAATGATACATGTATAGTCCAAGTGATTTCCATCCATCCATCCATTTTCCAACCCGCTGAATCCGAACACAGGGTCGCGGGGGTCTGCTGGAGCCAATCCCAGCCAACACAGGGCACAAGGCAGGAAACAATCCTGGGCAGGGTGCCAACCCACCGCAGGACACACACAAACACACCAAGCACACACTAGGGCCAATTTAGAATCGCCAATCCACCTAACCTGCATGTCTTTGGACTGTGGGAGGAAACCGGAGCCCCCGGAGGAAACCCACGCAGACACGGGGAGAACATGCAAACTCCACGCAGGGAGGACCCGGGAATCGAACCCAGGTCCCCAGATCTCCCAACTGCGAGGCAGCAGCGCTATCCACTGCGCCACCGTGCCGCCCTCCAAGTGATTTGAAGCCTAAAATGGATCAGTAATTCACTTCATTAAACCAAATAGTGAATGATGAGTACCAACGGGGTGGAAATGGAGACAAGCTAGATGTAGAAGTGCTGGTTTCTTTGTCATTTGCATCTTTTGACAATAAGGAGCAGTTAAAATAATGAATACAGCTCATTAAGAGTAAATAAGCAATTAAGGGTTTAAAATCTTAACAAGCGAGACAACTAAAATGAAGAAGAAAAATGTCAATTGAGCAATAAGTGCTTCATCAGTAATGAATGATTTCTCTAGAAGCAATTGGGTTGGTACAAAAACATTGAAGCCACTGTGGCCCTCCAGGATTGACATTGCTCAGCCCTGATTTAAAGGGTCCGAGTCTAAAATAGCAAATAAATTAAATGAAGTTAATTAGTAGCAAAAACTAGTCAGTAGTTAAAAAAATAGTTAGAATGAAAGCCTGTAGCCACTGTCGCTCTCCGGGATTGGAGTTGGCCACCTCTAATATAAAGTGTTGCGGAGTGAATGCCTGGGGCTAGGACTGTAGGTAGAAGAGGGCGCTACTGGACAAATGGCACAGGAAGATAACAAATAATTTAACACATCTGTGGGCACAAATGAATCCTCTGCAGTTTATGCTGTATGTTGGGGAGGACATGGTTGTCTGGGGGTTGTTTGCTCCTTTAAATGAAACCTGGCGCACAAACCTGGGGTCAAAAGGAACACTTAGGGATTCTCGGCAGACCTCTACGATGATATCCCCAGGGCACCAAGAGCACAATCCAGAAATGATAAGGGGATTCACTCTAGAAGGTTTAAAAGTACCTCCCTGACACACTTGCAGCACACCTGGAGTCATGCTGTGAGCTGCATAAGGGTTCAAATGGTGGGAGAAAGTGAAGCCAAGCCTGGAGAGAAAGTTAGGAGGAGAAGAAGGAGTACTTACCTCCAGTACTTTGGTAAGTAGTAGACCAGCCTGGATTGGCATGTGTATAGGAACGCCCAGGAAGCATTGGTAATCTGTTTATGTTGCACTTGTTTCATTCCCTGTGTTATCAATGTCTATTGTGTACTACAAATGCCACTCTTATATTCTTTGGAAGATTCCCTATCTTCCACAATAGATTCAGATACTGCCTTAAATGTGGCCACCTATTGTTTCATTCAGGAAAGTTGAATGTGGCCCCTCCTTTCATGTACCGAAGAGAAACAACATTTCCTACAAATGTCCAAGATCTTTAAATGTGACCCCCAAATCCACGCACAAATTCAGATATAAACCAATCACAGTCTGAAAAAACAGAAAGTGGTTCAGAAATGCACCCAAAAGTGACATAATGATAGGAGTACAGGAAAGATCTGAATATCTGCTCAAAGTTGATATTCACACACATTTGACTCTTTTCTAGCTGGTTCAGTAATAAACAAGGACTCAGATGTTACCCAAAATGTTTTGTGTCTGGCCTTCTGATTATTTTAGAATAATTTCCAGACATTTCTAAGAGGCTATTTGGATTTATCACAGGCCATAAAATGCTTGGATGATATCCAGTGCTTGATAAAGTATTTGCAACTAAACAGCGACAAAACAGAAGCCATTTTTGTGGGTACTCCATGTCATGGCTACACTCATGTTAAAATAAATAGTCAGATGATTCCACTTTCCTCCTTAGTCACAAACCTAGGTGATGAGTTTTTACCTTCCATAGCCATATTGCCTCTGTCTAAAGCTTCTTTTTGCCACCTCAGGAATATATCAGATCTCACTTCACTTTTATTAATGCAGGATGCTGAGAAGCTGGTCCATGTTCTTATATAATCCTAACTGGATTACTGCAACTCTCTGTTGGTCTCCCACAAAAGACCATCCAGAGATTACAGTACATCCAAAATAGTGCTGCACGTGCACTTATACAAAAACATATTCCAATATCCCTTGTGATTAAATGTAAGATTCTGCTCCTCCTATACAAGTGTCTTGCTGCTACTGCTCTTACATCTATCTTTTGGGTCTCACTTACTTCATCCACTTTTGCTGTCTAATTCTCTGGTTGTCCAGCAG
This sequence comes from Erpetoichthys calabaricus, assembly GCF_900747795.2. Lineage (NCBI taxonomy): Eukaryota > Metazoa > Chordata > Cladistia > Polypteriformes > Polypteridae > Erpetoichthys > Erpetoichthys calabaricus. The sequence continues at coordinate 28,255,643 of NC_041404.2, forward strand.
ACAAAGTTGTCTATAATGGGTAATCGAGATTTCTGCTCCATTGGCCTGCACTTATGAAATAACTTGCCATCGTCTGTTTAGGCTTTACCATAATTGGCTATTTTTGAAGACGCATCTCTTTCGATGTGCTCTTAGTGATTTGTAGTGGTTATTTATAATGATTATTTATTTATTTCATTTTATTTTTCTTTTAACAGATGATTCCTACTTTAGCCTGTTTTGTTTTCCATATATATTGTGAAACATTTAGTGATGACATTGTTCTTTATTATTTATTTATGATCATTACACTATAACATGTGTGTACAAGTATTTATTTCTCTATGATTTTGATTATTCTCTAGAACAGAAGCACTTGGCCACCTTATCTACTGTATTTGGTTAATTAGTACTTAACTTGCCCAATATCCTCATCTGCTCACTTGTAAAAAGGATGATGCCATCTGTGAAATAGCTGAGGATTTAGCTTCTAAGACAGAAAAACTTCTGCCTTTGCTCTAGTAAACAGCTCACATAAATGCTCCCTTTCAGTATCACTAAACAGATATTTAGCCAGGGCATGCTGTCCTTTAGTTTTAAGGCCATCTAATTTAAGCTAACGTTGCCTTTCAAGGGTTTTACTAATCTGGGAACTGGTTCACTTTCATTTCCATCCAATTCTATTCCACTATTTAAAGACCTTTTCCTCTGCAAGACCCTCAGAAACAAAAATCCTCAATGACTACTATATGTATATGGTTATGTACATAAGCATTGAGAGTGCCTTACTGTGACCGATTTATTGGGACAGTGAGAGAACTAGAGAGAGGGCTATACTGTATACTATACAAAATTTGTATTCCCAACCTCAGGGCACAGGAAGCCCCCTGGACTCCCAATATATCAGTCACAGTAAGGTACTCACAATGCTCACATGCATGACAATGGTTACACTGAAAGAAAAAACAAAAAATTAAACATACCTTCCACTACCAATAGAAGGGAATGCAATCGACCTGAGCTTCTTCTCATCTGCCAGAGCTAGGCAATTCTTCACTGTCTTTTCAAGGAGCTCCTCACACTTGTCTGAGCCCCAACCCGGACTGTTGCAATGTATTACAAACTTAGCTGGCAGACCGTGACCAGTACTTAACGCCGCTGCAACAATGAAAAAGAAAAACATTTACAGGTAAGTAAATTCAAATCAAGAAATGCAAGAAGAAAAACAAACAATGCTACAAACACTTTAATGAAGTGAGTTTTGCAGCAAGGCTAATGGAAATAATATACGCTTGGGCAGCAGTTACATGTACAAAAAGTCTTAAAAATTATTCTGTATATTATTTGCAAAAGTAAAGAGGATGGGTGAAAATTATGATTTATCAATACTCAAACCAACATGGTGCTCTTCCTGAGGAATGGAAGGTCAAAGCTTTTACTGGTAACATTGTGCACAAGTCCATCACAGGGCACACTTACACACATACATACCCACATGGGGCCAACAAAAAGCAGTCTATTAATTTAACATGCACACTTTTTGGATTTAGGAGGAAAACTGGAGGTGAAAAACTGATGAAAAATTCCCACAGATATGGGGAGGAAATATAAACTTCACACAGACCTTGACCAGGGCAAGACTTAGAAGTTGTAACGTGTTCTCTGCCTCCTCAAAAAATCATAATAATTAGAATAAAAATAAAATGGTATATTTCACTATGCTGGTTATAGCTGTTTGTGCAGAGCTGCATTGATATTTTTTAATTTACTACATATAAATTTAGGCTAACAGTTGGCACTACTGTCTTTCATACCCAGGAACCTGCACTTAAGGCCAGAGTTATACTTCACGCGATGCGACGCATGCTGCAGCGGACGCTCCTGCTACGCAAGCGTTGAAGTGTTTATACTTGCGAGCGTACTTTACGTAAATCTGGAGGAATCCGCCAGATGGCAGTGCGAGATATTATCACGGTGAGAACATGTTCGGCTTCTCTGTGTTATGAATTGCCTAGAACACCCATTAAATTCCGATGACACCTTACTGCAATATCTCTGAAAAGGACGTTTATTGATTAAATCCAGGGATGTGTCCATTCCAGCAAGCATTGGGCACGAGTGAGAAATAATCCCTGGACAATGCCTCGGCTCATCGCAAGGTGAATACAAGCACACACATACACTAGCGTCATTTTAGCGGGACCAAATCCCCAAATCTGCATATATTTGGAAGGAAACTGGAGCACATTGAGGAAACCCAGCAGGAAAACATATAAACTCCAGGCAGGGAATATCAGCGACGTGACTCCCTGCAAGACAGCAGCACTAACGCTCTGCCACTGTGTCACCCCATGTGTGTAATTATAATAAAAATAATTCTTTGCATTTATATAGCACTTTTCTCACTACTCAAAGTGCTCAGCAATTGCAGGTTAAGGGCCCAACAGAGCAGAGTCCCCTTTGGCATTTACGGGATTCGAACCGGCAACCTTCCGATTGCCAGTGCATCTCCCTAGCCTCAGAGCCACCACTCCATCCTATTAACAGTATTCATTATTTAAATGAAATTACCGATTTATCTGTAAAATGTAATATACATACTTTAATGCTTTTCATCATGAAAGTGATAGCAAGTATAAATCTAAGGATTCTAAATGTGCAGAGAGTTGGAATATCATACATTTAATGTGCTCAGTGTCGCGATCTATTGCTGGCGATTCGCTGCTGTCAGGAGCAGAGGAAGCCCTAGAAAAAAAGAAGGCACAGTATGTGAGAATTTTAAAATGTATCGTGTCACTACGATCGGGAATATGCGACACTTGAATATAAAAGCACCACGAATACATCTGTATGTCGGCATTTTGCTTCACCACATTGAACCATTTATCAAATATCGAAGCACGCACACCGATCTCGTAGGATCCGCAAAGCAGCTTTCTGTCACATGTAGATAGTAAACAGAGACTCTGACATCACATTCCAACTTTAAGCACACTGCGCCCTCCGACTTTTTGCTGGTACTGCAACTCGCGCACGCGTCGCGTTAATTTCTGAGGACCTGCTCAGAGGACGCATCAAATGAACGCTCAGAACGCGTGGCGGCCATGATGCAGGCGCGTACGCGTTCTGAGCGTAAAGTATAAATGAGCCCTAAGTCCTATACCTGTTTGTAGTCCATATAGGGGTTACAGTTTTTCCTTGTGTCTGCATGGACTGCTAGTGAGAAATATGGCAGCAAGTAATGCTGTTAATCCTTGAATCTGTGATAGTCAAATAATTAGTGAGTAAAAATGTAACATTTACAGTACATACCCACCTAGTCTAGTTCAAGGTCACGTGGGACTACAGCCTGTGAACTGGACTAGGTGAGTTTATACTGTAAATATTACATGTTTACCCTGCAATTATATTGAGTGTTTGACTATCACAGACTCAGGCATTAACAACAAGCCATTCCATTTTCCATGTCCCATATTTCTCACTAACAAATGGGAGGAGCAGTCTCTTTACCGTCTAATTGCAGAGATGAACCTGTGCCCTCAGTTCATATGGCCAATGATTTGTATTGGATGCTTGCCTGGAAAGGAATGGTGGGGTATCAAACTAGCTAGTGTCTGTTTGTTTGTAATATCATGGGGTACTTGCAAATAGCAGTGGTGTGATTGCACAACAAAACAATTGGTGTGATCGGAAGAGTTGAAACTGTGTATGGGTGGAGCATAGTGGCAGTGCTGCACGAATGTTGGGCACTGAGTGAGTGAGAACTCAGCTGATACACCTGCACATATGGACATAAAAGATTTCCTATTAGATCACATTGTAATGAGAGTGCGTCTGATGGCCTTTGTAATCCAGATACGATAGGTTTGTGGCTGGCCATTAGCAGTTACCACAGTGTGAATGTCCAAAATGGGATGGATCATGGTGTAGCTCCATGACAAAACTGAAGTGGAGGTCTGCATGGATTAGCATTTTGGCAGGGTTTCCAGCATACTGGAGTTTTTGTTTGCCTCTTCTCTGTTGTCATTATGCCTTATATAATGTGTGCAGTTTTACCAGTTTACCAGTCTAAACAAGTTAGCCAGTTTTGCAGCAGCTTATTAAACTGTCACCCAAATGATCTGAGTGGCACGAACAAATGGGAGAGCTGCATAGGACATATTACAAAATGTAGGTGTTTAAGGGGCTAAGATACCGTATAAGTTTGAAATTGGTGGATTTTTGTTAAAATTGTACTGGCAGTAACCATAGTCTGTCTGAGTGTACAATACGCATAATAAAACATCTGTGTTTTTCCTTCTTACATAGGCTGTTGCTTATTAAGGGAAAAAGAACATAAGAAAAATGAAACTAAGCCTTTAGGAAATGAGTGGTCAGTGCATATTTATTTTGTTTTAATCAAATTCAGAAAGTCACATTTATGAAATAATAAGAAAAACAATATTTTGTTCAGGTAATATTTGATAGATTAAAAACATCACAATGTGCTCTATTGAGTGATGGCCTTGAGGCTGTTCTGGCAAACTGTTCGACGCCTCAGAAGAGGAAGGCGTGACCTTGCCAAGACTGTATTAAGCAGGGATGGAGAGGCCCTCCTATCAAGAGGCAGTGTTGGACCCATCACTGCTGCTAATGTCACTATGGTGGTCCAAGGAGTCCATGGTGGTAAGGCTGCTGGGATACATAAGATCAAACTGGAGAAAGCATTGGGCATTGTTTGGATTGTGTGGTTATCATGTCTATTCAATGTTGCAAGGAAGGAGGGTAAAGTACCTTTGGACTGAAGACGGGAGTTTTGGTCCCCATATTTAAGAAATTTGACCAAAGGGTGTGCTCCAACTACAGATAGATCACACTCCTCAGCCTTCCAGGTAAGGCTTACATCAGGGTGCTGAAGGGGAGTTTCTTCCAAATGGTTGAGCAACATATACATGAGGAACAATGTGGATTCCATCCATAGTGTGGTAAACACAGCAAGTTCTTGTTCATTTGTATTGCATCACTGTGTTCATTCTAATGCTAATGTGAGGTCTCACCTGAAATACTGGGAGCAGTTATGGTCTCCCTTCATATTATAAAAAATACATGGAAATTCTAGAAAATGTTCAGAGAAGAGTGGCTATTATCATCTTAGGTCTATAAAGCTTGAGTTTCAAGGAAATTTTGAGCTATTTTTTCAGATTAAGCAAGAGGAGGATAAGATGAGATATGACAGACATTTTCAAACTTATGATAGAAAGTAGAATATGGGCACAAAACACATTGGATTAGGGTAAATTTTGCCCTAATGTTATAAAATATTTACTTAAACACATGACAACAGGTACAATGAATAAGTTTCTAAGCATTGTAGTAGGTATTAGCACTTCAGTGAAACTTCAGTTCTTGATTAGAACAGCTTTCTGAAGGCATCAAGACCATGTCATGTTACTCAACTTTTTTCATTTACAGAACTTAAGTAAATCGGTGATGATCATGGTGCGCTCCTGTGCCTTTTAGTCGTGTAGTTTGACATCTCAAGTTACTCAGTCTTACCAGTTTATGACTCCCTCCAACAAAATCAGCCTGGTGTGATTTTGTCTTAAGCTGGAGTTGTGGGTTCCGTGTGTGTGAGAGCTGAGAACTAATGAGCACTCAGCCAGAAGCACAATGCATGAAATGTGGAAATGTGAAATAAGAAATGTGGGTGTTTTGGACCTCACCAGCAGAAGAGAAGCTCTTCTGTCTCATGTCTTGTGTTTTACATACCATGACAGAATCAAGAAGAAAAAAAGGAGACCGAGATTGCAGCTGAACTCAAAGAGATCAGAAACTACAATCATCAAGTTTGACATTCCCTCCAGGTACAGGTCATGTGATGCGCCAATGACTTTAGCAGAATAGAGATTGACAATCTAGGTTCTTGCCAAAATGTTTCCTATGTTACCTCCTGCCTTACACTTGACATTGCTGGAATTGGTTACAAACCCATCCATCCATCCATTATCCAAACTGCTATATCCTAACTACAGGGTCACGGGGGTCTGTTGGAGCCAATCCCACCCAACACAGGGCGCAAGGCAGGAAACAAACCCTGGGCAGGGTGCCAGCCCACCGCAGGGCACGCACACACACATCCACACACCAAGCACACACTAGGGACAATTTAGGATTGCCAATGCACCTAACCTGCATGTCTTTGGACTGTGGGAGGAAACCAGAGTACCCGGAGGAAACCCACGCAGACAAGGGGAGAACATGCAAACTCCATGCAGGGTGGACCTGGGAAGCGAACCCGGGTCTCCTAACTGCGAGGCAGCAGTGCTACCCACTGCGCCACCGTGCCGCGGTTCCACTAAATTAAGTGGGCTTGAGAATTTTGTATTAGGTCAAAATATTCACCGTCTGCTTACTATTTTTATAAGCAATACAGGGCTCATACATAAATATATTTTCCACATAGCCTCCTTGCTACTCAAAGAGTATATAATGTAGTAATGTACAAACTATGACATGCTTTATGTTAAAAAATGGATACATTCAGCATGGTGAAAAAAACACATGTATATTATCTCCCTTCTAACATTGATGGTTACTATGGAAAAATTTTGTATATTTGATTTATCCCTTTATTGATTGTTACACTCTTCTCGGTTCAAATTAGCGTGAAGACATGTCAGCCCTTTCAGTAGTCAATGTGACTGGACACAATTGACCTTTCTTTTTCCAAAAAAGTTTGCCATTTTAATATATTAATTTGTACAAGCTTTCTGAAATTAAACACAGACTTTACTATGCTGATAGTCTTTGATGAATGTCACACATAACCTACATATACATACGTATATGTACATATCGTGCTCACAAAACTCAAAACAGTGCGTACAACTTTTCTTTGTTGTACTGTATGTGTAAAGTCACACTAACCTCAGTTCAAGCCAGCTATGTATAAGGAGGCTTTGTATTAAGTTTTATACCACTACACCTGGATCAAAAAAGACATCAACACTTTGCAGATCCACAGTGAAAGTAAATGACATGTGTTATATTAGACAGAATAGCTTTCTCTGTTACTCAGGGTGGTGTCTTGTGAACTGCGAAAACAAAAACAAAAACAGCACGCTTAAAGCTGTAGTACCAGGCCGAAGACAACTATTGAGCACTTAGACCTTGGACACAGCTCAGTGCCTTCTAAAGCCACATGAAAGGTTTTGAGGACAGGCCAGATTTGCCGTGAACCAGATTTGTGTTAAGTGAGAACGTCTGCTGCTTTCTGATTCATCTCATTTGTGTTTTCTTGGCAGCCACAGGCTTGCTGTGCTAAAGCCACAAGAAGCTACGAAGTGGGAAACAATTTAGAAATATTTAAACTGAAGTGATCTGCTTGCATCCTGTACAGAGGTCCCACAGTGCAAAAATAATGGTGTGAACTCACTAATTTCTGTTCATCATTCATATTTTAATGAAGCAGATCCTTTAATCAACACTAGTGTGATGCATGGACTCTACTGCACATTCGCTCAACTTTAGTTTTGGACTCCTTTCATTGCTTTCTGAATAATTATTTTGAAATGTTTTGTCAAGTAAACATAATATAAAAATGTTCAACAGATGATGTGAAATGACAGCCTATCAGAAATGTGACAGCCTATCAGAAATTACATTCTAGCAGGGGTCAGACTGACTGAAAAAGCAAATTTAGACTAGTGCTCTGTTTAGTTATGTGGTGTGGCTGAACTAAAAATTAAAATTTCCATCCCTATCTGACTAAGTGACCCTGAGAATGTTACGTGCAATTTTCCTTTAAAAACACGTAACATTAAAAGTGTGATGTTGCTCTCCACAATAAAAAACACATTTGCTTGTCTTTTTGAAATTTGTGCCATAATTAGTAATTAGGAGGAAACTACAGTACAGAGTGAAAGAAAGAACATACAATCTCCACACATTTAATGTCCGGGGCATGAGTTAAATCACCAGAAATATGCAACAGCTACATGTCACCTACTTTTCATGTTTTTTATTTTTAGTTCTTCCACCTACATGTACTTCCATCAAAATAGGTGGATATTTACATTTGCATTCTTGGCAGAAAAATCTAAAATTTATTAGGCTCTGAAACCACTTTTTTATTCTCATAGGAGACAATATTTACCTTTGTTGTTTTTTGCAAGCCTGTGGAATTTGACCATAGGCAGTTTCTGCAGTATCACTGATTGTCAGCAGATGCTGCTGTATATATTTGTATCAGTGACACATCTACAATTATAGTATAGAGTTACTCTTAATTAATGTGAAGAAAGAGATTCAAATGTGATGTGTCATCCTGATGTAAAGTGTAATGACGTTGCTAACATCTCTGAAAGACATCCCTCAGGATAGACAAACAGATGTTAAAGGCACAACAGACAGATAGACAGAAAATGCACTATGTATTAGATAGATAGATAGATAGATAGATAGATAGATAGATAGATAGATAGATAGATAGATAGATAGATAGATAGATAGATAGATAGATAGATAGATAGATAGATAGATAGATAGATAGATAGATAGATAGATAGATAGATAGATAGATAGATAGATAGATAGATAGATAGATCATATGTTTAGTGCTTCTGAAGAATTCAGGTAGGTTGCTTTTCCCTAGAGATAATAAAAACATACTGGCTTAGCATATTTTTTATGTAATGTGTCTCTAGATTACCGAACATAAAATGAGAAAACAATCTGCATTAACATTGCTTCACAAATAAGTTGTCAATGTAGCAATAACCTAAAGCACTTGAAACACTATCAGTGGACACTTAAAATAAATGTAGGCTTGAAAGGGGCAGAAGAGGTCCAGACCTGAATTCTTGATATGACTTGATGTGACTGTAGCTATAATAAAACATGCTTCTCATGCAAAACCTGCTACAGCCCGAAAATATTTAAGTTTATATTTAAGGTGTAGTACAACCCCAATTCCAATGAAGTTGGGATGTTGTGTAAAACGTAAATAAAAACAGAATACAATGATTTGCAAATCCTTTTCAACTATATTCAATTGAATACACTACGAAGACAAGATATCGAATGTTCAAACTGATAAACTTTATTATTGTTTTGCAAATCTTCACTCATTTTGAATTTGATGCCTGCAACACGTTCCAAAAAAGCTGGGACAGGGGCAGCAAAAGACTGGGAAAGTTGAGGAATGTTAAAAAAAACACCTGCTTTGAACATTCCACAGGTGAACAGGTTAATTGGAAACAGGTGTTTGTCATGATTGGGTATAAAAGGAGCATCCCCAAAAGGCTCAGTCGTTCACAAGCAAGGATGGGGCGAGGTTCACCACTTTGTGGACAACTGCGTGGGCAAATAGTCCAGCAGTTTATGAACAATGTTTCTCAATGTACAATTGCAAGGAATCTAGGGATTTCATCATCTACTGTCCATAATATCATCAAAAGATTCAGAGGATCTGGAGAAATCTCTGCACGTAAGCGGCAAGGCCGAATACCAACACTGGATGCCTGTGACCTTCGATCCCTCAGGCGGCACTGCATTAAAAACTGACATCATTTTGTAAAGGATATTACCACGTGGGCTCAGGAATACTTCAGAAAACCATTGTCAGTTAACACAGTTCGTCGCTACATCTACAAGTGCAAGTTAAAACTCTACCATGCAAAGCGAAAGCCATATATCAACAACACCCAGAAACACCACCGGCTTCTCTGGGCCTGAGCTCATCTGAGATGGACTGACGCAAAGTGGAAAAGTTTGCTGTGGTCTGACGAGTCCACATTTCAAATTGTTTTTGGAAATCATGTACGTTGTGTCCTCCGGGCCAAAGAGGAAAAGGACCAGCGCAAAGTTCAAAAGCCAGCATCTGGGATGGTATGGGGGTGTGTTAGTGCCCATGGCATGGGTAACTTGCACATCTGTGAAGGCACCATTAATGCTGAAAGGTACATACAGGTTTTGGAGCAACATATGCTGTCATCCAAGTGACGTCTTTTTCAGGGACGTCCCTGCTTATTTCAGCAGGACAATGCGAAGCCACATTCTGCATGTGTTACAACAGCATGGCTTCATAGTAAAAGAGTGCGGGTACTAGACTGGCCTGCCTGCAGTCCAGACCTGTCTCCCATTGAAAATGTGTGGCGCATTATGAAGCGCAAAATACGACAACGGAGACCCCGGACTGTTGAGCAACTGAAGTTGTACATTAAGCAAGAATGGGAAAGAATTCCACCTACACAGCTTCAACAATTAGTGTCCTCAGTTCCCAAACGCTTATTGAGTGTTGTTAAAAGGAAAGGTGATACAACACAGTGGTAAACATGCCCCTGTCCCAGCTTTTTTGGAACGTGTTGCAGGCATCAAATGCAAAATGAGTGAAGATTTGCAAAACAACAATAAAGTTTATCAGTTTGAACATTCGATATCTTGTCTTCGTAGTGAATTCAATTGAATATAGGTTGAAAAGGATTTGCAAATCATTGTATTCTGTTTTTATTTACGTTTTACACAACATCCCAACTTCATTGGAATTGGGGTTGTACTTACTTTTTAATTTAAATGTACCACAAAAACAAAGAGCTATTACTTTTATTACTGACCAGCGCAGTTCTTTTTTTTTTGATAGCTTTCATTATATTACAGAAGTATGCTACTTGCATATATTTGACTGTACATCATACATAACATAGAACTGTTCTATTAAAATATCCATCCATCCATCCATTTTCCAACCCGCTGAATCCGAACACAGGGTCACGGGGGTCTGCTGGAGCCAATCCCAGCCAACACAGGGCACAAGGCAGGAAACAATCCTGGGCAGGGTGCCAACCCACCGCAGGACTCTATTAAAATATATACATTTTAAATAATAAACATACACATTCAAATGTAACTGATGTTGCGAGACAGAATTTTTAATTCATTTAATATGTTGGCCTTGTATGTCTATCAGTATATAGTCCCAGTGAATTAATATTGTGGAAAGGAAAAATCACATTTATAAGTTTTTTTTTTCACAAGCAGCTTTCATGGTAAGAAATAGTGGTTTTAAAAGGCAAAGCTAGGTAAAGTAAATATAGAACATTCTACTGTGAGTGAATGAAAGTGCCTTTTAAAACAACAGGAAAGCTCATTTTTGACTATCTTGTTTGCATTTAATTTTAGGTAAAATACTCTTCAGTTAGGTAACAAATCACCAGCATGTTTGCTATCAAGGAATCATTTTTCCTGAATTTTATAAATGAATACTGCAGAAGGAAGATTCACTTGAAAGAGGCCCCAGATATTCCGTAATAACTCTCACTGGGACGAAGCAATCTGAACAACAACAACAACAACAACAACATTTATTTATATAGCACATTTTCATACAAAAAGTAGCTCAAAGTGCTTTACACGAAGCAATGTGCAATGTGCTCCTCAGTATATGGAGCTTTGAACAAGCCGGGATACCCCTGTGTCGGAGCAATGAGGTAGGCGTTGGATAGCCGTCGTCATGTTTAACCTCTGTTTGCAACTTCTGGGTGCATACCACCCGTACCCCTTCACTCAGTTACTCGACTTCTCATCAGGATGATGGAGTATAGTACTGAGCAGTGCGTCTTCATGGTGCAAACCTATTGGGTTACCAATTTGTTTACACAATTGCAGAATCAACTGGATGATCATGAGTTAATGGAAAGTTACTTTCAGCAAGATGGAGGAACATGTCACACATATCGGCAAGAAGCATGGCAGAAATTGAGTCCTTCTTCGGCAACAGTGTAATTTCAAAGGGGCTTTGGCCACCACGGTCCCTGGATCTAATACTACCAGAATTCTTACTTTGGGGTATGCTCAAAGGAAAAGTCTATCAGAATAAGCCTTGCACTGTGGAAGATTTGAAGGATAACATCCAACGTGAAATTGCTGGTATCCCCCCACCCGAGACACATGCCAATACATTCAGGAACATGGAGCACCGTGTTGAAATGTGCCTGGCAGAAAATGGAAACCACTTCCAGCATCGAATGTAATGCAATCGATTACACATACATCAAGGTATATAGTGTATTTTTTTGGTTCAGATTGCGTCACCCTAACGGGAGTTACAACAGAATATGCAAGACCACTTTCGAGTGAAAATCCCTGTACTGTATCATGAAGTAATATTACAACATTAGATTAGATTAAAATCAACTTTACTGACATTGTACAGATACAACAAAATTAAGTTTAGCATCTAACCAGAAAGTGCAAATTGTAGTGGAAGGTGCAAAAGACAGTGGGTGAAAATAGTCCATTAAAGTGCAAATGACAGTAAAGTGCAATAAGGCAGCATACAAATAAGAATATTTATCTATATGATATTTACATTTACATGTAGTAGTATATACTGTACAAGTACTGATACATAGTATGAATAAATATAGATATATGAAATATTTTTATGTACTGAATAGATAAATGCAAACAGGTGAAACATACATAGAGTACAGTCAGAAATTAATGATATTTAGAAAGGTCAGCTATTGAGTGGTGAGGGTTGAGAGTTCACAATGGTGATGGTGTTATGAAAGAAACTGTTTCTGAGCCTGCTGGTGTAGGACCAAAGGCTCCTGTAGCACCTCCCTGATGGAAGGAGGGCAAAGGTCCATGATTGGGATGAGAAGCATCCTTGATGATGCTGTGAGCCAGTCTCAGACACTGTGTATGCTACAGGTCAGGAACAGTTGGCAGCAGGATGCCAATGATGTGCTAGGCAGTTTTCACCACTCATTGCTGGGCCTTCCTGCCAGCTATGGAGCAGTTGCCATACCACACCATAATGCAGTTATACAGTATGCTCTCGACAGTGCAATGATAAAAATACAACAAAATCTGAGGACATGGACAAGCTTTCTTTAGCCTCCGCAGAAAGTCGCTGATGTGCATTTTTGACCAGACTGGAAGTATTTATTGTCCAAGAAAGGTTCTCAAAGATGTGGAAACACACTCCACCTTGACCCCATTTATATGAACGGGAGCATGTCTGCTGCCTTTAGTTTTCTGGTAATCCAACAATTAGTCTTCTTGGTGTTGATGGAGAGGTTTTTTGCCAGCACACTATGTTGTCAGGTGCTGAACCTCCTCTCTGTCTCCTCTCCTCTCTATGGTGACATCTGCATACCTTATGATGGAGTTGGAGCCATATAAAGGGACGAACCCATTTGGAATGCCAATATTCAGAATCAGGGTAGAGGATGTGTGGTTGTTTAACCTGACCGACTGGGGTCTGTAGGTTAGAAAGTCCAGTGTCCAATTAGAAAGAGAGGTGCTGATGCCGAGCTTGCTGCTAGCCTGTTACAGTTTTTGTCACTACTGAAGTCCATAAAGCCCATCACTGACAAACCTGCTAAATCTACTTCAGGGTTGCATGAGCCAGAGCTTTTCCTGGAAACACTGGGCACATGGAATGAACCAGCTCTGAGTACTCCTCCGGAAATTGACACAACTAAAATTGAGTCCTATGTTTAATCATTTATAAAAGACACCTCATGTATTACCTATGTTAACACAGGGAACTGACCTCATGAGGTGTGAAAAGGCAATGTGACATAGTGGTTAAGATCTTGGATCTTAAACTCTCATATTGTGGGTTCAAGTTCTGCTACTAACACTGTTTGACCATGAGCAAGTCACTTCACCTGATGTGCTTCAATTGGAATAACAAAAGAAATGCAATGAATTATATCTTAAATGTTGTAAGTCTTCTTGAATAAAAGTTTCAGCCAAATAATAATGAAGGAGCTACTCTGGTCTCATGTCAGCATTTCCTCCAGCAAACCATGTACAATTCATTCTTAAGTCGTACTCTTGTATTAACAGAAATTATTAAGGTGACCACAAAGCAGTGGTATCTTTGTATTAAATTCACACTACTGCAGTTAATGGAAATAATGTTTAACTTTTGCTCTCTTTTAGATCCTAAAAGGACAGCAACATAAAATATTCAATAACATGTTATAATTAATTCTCTCCTCACATTTATTTTACATAAGTAATTTGTTTCTTTCATCCCATTTATTTTATACAGATAAATTACTCATATGACAACATAGTGGTTCCAACAGTGTTTGAATCCTGGACAGGTTCCTTACAGTCATCCTCCAAGTACTCCACAGGATGTTTTTCAGATTGATTGGAGAATATAAATTGACCCAGTTGGAAAGATCATACACTGTGGGCTGCTGCTCAGGGCTGGCTCCAACTTTTGGCTCTTGCCTAACGTCACACTGAATTAAAATAACTGGGTTAGACAATGGATGTAATTTCAAGTTTTATATAATTATTTTCATTTATTTATATGCACAACGAACATAGTTTTGCAATTTGATTTTTATCTGATTTCACAAGAACAACCTGAACTTGAAATCTGTTGCAGTCACATAGGGCAGACTGTCTAATGCCACCTTAATTGTTCTAAATGTGTGATCCTTTTACCTGCTTTAGTTTGTTATGTTTATGGTGTAGAAAATTTCCATATGCAACGTTTTTGGCTTTGTTATTCATTTCTGTTTTTGACAAGGATGCTATTTATATTCATATCAGAGCACATAAAGAGTTAAATGTGATATTCTAAATCAATATCATTCTTTCAGGCAATTGGGTGAAGTCAATCAGCTGATCAGACCTATTTTAAACGTCTAACAGGTATGGAAGCATGTTCAGATCCTAATCAGGCTTGCGCTCCATAATGTGACTTTTGGGTTTGTGATTCACACGCACTTCATTACATTAACAGTCAGAGCTTCTGCACTGTTGCTGAGGAGCTCCGGCCTCCCTTATCCTTGAATTATTTCCAGCTCCAAATCCTCTGTCCTAATGCAATCTTTAGTCAGATGCACTCTACATGAAAGTGCCACTGAGTCATATTTAGTGTGCTCTAGAGATGACAAAATATCAGAAACAAGGAAAGACATCCAAGAGGACAGTCTGTACAAAGAATGTAAATCATAACTCTTTAAGCAACCATTCTATTTATGATGCCATTATTTCAGTGGTATTATCAAAAATGCGGGAAATAGTAAGACAAATTAGGGCTATTCACTCTAGCACTATTGCTCGAAACAAACCTGGTAGTTATCCAGTTGCAGGTAAATGGTTTCATACTAGTGTTTATAACCACCTTCAGAGTAACATGCTATGTAGACTACAAAATAAGCAAAACCAAAAAAATAAAAAATACTTCAATAGAAGGCCATTTTGTTCTGCCATTAATGCATTGCCTGAGTGTGGATTTGAATAACACGCCCTGAGGTAGACTACCTTCATATCCAAGGTTGGTTCACATCTTACTTACTTCTTATCATCTTGATATAGGCCAGCGTTTCTCAACCTTTAAGTATTTGTGACCCGAGTTTTCATAACAGTTTTAATCACGCCCCTCTAACGTTTTTTTGAAACCCTAATAAAATTTACTCCTATATTTTTTGCTGCCGATACACAAGTTTAAAATTTCCCTACGAATAGCGAAATTATGCCACATATGGCAACATTCGTGCCCCCTTTTTTGTTACTTCGGCATGCCCCACAGATTGAGAACCGCTGATATAGGCTATGACTCCCCGTGACTCCAAGCTGAATTAGCAAGTTCAGCAAATAATTACATTAATGAGCCATTAGCATCACTGTTAATAAGGCATTTCAAAATAACCTGCCATTTTTAATCTTGACTTGTATTTAAAGAAAGAATTAAAATCGTATTATGCAAAAAGAAAATACAGTATGAAAAGAGATCAAGTATTGTTTATTCTACAAATATATTCTAGTGGCCCAGGTACATTTGTTGGTACTCATAGAAAAGATCATAAATAATTTAAATAGAATGATTTTTCAAACAAGCTCTTTTCTTTAATTAGCATTTCACATGTCTCCAATTGTGTAATCAGTCACCCAACCTATTTAAATGGAGAAAAGTAGTCAGTTTGCTGTTTGGTATCATTGTATGTCTCACAGGCTAGTGACAAGTGTTATATTACATAAATATTAATAAGAAGTTTAGCTCAGTGTGGGACTGTAGCCAACCTCCCTGGGCACGGCTGCAAGAGAAAAATCAACCCCAGATTGGGCAGAAGCATTGCGAGAATGGCAGGCAAAAAGTCAAGGACAACTTCCAAAGAAATCAAATCAGAACTCCAAGGTCAAGGTCCAAAGCATTTCACCTCTGAAAGAAAAACATAAAAATGCCAGACTGGAATTTGCTAAAGTGTATATTGACAAGCCTTGATGCTTCTGGGAGAATGTCCTTTGGACAGATGTTACAAAACTGGAGGTTTTTGCTAAGTCAGCTTTATAGCCACAGAGATAAAAACTGAAGCTTTCAAAGAAAAGGACACCATACCTACTGTGAAACATGGAAGATGCTCGGTTATGTTTTGTGGCCTGCTTTACTGTATTTGGCACGGAGTGCCTTGAATCTGTGCAGGGAAAAATGAAATGTCAAGACTATAAAGATATTCTGGAGCAAAACGTACTGTCCAGTGTTAGAAAGGTCTGATTCAGTCGCAGATCATGGATCCTACAATAGGATAAAGACTCAAAACACACCAACAAAAGGACCTAATCAAGGACTTTGTTAAATGGTTCGATTCAAACCACCTACACCTGAACACCAGCAAAACCAAGTAGCTGGTGGTGGATTTTAGGAGGACCAGGCCCCTCATGGACCCCGTGATCATCAGAGGTGACTGTGTGCAATGTTTGCAGACCTATAAATACCTGGGAGTGCAGCTGGACGATAAATTGGACTGGACTGCCAATACTGATGCTCTGTGTAAGAAAGGACAGAGCCGACTATACTTCCTTAGAAGGCTGGCATCCTTCAACATCTGCAATAAGATGCTGCAGATGTTCTATCAGACAGTTGTGGCGAGCACCCTCTTCTACGTGGTGGTGTGCTGGGGAGGCAGCATAAAGAAGAGAGACGCCTCACGCCTAGACAAACTGGTAAGGAAGGCAGGCTCTATTGAAGGCACAGAGCTGGACAGTTTGACACCCATGGCAGAGCGACGGGCACTGAGCAGGCTCCTGTCAATAATGGAGAATCCACTGCATCCACTAAACAGTATCATCTCCAGACAGAGGAGCAGCTTCAGCGACAGACTGCTGTCACTGTCCTGCTCCATTGACAGACTGAGGAGATCGTTCCTCCCCCACACTATGCAATTCTTCAACTCCACCCTGGGGGGTAAACGTTAACATTATACAAAGTTACTGTCTGTTATACCTGCATTTTTATCACTCTTTAATATAATATTTTCTTTATCAGTATGCTGCTGCTGGAGTATGTGAATTTCCCCTTGAGATTAATAAAGTATCTATCTATCTATCTATCTATCTATCTATCTATCTATCTATCTATCTATCTATCTATCTATCTATCTATCTATCTATCTAAACAATGTGAATGTTACTTTGGTCAGTTTCAAATTATTTCAGAGACAATTGTGGGTTCTTCCTTTTTCGTAGAGAAGTACCAACAAATCTGACCACATTCATGTTTGTCCACGTATGTAAAAAATGGACTAGTTTAATGAATGTCTAAAGTATGTTTGAATTGTAAATGATTTTCCAATGATCTGTCCATGTGTCTACTTCCCGAATCTGCACAACTACCATTAGGCATTCACTCCTTACTTTATTTTTGTTCACTGAAAAGACCTTTTAGTTTTTATATTGCATGCAGGGTAAGTAATATCATGATAAAATATGAACAAGTCTATGGGTTAAACAAATATGTTTAAAATATAGTCTGAACTGTCCCGAACTCTTACCATGGCAGACTGATCCATATGACTTCAATTTGTGCACTAATAAAAAATACGCATCTGACTTGCTGCCTGTGCTACTATGTGTGTTCATGTAAGGTGACAAAGTTCAACCGGTCTGGGCAGAGCTGAACTCTGCACGCACACAAAACCTTTCATGCTTTGTTTTTCTTTCACTCTGAGCGTGTTTGAGTAATCACAGCAGTGCAAATACTGCAGCTTATGAGGGGAGAAGTCAAAGCACAAAAAAAATTCCATTTAAGCCTCTTGCAATCAAAGTCACATTTTATTAAAAAAATAAATAATAAATAAGATTTTGTTCATACATGAGCCAGTTTGGGTTACCTTTTTCAATTTACATTACTTTTCATCCAAACAGAATGGCCTTATTCGGTTTAATATGAAAATTATTTTGTTGA
Source organism: Erpetoichthys calabaricus (assembly GCF_900747795.2). Taxonomy (NCBI): domain Eukaryota; kingdom Metazoa; phylum Chordata; class Cladistia; order Polypteriformes; family Polypteridae; genus Erpetoichthys; species Erpetoichthys calabaricus. The sequence goes on from NC_041404.2 coordinate 28,273,821, forward strand.
TTCTCCAGGTTCAGTCAGCAATAATACACATTGCCAAAGCAGGCTGTCACTGAGAAGCTGATCCCTGAACACACATTCTTACCCATTCATTCCACAGTCCATCTGGAGCAAGTTTACCTACATGCCATGCACATAGTACACTTCAGTCTTAATGGGGTTTGTTTTGTGACTCTGTCACTCATGTTATGTTAAAGGCTCACATACCTCAATGGCCCATAAGCCCAATTTTATGTATCTGTGAGAGACTTTCAAGAAAGTCAGAACGTAACAGAATGACAATACCAGCACTAAACTATTCATATATATATGCATATAAGGCAAATGTTTTTTAACCGCTTGTACGAAGTTAGTATGAAGTGAAAAATAATAGCTCTTATTGGGATTGAAATCTTAATTTTTTTTTCTTGCTACAGTATAATTGAAAAATTTATGAGTGTTGAATTTCTTGTGATTAAGAAAACTCCAAAAGGTATTTTGCATTTAAAAAGCCATACAGTATATTCCAAAATGTTCATATGGCAATAGAAAATGGCAACTTAGTTGTTTTATTTCCATACAGGTAGAAAGTGCTTGCCTGATACAATACTGTAAGAAACTTTATATACATACTAGCAAAATACCCGCGCTTCGCAGCGTAGAAGTAGTGTGTTAAAGAGGTTATGAAAAAGTAAAGGAAACATTTTAAAAATAACGTAACATGATTGTCAATGTAATTGTGTTGTCATTGTTATGAGTGTTGCTGTCATATATATATACATATACACATATACACACACATATACACACATATACAGATATATTATATATACATATACACATATATTTTTTATATATATATTTTTTATATATATATATATATATATATATATATATATATATATATATATATATATATATATATATATATACACACATACATACATACATACATATACACACATAGATGCACTTACAATAACACAGAAATCAATATAAACAACATTAACATCATTATCATATGAGAATATGAAGTAATATATAAGAAGCACATTTCATATAAATATAAATTATTAAACAGTAAAATCTTCTTCTATAATTTGCTACCTTGGCTTTTCGTTGGTCTGTCCAGGATTTTAAATCACCTGTAGCTTGCAAACCGTTTCACCTATTGACTTGAAATGTGGTACACATATAATACGTCACGTCTGCTATCCGCTTTATGGGTGATGATTGTATTACTCTTTTTATGTTTATTTTATTTTAGAATCAACTCCTATCTGCGCACACCAGGGCGGCCGTGGGCAGATGCGTATGGTGTATTCACTCCATGTTATCGTGCATTGCGCTGTCAGTGGTATTTTGATAAAAGAATTTGAACAATATATAAGAAGCGTATAAATTATTAAACAGTAAAACATTAACATTTAAGAAGTAAAGTTACATTGAGTACTACTGCAGTGCCTTCGGGTATACCTCATTTTTTCTTTGCCCATTACATGCTTAAATGTATACATTTTTTGGTGTACCTACCCGAGAACACGCGACATATAACCGACCGTGGGAGAAGCATGGATTTTAAACATGCGTTGAGTTCATCTGCTGGTCTCCCTCGTGGAATAACTGGTAATGTTTGACTAAAATGTACAGCGAGTAAAACGACATTACCTCCTTTTTTTTTTTACGATCTCTGAGATGTTGCTTTTTTCGGTTCAAGGCTTCATAAGCTCTTTTATGTTCCATGGTGTACTTAATAAGTACTAATTATCCCAAACCATCATCTTTGAATGTTGCAAGACTTTCGCCTTGTATGTAGATCGGGGTAATTACATTCATTGCATTCCTAGTCTGAATCACAATCTGATTGTATGGGTGGTTACCTGGCACTGTAGGGTTGCCACCCGTCCTTTAAAATACAGAATCGTGCCGCGTTTGAGAATGAAATTGCGCGTCCCGTTTTGAATCAATACTGGACGGGATTTATCCCGTATTTTTTTAATCATTTTTTTTTTAAAGCAGCGTCTCATGCAAATCATCCCACACGCATTTTATGAAGATGCCTCCTTTCCTACTTTTGATTGGGTAATACTTGATGTCATCGTTAGTTTGATTGGTGTTTTTAACTGTCCAGTGAGGAGGGCGTGTCTTTTAAGTACAGTCTGCAAAGTGTTGGCACTGAGATGTGGCGTCAGCGCCATATTTGAAGCCCCTAACGTTGCGGTCAGCAAGTCGGCTAACATCCGCCATGTGCCGTCTTTCAGTTGCGAGAAGCAGATCATAGAATGGTTGAAACTGTTGCCCCTAACGTTGCGCCACGGCGTGTGGTTCGTTTATACCTCGTGTCTTCTCATTAAACTTTTATCTCGCGAATATGTTATTGCAATCCGCAGCGGGAGCGTTTCTATAAACTTTATTTAAACTTACGTTTTAAACCGTGGTTTGTTTCCCTTATGAACATGCTTGTATGCTTAACTCGCTCCGTTCTCAATTGTTTAATTAATTTTTTGCTCTTCGCTGTTTGCGGCTGTTCCTCCATTTCCCCCTACTTCGTTCTTTTATCTCGCGAATATGTTATTGCAATCCTTAACGGGAGCGTTTCAATAAACTGATTGAAAATAGTTTTGCATTTACCTTTTTAGTAAAAGGCGAGCTTTTAAGCCTGAGAAATCACCCCGTAAATGCACACGTTTAATTGGACATGTGTTAATATGTATGGTTACACAGTATTAAAAGACAGTGAACAACGTCAGTTACCTTTGTTCCCGCGTTTGATAAAAGGTGAGCTTTTAAGCCTGAGAAATCACCCCGTAAATGCACACGTTTAATTGCACATGTGTTAATATGTATGCTTACACAGTATTAAAAGACAGTCAAAAATTAACGTCATTTACCTTCGTTCCCGCGTGCGACTCGTGCTGTAAATCTCTTCCTTGTTTTTAGTTCACGTGATTACGTAGGAGGCGTGATGACGCGATACGTGACTCCGCCTCCTCCATTACAGTGTATGGACAAAAAATATGTTCCAGTTATGACCATTACGCTTTGAATTTCGAAATGAAACCTGCGTAACTTTTGTAAGTAAGCTGTAAGGAATGAGCCTGCCAAATTTCAGCCTTCCACCTACACGGGAAGTTGGAGAATTAGTGATGAGTCAGTCAGTCAGTGAGTGAGTGAGTCAGTCAGTCAGTCAGTGAGGGCTTTGCCTTTTATTATTATAGATACGATGTCCATAAAAAGCATTCACCTTCTTGGAAGTTTTCACATTTTATTGTTACACAGCACTGAATCAGAGTGGATTGAAGTTGGTGTTTTGTCACCAATCAGCAGAAAAATACTCTTAATGACAGTGTGAAAACAGATCTCTGTAAAGTGTCTAAATGAATTACAAATATAAAACACAAAACAACTGATCTCAAAAGTGTTCATCCCTTAATATGGCACACCTTAATCATCACTGATGCAGCCAATTGGTTTTAGAAGTTACATAAGTAGTTTAATTGTGATCATCTGTTGGTTGTCATGAGGCTTCTGTTGATTTTAGTATAAATGCAACTTATCTGAAAACTCCAACTTGTGGTGAGTCAGTATGGTGGTCTAACCTACACAATGAAGACAAAATAACACAATACACAACACCATGAAAAGGTGATTGAAAGTATATGTCAGGGGATGGATACAAGAAAATATCAACGGCACTGAATATCCCTTGGAGTCCAGTTGAATCTATCATTGAAGAATTTAAAGAGTATGGCACAGATGTACATCTGTTTAGAGCAGGCCATCCTACAAAAACCGACTGAATCTGCAAGTCTAGACTAGACTAGACTACAGAGGGAGGGCAGGTACAAGTAAAAGAAGATTCTATGGTCTAATGAGACCAAAATTGAGTTTTGTGGCTATCACAGTAAAAGGCATGTTTAGCATAAACCCAATATACAGTAAACATGTTTAGCATAAACCCACATTATTAGTAACACACCATCCTTACAGTTAAGCATGGTGGGGACAGCATCATGCTGTGGAGATGCTTCTCTGCAGCATGCCCTAGAAAGCTTGTGAAGGAAAAATGAATACAGCAAAATACAAGTAAATCCAGAAGGAAAACCAGATGCAGCCTGCAAGATATTTTCATTTTTGACTTGATATACTTTATTAATCTTTTTGCATGACCTTTGGAGGTCGTAGCATTTTGATCATTTATTGATAATCTAGTTGCTTTAAAAAATGTTAGAACATGTCAAGACCTGTAACATTCATTTGGACATCACCCCTGGAGCAATTTTCAGGTTAAGGGCCTTGCTGAAGGGCCCGAAAGAGTATGATCCCTTTTGTCAGTAACAGGATCTGAACGATGAAACCTGAACCTTAGGAGAAGATTTGTTTACCAGCAAGACAACCTCCACAAGCATACAGCCAAAGCTATGCAAGAATGGCCTAAAAACAATGATGTGAGTGTCATGGAGCAGCAAAGTTAGACAGCAGATCTCAATCCAATTAATAATTTGTGGGTGGACTTAAAAAAGGCTGTTCACACATAAATCCCATGCAACCTGACAGAGCTAGAACAGTTTTGTGAAGAAAAATGTGAAAAACTCTAAAGTCCAGATTTACATATCGGATAGCAACAGAGACCTAAGCACACAGACTCAAAGCTGTCATGGTTGCTAAAGGTGCATCTACCAGATACTGAGCTGAAAGCCATGAAAAGTTATGTGATTAATTATTTTGTTCTTTATGTTTTTAATTAATTTTGACCACATTGCAAGGATCTGTTTTCACTTTGATTAAAGAGACTTTCTATTGATCAGTGTCAAAAAAGACAAATTACACTAACTGTGGTTCAATTGTTAAGAAAATGTTTGAATACTTTCTATAGGCACTGTATAACATATGAATAATGAATGAATAAAAATTTTTAGGCATGAACCTGAAAGCGGTATTATATAGAGCTTGTTTTGTAAGTGTCCAAAGATTAGGGTACTAAAAAAAGGGAATTACAAGTTTCTAGCATTTGTAGCTTATCAAGTATGGTTCTTGTTTGAAAACTAAATCAACATGAATACCAAAGACTGCAAGACAGCAGCCTACAGACTCCACTTGTCCCACCTCTCAAACAGTGGCAGTGATGCATATGATTAATTCCTGAAAATGCATCCTATTTGTGTTTTTAAATTTGAAAAAATACAACTATTTGTTTGTAGTTTCTGAAGTTGTGAATGACCACTCTAAATATATTAATGCACTACAGGACTTGCTGTTACTATTAAACACACTCTCAGGAAAGGCGCTATATAAATAAAATGTATTATTATTATTATTAGTAGTAATCCCTCGCTATATCGCGCTTCGCCTTTCACGGCTTCACTCCATCGCGGATTTTATATGTAAGCATATTTAAATATATATCTCGGATTTTTTGCTAGTTCGCGGATTTCTGAGGACAATGGGTCTTTTAATTTCTGGTACATGCTTCCTCAGTTGGTTTGCCCAGTTGATTTCATACAAGGGACGCTATTGGTGGATGGCTGAGAAGCTACCCAACTTACTTCTCTCTCTCTCTCTTGCGCTGACTCTCTCTGATCCTGACGTAGGGGGATTGAGCAGGGGGGCTGTTCGCACACCTAGACGATACGGACACTCGTCTAAAAATGCTGAAAGATTATCTTCACGTTGCTACCTTCTGTGTGCAGCTGCTTTGTGAAGCGACATGCTGCAAGGTGCTTCGCATACTTAAAAGCTCAAAGGGCACGTATTGATTTTTCTCTGTCTCTCTCTCTAACTCTCTCTCTCTGCTCCTGACGGAGGGGGTGTGAGCTGCCGCCTTCAACAGCTTTGTGCTGCGGTGCTTTGCATACTTAAAAGCCAAACAGCCCTATTGATTTGTTTGCTTCACTCCTTTGAAGAGGAAGATATGTTTGCATTCTTTTAATTGTGAGACTGAACTGTCATCTCTGTCTTGTCATGCAGCACAGTTTAAACTTTTGAAAAAGAGACAAATGTTTGTTTGCAGTGTTTGAATAACGTTCCTGTCTCTCTACAACCTCCTGTGTTTCTGCGCAAATCTGTGACCCAAGCATGACAATATAAAAATAACCATATAAACATATGGTTTCTACTTCGCGGATTTTCTTATTTCGCGGGTGGCTCTGGAACGCAAACCCCGCGATGGAGGAGGGATTACTGTATTATTATTATTATGTGTCACTCTTCCACTTTTTTGTTTGTGCGTCTTGTCTGTATCCTCATAAAATGATCTAGAAATTACCCAGCTGATAATTAGAATAAACATTTTAAGCCACATTTCATACATTTTTAAGGGGTATCAATGAGCACCTTTATCTATCAAGGATAAGTTGCAGCACCTCAGACTTCTTCCTGAATTTTAATGCAAATTTCCCATAAAAATAGATTTAACAAGTTTTATCACTGCTGTGACTATGTAGATATGTCTTACAAAGTCAACAACACACTAGTTAAAACGATTAAAAGCATGACAGTCAGGGAAAATGAAACAAACCTCCTGCTATGTCCAAGGGACCATTCTTTTTCCGTAACTCGCTGACAGCTTCACCAAATTCCTTTCCACCCTTCTTCTCCAAGGCATGGCCTGATAAACAACAGTACGACAGTGTTAGAATCTAGTACATTTAGCAAAGAAAGGATGCTCTCTCCTGAAGCTGGGGTGTAAGGAATTAGCAAATAAGGCAGAATGACAGCAAGACACCTCACCCCACACGCATAGATGCTGAAAAGTACCCAAAGGCACAAAAAATGAAAATTCCTGTTATTTTTCCTCCTTTATCAAGCAACACATCAAACCAAGATTATCTACTACAGCAAGGGTGAGCAGCACTTTTCCTGTTGAACTTGTGTGATTTATTTATTTTTCACATATATATATATATATATATATATATATATATATATATATATATATATACAGTAAGTGTTGGCATTCAGTTAAACTAAAAAGTACTCTGGTGTATTTAAACAGCTGACAAAAAATGCTAGTTAGGTGTGCAAGGCAGAGTAGCAGACACTGCAGGGTGTTGGAGTAGCACAGTGTTTATTTAGCACTGCTCTTTCACAAATCCAACGTCTTGGGTTCAGATCCTACTCTTGCACATTTGCCAGTGCAATGTTTGTATGTTCTTTCCGTGCTTGTGTGAATTTTCCACTATCATTTCCATTCAAGTAAGGTGAATTGGTAGTTGCAAAATGGCCTTGTTGGGGTAAGTGCATGAGTGGGCTCTGGACCCCAGCAAAATTGAATTGCAAGAAGTGGGTTTAAAAAAGTTGTATTACTAAGTGAAGCTAAGCCTGGAGGTAAGTGTGAAGAGTTTGGTAGTTTTCCATTGACATAAACCTACAGCCTGTTATCAGAACTGCCTTCTGAATCTTCTTCAATTAAGTAGTATGTGTATTCTGAATAACTACAGCAGGTAAATACACACAAGAATAGAAGGGACTAAATTACTTGTATGTCTCCGCAGGTTGTCCTGGCTATATACTATATTATGATATATAAATAAAAAATGTAGTAATGTCAATTTCAGGGTGCTGACAAGATTTCTAATCTCTTGGGTTGTGCATTTTCAGTCTACAATGCAAGATCAAGCAAATCACAGGTTGCACATGCTCACAAGCAGTGGAATCAGTTTTGGAAAAGCAAAGCTGTCTATTTGAAGCAATCTTGATGCATTGATGTGAACGTTAATTTCAAGAGTCCATTTCAATTATTACTCATAGAGGTGTGTACTGAATTTCAGTTCCAGTTTGGAAGATTGTGGATATGAGCTAAATATCACGATGTGTTTCGTTACATATAGATGTCTATAGAAGCCTAGAATGAGTCAATTTCTCTTGCAGTCACCAAATATCTCAAAATAGTTAAGAAAGAAATTAAATGAAAATAAAAAACTAACTATCATAAAGGACTGAAGTACACTCAAACCATTGTTAAAAATATACTACTGCATTTTCCAAGGCCTTTATTTTTCTATTTTTCAGTCTCTCATGGTACATAAAATGAGTCATCAGACAAACAAGCTTCTCTTCTGTTTGTGAGGTCCAAAACACCAACATATGCTCCTTACTCCACGTTGCTGCATTATATGCACTGTACTTCTGGATGAGCATTCACTGGTTGTCAAGTTTCACACACTCAGAACACACCCCTACAACTAAAGGCGTTTGAATATGTCACTGCAGACTACTTGGAGTGAGTCACTAGGTATGCCACACTACGCTTCTGGTTTCACAGGAGCACGCCAATGACTGCTTCCAACTTGCTAAGATTGTGTAATTGAAGGCTATGGCTGAAAATCACCGAAAAAAGTCACAAATAGTAATGTCTTCAGTCAATGACAAAATGTTCAAGCAATTAAGAAGCTGGGCTGGTGAGCTCCATTTCACAGTTTCAGTTTCAACCAGTGATACATGATGGCTGTGTTATAAGGAAAATAAGAGTTTATTCATTTTGGTACATTCTGACTAAATATAGTGCTTTGTGACGAGTGATATGAACAAAAAGCACAATAAAGATTGCTACTTTTCATTACCTTTGTGGTGAAGCACAGCAGTTTCTAAATTTCATTTGCATTGCCATGTCTGTTTATAATAGAAAACAGCAAAACATAAACTACACTGCTAAAACATGCTTTTTATTGTATAAAACATAAATATTCACATAGGAAAGTATAAATTAAACATATTTTGATAATTTGGATGCCATTATTTTCTTAGTATTGTATTTTAGATTTTTGCACTTGGGCTAAATATCAGGAAGCATAGCATAATATACATTATCCAAGACTTTGTTAAGAAATATCTAATGGATAAGCAAAACAAAGTTTAAAAATTGTGGATTGAATTGTAAATAATCTTAGTAATTGATAGCCATATTTGAGACTTAGGTCCTAGATGGACAATTTGAACTGTGAGTTTTAAATGTCAGCTTTTAAGTCAGCTTCTAGTTTGTGCCTCTTACTGTGAACAGACCCTGCCTAAACACTAAGACCATCTTTGCAGTCTTCTTATCTAATGGGCAAACATTTCGAAACCTTTGTGGAATCTACCACTCCACTTTATCCAAGCTTTACAGACCAACATTAAGTGTAAGTGCGGACAGACATACACAATCAGCAGCTCCTTAAATATGACAAAAACAAAACACATCTCACTTCTCCTTACTTCTAGCACCTGCAGTGCCTGAAATCATATAGTAATCAATACTTTTTCACATGGAAAGCTGTACCTACTGTGCTAAATAAAAATGTATACCAATAATGTAAACAGTATCCACAGAAGAGAAGCACAAATTAAAATTTTCATGATTTATTCTAATCAGCAATGCTAAACTGAATCTGTGTGACAGTTTCAGGACACACGAAATTTGAAAGCATTACTCGGATGTTTCAAACTGACCCTTTAAATCTTTCTGACATATGTTGAGAAGACACAGTTAAACATAAAAAGCAATGACATATTGTTGACTAATTAGGACAGAGCTACTACAAAAATGTCAGCTTAAAGTTAAGTAATGCAACTGTGTAGGAAAAATATGAAGTCCCTAAATTCCACAAAAAAAAATGGATGGCGACTTCCTTTACTTTGTCAAAAGGTGTGAGTTGGTGAGAAAAGTTCAAATGACCTTTTGTAAACAAAATGACACTTTAATGGGTGCTTTAAATTTGTAGCTACTTCGTATTATGTTAACAGTATTTTACAGTGCTAGTACTTGTTTATGTTTATCACTCACATTCATTTCTGTTTTACTGTTTGCAACTTTACATGTGACAAAATAGCACCCCATCCAGGGCTGTTTCCTGTCTTGCAACTAGTGCTGCTTGGATTGGCCCCAGCCACCTATGACTCTGAGTTGGATTAAGCAAGTTTGAGAATGTTATGTTTGTTTATCTTCATACAGTCAGTCATTGTCCAACCCGCTATATCCTAACACAGGGTCATGGGGGGTCTGCTGGAGCCAATCCCAGCCAACACCGGGCACAAGGCAGGAACAAAGCCCAGGCAGGGCGCCAGCCCACCGCAGGGGGCATACACACACCCACACACCAAGCACACACTAGGGACAATTTAGGATCGCCAATGCACATAATCTGCATGTCTTTGGACTGTAGGAGGAAACCGGCGCACCTGGAGGAAACCTACGCAGACACGGGGAGAACATGCAAACTCCACGCAGGAAGGACCCAGGAAGCGAACCTGGATCTCCTTACTGCGAGGCAGCAGCGCTACCACTGTGCCACCGTGCCGCCCTATCTTCATACAGTATGTGTGTTAATGTATGCAAATATTTTATGGTTTAGAAGTGAGCTGTTGTCATCCTATAGCTGAATACACAGTGCCTATAGAAAGTATTCAACACCTTGGAAGCTTTATTGCTATACAACATTGAATCACAGAGGATTTAATTTGGCTTTTAAGGCATTAATCAAGAGAAAAGATTGTCTAATGTCAAAGTGAAAACAGATCTCAAGCAAAATGTTCTAAATTAATTACAGCTATAAAATATTATTTATTGCATAGGTATTCACCTTCTGTAAGTCACTATTTAGTATATGCACCTTTAGTGGCCATGACAGGCATAAATCTGTGTGCACATCTGTTTCTCTATCACCTTTGCACATCTAGACACAGCCATTTTTCCCCATCAGTCTCAAACTCTGTCAAGGTGGCATGGGGATGTGAGTGAACAGCATTTTTCATGTCCAGCCACAGCCACAGAGTCTGACTCGGCCAATCTAGGACATTAACATTGTTCTTTTGAAGCCATTCCTGTGTAGTTTTGGTTTCATGCTGGGGGTCACTGTTTTGCAGGAAAACAAATCTTCTCTTAAGGCGCAGGATTGCTACAGAATGCACCAGGTTTTCCTCCAGTATTTCCCTGCTTTCTTCATCTTTTCCCACTCCTATGTGTGGTCAATGTGCTTGATTAACCTCCATACAGCTCAGTCCTGAAACTCCTCCCCAGTCAAAACTCCTCCAGATCTTCTTTTACTTTATTCATCTATCTCCACTTTGGCCTCTCTTGCTTTGTCTTCCCCTGTACTTCCATTCCCATCACTTTTTTTTAGCTACATATTCATTGTCTCTCCTCATTACATGTCCATACCATTTCAGCCTACTTTCCTGCACTTTCTTAGATATCACTCCCACTGTAGCTTGTAACTCATAGGTCTCTTGATGGCCTCATTCACTAGCCTTTTTCTTTCAGGTTCACTCAGTTTTTGTGGACAGCCTGCTCTAGGTGGATTTACGGGATTTACGGTTGTGCCATACTCTTTCCATTTCTTCTTAACTAGATATCAACGGACATTCAGTGATCTGGATTGTTTCTTGCACTCCATCCTTTGACTTGTGTGTTTCAGTGTCCTTTTAAAGGAATTGCTTGGAGTGTTCTTTTCTCTTCTTTCTGTAGGTCAGGCCACCATTATGACTCACCATAAAGTTGGACCATCTAGATAAGATGCATTTATACTGTAATCAATGGAAACCTCTTAATTACTGCCAGGTGACTTCCACTTAATTAATTCTGTGACTTCTAAAACCAATTGGCTGCAGCAATGATGATTAAGGGGTGTCATATTAAAGGGGGTGAACACCTATGTCATGAATTACTTTGTTTTATATTTGTAAATAATTCGAGCCACATTGCAGAGATCTGTTTTCACTTTGACATTAATGAGTCTTTGTTGGATTGATCAGTGGCACAAAAAGCCAAATTGAATCAACTATGATTCAAAGTTGTTTAACAATAAAATGTAAAAACTTCATTGACAGTGAAAATTTTTTATAGGTACTGTGTGATCTAAGCCTGTACTTTCAATCAACATGAATGTTAAAAAAGAAAATATGGCACCTTACTTGCTAATATAATTTAAAACTAAAGCATGGCAAGATATCTGGAACTGTTAATGTTATGCCAGCGAATACTGCTAGTATATTCTTTTCAGACAATATGTCGGGAGCACTTGACCTGGCAGCTGAGCCCGTCTAGCAGAATATGTCTACTAACTGTGTTAGTTCCATAAAGGTACAGGCCAATGCTACTGTGAGTCCTGTCTGCACTAGTCAATCAGCATATATGAGGACCAGCACTAGAGAAAGAATGAAAGGAGCATAACTCATCACTGCAAGGATACAATGAGCCTTCTGCTGTCTGAAAGGGCATACACCTAAAATGAGTAGATAAATTAACTGGTCAACGATAGAAGAAATATAGGGACTAATGAATAATAGATCATATGAGGTCACATGAAATAAAAAAATCTCTTGAAAGAAAGGTACCTGAATTTGACGCTTTTTTATTTTACAAAATGATGATTTCAACCCACGTTTTTCAAATTGACTCCAATAATAATGTACATCTGCTGCTGCCATACAGGATCAAGACTGCCCACCTTTGCTCTAAAAGAATTGAAAATACCAATAGCAGTAAAGCTTGCAAGCGTGGTTTAAACTAAAGTCATCAGACGTGGAATGATTAAGACAAACATTGGTCCACGCTCTTTCTCATAACACCAGCCAAGCTCATGCTGAGGGGTAGTGAGGAAGCAAAAAGGCAGCAGCTGGAAGTGTCAAGGAGTTACAAATCAAGATCACAGCCCTCAACCTTTAGATTTGTTGCCAATGAATGCAAACACACAAGAGCCCTGCAGTGAGAAAATGTCATTACCTACTTCCCCACCAGTGTAGAAATCAGAATTGGTCGGGTGTACAATAGCTTCGCTGTCGATGGAGGCAATGTCAGCTTGCACAACTTGCAACTAAAACAATAACAACAACAAACACAGGCAAACACCCAGTGTCAACCACTGAAGGTCAAGGGGGAGTTGAGCATACATAAAAACTCAAGCCAATGGGAATTACATGAGACACATTTTCCTTTGTGATGATGAGCATTGAAAGTGGGAGGAAAGAAATTAAATTAAAAATGAAACATATCATATTTAATGGAACATGAAATCCCAAGGAAGGTTTCAGAGAAAGACATGAAAAACAAAGAAATGTCACATTACATAGCATTTAAGCAAAGAGCCCCTTTCTGGGTTTGCACCCTTTCTGTAGAGATTACAAAAATCCTTGAAAAGCAGAGCTAAAGAAAGCCAAATGGCTTCACTGCAACTTAATACATGCTCAGATGTTGCACAGCAACTAACGTTCCGCTAACAAATGCCAAGGTCCTAACAGGGGCTTAATCTAAAAAACAAGACACAAAATGAAAAATGATGATAATAATATTATGTTATTTTGGACAAATGTAATGAATGAATGAAGACTAAATGACCACCTACACTCTTAAAAATAAAGATGCCAGAGTGGTTTTAAAGAGTGATGCCATAGGGGTACCATTTTTAGCTCCCAAAAGAGCCATTCTATGTGAGAGTTTCAGAAAGAATCTTTTATTTTGATTCATAACAGGTTCCATATAAAACAATGAATAGAAACACTAACAAGTTCCTAATTTTAAAATGACTCTTACTGTATACAATAACACCGGCTAAGTTCCGTTTTACTTCATTTCTCAGCATTATGCTAGCTTGCCTACTATACATTGGATTTTTATTTTATCCATATATTAGGAACCTTTTATGAGCACAAAGAGACAATTTCTTATGCAAAGAACTTTTTCCAAAATGGTCAAACAATGGTTCTACAAGGAACCACATAACACAGTAAAGTGCCATTAAAGAGCTGTTATTTTTAAGAGTGAAGGTGGCACTTCAACAGCAAGACAGAACACTTAGACATAAGTCAGAAATGTTTATTTTTTTAAGACAGAAAGATTTTACATTAAATTCACATAGAGCTGACTATAGCTGCATTGAAAAAGAACTATACCCTTATCAGAACCTTAATGTAATTTTATAGATGGATTATTATTTTACTGTTTTTCACACTGTCACTATTCACTATCTTACCAAATAACTTAAACAGTCTAACAAAATGTAACATTCTCAAACTTATTAAACTCAGTTAAAGGTCATGAGGAGCTATAGCCTAAGTTGGCAGTATCGAACACTGAATGGTGTGCCGATGCATTGCAGGCCACGCTCATGCACACAGAGAGAATTTTAGACTTGCCAATCAAATTCTTTCTGGGGCAGAGGAGTGAGATTTTGGCTTATTGACAGATGTCATAAAATGTATATACCCTTTATATATTTCAAAAAACAAATTAGAAAACTAAATTCACTAAAAAACCAACATTTTCAGATGTGTGATAACTGGTTTTACTGGTTCTTAATAATTTACCGGAAGTGTTGTGTATTAATGGAGGGGATTAAAGGGGCTTGTATTAATGACATGCTTTCCTTAGACATTATTCAAGCAGTCTGCTAAGAAAGGTACAGTATAAAATAAAAACTTGTTTACCATACATGTTTACTTGTTTTACCAAAGTCTGACATAGTGACCAATTTGGGAATTAAAATTCAGATTGCAGCCTGTACACCATCTTTGCGACTTTGCATGTTCTCTCTTTGGTTCCCTCTGGCATCTCAAAAACTTTCTTTATAACTTAATAGGCCCAGTCCTAGATCCGTGTGACAGACTGGAGTCTTTCCCAAGGTCCATTCTTGCAAACTGGAGTATCTCTACTGCAATACACTTCTGTAATGGGTTAAGCAGGTACAAAAAGCGGATGGATGGATGAATGATTTTTAAAATTACATAAAATATAGCTCTGTAAATTACAGAGTAGGGAGTAGCTTGGCAACCTATGCAAGAAAAAAGACACTGGTCTTTGAAACACTGGAAAGTTATTTTGCTTTGTCATATGAGTTTGTGCATAAATGCTCCCTGCGATGGACTGGTGACCTATGCAGGGCTGACCCCTTTCTTGCTAGGTTCAGAAAACAGTGAGCCTGAACTGTATTAAGTGGTTGGACAATGGATGGGTGGATGGATGGAAGGCAATGCAGTTCAGCTTTCACTTTGTGGATTACACACACCAAATCTAAAAAGCAGATTGTCCAAGTAAAAAGGATGAAAAATGAGCAGGTGATGAACCAAGATGATTATTTTTGTTAATTCACACTGTCCTGTCACTGAGGTAAGACAGCACTGGAAAAAGACAGAATCTAGGAAAACAAAAGCGAGCTGTGTTTATTTAATGCAGACAGGTCTCTTTGTTTAGAACAGGGGCCACCCATCTGTCTCATGAGTGAAGACATCACCTGCTCTCGATGTCATTCCTTTTTAGACAAACCACTCATAAAGGTATATATTTTACAACTTTGTACAATTTCATTATTATGTTCTTTCACTGCTTTTCAAGGATTTCCTCAATCTTCTCAGAACACACCTACTCAGTAAGTGACGTGAACTTAGAGCTGTGAAAGAAAGAATTTAATTAAATCCCTTTATTATACGGATATCCTTTAAGAAATTAGTTTAGGATTGGCTCATCGGCTCCAAAATTATTTTCATATTTGTAAATAATATAGATTACGGTCAGAAACTTGGTCTACATTATCATATTTTTGAAACATACAATATTTAAAATGTCACGATTCTTTTAAATAGATTAATATCTCCATAGCAAAATAAATACTAGCCTTGGCTGACATACTGCAATTTACTTTAATAACAGCTCAAAGAATAAACCCACTCATTTTGATAACCATCAATCCATATTTTAGAGGAGTGGTGCAAATGAGAGCCATAGCCCCTAGTATCCAGGATTCCCTCAATAAATCAGCGGCACAGGTTGAGTTTCGAATGATTAATAATTCATCCTAATATGTAAATGGCGGAATTAGACAAGACATTGTGCTCAAAAGTACTACAGTATTACAGCCTCTGAGCTATATCTGCACAATCAGATGTTAGAAAGTCACACCAAAACAGAGGCAAGTATGCTTATATTTAATTACAATAAATATATTTAAAGTGCATTTTGAATAGAAGTGTATTACTTTGATGCTTATAGCATAGTTGCGATTATATAAAAATTATATTAGGTGGGTGCTAATATTAGGTGGGTTTATTTCATTCTTTTCAAAGCATATATAAAACTACAGTGCCTATGAAAATATTTACCCTGTTGAAAGACTTCTCATTTTGTTGTTATACAACATTGAATCGCAGTGGATTTAATTTGACTTTATTGAAAATAATCAGCAGAAAAACACATTTTAACATTAACATAAAAAACAGATCTCTGAAAAGTGCTCAGAATGAATTACAAATATAAAACACTACATTACATCTTGTCATGAAGAAGGGGCCCGAGTTGCCTCAAAAGGTTGCATATTGTAATCTGTTTAGTTAACCAACAAAAGGTGTAATTTTGCTTGACTTCTCATTACATCCATAATGGCTAACACGGTAGAGTGACCTAGTACTACAAATCTAAAACACAAAACAACTGAAGTCACATATTTAACTCAATGAAGATCACCTGTCTGTAGTCAAGGGGTTTCAATTGGATTGTTGCATAAATGCACCTTATCTAGAAGGTTGTGGTAAATCAGTAGTTGGTCTAACCTACACATGAAGACAAAACAAACACTCTAAGCAACTCTGTGAAAAAGGTGACTGAAAGCACAAGTCAGTGAACGGAGACAAGAAAATGTCCAAATCACTAAATACTGGAATCCAGTTAAAGAAGAAATAGTTAGAGTATGTCACAACTGTAAATCTGCCCAGAGCAGGATGTCCTCAAAAAATGAGTGATAGTGCAGCCTCCTCAGAAAGTACAGCTGCTGTTGAGCCCTCTTGACCAGCTGTGTGGTGTTAAGTGTCCAAGTGAGGTCCTCACTGATGTAGATGCCCAGGTATTTAATGCTGCTCACCCTCTCCACTTCAAGCCCTCGGATGAACAGTGGCCGGTGAGGTCTCCTCTCCTTCCTCATGTCCACTATCATCTCCTTCGTCTTGTCTGTGTTGAGGGTGAGGTTGTTGTCCTCACACCATGATGCCAGACTGTCCACCTCCCTCCTGTAGGCCGCCTCATTCCTGCCAGTGATGCGTCCAATCACTGCGGTGTCATCTGCGAACTTTAGGATGATGTTATCTTTGTGGGAGGCGACACAGGGTGAACAGGGTGTAGAGGATGGGGCTGAGGACGCATCCCTGTGGGGTGCCTGTGTTTGTGATAATGGTGGCTGAAATCCTATTACCAATCCTAACAGACTGGGGCCTGCCAGTCAGAAAGTCTAGGAACCAGTCACAGAGGGTGGGGTGCAGGCCAAGTGCAGACAGTTTAGGCCACCATACTGACATACCACAAGCTGGATCTCCCAAAAAAGGTTAACTTAGACTACAATCAACTGAATTGCTTGACTCCAAACAGGTTACCTCCAATGAACTAATTCTGTGACTTCTAAAACCAACTGGCTGCATCACTTGTGAATGAGGTGTGTCATAATAAAATGGGTAAAATGGGTGAATATTTATGCAATCAATTGCTTTGTCCATTATGTTTGCAATTTATTCAGACCAATTTGCAGAGATCTGTTTTCACTTTGACATTAAAGAATCTTCTTCTGTTGATCAGTGTCAAAAGAGTAAAAATAAATCCAATGTGATTCAATGTTGCCTAACAATAAAATATGAAAACCTTGAAGGTGAAACTGTAAATATTAAAAGGTTTTATAGAAGAGCATTCTGTTCCATGGGGATTCAGTGTTATAACTAAAATATCCAATGCTAGAAGGATAATTATTCATGTGTAGAAAACCGAATTAGCAAATTAAGGAATATCTATCCATTCATTCATTTTTAACCCACTTTTTCCTTTAATGATTAAATAAATACATCTATTTTGTGATGGGCAATTGTAAATATACATGATTTAAATAAACTGATAGCTATGCATAAACAAATCATAATTTAACTGTTACAAATCTTTCCATCAATTATTTCTTTACAAATGTAATACATTTATTCCAAAGCGTGTTTCTGTTAATTTGTTGTACAGGTCATAGTGTACAGCATTAAGGTGGCACAGTGGTTATTGTTGCTGTCTCACAGCCTCAGGCACCTGGTGCAGAATCTCTGGTCATTGTGTGTGTAGACTTTGCACATCCTGCCTTTGTGTTTGTGTGTAAACTGATATTCTCCCAAATTTCACAGATATTTCATATGTTCATTCTAATTGGCTCAGCATTAGTGAGCACAGAGTGCATGGATGTTTCTACCCTGTAGTAAGAAGGCACCCTTTCCAGTGGTGGTTCCCACCATTGTGCCTAAGATATAGGGAAAGGTTTCAGTTTTTTGCTATGGACAAATATTTCAGATAAAAAAATAATTGAACAAATATGAATAAAAATAAATGTGGTGTGAAATGTGGCAGTAAATAAATAAAAACACAATCTATATATATAATTCACTAAGCCAGGAGACAAGTAGCCGACCATGGAAAGCACGCCGGAAGGTGCGTGGAGACAAGTAGCCGACCATGGAAAGCACGCCGGTAGGGGCGTGGATTATATAATTCACTAAGCCAGGAGACAAGTAAGACGCCAATGGCGCACGCAGGAAGAAGCCACGCCCACCAACTCTTAGACCATTGGATACGACAAAAAAATCACAGTCACGCCCACCAACTCGGACGCGACGCCTCGAAAAACATGCCGTCATTTCTGTTTGTCTGTGCCACATTCCACTTGCAGCTCTGAGCTACGTTGACTTTTCATTAGTCAACCTCAGTGGAATCTTGGTTCACACAGAGGCAGCGCGAGAGACAGAGCTGCGCGCACACACACACACAGAGGCAACGCCAGAGACAGAAGCATACACAGGCAGCGCGTGAGAGAGAGCCACGCACACACACAGAGGCAGCGCCACAGAGAGACAGAGGCACACACAGGCAGCGCAAGAGAGAGCCGCGCAATCCTTTAAAACTGAAGTTAAAACACAATGAAGGAAGCAGTCTTTAAAAATCAATAAGCCCTGTGCCTCTTTTTCATTAGCGTCTCACCTGCTTCAGGCCCTGCAACAGTCGAGACGCTCTCCCTGCAGCTGACCTTCTCTGTACCTGACTCCACTACTGTCAGTCACCTGATTAAAAATGGCCTTTTCAATGTGAGCTATGGACCCGCTATACCACAGGAACACATTGCCTTCGAGCCTGCTCTCGCTCACTCTAACGTACCGGCTTTCTCTCTCTCTCCTCACTCACTCACACACTGCACAGGGGAGAAATGCCCGAAGCACGAGTCTACACTGTGAGTGCGATGATTATTATGATCAGACACCCAGGCAAACAACACTGAATAATCAATAGCTCCAACTATTTTGCCCGCCCCCACTCCTCACCTGAGTCGGTTTCGTCTCTGTTCAGCAGTGTTTGCCAAACTCGGTCCTGGTGAACCCCTGTGGCTGCAGGGTTTTGTTCCAACCAGATTCCTAATCATTAATGCCGGTGAAACTCGTCCGGGATAAGTCGGTTTTTCAAACACAGCCGTGTAGCAGATTAGTCTAGCAAGATGTAATAATCCGAGATGAATGCGCGCCCTCGCGCTGAGTGAAAAGCCAATATATATTGAGTCTACAAAACATGATCACCAAGTCTTTGATAGGCTGCAACAAAATGATTAAAGAACGGGCGCATTTTTTTCACACAAGCTGAGTGAGTGGGTGTTAGTTAGTTAATTAGCAACTCGAAGGATTAAAAAACATTGAAAAAGCGGCGCAGATTGGTTTGCAGCGTGTAAAACAGTTTGTTTGTCGCGGATAATTTGCTATCCACACAGGGACGAACCGGGAAGTGAACCCACAATCTTCCACTGTCTCCTTACCGCAAAGCAGCCGTACTATTACACCGCCACAAGGCAGTTAAACAATGCACCGGGCCACATGTTCATTTTTTCCCCTGTGCTTAAAAGACATTAAAAAACTGTTTCTCGACTGTGACTCCCGAACAACTCAGTACGCGAAAAGCGGCCAGAATCGCAAACAACAATCAAAACTCTACGTGACTCACAGGTAGTGATGGGCCGTTCTATACTAAGGTTTCGACACTGTGTCGAGCTTTCGAAGCACTGCAGATTTTAATACTTGATCGAATAATGACATCTGTGATTTAAGGATTTCACATTTTCTTTCTCAAATGTGCTTACCTATATCATGGCAAAGTACAGGGATAAACCTTTATTTTCTGTCTACTCCGTTTTAATTAAGACAGACCAAACAAAACATTTAAGGCTATTAAATGTGATCTCAAGAAAAGATCAGGGTTAATTATAATACTAATAACAGGAGCGATTATAATGATACAGTGCAAAAGTAAATACTAATTGAAAGAGCCGGGAATGCATGAGGTGAGGCGTCTTATTTTGTTTAACTCTTGCTATCGTATACTGCATTCTGCCTGTCGGCATTAGTTATATTTATATTTTTTAGACATCAGACACTAGAAGCTACTGACGAACCCTTCTCTTCGTTGTCAGTCTGTAGCTACGAAAATATAAAAGCAATACGACTTTTAACAGACGTCATTGAAGTGTATCATAAGTTTCTGTAACGTTAATGAAAATGGCCAGAAGGTGTCACGTGACAGGTGAGTGTCAAATGCTTCGAAGCTTCTATACGATTTCCGAGACAATTGCTTCAAACGTGTTGATGCTTCTCAAGGCTTCACCCCGCCCATCACTACTCACAACTTACTGAACGACAAATCAGCAGACTAGCATGACGAATGGGGCGTAATGGGCGTCCTTCCCCTCTCCTCCGGATTTTTCAAATGTTAATTTTTTCCCTATGCTTAAAAATCATTAAAAAAGCAGCCTGATTATGTGGCGTATGGTACGCCGCGGGTTGGCTAGTAATATATATTTCATAAAATACGTCTTTTGTTGCTTATTTTTTTATATATTTCTTAATTCATTTATTCCAGTGACAACCCATGCAACATGAAATATGCATTGAAATGAAAACTGTCATTTTCACCCGTCCAAGTAGAAGGAGTGGGCTCTAGAGAAGAGTGTTTTGATTGGCAATTCATCAGTGAAGCAAATGCTTAATGTAGTGAATGTGCATGTCTGAGGCAATTAAGTACTTGAAAAAGTTGCCCACAATTTCTGTGGCTATTTAATTAAACAATCTCTTGAATTCAACATCAGAGGTCTGCATCTGAAGTGTTCCTTGTAAATGTTGTCCTTGAGGGCCAAAGAGTTAATTCCACTCTACTGATGATAAATCAGTCAATGCCCAGGACTCACAACAGCCCACCCTCTAAACTTTGATGGGTGAAAATGACAGTTCACTGCATATTTCACACTGTGTGTGTTAACAATGAAATGAATACATAAAGAAATAAATACATAAATATATGTGTGTCACGGCGAGGTGCACTAACTTTTTTTCTAAGTATCCTGCAGACCTTTCCCGGGAAATCCCACCAGTAGCCGCTACCTCAGCATGGGACACATCATTTCTGGTCCTGGCCCCGAGGACGGCATAATTTCCGGTCCCAAGGATGACATCACTTCCCCCAGACTTCCTATAAAACCTCACTCCCTTCATCTGGATTTTAGTT
The DNA here is from genome assembly GCF_900747795.2 of Erpetoichthys calabaricus. NCBI lineage: Eukaryota > Metazoa > Chordata > Cladistia > Polypteriformes > Polypteridae > Erpetoichthys > Erpetoichthys calabaricus. The sequence goes on from NC_041404.2 coordinate 28,295,305, forward strand.
CTGTTTTGGACTCTGTCTTGTAAACACTACTTGCTCTAAAACCTTTTTGCTTTTGCAGCCAGGAACACATTATACACGTGGCTGCCCAAAACCTTTGCAATGTCTGGTGTCCTTCCTTGTTACTGTGGCATAGTTGGCAGGATGACGTCCCAGAAGAAACCGGGACGGAACCCAAAAGCAACAGAGGTAGGAAAGTACCGGGGCCATATTTCTGGACGGGGAGTGCGTCAGGGGGTCAGGAAAGACCCAGTACGGGCTCCGTTCCACAAGGACATCCCCGGGCATAAGTCCTACAGAAAGGAGAAGGTGGAAGGGGCCCACAGACATGGGCTGGTTTCTGGGGAGGAAACAAAGAGGGCTTGTAATGCTCTCTCGGCTAAGAGAGCTGAGCTGCCCATCAGGACCGAGGTCCCTGGTAAAGATGGGCCAGCAGGTAAAGCAAATTGAATGCTGGGAATTAAAAGTAGACGGGTCAATCCCCAAGCAGGCTATGTCTCTATGGGAACAGGTGGCTCTGTGGCTACACAGGACAGGACCCCTTACCAGATTGTGAAGCAGGTGGCCTGCTTCTTTTTGCTTCAGTGTCTACCCCGGACCTTTGCCCAGCCAGCCTGGGGAGACTTCCATTCGATCACTGAGCTCACATGGCTCATACAAAACCAGAGGCCAGTCTTGAAATCTGAGAGGACAGAACGACCCTCTGGTGGAACCCCTAGGGACTACGTCCCACTTAATAGGTCTCTCTCACTCAAAACGGAGCCATGGCCAAGTCCCTGGGCCCCTTGGTGTGTAACCTATCTGGAAGCAAGGCGGAATGCAGGAGGACGCGGGGATATTGTTTGTGTACCCTTAGCAACCCCTTGGTGGCTTCACCTACCGGAGAAGTGCTGGTAAATGGATGTAAGGTCACAGCATTGTTTGACTCCGGCAGTAAGATGTCCATCGTTGCTCGCCGATATGTCTTACCGCGACAGTGGAATAAACAAAAGACCAGTCTTAGGTGCATACAAATTTATATACGTGTATATAAATCCGCCCGGTGTTACATCTGTCAAGGGAGAAAGCTTAAAAGACTCTCCATGGCGGCCCTTCCAGACCCCCCTTTCCTGTGATCCTAGGGTGGGACTGGTCTGACAGTGAATGTGGTAGACTACTAAGCACTCCCGGTTAGCGGTTAGGCCTCGCGATAGATGAGAGAGACTCGTCTCAGGCTGCCTCCACGCCATGTAACCAGCCGGCTGAGAACAAGACGGAGGACCACGAGGCCGGCGCGGAGACTACTGGTCCATCGTGGGCAGTTGCATCATCTACCCACGCCCCGCCAAGCTGGGAGGAATCCCCGCCCCTTGAGGTCACAACACATCCTCTCTCTGACTCGCACTTTCAATTTAAAATGACACCGGCTTCTTTCAAGAGAAAGCAATGGAATGATGACTCTCTGAAGTATGCAAAGAATGTAGTTGTTCTCGTCAATGGCCAACACACGCATCAGCCCATGCCACAGGGACCTCGCTTCGTTATTGAAAATGATGTTATATCAGGTAGCCGACCATGAGGGGGAGGACCGGAGGTTGCTGCTTATCCCACGAACCTACCGGCGGCAGGTCTGTGAGTTGGTGCATGCCCACCTACTTGGAAGTCATCTTGTCTCCGAAAAAACCTTGGAGTGGATTAAACTCTGATTTTTCTGGCCGGGGATCAATGAGGAGGTTCACCGTTTTTGCATTTCCTGTCTGGAGTGTCAACTATGACAAATTCCTAGGAGGGACCGTGCTCCTCTTGTTTCTCTTCCCATTATTGATGTTCCTTTTGACCACATTGGGGTCGATATACTAGGACCCTTGGAGCCCTCAGCCTGGGGATATAAATATATATTAGTCCTCGTGGATTATGTGCTGCGGTGGGTTGGCACCCTGCCCAGGATTGTTTCCTGCCTTGTGCCCTGTGTTGGCTGGGATTGGCTCCAGCAGACCCCCGTGACCCTGTGTTCGGATTCAGCGGGTTGGAGAATGGATGGATGGATTATGTGACCCGGTACCCAGAGGCTGTTCCTTTGCACTCGGCTACTTCTAAGGCAATCACATGGGAGTTAGTAGGGGTCTTTGCACGAGGCGGCATCCCTAGTGCTTGATTTAATGGACCAAGGGATGCCTTTTACCTCGGAAACGTTCAAGGAAACTGCCAAGTTACTGAAAATCAAGCACTTAAGAACTGCGGTGTACCATCCTCAAACCGACGGTTTAGTAGAGAGGTTCAACCAGACTCTCAAGCTGATGCTTCGCAAGGTGGTCAGTGAGGATGGGAGGAATTGGGATCAACTCCTCCCCCTTGTACTCTTTGCCTATCGGGAAGTCCCACAAGCCTTCTCCCCTTTTGAGTTATTATACGGACGGCAGCCCCGGGGAATATTGGATATCTTAAAAGAGGGCTGGGAAGGACAGGCTCTTCCCTTGACAAACATACCTGAATATATCGCACAGTTACGCGATAGACTTGGCAAAATTAGACCGATTCTAAAGAGTCATATGGAGGAAGTGCAAACAGCACAGGCCCGCCTTTATGATTGTGGCACAACGCTCTGGGAGTTCCGTCCGGGGGGTCGAGTCATGGTATTGATTCCCACCTCTCATTCCTAAATGCTCGCCCATTGGCAAGGCCCTTACGAAATTAAGGACAGGAAAGGATTGGTTGATTATTTGGTGAAACAACCTAATCGTCGGCCATGCGAGCGGGTGTATTATGTGAACTTACTGAAACCGTGGAAGAAAAGGGACCCCGATCCCTCCTCCAGTCAGCCCCGCTCACTCTTTGCTCAAACAGACCCCCTTAATTTCAGCAAGGAATTATCGTCTAGACAGAGGCAGGCGCTGGAATCAGCTATCCGCTCCGTCCCAGAGGTGGTGAGTGAAACACCTGGTCAGAGCTCTCTGATTGTGCATGACATAGTGATTGAACCGGGGGTTATCATTCAAGAGCGGCCCTATAGACTCCCGGAGGCAAAGAAAGCTGAGGTGGAACTGGAAATCAAACGAATTCTGGAACTAGAAGTGATTGAGGAAAGTTTTAATCCCTGATCCAGTCCCATCCTCTTGGTCAGTAAGACCGACGGCAGTTGGAGGTTTTGCAATGACTTCCGTCAGCTTAACCAGGTATCCCAGTTCGAAGCTTATCCCATGCCATGCATGGACGACCTCCTCGAGAGGCTAGGACAAGCTAGATTCTTGACCACACTTGACATGACAAAAGGGTACTGGAAGATTCATTTAGCGGAGTCTGCGAAGGTCAAGACTGCGTTTAGTACCCCTAGCGGACACTGGCAGTAATGTGTCCTTCCATTCGGGTTACACGGGGCTCCTGCAACTTTCCAGCATCTGGTGGACAAAGTGCTCCGACCCCATAATGCGTATAATGCTGCCTACCTGGATGACGTCGTCATCTATTCCAGCACATAGAAGGAACATGTGCAGCAGGTCACAGCGGTATTGCAGACACTAGCAGAGGCTGGGCTTCGAATCAATCCCAAGAAATGCTTCTTCGGACTGAGACAGGCTAGATATTTGGGCTACCTGGTGGGCCGGGGTACTGTGAAGCCACAGTGTTCAAAACTAAATGCCATTCTGAAATGGCCCCGTCTGCGAAACAAGAGGCATTTCTCGGTTTGGCCAGGTACTACCGCCAGTTTGTACCTAGGTTCTCCGAGGGAGCGGCACCCTTTACCGAATTGACAAAGAAAGGAGCTCCCAACCATGTGGTATGGTCTGACAAGACGGAAACTGCATTATTTGACTTGAAACGGGCTCTGACTTCAGCACCTATATTGATAGCCCCTAACTTTTCTCTTCCATTTATCCTCCAGACGGACGCTTCGGACACAGGCTTGGGAGACGTGTTGAGCCAAAGCATCGATGGTGTTGAACACCCTGTCATGTACCTAAGCCGGAAACTGTGGGATCGGGAGACCAGGTATGCAGACCGGGAGACCAGGTGGAGAAGGAAGCCTTGGCGATTAAACAGGGGATTACCCAGTTGCAGTACTACCTTTTGGGCCGAGAATTCACTCTGGTGACGGACCATGCGCCATTAAAGTGGATGGCCCTTCACAAGAAGTCGTATCCGCGGGTTACTAGGTGGTTTCTTGACCTGCAACCATTCAAGTTTTCGCTCATTCATCGGAAAGGGGTCTCTTCATGCCAACGCTGATGCCCTCTCTCGGGCTCACGACCTCTCGGTGCAGGTCACCCAACCCAACGAGTCTGGGCTAAGGGGGGAGCCTTGTCACACACATGTGAATAGGAGGCAGATGAAGGCCTTAACGACTGGTAGTAACATATCTGCCTGGGGGGTTGCAGGGTGCACTAACTTTTTTTCTAAGTCCCCTGCAGACCTTTCCCGGGAAATACCACCAGGAACCGCTACCTCAGCATGAGACACATGATTTCCAGTCCCGGCCCCAAGGACGACATCATTTCTGGTCCCAGCCCCGAGGATGACATCACTTCCCCCAGACACCCTATAAAACCTCACTCCCTTCCTCTGGATTTTAGTTCTGTTTTGGACTCTGTCTTGTAAACACTACTAGCTCTAAAACCTTTTTGCTTCTGCAGCCAGGAACACATTATACGGGTGGCTGCCCCAAACCTTTGCAATGTCTGGTGTCCTTCATTGTTACAATATGCAACAAAAAACCTGTTTAACTAAACATGTCATTCTTTACGATCACTTGCTGTGTTTTTAATTACTGCCACATTTCCATATTTATTTCTTAATTCCTTCCAAAATATTCCTTAATATATTGCAACCATATATACAGAAAATGGATGGATGGATGTTATTGGGTATCTGTAAGCGGACGTTCATTCTTTAGCAAGCCTCTTTAGTCACTGCATCACATCCTTTTACATTAGTTCACATAAGAACAACAGCAGTGAAAGACCTGTTACTGAGAATATTTAGTTTCACCACAGGAGATGTCAGCAGTTTGTTTGATCATACCACCTAACATTCCTCATGAGTAGAGCTTATCTCCACTTTGTCCGGAAATGATGTACATTTTGCATGAATGATGATATAAAACACCCTGTTCCAGTTCAGTGACGTCAATCGCAAGAGATCCAAGAGTATCATCTATCCCGTATGGTCATTTATTTAATGGAGGATATGAGTTACAGTAGTTATTTAGCAAAGCTGCAAAGAAAGCCGGAACAGACCACATCCCTTAGCTACAGACTTGCCTACACATTATTCATAATAACTTAAGTAGGATTTAATGATTTTATAAGCTGCAGACTTGACCCACAAATAGCCTTTCCCAATTTCACCATAATCTTTATACTCATTGTTTCCTATTAACTGAAATCAATTAGCCAGCACATAGACAAAGGGTCTACTTTGTTCCCCTGGAACTGAACCTACAAATGTAACTGAGGAAACTCTTTGAGCAACAACTAACATGAGCTACAATCTTGGAAATCACCAGAGTGTTTTGACCAAGGCCACACATCACTTTGGCTACACTAATTTGGTACTACTCTTTCAATTAACTGCAAGCTCAGTATTGTCATTATTCAGAACTTTACAGAATAGCTTTAGTAAGTTAATACTCATTTAATAAAAGATGTTTAATCAATTCCATATAAAATTGCATATCTGACAATGGATAGGAGTTATTTTGCTTTATCTAGCAAAATCATTTGGTTGATATGTTTATTGAGCTGAAACACTATACTGCTTTCATTTTGATATATTTTATGCCTAAACTGTAGGCCAAGAAGAAATTTAATTTGGTATCAGACTCTTGGCTTCGCAAACACTTATAAATTCTTTTCTTTGCAGCTCTAAGTCCATATAAGAAATGACCAAGACCCATTTACCTAGATCATCTTTAAGGTCAATATCTGCATTGGTCGGATTGATAATCGCCTCAACATCAAAGCCAGCCAAGTTACTGATTTCACTGTGAATAAGGTTCAGCTGTGAAGAAAAGGCATGCAGCAGTGGACAGGAGGAGAGTTAAACATTAATAAATCAAAGAAGAAATGGGGGCTATAACATTTTATGGTGTCCAGTGGTTCTCAAAGGCACTGCAGTCCTTCTCAAAAACATTGGCTTATAACATTGTGCAAAAGTGTGACTCCTTATATATAAATGTACTCAATGTTTTAGAAAGTGCCTCGTGCAATATTCAATTTTGAGGCAAAGCCAAGGATCATTTTTGACTTAGTAATTCTGAATGGACAAACTATTCAAAAATTTCAGTGCTTGATTTAAATAAGCAAAATCTTCATCTCACCAGTCTTCTTCACAGTAAAAATGTTGAGAACCTATGTTCTGTAACACTGCCCCATATTTAAAATGTATGAATCATGATTTTGTTAAGGAGCATTCAATACAATAAGAGCTTTCCAGAAAATAAAAACAACATAATCTGTCAAGTAAACATTTAAGAATAAGAATCATGATTATGTAAAATAAATACATACATAAAGTATTACATATAATTTTAAGATTAGTAGAGTTAATGAAGAATTATTAAATTAGACTGATTTTTTTATTTGTACATTGTATGCAGATATTGCACTGTATACAGAGAAACATGTCTGTTAAAACAGATAACCTTCAATTGATCTAGTTCTCTCAAGCAACTAGTATTTATATAGTGCCTTTCATTGCAAGCATAATCCCAAATTGCTCATAAAAATATTATGATATGGTCAAGGATATTAATGATTACCAGTGCACAGAGTTATGAGTACTCCATGACAAAGAAATGGTTATAGTCAGATTTGTTGGACCAGTTAACATGAAAACCAGAAGGGGAGAGCTGCATAGTCAGATATGGAAACTGTCATATTCAGTTTAGCCACTACAAAGCTGCACATGTGGTGTGCCATAACAAACTGACAACTTGACTGGGTCAGGTCATAGTGACCTCAGAATGATTGTACTATGCTACTACACATCAAGAATGGCTCAACAAGTTAAGCAACAATCATATGAACAAGTAGGTGATTTTGACAGGGGCCAAACGTTTTGTTAAGATGAGACTAGGTCAATGCCAGTGTTGGACAATGGTTATTGGAAGGCTCTCACACCTAAAAGGAAGAATCTATGAGGCCCAACAGAGAAACAGACGGTGTGTGAGAAAAACTGACACAACACCTACATCAACCCATTCCATCATCTGTGTAGATGCCACTTCCTCACTGGATTGTCAGATAATGTCTTGGGGCAGAGCTACACGAGCATGAGAATGCACTTTCCATTGCGAATTGTATCTGAACTGTGATTCCGATTTCTTCTGGTCAATAACACATAAAGAATGTCTTCCACCATCTCTGATAATTATGTCACCTGTTCTGCATGCTGGGACTCATGAAAACTGAACTACTGCCTCCTGTTGCAACTATTTTATGTCACAAACAATGAAAACAGTGCAGTTTCTGGCTTTTAAATTCTTGTGGGACAACACAGGTCTTGGTGACAGACTCTGCTAAGGTACTGAATCTAAGGATTGTCAGTGGCAGGGCAATCCTGAAAATCAAGATATAAAAGGAATCCATGAAGAGTGTGTGTGTGCGTGTGTGTGTGTGTGCATGTATAAGAGAGTGAGAGACAAAGATGATCAAGCACTTAACAGCAGAATTTTTTGAGACCCACTCTGCTGCTTAACACTACTGGCCTGGGTGTGTAACCGCCAGCAAATTCTGGAAAGGATCCTGTCCTGGACTGGTTCACAGAGTTGGAGAAAGTGGGTGTAGATTGTGCTGCATCTGACACCAAGTGAGCAGCATGAGGCAGAGGCAGCGCCATGAATGTGCAGGCAGGAGACATAGCTCTAACCTTCAAGCCACGAGGCAGGACTATGTTCAAACTGCACACGTGCACACATTAGCAAGGGTATGCCAAGAACACGGCAGTAACCTAGAATCAAGGCACAAAGAAGCATTCACATAAACCATAAAAGGAATATTTTTCAAGATATAAAATTGCATTCAGAATATTACACAAAATTGGAAAATTCAATCATAGCAGTTGAGACTGCTATAAACATTTTTCCAATACACTAAATTACTAAGGTGAATTTACTACATATTTAATTTTAGCACAACAGCAACATCTGCTGGAAGATGGGAGTCAGTCAGTGTCCTACCTGTCCTTATAGGGTACTTATCAACTTTTTCTATCTTTTAATAGTGAAAAATATTCTTTCATGTGGGAGCGTTAAAAAAATCACAGCACAAAATAATGCGTCAATGCGTTGGCTGCTGAGATTTGCATTATTCCACAACCACAATACTAGACAAGTGGTGTAACTAGTCTGCTCTTCACTAGTGATTTATTTGAAAAAGGCTGCATTAATTCAAAGCACAATTTTTTTGAAGTACCCACATGACAGAGTAATTTTCACAATAAAAAACAGAAAAACTTGACTGTTTCCCTTTAATGCAGAGGTGCCACCAGTAGAAAGAATATAGTCAGTTTCATTTTACATTTCCTTTTTACCTGTACGACGAGATGTACAAAGAGCGTAGTTTAACACATAAAAGACAACATCTGAGCAACAATTTAAAAATTCACTGGAAACGTTTCAATGTGGAAATAAGGAAACACAGGGCCCATAATCTGAAAATTTTCAAAACTGCTTTCCGAAAACAACTGCTTCACACTCACCAGAACAAAAGCTGCTAAAAGTTGTTACAAAATAATTTAAAATTTACCATACCATACCATTTTTATTTGTTAAGCGCTTAAAAACACAGCATTACAACTGACTGAAGCGCTGTACAGTTAAAACAAGCAAGACTAAAAGCAAAATATTCAAAACAAACATTAAGAGAGAATTAAAACAGAGACACTAAAAAAACAGGTCAGGGGACCCAATAAAACAGACAAATAGCAAAAAGCAAGTGGGAATAAGACAGTTTAAGAATTAAAAGCCAATGTGAAGAAGTGCGTTTTTAGGTGTGATTTGAATGTGGCGACTGTAGTGGCTTGCCTAACCACTAAAGGTAAGGAGTTCCAGAGCTTGGGTGCACAGACAGAAAAAGCCCTTTCACCACAAACTTTAAAATGTGCCTTGGGAACGGTTAGGAGCAGCTGATCTGCGGATCTAAGAACACGAGGGGGATTGTGACGATGGAGCAAGACACTCAAGTAGGCAGGGGCTAGACCATTTAGTGCCTTATAGGTTAAGAGGAGTATCTTAAAATCAATTCTGAAGCTAACCGGCAGCCAGTGTAGGGTTTTTAAAATCGGTGTAATGTGTTGGCTTCTGCTGCTTCCAGTTAAAAGCCTTGCAGCCGCATTTTGAACCAATTGGAGTCTCGAAAGAGTGGCTTTACTAATACCATATAGGCAGGAATTAGAATAGTCGAGCCGGGACGTAATGAATGCATGGATTACTGATTCCAGGAGGTGGTAAGGCAGATTTTGTTTGAGTTTGGCAATTCGCCTGAGATGGAAAAAGCAGGATTTTACTGTGCTGTTGACTTGAGCATCCATTTTCAGGACCATATCCATTTTGATTCCAAGATTGGAAACAGACGAAGTTACTGGAATGGGAAGAAAGTCGAGGCCAAGGGGTAGGGTCTGTTTGCGGTCGGGACTAAAAACAATGACCTCGGTTTTTGAATCGTTCAGGTGAAGGAAGTTTACAGCCAGCCAGTCCTTAATGTCAGATAAGCAGTTGAGAAGAGGTTTAGTGGAGTCAGTTGACTTGAGGGAGAAATAAATTTGGTAGTCATCAGCATATAGGTGATATGAGATTGCATGTTTTCTAAAAATTGCACCTAAAGGCAGGATGTAAATTGAAAAAAGTAGTGGCCCAAAAATGGAACCCTGACCTAGACCTAAATTTGACCTAGAATAGATTATGCAGTTGACATTTCCTTGTGAAATGCTGCCAACTGCAAGTCAGCTTTGTACCTTTTTTAAGTAATTACAAATTAATGAGATTGATGAACGTTTATTTGGCTAGAAATGCTCAGATATGTCATGTTGTGCAAAAAGGCAGCATTACAACATCCAGTGCTCATTTATTACATAATGTCATTGGAGGTTATTCAGCGCTTACCCCCACAGTCTTATGGATCCAGTGTCCTGCTACTGAATCTCAGTCCTGGTTGCTCATCCTCCTTATGTCAGCTTGGCTGGTGACTGTAAACAGACCCTGTGTGAATGTGCCCTCCCAGCACTACCAGGAAAGGCAGGATTCTGCAGTGGGTGAAGTGCATTTGACAATACTGTGGTAGGTCATATATTTGATCAATAAGACTCAAAAAGACTTTGTAGGACGAAAATATAGCTTAATCATTTAAGTGACATGAAAACATAAAATAAGAAGGAAAAAATGTCTGCATTGCAGAACATTCAAGTGAATTAGCTGATTTAAAAGCTGGAACTTTTTTACATTTTCTAGTCACTTTATAACACTTTTTTTATTACATATCTTTGTAACAGTGAGTCACATTCAAAAATTACAGTGGTAATAGAATGTGAGTACATATATTAATAGTGTACATAAAATGTTTTATAATACCATTTTACAACATCATGTGGCTGAAATTGCCTTCATAGACTGCAGATCCCAGTTCAGGTGATAAAAAGATTCCTGTGCTGTTCTTAGTTGTTGAATGTGGAGGGCCTGTGGCTAACTGTAGTTCAAATTTCTGAAACATAAAATTTTTCAAAGAAGTACCCAATGTAGATTTAAACCCTGTGTTGAAGTATCAAGCTAAAATTGTTGGCTGCATTTGAACATGTCAGATCGGTGATGACTGTGGTGCATTGTCAATAAATTACTGTGACAGAGAAATACTGAATCATTATAAACTTTAGATAATGCAGCCATGTGGTTATTTTTAGTGTAACAGAAATATGAAGTACACGTTTAGTCACTGTAGCATACAATGTTTCAAGCCATCTTTTTTATTTCTAAAACAGGTAAGTTGCTTTTATTTTTTAATTTTACAGTCATGAACATCATCTCACATACCTGATTCGATTTCAAGGAACTGAAGAACTGAGTTGTTGTGACTGCGGTTCACATAAGATGGTGCACAGCCACAGAGACGAGTGCAGGATAAGGGCAGAGGTGGAAGTCAGAGACAGTACTTACCTTGTGGTGATAAAAAAATTAAACAATATAATTTATACCATATTTAATAATTTCAGGAAATAATATCATTATTAGCAAACTGAATGCATAAATACACATTTAACGACATATATGTAGTCAAAGTCACACAGAATGTTTCTTTATTTCAAGATAGACAATTTTGCAAATTACTGATTGTTTTAAATAGGAGATTTTGAAATTTAAAAAATGTGTGCTGTATTTGAGATATCTTAAAAGAAGAAGTGTGCCAAATTTCAACAAAATCAGTCCACGGTACACAAGAAGGCAAGTCATTTCATGCAGACAGACATGGCTATCAAAGCAGGAACTTTTCGCATTAGATGTGAACGTACCTAAAAAAGTGAAGCAGGTTACTGTTCACTCACATATTGACAAATAAGCCTGGAATATTTTTTTAATATGTGTGATATGTAAAGCATTGTGTATTCTGATGATTGTATGGTAGGTAAAGTGCAAAAAGTGACTACATTTGTACATTTATACATTTAAATACATCAAAGCATATTCACCTGTGAAAGGTTTGTATTGTTATCCATTATATGCAATGACAATATCACCCTGAAAAAAATTTGGTAACTGAGACATGGAATACAATTATTTGTAGGTATTTTATGCCTTGTGTAATAACTGATTTATTTAATAATTGGTTTATTAGGAAAACCGGTTTATTATTTAAGCAACAATTACTGATTATTGAATACCTAGCTATCATTAATTTATGTCATTTGATTGTATTTATTACTAAAGTTAAATATGTAACAAACACCTAAATTATTTATTTATTTTATGTACCTAACTTTCTGATATATGCTTACTTCATTCTCTTAAAAGCATTTCTCCTAATTTAACAGACAGTGTAATCGGATAATTTTCAAGTAATGTATTTTTATTAATCCGTTTTATCTTGAGTATGCCTGAGATCATGAGTGATTCAACCGGATATCACTCTTTATTTTCCTTCTCCCAATCTTTCTGCACTCAGCACTGGAGGACACCTGTCTGGTAACTCAGTGATTAACTATACGATAATTATGAGCACTGAAGCAGACATTTCACAATGGCTAACATCATTAAGAAGCACTATTACCTCCGGGATTGTATTTCTCACTCACATTTCAGCTTTGGGGAAAGACGCTGTTCTCCCTGCTCCATCCAATCAAAGCAATGTTGCCTAGCAACAGTTTTAGATACCACCTCTGTTCTTTTCACATCAATTACTTTGTATTTTAAAGAGACAAAAATGAAAAAGAAAAAAAAACAAGAAAAACCTGTCTATTTCACAAATGACTGAGAAGCTAACACCCTGAAAATCATATTCCTGAATCTGAAACTTGAACTAAAATCAAAATGACACTAACCCCATGTCAGCTAAAGTATTACCTTCATTGTTGCCTCTAAGCCTTTTTTGAAGCTTATATAATTTATGCACAAAATGCAAGAGGTTCAAATGTTGCCAGTGGCTCTGGAAGGACTCATTTAATTTTAAAGACATTAGCATTAAATGAAAAACAAACACATTTACTTATTTATACAATTATTTTATCCAAAGTGACTCACAAATAATTAATGTGTCAATGTATATGTGAGAGGACCAAACCAGTTCTTTCTTGATCAAATGCATACATTACAGTAGGCTAAGTTGCCCAAAGCTGGTTCAGCCTGCAATTTTCATTATAATGTTTTTTTTTTAATAAATACAACATACAACATATTCTAACACTTTTTCAGTTGTATTTGTAAGAAATGTATAGTATACTAATACTAAATACATTATAAATGTCATACTACATAGTGTTTAGTGGTTCTGGGTTCAAATCACTTGCCTGGTGTTTGTGTGGAGTTTGTATGTTCACCCCATGTCCAATTTTGCTTCCCAAAGATGTACAGGTTTGGTAAATTATAAAAAAAAAATATTAATAACACAATGGCTTTATAACTAACAAACAGGGTTGTTGCAAAGGTCTTATAGGTGCATAAATGGGGATTATATATATGTATACTAGGGGGCTCCACCCCCTACTCGCTCTGCTCACCCACCCCTGGGTTTGGTTAACTGGATAAACACTTTAAAGAGATTGTTATTTTCAAGGGAATTGTTACATATGTATTATTTTAACTTTTACTTTAAAACTTTAGTAAAAACAATATTTGGAATTAACTTTTCTTCAAGATCGCATTGAATTTTGATTCTGTTTGGACTTACATTGTGACAACGCAACATTTAACTGCCTGTGAGTGAATATCATTTCTTTCTCTCTAATAAATAAATATCACATATTTTTCAAATATTTGTCCATGCTCTTTCTTCTTCGCTTAGTCGTTGACGTGACATCTAGAACGTATAAAATTACTGTCCTGATAAAAGTTATAAGAGCTGAGAGCGCAGGAAGTGTGTCTGACAGAAGCATTCACATGACTGAGGTTAGATGACCGTGGTCTTGTTTGAGAATAGTTGTAAGTAGGGCGTGACTTGAAAGATTCTTATGTTAAAAGTCTCTGTCTCACAGGACTTCATGCCGTGCCAATGTTTTTAGAATCTTTTAATTCTCGCTGGCAACACGAATAAGACGATCTACAAGTCTCCAACTTAAAGTTTAAATCCGAACAATATATTCAATCTCTTTTTGCTGTTCCATTATTTCAATGAGTAATGATTTCCGTTTGTTTGCGTTAATGTGACCTTTACTATCCTTTTTTTCTGAGACTTCCAAATTTTCGTACTTCCATTATCTCTAACCTGCTTGCATGTGTACCACGCCAACGTTTTTGGAATCTTTTAATTCTTGCGGATACGCTTCTTCATTTGGAAGAAACACTACTTTTTTTTCCCCTGATGGCAACAGGAATTAGTCGATCTACAAGTCTCTGACTTAAAGTTTAAATCCAAACAATATATTCAATCTGTTTTCGCTGTTCCGTTATTTCACTGAGTTATAATTTCTGTTTGTTTGCGCTAATGCAATCTTTCCTATCTTTTTTTTTGAGACTTTCGAATTTTATTACTTCCATTAACTCTAACCTGCTCTGCTTGTGTACCTTGTCAAATTTCTCGCAGGACGTATAAGTGTCTCTCCGAGAAAATCACGTCTTTATAATACAGAAATATTTACATATTATATATTTAAAAATTATTTTTAATAATTTTTATTTCTACTTTAAAATAAAAGCCAACGTGACTAAAACTTAATCAAAATGTATCTTGTACTGTTTGTTGTTTTGATGTGTTATTTTAGCTTAATAAATGTAATTCAGTTGAGCTTTGCGGTATAAGTCAGATGACAGCAAAACGTTAATTTTGAGTGATGAGGAATGGATAAAAAATCATATTTTAATAAACATTCTATTGTATTGACAGATTATTTTGTAATATATGGTGAAAAGCGTCACAACAAGACATACGTATCATAAGACATTCTACTTTATGTGATTCCTCTCGTGCAGCATTAAACCACTGAGAGACACCTTGTAAAGTCAGTGTGTTGAACTGCAATAGATCAAATCAAAACAGATAACAATATGGATCTAATTCCAAAATCAAAATCTCTTAACTAGGCACACTTCTGATTTTGACCAAATGAAAATGAAGAGCCCAATAATCTAAATAAAGTCATTTGCTACAGAAAAAAGTGACTGATGCTATTCATCTAAAAAAAAATAAAATTGCCGGTAAGAATTAAACACCAATGCAAACATGCTGACATTCCCATTGTCAGCTGAGATACCAGACATGGTGACTGTGTCAGTTGGAAATCCTGCCTGTAAAGAGTACATGATGCAATGTAACATTTCAATAAAACCTTTTCTAACCATAGCACTATGTGCTCTTTCTGTACCTGTTAGATTTGGTCAGTCCACCTAACTGTACAATACCATTTTTTATTATCTCGTTTTACTAATCCTTCAATAAGCATCTCTTATTTCAAGTTATGTGTGTGCTGTTAGTGCATTAATTAGGCATCAACTGTAACAGTAGTACAAAATTAAAAATTAACATTTTTATTAAATGAATGTGGTCATCGTTGTGCCAATCAATCATCACCCAGAATTTATAATGGACAGATAGGTTTATTTCTTCATTAACATTTCTAAATGTGAACAATGATAAATATTCATATAAAATGTTGCACTAGTAATAATCAACACACTTGTGAAAAATGAAGTTTAACAGCCTGATAATAAGAAAGTCAAAATTAAAAAAAAACACTCTATTGCTGACTGTGTGGCATTAATTTAATCATAATTTGGAAGTAAAACATCTAGAAAAGAAAAGTTGGTTGTTTGGATTACTTAAATAGCTTTGTTACAGTAATACAGTGTAAGTAATATTAAAGTATAAGACACAAACAGATAATACAGTACCTATAAAATTATCCCATAGATGTTTTTATATTTTCCACTTTTTTCTCATACAACATTGAATCTCAGTGGATTTAATATGGCTTTTAATGACAAAGATCAACTGAAAAAAAGCTCTTCCATGTCAAATAGAAAACAGATCTCTGCAAAGTGGCCTAAAGCATTATAAATGTAAAGCACAAAATAACAACTGCATAAGTATTAAGTTAGTATTTAGTAGATGCACCTTCTACAGCCATGACAGTCTTGAGTCTGTGTGCTCTCTTTCAGCTTTTCACATCAGTACACTGCCACTTTTCCCAATCTGCTCCAGCTCTGTCAGACTACATGGGGATTGCGAGTGAACAGCCTTTCTCAAGTCCAGCCAGAAACTCTAAGTTGGACTGAGATTTGAACTGGCTGAGAAAATAAATCTGCCAAGGTACAGGTTTCTTGAAGAGAGCATCAGTTATTTTTTGCTAATGTGCTGTGTTTGGCTATGGAAGTTTTTTTCCCTCTGACTTCAGAGTCTCCCATGTGTCTTCTGCCAAGACACTATGTGTTTGTGGTTTTATAACAGTGGTTTTATTTTTTTCTCCAGCTGTCTGGAGTTTTTTTTTTTCTGTCCTTCCCGGCCATTGGACCTTACTTTGATTCTATGTTAAATAGTGTTCCCTAATTTTAATTATTTATTTTGTCTTTTTTTTCCTTCTTCATCGTGTAAAGCACTTTGAGCTACATTGTTTGTATGAAAATGTGCTATACAAATAAATGTTGTGGATGGATGGATGGATGGATGTTGTTGTTTTCTATTTGCCACTCTCCCATAACGATTCAACTGCTAAAGTACCTGGGCAACAGTTGTTCTCTGCACTGTCTCTCCAATCTCATCCACTGTAGCCTGTAAATCCTCTAGAGTTCTCATAGATCACTTGGTGGGCTACCTCACTAGTCTTCTTGCATGAGCACTCCGTTTTTTGTAGATGGCCTGCTGCAGGCAGATTCCCAGCTGTACCATACTCTTTCCATTTCTTAATGGATGATGTAACTTGATTTGGAGGGAGGGCGGCACGGTGGCGCAGTGAGTAGCGCTGCTGCCTCGCAGTTGGGAGATCTGGGGACCTGGGTTCGATTCCCGGGTCCTCCCTGCGTGGAGTTTGCATGTTCTCCCCGTGTCTGCGTGGGTTACCTCCGGGCGCTCCGGTTTCCTCCCACAGTCTAAAGACATGCAGGTTAGGTGGATTGGCGATTCTAAATTGGCCCTAGTGTGTGCTTGGTGTGTGGGTGTGTTTGTGTGTGTCCTGCGGTGGGTTGGCACCCTGCCCTGGATTGTTTCCTGCCTTGTGCCCTGTGTTGGCTGGGATTGGCTCCCGTGACCCTGTGTTCGGATTCAGCGGGTTGGAAAATGGATGGATGGATTTGGAGGGATATTCACTGAAATATTCTTGTATCACTCCCCTGAATTGTGTTTTTCAATCACCTTTAAAAGGAGCTGCTTGTTATGTTTTGCCTTCATTGTGTAAGTTAGGCCACCACACTGATTCTCCACAGGTTGGTCCTTCCACATAAGGTGCATTTAGACTACAATCAATGGAAACCCCGGATAGTTGATCTCCACTGAACTAATTATGTGATTCCAAAAACCAGCTGGCTGCACCAATGTGAATACTTATGGAATCCACTATTTTGTGTTTTATATTTGTAATTTATTTAGACCACATTGTGGAAATATATTTTCAAATTGACATTAAAGAGTCGTTATCTGTTGATCAGTATCAAAAAGCCAATTTAAATCCACTGTGATTCACTGTTGTACAATGATAAAATGTGAAAACTTCCAATGGGTTGAATACTTTTTATAGGCACTGTATGTCCAGTTAACATCACATAATTTGATCAGTCTAAATACATTTAAGTCTAAAAAGTTACATAACCCCACCCTAATGTACTATAATTAAAGTGTTTAATTACACTAGTTGTTGTTTAAGCATAGTGAATTGCATTTTTTATTTTTTTGGTATTAGTCACTCCATTTACTGTATGCTTAACATTTACAAAAGTGTTAGAACAATTTCATCCAACAGATCACTTTTTGAGTGGTCAAGGTGTTGAACTCTAATCAGAAGGATGTCTGTTCAATTCGTGCCTGTGACACTGATCAAGTCAGTTAACAAGGATGTGCTCCGACTGTAAAAAAAAATGAATGACAATATGGCTATGTGTACTTGTAAACACCTTGGAGTTTGCTTATTATGGTCCAAATATACATAAATCCTCTCCATTTAAATTTGTAGTAAATATTTAGAGCAGACTAGGAACCTGGATTTGGAATAGTAAGGCTGCAGCTTCAAATTCCAGTCTTGGCCCAGTGCGGTCATTTTGCACAACTATGCTGAGCATGTTTATGTTTTGCAGTGAATGTAAAGAGCATTAGAAAAGAATTTCTCACAAAAAGGCACTATATAAATACCACTTGTTTAACAATGTGTGACTAAGATAACAATCCTGTATCTTTCAAATAAGCACCCAAACTGGAATTCTTGCATAGTGTTGGCAAAAGGTTAACATTCTCAGAAAATTAACTTTTTCAGATTATTCATATAAAAGACAGAAAGAGATAAAGAAGACATCATCATCTTCCCAGAAACTGCAAACTTCTTTAGCAATAATTATAATAATTTACACAGCTTTAAACAAATGCATTGGTACGATACCTTCTGTCCTAAAAAGAGACTCTTGGTGGAAAGGACTGTGAATCCATCACCTGGGGTGCCATCTGTTGTGCTGTCTGCAGTAGCAGACTTGCTAGCTAAACTTCGTTTCTTCTACAGAAAAGGTAAACAATCAATCAATAAATAAATAGATTAATATTTGAGCAGAGAACAACAAAATGATACAGTCAAGATTACAAAACAGACAGAAGAAGCAGTAATAGCATAAACTAACATTCTCTGAACTACCTAATCCATTTCAGGGTTGTAGGGGGTTAACACAGCTATCCTGGCAGCTCTACATGCAGGGCAGGAGCCAACCCTGAACACAGTGGCAGTAATACAGAACACAATAATGCACATATCCATATCAGGCCAATTTAGAATTATCAATTAATCTAACATGCATGTCTTTGGGTTGGAGATGAAAGCCAGAATACATGGCGCACATCCAGCAAACATCAGGTGGAATGCGATTCAGACATAGCATCCATAAGGCAACAGAGCTAACTACTGTACCACCTTGCCACCCAAATGAAGCAATAATGTTAACTTAAAAAATAATAACATTAAAGTAAAACATAAACCAAGAGAATATACCAAGACACTTCTGGTAGAGCTAGAAAAATATCCTTACTTAAAACAACACAATGAACTTAAAACAACACAACGAATGTATACTGTACATTTTAGTAGACAGAACAAGTTGCTAGGCAGTACAATAAAGACAGACTAAACCACAGTAAACTACAAAAAACTCGATTTCAAAAGAGTTAGACATATAGAATATTATTAAATATAAAATTATAACAAGCAGATCTTCAACCACATTTTGATTGTAAAGATAAAGCCTTTTGGACAGAGCAAGCATGAGAACTCCAGGAAACCTCGTCACAGCAAGTAGGCTGGCACTAAAACATCTCAGGATCATGTGGGTGAACAAGTGTAAGCAAGTACTATGGAATAATGAAAATCAAAGATTGGTAAACATGTAACTGAATTTTATGAACATTACTGATTGGAAAAGAAATGCAGTGTAGTTAGCCCAGCTAAGGGGAAATTGTGATATTATTTTCGGTTCAAGTCAAGACTCTAGCAGCAGAATTTTAACCAGTTATAGTCTATTAAAAAGGCTGGACTGAAGACTTAGAAAATAACTGCAGTAAGCAAAGGAGGCAACATAAAATGGTTGAACAGGACAGATGCAAACATAGATATAGAATATGGTGATATTTTGTATGTTTTGTAATTCTGAATTAAGCTTTTATTGCCAAAGCTATGAATACCCTCAAGAATGATAAAGGCTACATTAAAAAAGTGTGTAATCTATAAAAACACAAAATTAGGAAAGAAGGGTCCGAGATTTTTGGGTGTGCTGGATATTTCATAATCAATAATAAGCATGCTTTTAACGTGTTCTTTTTTGTAGAACTATGTAACATAAACAATTACAATACCCATATACCTATCATTATTGTAAAATAAAAGCATATTTTGTAATTTGACAACAAACATCTGCCTCCGAATAAAAAAGAACCCTTACCTTAGACTTTCCTGCACTTTTCTTGCCACCTTTCTTTCCTGGGCCTTTCTTTGCTGCGGACATTTTGGATTTCTTGACGGGTGAAGGTGTGATAACAGCATCCTGCTTACTCTTTGAGCCCCTCTTTTTTGCCAGAAGCTCAGGGTGAATGTTGGGCAAAACACCCCCAGCAGCTATGGTAACACCCTTCAATAACTGTAAAATAAAGCAGGACATTTGCTTTGGAATAACATTACTTACAACATTACTACACTACTATAATAATAATCATCAACATCATCATCCTAATTATAAAAAATGATGATGATAATCCATCCACTGAATTTGAAAGATATGGTGATCTGTCATAGAGCACACTCATGTTTACTGATACTGAGCAAATGTAAACGGACCAATTAAATCAATGTACACATCTCTGGGATGGTTAGTATCGGCCTTGAGCTTACTATTGCTGCCAACATCTCCATCATTGAGAAAAAAAAGTGCATGAATGATTCTTAAATGACTGCAACATGTTACATTACTGCCTCACAGCACTACTGCTACTAGTTCAGTGCCAGAGAAGGGTGCCTGTCAAATTTAATATGCATAGACTCACCATGTTGTCTTGTTGTCTGGGCTGTGGTTTCTTCTAAGTATAAAGGTATGTTGCTGGATAGATAATGAGGATAAATTATCTTCTTATGAGCTCGTGTGTGTATAGCTTTACTTTTGTAAGTGACCCCTATTTGGCCCGTGTTAGATTCCACCAAATCATACAGCTATCTTGATTACCAGATATGTGATAAGTTACTGGAAAATGGAGTTGGCTTCTACAATATTATAGTGATTGTACAGGATGCAAAGACCTTTTAACATCAGATTTCATGTCATTCATGTCATTTGGATAATAGTATAACATAATTGAAAATTCTCAGACTTGCCTAATCCAATTCAGTGTAGTGGATGGCTGAAGCCTATCCTAGCAACAATGGGCATGAGTCCTTCACAGGTCTTACTCCATGGGCCCTATTTAGATCAACAATTATCCTAAGGTTTACAACTCTGGGATGTAGAAGGAAAAGCAGAGTACCTGAAGCAAAACTCAGACAGACCGACAGACATCGGCAGACAATGATGGGATGGGATTCATATGCTGGTCAATGGATACATGAAGTAGCATTCTTAATCACTACACTACCCTGCCATCCATGCTCTTAGTAATATACATGAAAATCTATAATAATAAAAGGCAAAGCCCTCACTGACTGACTGACTGACTCACTCACTCACTGACTGACTGACTCACTCATCACTAATTCTCCAACTTCCCGTGTAGGTGGAAGGCTGAAATTTGGCAGGCTCAGTCCTTACAGCTTACTTACAAAAGTTAGGCAGGTTTCATTTCGAAATTCAAAGCGTAATGGTCATAACTGGAACATATTTTTTGTCCATACACTGTAATGGAGGAGGCGGAGTCACGTATCGCGTCATCACGCCTCCTACGTAATCACGTGAACTAAAAACAAGGAAGACATTTACAGCACGAGTCACACGCGGGAACGAAGGTAAATGACGTTAATTTTTGACTGTCTTTTAATACTGTGTAAGCATACATATTAACACATGTGCAATTAAACGTGTGCATTTACGGGGTGATTTCTCAGGCTTAAAAGCTCACCTTTTATCAAACGCGGGAACAAAGGTAACTGACGTTGTTCACTGTCTTTTAATACTGTGTAACCATACATATTAACACATGTCCAATTAAACGTGTGCATTTACGGGGTGATTTCTCAGGCTTAAAAGCTCGCCTTTTACTAAAAAGGTAAATGCAAAACTATTTTCAATCAGTTTATTGAAACGCTCCCGTTAAGGATTGCAATAACATATTCGCAAGATAAAAGAACGAAGTAGGGGGAAATGGAGGAACAGCCGCAAACAGCGAAGAGCAAAAAATTAATTAAACAATTGAGAACGGAGCAAGTTAAGCATACAAGCATGTTCATAAGGGAAACAAAGCACGGTGTAAAACGTAAGTTTAAATTAAGTTTATAGAAACGCTCCCGCTGCGGATTGCAATAACATATTCGCGAGATAAAAGTTTAATGAGAAGACACGAGGTATAAACGAACCACACGCCGTGGCGCAACGTTAGGGGCAACAGTTTCAACCATTCTATGATCTGCTTCTCGCAACTGAAAGACGGCACATGGCGGATGTTAGCCGACTTGCTCACCGCAACGTTAGGGGCTTCAACTATGGCGCTGACGCCACATCTCAGTGCCAACACTTTGCAGACTGTACTTAAAAGACACGCCCTCCTCACTGGACAGTTAAAAACACCAATCAAACTAACGATGACATCAAGTATTACCCAATCAAAAGTACGAAAGGAGGCATCTTCATAAAATGCGTGTGGGATGATTTGCATGAGACGCTGCTTTAAAAAAAAAATTATAAAAAAAATACGGGATAAATCCCGTCCAGTATTGATTCAAAACGGGACACGCAATTTCATTCTCAAACGCGGCACGATTCCGTATTTTAAAGGACGGGTGGCAACCCTACACTGCCAGGTAACCACCCATACAATCAGATTGTGATTCAGACTAGGAATGCAATGAATGTAATTACCCCGATCTACATACAAGGCGAAAGTCTTGCAACATTCAAAGATGATAGTTTGGGATAAGTACACCATACAACATAAAACAGCTTATGAAGCCTTGAACCGAAAAAAGCAAGATCTCAGAGATCGTAAAAAAAAAAATAGGAGGTAATGTCGTTTTACTCGCTGTACATTTTACTCAAACATTACCAGTTATTCCACGAGGGAGACCAGCAGATGAACTAAACGCGTGTTTAAAATCCATGCTTCTCCCACGCTCGGTTATATGTCGCGTGTTCTCGGGTAGGTGCACCAAAAAATGTATACATTTAAGCATGTAATGGGCAAACAAAAAATGAGGTATACCCGAAGGCACTGCAGTAGTACTTAATGTAACTTTACTTCTTAAATGTTAATGTTTTACTGTTTAATAATTTATACGCTTCTTATATGTTGTTCAAATTCTTTTATCAAAATACCACTGACAGCGCAATGCACGATAACATGGAGTGAATACACCATACGCATCCGCCCACGGCTGCCCTGCTCTGCGCAGATAGGAGTTGATTCTACAATAAAATAAAATAAAGATAAAAACAGTAAAACAATCATCACCCATAAAGCGTGTGTGTGTGTATATATATGTATATATATATGTTGATATGTGGATGTGTATATGTATATATATATATATATATATATATATATATATATATATATATATATATATATATATATATATATATATATGTAGATATGTATATATATGTGTATATGTATATGTATATATATGTTTATATGTGTGTGTGTGTATTTTATATATATAAAACACAGCAACACTCATAACAATGACAACACAATTACATTGACAATCATGTTACCTTATTTTTAAAATTTTTCCTTTTTTTTTCATAACCTCTTTAACACACTACTTCTCCGCTGCGAAGCGCGGGTATTTTGCTAGTATACAATATATGCAAGGACATTCATTGCTGTTTTGCATGTTTCCCATTCATGAGATTAAATAATCAGTTTCTATTTTACCTGGTTCAGTTCTTCATCATTGGCAATTGCCAGAAGAATGTGTCTAGGCGTTACACGACCTTTCTTATTGTCCCGTGCAGCATTTCCTGCCAGCTCTAAGATCTCAGCTAAAAGGACAAAAAAAAACTTGGTTTACACATTTGTATTTACCTGATATTATGTACTGAGTGTTCAATTAATCTCTGTTGATGTTAAAAAAGCAATTCTACAATAAAAAGCATAAGGAAATATGGCAGTAACTAAGGTCTAGTGATGCAACAATGTTGTCTTTCACAGCTATTCATTACTTTACTGAGTAAATGAAATGTTAGCAATGCTGACTAACAGTTCCAAAGTCCTGGGTTTGAATCCTGCCAAAGTCAATGTCTATGTGGTATTTGCATATTCTCTCTGCGTTTGTGTAATTTTTGCCTCCCACACCCTAAAAACAGTCAAGTTATGTTACTGGAAAATGAGTATTGGCCTTGGTGAGAGCTTAAGTGTGCCCTGTGACAGACTGGTGCCCAGTCTATGCCTGACTCCTGTGGCATGCCCAGTGATTCGAGGGCAGGCTTTGGTACCCCTACTGTGTTTGAATATACAGGTTTGGAAAATGAGTGAAGTTGTGAGTGTGGGTTCAAATGGAAAATAATTGTTTCATAGAAATTTCGTTTGAGGACTTCAATTCTTTTGTCCTATAAGTTGCTTCTCATCAAGTATATTACAAAATGAAAATATTAAGTAAAAACATTTATGGCAAACTGCTGAACTCATGGAGTGCAACTACATTTTTATATTATCAGTAAATGTTTCATGATCTCACAATCAGTTGTCCAAAACAAAGTTATTCCAATTTTTTTGACAACTCACCTGTAAGGTACTCCAGGACAGCCGCCATATATACTGGTGCACCCACCCCAATTCTGTACTTGGGATGACCTTTCTTTATGTAGCGTAGCATTCTGCCAACAGGAAATATGACGCCGGCCTTTGCCGATCGAGATATTTTTGTGGTCTTCTTCTTTCCTCCTCGGCTAGACATAGTGCCCCAGCCAGTATGATTCCTTCACTAGGAACATAAAACAGGATACTGTTGTGGCAAACATTTAGCATTTAACCTCAAAAACTGTAGTTCATGTTTAAATGATATCTTTTATTTGGGCCTCTTTAGAAGCTAAAAAACATTTAAAAATACATCTCTCTATATATAAAAGGAAATCCTGGAATGGAAAGCAAATGCAAGGCTACGATACGTGATAATCTCGAAAGACATTTAAAAGACCCGTGAGACCAAGGAGACTTGCCACAGTGCGTCTCGCGGGGACCGTAAACATGACTTGGTGCCAAGAGATTGTCCCAGGGCCGTAACAAAAAGGACAGCGGCTGTACAGGCTTTAAAAAGACTGAAGGGTAGCGCGACGGCAGCTACCCCAAACGAACGCGAGCAGCGTTATACGTCCTGCAAGAAAGAATTCAAACATGCCTGGGGCCAGAAATAAAAGACAGGTATTGCTTTTACAAAGTCACGCGAGACCAGGCATCATTTAAAACAAATCAAAAGACCTCTAATCTAGCCGTTGTTGGATTGCTTTTCGCAGGCAAGCATCATGTGCTCGGAGCTCTTAAAACAACAACATGCGACAGGCAGAAGAGGCAGCTAGCAAGCAGCAAAAAGACAGCAAATGATCCAAAGGCATATCCTTAGCGTACCTTCAGCCGCAACACCCTTCACAACACGAGCAGCATTATACGTCTGGGAAGAAAGAGATGTAAACACGCGCGGGGCAGGAAATAAAGAAACAAGTACTGTTTTTACAAAAGGTTTTAAAGCAAAAGTGAAAATAATGCATATGTAACAGTTCACAAGAAAATAACAATCTCTTTAAATTGTAGACTGCCTGCCTAAGGTAAAGTCATCCCTGATGAATGGGGACGTGGGAATGAGGGGTTCTTTCATCGGATTAGCGATATTTCAGATGTTGAATGGCAAAATGAGGGAGGCAGCTTGGTGAATGAGGTCTCCAGGACTTAAAACAAATCCAAATCATATTATGTGATATCATCTAATGTGAAATTCTAATCCGTACTTCTAGAATTTTTATTTTTATATTGTATTGAGGATTTATTCTGTTCTATGTATTGTACTGTATGGCTCAGAATTAAAAGACAATGAGTAAAATGACAAACTAGAACTTCATAAAGACGTTTACAAACGCTGACACTAAACATATGCAGAGCAGGTTAGAGACTATGAAACCAGTGAAATTAGAAAGGCTCAAAAAAAAACAAACAAAAAAAAGTTAAAGTTTAAAAAGTTAAAGGATATGAAAGTAGGAAAATTAGAAAATATAAAAAAAGAAAGTAAAGACTGCAGTAGCGCAAACAAACAAACTGCCTCATTTAACTATGCACCAGTCTAACTTTGGTTTTGCACAATAATTACTACACTATTGCACCTTAACACTTAATTCTACTTTATTCACATAATTGTACTTATTTATTATGTTCTACTATACTGTTATCCTTCAATCTATGACTTTTTGTTAATTTAACTGATATTCTTTGAACTTTGGATCAGGATGCATTTCACTGCGTGTTGTCCTGTATAACTATGCATGTGACAAATAAAGAATCTTGAGAATTTCAAAAACGGAGTTTTCCGCACATGCATTTATTGGTTACTTTGTTAGTGTATATATATTTATCTGTCTGCTTATTTAAAAAGCTAGTTTTCATATAAAAAACTCTCAAATCCACTCAATCTAGTTCAGGATAGTGAGGGGCCCAAACATCTCACAGCAGCATTAAGGTGCTAGTTAATTGCAGGGCTCACACATCAACAAATCATGCTAAATTACAAATATAAAAACTATGAGAAAAGACAAAAATAAGCTCTTTATATGTTCTAAGACTTCTCATAAAGCATTGGAATAATAAAGAAGACAAACAGAGGTAAAGACCAAAGACAAGTAGTAGGGTTTAGGCCTGTCCTGAAGGAGCCTTGGTGTTTATTATTTGTTCTCATTCAAACTCTAGATTTTTTTTACCTTTTCTGAGCTTTTTAGCAGTTTGACACATGTACAATTAGGCGGCCACAACTTACCTTTGAATATTTTATGTGATGAAGGCTCAGCAAGCAATATTCTATATTTCTGACTAGGGCCACTTGACATTACCTATTTACCTGTGAATCTTTAAAATTAATAAGTAATTTGACCATCATGTCCACATGCACACTGCACTGAGAAGAAAAACCTATCTGCTGATGATTTATAAGTGTAATAGATAAGTAATAGATGCATTTTTTGCAGTACCTAAACTAAAGTGATACCCAAACTACACTATTGTAGGAGGTGATGGAACAGAAAACAGCAAATGCCAAAGCCTGCAGTGATGCACACAAAGCAACATCATGCAGAATACAGACAGACAGACAGACAGACAGACAGACAGACAGACAGACAGACAGACAGACAGACAGATCTTAATTGTCATTGTCACTGTTACGAAGAAAAACTAAATTAAAGGTGCTGTCGAAACAGTGTGAGGCATAAGAGTTAAAAAACAACAAAAGGAATAGTAATAAAAGTTCATTACAAATATATACAAATTAAACTTGTCATATATACAAATTGCACTGGTTAAATGTACAAATTGCACTGGTTGATTTAAGGTCTATATTGCACATTTAGAGAATGATATGGTGCAGCTTTATTTGAGTTCAGGGCCATGATTGCTTTTGGATAAAAGCTGTTTTTAAGGCGGTTTGTCCTGGTTTTCATTGCTTTGTATCTCTTGCCCGATGGCAAAAGCTGGAAGAGGCAATGACCGGGATGTGATGAATCCTGTGAAATGTCTATTGCTTTTTTGCAGCATCAGGAGGTGTAGATTTGTTCCAGAGTGGGGAGGGTACAACCAATTGTTCTTTCCGCTGTCCTGATGACCCTGTGGAGCGTTTTCCTTTCTGGGGACGTGCAGCTGCCGTACCACACACACAGTCCGTACGTAAGCACACTCTCGATGGAACAGTGATAAAATCAAGGAGCAGATTTTTGGGGAGATGGTTCTTTCTGAGGATTCTCAGAAAATACAGTCTCTGTTGCGCCTTCTTCAGTAGCTCCTTGGTGTTGGTGCTCCAGGTCAAGTCATCCTCCAGCTCAATGTCCAGAAACCTGAACACCAGTACCCTCTCCACACAGGCCCCGCCAATGATGAGTGACTGGATGTCAGTTTTGTTTTTTTCTAAAGTCAATAACAAGCTCCTTCGTTTCTGTGGTGTTGAGGAGCAGGTTATTGACTCCGACAGCCGCTCCACCTCATCCCTGTATGCCAGCTCACCCTCCTTGCCAGAGATCAGTCCGACCACCATAGATATAGCTCACCCACTGGGTCAGACTAAAACCCTCAGTCCTGACCGGTGGTCAGCTCACCTCTGATGAACTGAGTGTAGCACACGAGGCCTTGACCTGTGACTGAACTACAGCATGCTTGTGATTGTGCGCATTGAGCACAAGATGCCTACACCACTTCTTTACCCCTCTGTCAGCTCTGTATTCCCTTAACAGTTTTTATTTCTAGACAGGTGACATTTTTATTTTTTTGTAAACTGGCATATGCAAATGACAAATGAAACATGAAAAGACTAATAATAAATATGTCCACTGCGTTACATTTCCTGAAAGCTTTAGTTGGAATGCTACCAAACCAGACATGCCTTTGTCAGTTGGAGCCTGAGCACACCCACCTAATGTGACAGTCAAACATTTTTAATGTGTGCTGCCACCTAGTGGGTATTACATGGCTGCGACTGGAAATCTGTGGATTTGGGGGAATAGATCACTCTGACCACATCTGAAGAATGTCAGAAGCATGTGATGACCCTAATTTCATGTAAGTGCAAATGAAATGCATTTTCTATCAGGCGTAAACGTAACCCAGCTAAATGATACCCCAGTACAATCCAGATACAAAATGCATGTTAATGCCAAGTGTAAAGGTGTATACTGTAGTACAGTTTTAAGGAAGTCAAGGAAGGACCTGCATGGAAATCTAGCCAGGCCAGGGACTCAAATCTGAATAATGCCGGGCAGAATGTCACCCCTGACATTAATATTAGCTGGCATCTCAATGGGGATATCTTTTTTTTTTTGTTGTTGATTTGATTTAAATCAAGATTCTCATTTGTCCTAACCTTGTAAATACCGGGGGGCTGCTTAAACAAGTGGGGACATCTACAGTATATAATTGGACGGACACACACATACTTACATGTGCATGTGTGAAGATTATGGATTATGTCTGCCACTCATTGTGCATATAGGAACTCCAACAATGCAAACCTATCAGTTGTGAAAAGAACAAGATAATACAATCCCATATTACTTACATATAAAAACATCATGGATCCAAAAAAAAATCGTTAGTCCCAACCTTGACCAGAATAAACTTAGAAGGTGTAATACATCCATCCATCCATCCATCCATTTTCCAACCCGCTGAATCCGAACATAGGGTCACGGGGGTCTGCTAGAGCCAATCCCAGCCAACAAAGGGCACAAGGCAGGAACCAATCCTGGGCAGGGTGCCAACCCACCGCAGGACACACAAACACACCCACACACCAAGCACACACTAGGGCCAATTTAGAATCGCCAATCCACCTAACCTGCATGTCTTTGGACTGCGGGAGGAAACCGGAGCACCCGGAGGAAACCCACGCAGACACGGGGAGAACATGCAAACTCCACGCAGGGAGGACCCGGGAAGCAAACCCGGGTCTCCTAACTGCGAGGCAGCAGCGCTACCACTGCACCACCGTGGTGTAATACAGTTTTATTATAATGCTGAAATTTGCTTATATAAATTACATATACATTTCATGAGAAACACTTAATTTGTAAAATTCTTATTACTAGGCTACATTAATACTCCTCAAATCCATTTTAGTCTACTATTCTACAAAAACAAATTGGTAGTACCCTACTGATCTGTTGTCCTCTGCCTTCTGAAAGAACATTAAAGCATATTTTAGTTAATCTCTTCTCTCTCCATTTCTGCTTTGGAGTCATGTAAAAACTGACTGTACATGAGTGACTGACAATTACAAAATAACACATAATGAACATTCAATATAAGTTAAAATATATCCACCTATATAAAACTGCCTTACTTTACTCCCTAACAATATTTTTTTGTTTCCCCCACCATTTGTCTTGTGTCATTGAGCCACTAGGCTGTCACAAAAGTAACTAAGGAAAACACAACAATGTGGCTCCTGGCAAAACGATCAAACACACTTGACACAATACAATTAGGCGATCAGGCCCTGCTTTTGAGCCGAAGAAATAAAGTAAACTTGGAAGATCTTTATTTCACCCTGTCATAAGGCAACATCTAATCATTTCAATTTTTTAAAAAACACAGTATTAATTCTAAATTTAAATGAAGAAATTATGAACAAGGCTAATTCATAAATAATTAATTTATACATTCACCATTTAACTGTTAAACTGCCTGAGCTTTGACCTGAGATTAATTGAGAACATGTTTAGATTACCTGAGATATATAAAATTTTCTGTAACCATAAATTATCTGCAGTCCTATATCTGTAGACATTCTTTTTAAAGCATTAATTAATTTAATTGACATTCTTTTTAATGTGTTTATTCATTTTCCAAATTTGTTTATTTCAATACAGGGTTGTGTGGTGCTCTCCTGGCAGCATCATAAATAAGACTGTTTTGGGTCTGCCTGTTGTGCTCAAGTGCTATCTATGTGATGTCTGCACATTTTCCCCAGGTCTACCTGGATTTTCCTCTAACCAAACCAAAGTTTAGGTTAACTGAGACTTCCAAATTGTTCCTGTGTGGATGTGTGTGTGTGAATGAGCCTTGCAATGGTCTGCCAGCCTGGTCATATTAACACCTGCTCAAGGTATTAATGTCAGCTACACAGGGCGCAAGGCAGGAACCATATCTACACCAGCATCCACACAGCATCTGGGGAAAACAAAAACACCACAATACAACGAGAACATGCAGACTCCATACAGCCACCAACTTGAAGTCACAGGTCATTCGGTCAGAACTGTCACATGTATACAGTGCACTGAAATTCTTACTTGTGAAATTTAAACCCAAAAAGTAAGAACTATGAGGTTGCAGTGTTAACTACTTAACCACTGCTCCACAATATAATATAATATAATATAATATAATATAATATAATATAATATAATATAATATAATATAATATAATATAATATAATATAATACACCTGAAAAAAATGACAAGTGTCTGTGTGTGTGTGTTTTTGTATCTGTGTGTACATCCAGTTGCTGTGTCTCTCTTATATGCCATTTGGTATGGAATTTATAAAAGCAGTTTTAATGTTTGCTATGTGCCACCTGTTGGAATGAAAAATGCAATGCATTTTATTACTTTATTATTACAAAATAAATTCCAATAAATGGTGCACAACTGTTAATGCTGAATACGCTGAAGTCCATGTTGATTATTTAGATTTCAACTTGTCTTAGTGAGGTACCAAAACTACCAAAATATATTATATTATATTATATTATATTATATTATATTATATTATATTATATTATATTATATTATCCATCCATCCATTATCCAACCCGCTATATCCCAACTACAGGGTCACGGGGGTCTGCTGGAGCCAATCCCAACCAACATAGGGCGCAAGGTAGGAAACAAACCCTGGGCATGGCGCCAGCCCACCGCAGGGCACACACATACACACACACACACACCAAGCACACACTAGGGACAATTTAGAATCGCCAATGCACCTAACCTGCATGTCTTTGGACTGTGGGAGGAAACCAGAGCATCCGGAGGAAACCCACGCAGGCATGGGGAGAACATGCAAACTCCATGCATGGAGGACCCAGGAAGATATCCATCCATCCATCCATTTTCCAACCCGCTGAATCCGAACACAGGGTCACGGGGGTCTGCTGGAGCCAATCCCAGCCAACACAGGGCACAAGGCAGGAACCAATCCCGGGCAGGGTGCCAACCCACTGCAGGACACACACAAACACACCCACACACCAAGCACACACTAGGGCCAATTTAGAATCGCCAATGCACCTAACCTGCATGTCTTTGGACTGTGGGAGGAAACCAGAGCATCCGGAGGAAACCCACGCAGGCATGGGGAGAACATGCAAACTCCATGCATGGAGGACCCAGGAAGATATTATATTATATTATATTATATTATATTATATTATATTATATTATATTATATTATATTATATTATATTATATTATATTATATTAGGGGGCTTATCCCCTGCTTGCTTTGCTCACCAGCCACTTTGCGTCTCTGCCGCTCACATTCTGAAGAGGGGGGCTAAATGCACCCCAAGGAGATGCGGTCGCTACCTCTGAAATCCCCTCTTAAACGGTGATACAATGGGAAACAAATAGTCTTTATTTACCTCCTCTTTGCTCGATCAGCTGCTGGATAGCTGCTACTGCCTTGCCGTGTGATCTGCATCTTGTGCAGCGTTTTAAACATTTAAAAGCCTGTACAGCAGCTGTCCTGCTCTTTGTCTTTTATTTCCAGCCCTGGGCGTGATTAAATCTGTTGGCACAAAGTCTCGTCTCGCGGGAGTTCTTGATATTTTTTAGTTTAGAATTTAAAAACGGAATAAGACTCTGAAAATCTAACAATGTCACATTACAGTTCAATAAATTCTGAAAAGAATGATACGAAACATATATATGTAGGTTTTAAAATAACCTTGATTTAAAGCATGACAAAAAATGTGACACAAAATCATTGCACAAAATCGCTGCACTTTTAGGCTTAGGATTAGAGTGGATTATATTATATTAAATTATATTATAAGTAGTGGTAGCACCGCCGCCTTGCAATTAGGAGACCAAGATTCATGTCCCAGATCCTCCCTGCACAAAATTTCCATGTTCTTCCCCATGTCCACGTGGGGTTCCTCCTACAGTCCAATAACATGTCGGTTAGGTATACTGGCGATGCTAAATTGACTCCTGTACGTGTAGGCTTTCACCCTGTCATGGACTGGCACCCTGTCGAGGGATTGTTCCTGCCTTGCACCCTATCCTCGCTGGAGTGCGACCCAGCTCAAGATAAGGCAGGTTTAGAAAATGGACAGCTATTATATCTTTAAACTCAATTTGTAGGGTGGAATTGTGGTACTGTAGTCAAGAAAGAAGAAAGCAGGGAAATCCTAGAAGAAAACCTGGTGCATTCTGCAACAATCCTGTGCCTTGAAAGAAGTTTTTTTTTCCTGCATTTCTCCAAAATCCTAAAGTTGTGGTTTACATTACATGATGGTTCCATTAACCGATTTCCCTAAATGGTCCCATAGGAGTGGACCAGGTAAATGAATAAGTATGTCCTGCAGTAGTCTGGCATGCCATTCAGGGTTGATTTGTGTCTTGTGTCACCTCAAGCTACTGGGATTGGACCGAGCCCTTACAACCTTGAAATGGATTAAGCATGTTTTAAAATGAATGAATGAATGAATATAACAGTCAGTCATCATCCAACTCACTATATCCTAACACAGGGTCACGGCCGTTTATTGGAGCCAATCCCAGCCAACACAGGGCGCAAGGTAGGAACAAATCTCTGGGCAGGGCGCCAGCCCACTGCAGTGAATATAACATATACATACAAATACACAACATTATGTTGAAATAATAGTAACACAACAATCCTCACTTTATGTCCTAATAACACAAATTGCTTTCCCATCATGTGTGAATATTACTGTTTTCTTATAAAATATGCCTTAAGAGCAATAATCTCCAAGTTCCTATCATAACAACCTGTTTCCCTTCCTATACCTTAAACTAGTAGTAAACACATGTTATACTTGCTACTGAATGCTTATGACCAGAACTCTAAGGTGAAAAAGAACTTCAGGATTTTATGCCAAAATGTGGAATTAGAGTAAATGGTACAGTACATCCTCCCCACATTTCACTTTCTAGACCCTCTCATGCTTGAGTACATCCACGCTAATTTAATACGCAGACAGTCACCCAAAAACTGTGGCTCAAGGTTCAAGGCAGCAGTGAGTAATAATTGATTGCCTTCTCACTGTGAACAGGTTGATGGTCAGGAGGTACTTTTTTTTTGTGTGTGTGTGTGTTCAAAAGAACTGGCACCTCCTGGTTACCAGTACACAAAAACCCAAAAATACAATATGCTATACCATTCAATTTGCAAACATTGAGATGTTTGGGGTCTCCTTCTATTTTTTGCCCCATGGACCAGCAACCCTAATTTGTAGGCCATTTCTGGATGACACTTTGTGCAGGAAATCACACACTTAACGTAAAGAGTAAACCAAAAGGTTTCTTTAGCAATAATGATTAAAAGGACTCAAAGTTGCGCAGGCCACATCAACCAATGATTCTCAAAATGGGGTCAAAAAGACTCTTGTACAAAACTTCGAAAAAATGAGGATCAGTACAGTAGCCATGTGGAGTGTTGTTTTATTCTATTTTAAGGCTGCTGATCACAAATTTATTTTTATATTTGATTCGTCACTGGTGGTCCCAGCCCTTAAAAGGTTAAGAATGACACATTTTAAACATAAACATGTGGGTGTCATTTTAAACTATTTCAGTGGTTACGAATATGGTGTTTTGATTTTTGATTCTTTCCTAGGGATCAGTCCCTCTGGAGACCTCTAAAATGAGTGAAATATGACAAATATATGATACAATCACAAATATTTAAATATTTACATTTTACTATTTCAAATATTTGGCGCAACTTTCTTGTTCATTATATACTTCTACTTTCTTGAAGTAAATAACTGCATTTCCCATGAACACCACGAATTACGGTGATTTACGGTAATTCAGACTTTTTATTTATTTAATTTTAACGTCCTACTTTAACCCTTGGCGGAAGTCGTCTGCCTTTCAAAGTAATAGGATTTGTTATTTCTACACAGTACAATACGGAAATATGTGCTCTTTGACGGAACACTGTAACAGTCAGGCGTGACCTTATATAATAGTATTTATCACAGGTATGTTAGGTCCGCCACGTATTAAAATGATTCCCAGTTTTTACTTTTGCCAAGTGTCTTACGTGCATACTGTAACTTGAACTACTGCCGGTGTAAGAGGTATGTATGGCAGTACCACAGCCGGCGCACGTACCTCTGACCTTAATCAAAAAAAAAAAAAAAAAACTACGACTGTATCCGCACTTTTTTAGCCCGTTTATTGTATACCCACGTAGCGAATTCTTTTTAATTTAACGAAACTGGCTAGGAAGGCATGCCGTGAACCGCGCACTGCACGAGTGACCTGATGGTTCCGGGATCCACAAGGCAATCACCTCGGAGTGTTCTGCAGCCCCGGCCGCGTTCAAATTATACATTAATTCTCCACAAAAATTCATAATTCACAGAATGAGAGGAAGTGACGAAGAAGGAGGGGGGCTTCTCTTTACACGCTGTCAGATTATTTATTCCAGGGGAGACTTACACTAAACCTTGCCTGCGACGATACCGTATTGCATTTTAGCAATAAATAGGACAGTCACCATCGCGCGATCGCAGTGGCGTAAACGACACACCGACAGAAACGACAACAGCTGCACAAAAGGGGGCGACACCGCGGCAACTTATACGAGGGCCGTACCGTGCACATTAAGATGGAAAGAAATGAAGTTACTTACAGAGAAAATACACAGCAATATGTCTACGGACAGCCTTCCCTACTGCTCCAATAAAATAGCACGAGATGGGGCAGTGTCTTTGATTCCCACAATCCACAGCGACCGAAATCATAAGGCCGTGCAGCCTCAGCTTGATGGCATATGCAGCACTGTACGCATAGTGTGAGTACGCGCTTGTGGCTCAGGCAGAAGACCTCTCGGGGGCAGCGCCGCTTGGGGACTGGAAACCGGGGCAACGGGGCCGGCAGCCAGGGTACCTCTTTCTTTTCGCTTATACTGTAGGAACATGTACCTGAATTGTCGGGCTCAGGTGTTATAAGTATTTGTATAATCAAATTACGTGCCATTAGTGGATCCAGATTTTCATTTTATGTTTGTCAATTTTATATTATATTAACTGTAAGAAGTCATTTTGTGAATTGTGAGCATTTATCATCCTAGAATTCTAATTCACATGTACTATATACAGTTGGCCTAGCTATCCATTTTCTAAACCCACTTCATGCAGAGCAGGAGCCGACCTCAACGAGCACAGGGCCTAAGGTGGGAACAATCCCTGGACAAGGGGCCAGTCCATAACAGGGTCAAAACACACAACACATGACACCACACGCACACTCACACCCGCTAAGCCCCAATTTAGCATCGCCAACCCACTGACTGGCATGTCTTTCGACTATGGGATGAAACTGGAGCATTCCAGAGGAAACCAAGTGACATGGTGGGAACATGCAAACTCTACGTAGTCGGGGAAGACTCAGAATGCTGAGCTCTGGTCTTCTTACTACGGGATATACAACCGATAATTCATCTTATCCATCAATCCATCCATGCATTTCCTATTTCACTTAATCAATTTTATCCATCAATCCATCCATGCATTTCCTATTTCACTTAATTCAGGCTGGAACAAACTCTGGCTGGGATGCCAGTCCATCACAGGACACATTTTTCATTCTGTGAAAAACTAAATAACACCCCATGACATGTTTTTTTTCTTTTGACTAGGGGGCTCTGTTTGCTTCGCTTGCCCACCCCCAGGTTTGTTTTACCAGATATACAATTTAAAGAGATTGTTATTTTCATGTGAATTGTTACATATGCATTATTTTCACTTTTACTTTAAAACTTTTCTATAAACAATATTTGTCCTTTATTTCCGGCCCCGGGCGTGGTTAAATCTGTTTCTTGCAGGATATATAACGCTGCTCGCGTTGTGGGGGGGGGGGGGGGGCTTGAATATACGCTAAGTAGATGCGGTCGGATCAGCTGCTATCTTTCTGCTGCTGCTGGCAAGCTGCGTGTTCTGCTTGTCGTGCTTTACATCGATCATTTAAAAGCATGTACAGCAGCTGTCCTTTTGCCACTTCGTGTCTCTGCCACTCGCGTTGGGGGGGGGGGGGGTGTGGAATGAAAGCACACTAAGGAGATGTGCTCGGATCATTTGCTGGCTTGCTGCTGCTGCTGGCGAGCTGCGTGTTCTGCTTGTCGTTGTTTTAAGAGCTGGGAGTACATGAAGTGTGTCTGCCAAAAGCATTCCAACAACTGCTAGGTTAGATGTCCGTGAACTTGTTTTAAATTGTTTGAAAGTAGGGCGTGACGTGCAGAAGTCACCATCTCACGGGTTTTGCTTCCTAAGGTTGTAATGTCTAGTGTCTAGACTTGCGTATTGTCAAAGTGTCTCTCTGAGTTGATCACGTCTCGATTGCTTTGCTCACCAGCCCCCCCCGCTCCTGCCACTTCAAGTCTCTCCTGCTCATGTTGTAAAGGGGAGAGCTGAATGCAAGCTGAGGAGATGCGGAGGGATCAGCTGCTGTTGCCAAGGTGCGTGTTCTGCTTGTTGCGCTGCGTGTCAATCATTTAAAAGCCTGTACAGCAGCCGTCCTTCTATCTCTCTGCCTTGTCTCACATGACGTTAAAGTGTCTCTCGCGGGATGTCAAATTGTCTTCCAAGAAGATTACATCTTGTCTCCCTGGTCTTCCTACCAGGATTTTTTTTATAATAATATATAATAATATAACACCATCTCTGTCCTGTTTATTAAATATGAATTCATTTCCACATGTCACACACGTGCGCATGGGAGGCTTTGGCGATTAAGTGGGTGATTACTCAGCTTAGGTACTACCTGTTGGGCCGGGAGTTCACCCTTGTCACGGACCATGAACCCCTACAGTGGATGGCCCTGCACAAGGAGTCGAATCCACAGGTCACCAGGTGGTTTCTTGACCTACAGCCATATAAGTTTTCGCTCGTTCATCGCCGAGGCTCTCTCCATGCCAACGCTGATGCTCTTTCCCGAGTTCACGACCTCTCGGTTAGGGTCGCCCGCCCCGACGGGTCTGGGCTAAGGGGGGGGCCTTGTCACACACGTGCGCATGGGAGGCAGCTAAAGGGCTTGAGTGACGGCAGTTCTGAGATATGCCGGGAGGTGGCAGAGTGCACTGACTCTTTTTCTCTCTTGCCTGCAGACCATTCCCGGGAGATTTCCACCTGGCTCTCGTGACATCATTTCCGGGACCGAGCCAATGGAAGGAGACCTTACTGGCTCCGGCCCCTCTGACATCACGTCCAGGCCCGAACCAATGGAGAACGAACACGTCCCTGATCCTTATGACCTCACTTCCTGTCTTCCCCTTTAAAACCCTGCCCTTTGTCCTAATTCCTCAGTCTTGTCTTGGACTCAATTGTATGCACACCAGTGCTGTTTATTTACATAAAAACGACTTTTGCAGCCAGGATACTAGATTATACGGGTGGCTGCCCCAGACCTTTACCTGAGTATGTCTCGTCTTTATAACACACAGAAATAGGGTGGTCTTAGTTTGCAATCTGTGTCTAGCTATGATTTGTGTGGAGTCTGCATGTTGTCACTGCATCTATGTGGATTTTCCTCCAGGCGCTCCAAAGACTTACCAGGTGGTGGTCCCTGTGTAAGAGTGTGTGTGTGGGAGTGGAGCCTGGGATGGACTGCTACTCTGACCATTGCTGTTTCCTGCCTTGCACCAAGTATTCCCAAGTTTGGACTTAGCCCTGCATGGTACTAGGAGAGTCTGAGGAAGCTATGCTATGCCCTCGATAACCAGAATCAGGTTGTACTCAGCTGTTATGTGACTAACTGGACAGCAGGCTGTCAGCGACTATGCACAAGTCATATCATTCTCTGCTGTCTGATTGGCTGCAGGTTTTTTGTCAGGGGTTTATCCTCTTTATATTAGTGACAGTATTGTACAAGGAAGACCACTGCAGGATTTGTGTTCCTTATACTGTTTATTCAAGCTGATCTATCTGGTGTTAAATCACTTAAAATCTTTCCGCTTGACGATCATCTCTCTGAAATGTAGACGTATACAAGCCATTGCTACTGTACCTGTGTGTCTTCCTTAGATAGCATTGTCTTAACATACATTTTGGACAATAATGAAGCAGCTACTCCATGAACATCAGTAATAATCTCATTCTGTTTATCCTTTCATATATAGACCTGCCTTAAACCTGCTCAGGATTGCTAGAAGCAGGAGCTTATTTAGGCAGCAAGGGACACAAGGTATAAACAGGACTGGAAATCAGGACCGGGCACCAGTCCACTATAGAGTAACATTCACACATACTTAATTAATCTAACACACATAACTTGTGAGTGGAAAACAGAAAACCCACACACAAAGATGGATAACATAAGCATTTAAGCAAGCAAGGATTTGAACCCGTTTCCTAGAGCTACACTACATGACCACATTATGTGGTCAGCCCTCCATATTATTGAGTTCAGGTGTCTCATTCTTAACAGGTTCAATCTCCATTGACAAACACTGGCAGTAGAATGGATGGAGCGGAAGAGCCCAGTGACTTTAAACATGGCAGTGTCATAGGATGCCACCTTGGCCACAAGTCAGTATGTGATATTTCTGCTCTGCTAGATCTGTCCTGTTCAACTGTAAGTGTTGTTATTGTGAAAGGGAAGTGTCTGCAGTAACAACATCACAGCGGCAAAGTGATAGACCACACAAACACAGAGCTGGGCCACTGAGTGCTGAAATGCATAGTGTGTAAAAATCACTTGTCGTCAATCACCTTCCTGTCCGAGTTTGGTTTCCATCTTAGGCCAGATCCCGCAAGAATAGCCTCCTGCTTATCTCAAGGCAGTCTCAGTCCTGTACTGAAAGAACCAAATTCAGAAAATGGAAGGAGACATGTTACTTGTACTCAGGGTTAGCTCTTCCCTTACACTCAAAGCTCCTGAGAGGTGCTCAGAACCCCACCCCTGGAAGATCATAAAATGGACAGATATTAGTTGGACCCTGTGATGGACAGGCATCCCACCCAGGGTTGGCTCCCGCCTGTTTCCTACTAAGGCCCCATGGACCATGTAGTCGGAAAAAAAACAGGCTTGGAAAATGAATTATTATTTTGGGTTGGTTACATTTCTCATTATTAAAAGTTTCAGCAGCACAGTTATACAGTTTAATATTCCCCAAGTCTTAAATTAGTATTGACATAGGCATATTATAGACACTGCAAACGTGGAGGAGTCCACTGTGACAAAACAATGTGTATTTAAATCTGAAACAAGGCAGATATTGAACACCAAACATGTTTCCAGCCTACGCTTATGAAGTCAAAGAAATAAACAGTAAAATATTGAATCCAAAGCACATCTGCCTCCCTTCACTTCCCCGTGTATTTCTAGACATAACAGTCATTGTAGTTTATGAATAAAAACTGTTTCACATCTTCATGAACAGTAAGAGCTATCCATCTATTTCATGAACTGTGTATTTGGTTTACATTTTAGATGTAGCTTTTTATTTTAAACAGATTTTCTAATTATTTCAAATTAAAATGATCACTTATCATTTCCCTCCATAATGTTTGGGACAAAGACACATTTTTTTCCTCCACAGAAATTACAAATCCAACGATGCAAACAGAAGTCAAGCAAAATGACACCTTTTATTGGCTGTTTACAAACTGCCTGAAAAAGGGACCTGAGTTGCCTCAAAATCTTGCACAGTGTACTGTAATCTTTTTAGTTAGCCGGTACAATGTGTCATTTTGCTTGTCTTCTCATTGCATCCATAATAGCTAACACGGTACAACATCCTTCTACTACAACAATTCAGATGTAATTAAAGTGTTCATTGCAGACTTTAATACAACAATTCAGATGTAATTAAAGTGTTCATTGCAGACTTTAATTTAATGGTATTTGTACACATTTTGGTCACACTATGAAGAAATGACAACACTTTTTATACAAGGTCACCCCCATTTCAGGGAACCATAATGTTTGGGACAATTGGTGTCACAGCTGCTTGTGATTCCTCAGGCAGGTTTAATTGATTCATAAGATACATCGGCTTCCTTGAACCCTTTGGAGTTTGTAGTTGCTATTGTTCAACATGTGCCAGTGAAAGTCAAACAAGCCAATATGAGGCTGAAAAATAAGAATAAAACCAATAGAGACTTTGGTAAAATCTTAGAATTACCTAAATCAACTGTCTGGAATATCATTAAGAAGAAAGAACGCACTGGTGAGCTCAAGTAATTGCAAAGGGACTGGTAGGCCAAGGAAGACCTCCACTGCTGATGACAGAAGAATCCTCACCATGGTAAAGAAAAAGCCCCAAATGCCTGTCTGACAGATCAGAGACAGTCTTCAGGAGGCGGTTGGGTGTGTGTCAGAGACGACTATCCACAGAAGACTTCATGAACAGAAACACAGAGGCCACCCTACAAGATGCAGAGCACTAGTTAGCCACAACAACAGGATGGCCAGATTACAGTTTGTGAAGAAGGACTTAAAAGAATCCGCAGAATGCTGGAAAAAGATCTTGTTAACAGACGAGACAAAGATGAACCTGTATCAGAGTGATGGAAAGAGCAAAGTGTGGAGACGAGAAGGAACTACCCAAGATTCAAAGCAGACCACCTCATCTGTTAAACATGGTGGTGAGGCTGTTATGGCTTGGGCATGTATGCCTGCCACAGGTACTGGCACACTCATTATTCATTGATGATGGAACTGCTGACGGCAATGTCGCAATGAATTCTGAAGTTTGTAGAAACATCTGATCTGCTCAAGTTCCAGTAAATGCCTCCAAACACTTTGGACGGCGCTTCATCCTACAACATGATAATGAACCAAACATACTGCTATGGCATCACAGGAGTTATTCAAACCTAAAAATGAAAATCCTTGAATGGCCAAGGCAGTCACACGATTTAAATCCAACTGAGTAGGCCTTCCATATGCTGATGAGAAAACTTAAACAGGATAAAAAAAAGCAGGAACTGAAGATGGCTGCATTTGAGGCTTGGCAGAACATCACCAGAGAAGATCCTCAGCACCTGGAGAGGTCTATGAATAACAGACTTCAATCATCATTGCATCCAAGGGAGATGCAACAAAGTCCTAAATATGACAGTTTTAATAGTACTGATATTGCTGTGTCCCAAACACTATGGTGCCCTGCAATTGGGGACTTTGTATAAAAAGTTTGGTCATTTCTATATGGTGTGACCAAAATGTCTGCAAAAAACCCTTAAATGAAAGTCTGCAATGTGCACTTTAATCAAA
The DNA here is from genome assembly GCF_900747795.2 of Erpetoichthys calabaricus. NCBI lineage: Eukaryota > Metazoa > Chordata > Cladistia > Polypteriformes > Polypteridae > Erpetoichthys > Erpetoichthys calabaricus. The sequence continues at coordinate 28,336,948 of NC_041404.2, forward strand.
TCTGAATCAAGGAAAAAATGTGTCTTTGTCCCAATCATTATGCATTTCTTTTCCTTTTTCTGTGAAGTACGCCTACCATGTTGATACACTCATTTAGAAAAGACCTTTTCCTTCTTGTAACATTAAATACGAGCACTAAACCTGCTAACTAGTAATACACTAAAAAATAAGCCTGTTACTGGCTATTTCAAACATATGTTGCACATAAATGTTCACACATTTATATCCTAGTGCTCATCTCCTTGTAACCCTTAATTAGAGATAACAGTTTCATAAAATCACTGGGTAAACAGATTGATATTTCATATACAAATGCAGCCAGTACACCTAGTAAAATGCAATTTGGATGGTTAAAAAGTTCCAAATGACCACAGACAAGTCAAAACCACTGAACAATGTCAAAATGCCCCTTCTAGTTGTAGTTGATGTTCATTATGGTGTCTTGGTGCTGATTCAAGTTCTTCATGCCCACGTAGTCCGGATCACTCAATGGATTCATAAGAGCGGACAGTTCAGCGTGGCATCATGTCATTCATTTGTTAAGTTAGTGGTCTTGAGTCTAGAGTCCAGCGCTTAACCGATAGTTCACTGCATGGACTTCCTGTAGGTGACAGTAAAAATACAAGCAGAAATCGATAATAAGCTCATTTTGTGCATGAATGAATAGGCAGACACTGCCCAATCACGGAATGTAATATTTTGGGCTTTTTATGTAAGCTTTTCCTTTCCTTGTGGTTGCTGGAGAGTTAGTAGATTGTTTGTCATACCAAATGAGGTCATGAGTTTATAAAATTGTACATCACATTAACCTCAAGAGGTATCATTTTGCTTCCAACTATTTTATACATCTGTTTGCAATGATCAGCTCTTGGCGAAATATTCTGCAAGAGCCAGAGAACAACTTTGACTACTTATATGACATCAGATTCATCATTTTCCTCGGGCTGCTTCATATGAATTACAGGAGAGTCCGACACGTGAATCTCACACACATAGCCATCCCAGGAGACGCTTTGATCCACGGTCACCAACATCTGGAATCCAGAGAAGAGAATTGTGTTTTTGGCATGAATAGGTGTTTTCTGCAGGTATTCAATGTTCATCCCGTTCACTTTAAGAATGCCTTTATGGCTGAGATTTTTTAGGCTGAAGCAAAGGTAAGGATTACCTTTAATAAAATAAGGTTCAAGTTCAAAGTGCCGCCTTGATATAAATTTGTGATTCAGCTGTAGGTTGCATTTAGGGCTTCTTCCAATGGAAAAGTTCTGGAATATGCAGCACTGGTCCTTCCCAGTGACATCCTGGAATATACCATTTTGGCCTTCTGGGTGGTAAAGGGTGATGTCAATTTTTGCTAAATTGTCACTTTTGTTATTGTTCATGGTGGCCCCTGAAAGAAAACAAAGAAGATTCAAATTCGCTCCGAATGTAATAAATATTGAATATGTTTTGACTGCTTTCATAATTACTTTTTAGGTATCAGAATTGTTATGTGATCAAAGATTAAGGCGAAGGTTGAAGACTGGGGTATGACTAGCAATGGTGGATGAAGCTAAAATGTGGCCAGTCAAGAGAGCACAGGAAAAGTTAGATGAGGCAGAAATGAGAATGTGGAGATGCATGTGTGGAGTTCCAAAGAAGGACAAAATAAGAAATGAGACAGAGCTACAGCCAGATAGGGAGATAAAACTATGAAAGTACAGGAAAGGAGATTAAAGCGGTATGGACATGTGATGAGGACAGATGATTACTATGTGGGCAAAAAAGTGATGGGAGTGAAGTGCAGGGGAAGCAAAGCAAAGGAGGCCAAAGAGGAGGTGGTTGGATAAAGTAGAAGAAGATTTTAAGTAAAAGTGTGGCATACTGGTTAAGGCTGTGGACTTTAAACCTTGAGGTTGTAGGATCAGGGCCGCTATTGACACTGTGTGACCATGAGCAAGTAGCTAGCATTTGTATAAACAAAAACAAACGTAACCAAATCTCAAATGGTGTATGTCGCACTGGATAAAGGCATCAGCCAAATACAGAAATAAAAATAAAATTGAAAAGGTTCTGATGGGCAGATGTGACCGGACACGTCGACCCCGCATACAAGTGGGAAAAGAGGAAAAAATAAACGAAGGAAGAAAGGGAAGGATATGCTGGTGTCCTGCCCGCGGCTGGTTCACAAATATATATTCCACTGGCTCCTGTCCCCCGTGACACTGAATTGGACTGCGTGGCTTTTAGAATGTTTTCTTATGCTATAATTACGTATATTCCACAATGATTCCTACCTTTCGAATACTAAATATAGACCAAAAATGAAGGGCAGGTTGCTTAGTGCTGGTGTTTCTCATCAAGAGAGGTTCAAAAGCCCTGCGTGGTCAGCCTCCGCATTTTACACAGCACAGTCTCTTCGTGTCTGTATGAGGTTTCCTAACAAATTCCAAAGATCTGCACGAGAAGTTCTTAAACATCTCTAAACTGGCCCGCTTTGAGTGGAAAAAGGTGTGCGCATGCGTGTGAGGGGGTGTGGCGATCGCGCATTGACTGACGTCCCCTCACGCGGTTGTCACCTACGTTTATTTAAATAAAAGAAAGAAAAAACTTCAGTCTTGATCGCATTTTCAATTATTTGACTAAATTGCTACGTGCAACTGTTTGTGAACACGTCGATTATTTCCCCTTTTACGTACAATTAAGTCCCTTTGAAACACAAGAATCAATTTAAATTATGTCCGCATTTTTATTTAAATAGTGAAGTTTATTCATCTCATGCCTAAAGTGTTTCCCGTTTTCTTTTGTTCTCGGATTTTGACAGAGGAATGTGTACAGAAGTTGTACCCTGCTTTGTGTTTTTCCTGATTAAAGCAGGGGTTCTCAACCTTTATTCCTTCAATATCCGCCGATGAACCACGAGAATATGCGAGGGACCCCATATACAGGCCGTGCTGCCCCCCCCCCCTCTTGTAATTTTGCTGCAGTCTTGACAAAGATGATAGTTTATGAACTTAGATTTATTTAATAATAATTCATTACATTTATATAGCGTTGCTGCTCGTGTTATTACACCGTTTCAGTTTTTAAATCAAAATGCAAAATGTGTAGGCCATTTCAAAGTCAATTTGTATGTTTTTATTAAATACAGTTTATTTTACTAGTGTCTGAATCACTTAATTATTTTATTTTTAAAGTATAAATATAATCAAAATACAGAATTCGTCATTGCAAATATTTTGGTAACAGCAAGAGCTGCTCAGTACTCACTCGGCTTTAGTATTACTTTTACATTAAACATAAATGATTAAGTATTTCTGAAAAAAAAAATTAAAAAGTAAATAAAATGCAGAATAAGTCTCTACTGACATTTTTTCTTTCGGATAAAATTGGGCTGGATTCAACACTGGAAGGTTTTCATCCACAATAAGTACTAATGGAAATGCAAAGACTTTTAAAGAACAAACGAGACGGCAAAAAAGACAAAACAGTCGAGCAGCGCTGAAGTCCGTGCAGCTTTAAAAAGTGAGCGATACGTGTGTGAAGTCGGCTGCCACACGCCACCATGCAAAATGTCGCATGTTGGTTTCTTTTCGTTTTTTCTTGTTAGGGCCTTTAAAAAAAACTGGGAGTCACTGCCGGCCATACCACACACACATATTGAATATCGATAAGGCGGCCCTCTTTATAATGGTACGTTTGACACCCCAGATCATGACTGCTGTTTTCGAGAGCTAATACCATCCATCCATCCATCCATTTTCCAACCCGCTGAATCCGAACACAGGGTCACGGGGGTCTGCTGGAGCCAATCCCAGCCAACACAGGGCACAAGGCAGGAACCAATCCCGGGCAGGGTGCCAACCCACCGCAGGACACATACACACTAGGGCCAATTTAGAATTGCCAATCCACCTAACCAGCATGTCTTTGGACTGTGGAGGAAACCGGAGGCGCCCGGAAGAAACCCACGCAGACACGGGGAGAACATGCAAACTCCACGCAGGGAGGGACCCGGGAAGCGAACCCAGGTCCCCAGATCACCCAACTGCGAGGCAGCAGCGCTACCCACTGCGCCACCGTGCCGCCCGAGAGCTAATACTTTGCATCTATTATACATTGGTTTTCAGTCATCTTACGGCATCCTTGGAAGTTCACTGGGGTCCCTCTAGTCGGCCACAACAAGCCCCCAACCCACGTTGACCGCCACTGGGAAATAGGTAATAATTAATCTATCAGGCTAGATAGATAAATACGGAAGGCGCTATATTAGATAGATAGATAGATAGATAGATAGATAGATAGATAGATAGATAGATAATTTAAATGATTTATGATAATAATTGATGATAACTAAATTTCAATTCATTTTGGTTCAATTATCCAGATCGCTTAATCGGAATAGGCAAATTTGAAAATGGATGAATGCGTGAATTTATCCAGCTATTATTTACATTATGAAGAATTACTATAACCTTACTTTTATTAATAAAGATTTCGTTAGGAAAGGTTCAAGAGTTAGTGCTACTGGATATAGGCCTATTGCAAGGCAAGATTTAAACTTTATTCTAAAGTGTATCATCGGGAACAACGATAAAATATATAGTCCTTTAATTCCTCCTTTAACTACACTGAGACCCTGCGATATAAATCGTATAGATCAGAAACTGGATGGATTAACGATTCAGTATTGCCCAATTACTATTTGCTTTCCAATGTAAAATATTTTTCCAGATTAAACCAAGCTAGCTAGTCTACAACAATGTCAGTTTTGCATTGTGTAAATATGGAATTTACCTGAATCTTTAAAAGATTTGCTTGACGGCGTCAGATGGCCTCTGCGGATTTAACTAAATGTTTCCTGTACTCAAGTAGTTAAATACAGTATCCTGCGAGGAAGTAAAAACCTCACATTCTCTGTATTGGTCAGGCGTATAGAAAAAATGAGAACCACTGAGCGGTGTTTACGCAAAGGAAAAAGTGTGGGTTTTTTTTTAACCTCCATTTTTGCAGGAAGCCGAAGCCACTCCAGACACTAAACGGCACACTCGTCCACACACGCTGTGGTAAAACAAGCAATCCGCTACTCTCCCTGTCACTACGTTTTTAACTTCATGCATTAATTAGTTTATTTTAATTATAGAAGTAACGAAGAGCTCTGCCCATTTCGGGACACGATTCAATTGTGACCGTATCGATTTGCAGTGGCGCCAATCCATCAGCATGGCTTAGGGAAGGAACAGATAGATAGATAGATAGATAGATAGATAGATAGATAGATAGATAGATAGATAGATAGATAGATAGATAGATAGATAGATAGATAGATAGATAGATAGATAGATAGATAGATAGATAGATTGTGTTAACATAACGCTTACTCCCTTCACCCTCATCACCTTTAATTCTCCTGTAGTTTGTTACATTAACCTGCTGTAAACCACCACGCCAAACATGCGAACGAAACTCTCCAACAGAGTGAAGCTGCGGCAAAGCCAGGAATCCCCCAGTTCCCCTCCTTCTTCCTCAAAACTGCAACGAGGCCGTTTGTTTTTCCCCCGGGACGTCCTACTTCTACACCAGAAGGTAGCCTACTTCAGAGCTAATGAAGCAAAGCAACGCCGTACCTGATTACGATTGCTTGGCCTTGGACTGCCCTGGAGTTGGAGTCGGATTTTCCCGGGATACTTCCTTTTCTGCCCAAATGATGAGCCGGTTACGATGTCCTCAGTAAACTGGTCTAGTCCGGTCCGGAGTGAACGTGGGTGCGTGATAATGCCCAGTAATGGAATGGCGTTCCATCCAGTAAATGCCTCCTGCCTTGGTGCTTTGGTTCCTGATGATCCGGCAGTGGAACAGATTTCACAAAATTTTGTAAATCTGGCAAGCTCTTCTTCGTCTTTGTGTTCAGTTCATATTCATGTACGTCTCTACTCGAAAACTGGACAAAGCTATATTTTTACTTGTTATATTAATAATATAAAATCTGACTTTTATATTGTATATTGTGTTGATAGAGTGGACACTGAGATTTATGATGATAAAGTTATCCAGTCCCCGGGAATGCCACATTTTTTCCATGTTTAACTGCTTCACAATAATCATGTTTGATTTAAGCTGTGCCTTGTAATAACAGTAAATTTGAGAGGGTCCGGGCAGCTGGCCACACTGCCACTTCAAAATAGAGACAGGCGATGAGTGGGAGCTCAAAGAAATGAGTGTCCTGTAGCCTCCCCCAACAGCACAAGTACCTGGACAGCTTAAAGAATGCAAGTGCCATTCGCTGCAGGACATGTGATGGGGCGGGGTCGGATGTAGGCAGGGTTGGATGACTGAGGGTTACCATATAAGGAAGGTATGATGTTAGATGTGTATTCATTTTTTTGATTCACTAGTAATTACATTGCTTTTTTTAATTGCTAGTAATGATATACAGTAGTTTGTTTAAAGGATAAACATCACTGCTAAAAGTAATGTAATACCATCCTCATCTGTACCAAAATGCCAAGGTAAATACATATTGCTTGTTAAATGTAAAAAGTTTAGCTTCTGCCTTGCTTCATTTCACATCTGTCATTGAACACCTGTCTTAAGGCCATGTTACACAAATGACTTTTTCAGTAACATTCTTTATTTACATAATCTTAGCGAATCGGAGGCTGTTGGCAGTACGCCCCCATAAAGATCTGTTGTCTGATCTGACATACCAGCAACTCACTCCAGCTATAATTCACAAATTGCCCCGACACAATCAAGCTCCATGTGCATGAGAGCAGACAACTAATGAATATTAATTCAGAAGTACAATGCACAGAATGTAATGACAAGGAATAAAGAACCTCATTAACAGAAGATAAGCTCATCTGTTTGCAGTGCTAGAGTTCGTGCCGCACAGGGCGGGGCGGTGCTTCAGTTTGCCGCCCTCCAACATATCTGAATATGTTAACCTATTTAAATAGAAAATTAAAAAGATGTATAGAGAAAAATTAAGATAATTTTTGCATAGATTTATTCATATATAGAGAAACAGCAATAATTTTTCATATATAATCTATATATATAAAAGTCAATGTGTGTAAGTATGTATGTTCCAGCATCACGCCCGAATGGCTGGAGCGATTTTCATAAAACTTGGTACACGTTTCTCAATGGTCAACTAAAAACACTGTAGGGTGAAATCAGCCCTTCTGGGTAGGGTGGGGGGTGATCTTACAGTCTTATATGCATGTTATCATTCAGTTGATACTCGGAACGACCTCTGGAGGTGGCTGCCAGCATTCTTTATGTTTGAGCACCACCGCGCCCCTGTTGCTTTTGAAATTAAATAGAGTTCTACGCGTGCAAGTGTGTGTGCCTGTCCGGCCCAGAAGTGACACATAGAGTCGGGGTGAGGGCTCCAGCTCCTAGGATACGCAAGCGAGACCAGCACACCGGCAAAATGAAACCTCCTAAGAAAGACAGTCGCTTAGCTGCTAATGCACAAATGATGCGAGCATGTCGGCAACACGAATCCTTCTAGCAGAGAGATGCCCAGAGTAGTTCTGACGATTTCAATACTTTCTAGGATCCCGTGCTGTTACACAGTTAGTATATAGCAGGTGACTGTCAGCATTCTTTCTGTTTAAGCAGCATCGCTCCCCTGTTGCTTTTCAAATTAAAGCATCAACTGGATGATAACATACATACAAGACCACAAGACAAGGACATTAGTGAGTCTTTATTGTTTGTTAATTTATTTTTATTTTTAAAGTTCTGTTTTTTTAAATTATGTTTTTCTCAAACATTTAAATAAAAAAAAACAGTTTATTTTCCTCCTGGGCAACGCTGGGTATTTCAGCTAGTCATTTATAAGTATCAACTAGACAAGAATATAGTATAGACGCACTGATAAGCCGTGTTCTAATTATTAGTTTAATATAATTATGCTGCCAAAACCAGAACCAGTGTAGTGTACAAGTGATAGGTGGCGATGTTTTCTGCGCAGAGCAAGAATGCATTCGGATTGATAACGAAATGAAATTATAAATTTTAAATGAGTTGTTTATCTTCCTAGAAATTATTATCGGTGTAATATTTATGTTTATTGTTATTATTGCCTCATAAATTTCAACTGCTGTGTCTGATGCCATCACAGAAGGACAGTCTGAAAATTATTTTTGAAGCATTTGTGGATAAAAATCAGAGAATTTTACTTTTTTTTATTCATGAGTGATATTTTTTTCCCAACCCTGCTGCTTACACACAAATTGTACTGAGCCTTTTGGCCAATAATGCCACCACCTCCGCCCGCCCTTAGCTACGCCACTGTCTGTCTGATGTCTCGTGCTTTACATACCACGATGGAATGAAAAAAAGAGAAAAGAAAAGGTCCAAGATTATGGATGTTAACTGTTTGTAAACCACAGCCTTTGTCTTGTTAGAAAAAGTGGTGAGCATTACTGTGCTGAAAGATTGGCATGCAGTCACCAAATGAGACATGACCAGTCATTTATACTGACGTGCTCCATCGATGAGATCAGAAACTCTAGTTGGCTAGTCAGATATAACTAAAAGTTGCGTGATTGGACGTTCAAACAACCAACCCCAACTCCATCTGTCCAAGCCCACTCAGAGGCTCGAGGTCGTGAATTTTTTAAGAGTTTTCTTCATTAGTTGGTAAAGAGCTTGTGAAAGGTTTCTGTTATTTGGACCTCCATCTCCAGCCTTATTGCTCAGTACGGCTACCAAGCAATGTAAAATAAAATATTTGGTCAATAATTTATCCCTAAAAAACAGTGTTCATGGAAAACTCTCAAGAAAAAATGTAAACATACAATTATAATTTGTATGTAAGTACAAGGAATGGAATAGTGGTTAAAGCATCTGATGTCAAATTCCAGCATCCTCGGTTTAATTTTTGTAAAATTTGCTTCCTTCATCAACTCAGAGAAGTGGACTTTGGGTTGACTGATGTCTGTAAATTGGCCAGGTGTGAGTGGGGCCTACGATGGCCTGCACTGTCCACTATTCTTGGTCCTGCCTTTGCACTTTTAATTAACTTAAGCAGTTAAACATGTGGCTTTGTGTCACCAAGCATGTGCTGAAGCAGAAGTAGATGTGACAAACAGTTCTTGTTTATGTGCCACAATGAAAACAGCACATTTAGGGTATGCTGTGCTGTCATTCATCATTCAAGATAACAAGCCAGACATAAAGTAATTTAAAAAAACATACTTTTTAATTTTCATTCCAAAATTTCCTTAAACAGTAAGTGAAATGTTGGACAATCAATAATTGACTAACGTGTTCATAAAAGACACAATGGCAAAGTTATTAGAAAATGCGTATTATCAAGTGGTACATGTAATGTTTATATATAAAATAAAGGTTGCCTGTTATTACCCTGAATTGTGCTTTCATTTGTAGAAACCTGCTTTTGCCATTATAGGGTCACCAGGAGCTGGAGACTATCTTGATGGCTATTTAGGAGTGGACCCTGGAGGGGATGCCAGTGCATCATGGGACACAATTACACTCACACACACATATTGACACAAACTGTAATAATGTAAAGTTTCTGGTTCATCTTGGACACACATCTTTAGTATACTAGGGGGCTTCGCCCCCTGCTCGCTTCGTTCGCCAACCCCCGTGTTTGGTTTTCCGGATACACACTTTTAAGATTTTTTTTTCTTTGAATTGTTGCTATTTCATTAGTTTCACTTTTATTTCAGAACTTCTGTAAAAACAATATTTGTAATCTTGCGAGTCCCAATATGCTGAATCTTTTTAATGAGGTCAGGATAGGTTTCTCTGTTTGGAATTTCAGCACAGACAAAACGATCTACATCATCAGCAGTTAATAATTTTTTTTTACAAAGTAACAAAGTAAGTAGAGTTCTGCATTGGACTCCTGTCTGTAAAGTCGTGCTATTTTCCTCTCACAGTTCCAAAAGTACAGGGTGTTACCAAGGTGATACCCCAGCTTTTGTCTAGGTTTTTGTACAAGGGCTAGACAGAACGTTTTTGACTCCTGGGGTAAATTTAGGTTTTTAAATAAGCAGACAGATAAATATATATACATTAACAAAGTAACCAATAAATGCATGTGCGGTAAACTCCGTTTTTGAAATTCTCAAGATTCTTTATTTGTCACATGCATAGTTATACAAGACAACACACAGTGAAATGCATCCTGATCCGCTTATCAAAAACTGTGCAAAGTTAGAAGAATATCAGTTAGATTAACAAAAAGTCATAGATTGAAAGATAACAGTATAGTAGAACATAATAAATAAGTACAATTATGTGAATAAAGTAGAATTAAGTGTTAAGGTCCAATAGTGTAGTAATTATTGTGCAAAACCAAAGTTAGACTGGTGCATAGTTAAATAAGGCAGTTTGTTTGATTGCGCTACTGCGATCTTTACTTTCTTTTTTTATATTTTCTAATTTTCCTACTTTCATATTCTTTAACTTTCTCCACGTGTGTATAGTGCCAACGTTTTGTTTTTTTTTTTGTTTTTTTTTGAGCCTTTCTAATTTCCCTGGTTTCATAGTCTCTAACCTGCTCTGCATGTGTTTAGCACCAACGTTTGTAAACGTCTTTATGAAGTTCTACTTTGTCTTTTACTCATTGTCATTTAATTCTGAGCCGGATTGGACTTGCTTTTTTTCCCCAATTCCTCTTGTTCCGGGCTGATAATTACTTTCCTTATTTTCTGAATTTGCACCTCGATTATCCTTTTTTGCTCATTTTTCTGTCCAGCGCATTTGAGTCTCTTTTCTCTGCGCTGCTCTCTTCTTCGCTTATATGTCGACATTTAATTTATAATGTACTGTCCTTATATGCTTTATATGCGCTGAGAGCCCTGGATCTGTGTGTGCTCAAATCCTTCACAAGACTGAATGCTTTGCTGCCTATTGTCCTATTTGATAGATTGTAAGTAGGGCGTGTCTTTGGTCTCGCAGGTCTTTAAAATGTCTCCCGAGAAGATCACGTATCGTAGACTTGCTTTTTGCTTTCCAGGAGAGGATTACTTTTTATAATAGATAGATAGGAGCAAACCACATCTTTAGGACCAACAGTTCTGGGATACCATCTAGCGAGAAGCCACCCATTAATCAAGAAAGCGTTTTCAGAAAGAGGATAGTATGGAGAGTAACAGGAGCAGCCTTGAAGGGCATCATACAGTAACCTGAGACGAGCATTATCAAAGTGCTGTACATGCTATGAATTTGGACCTGGGACACAAAAACACTTGACTGTCTTAAACCATTTTGAAGTGAATTGTAGTAGTCTTTGTGACAATTATTAAATTCATAGTGGTCTTTGCTCTCTTATTGGGTCTCCAAGCTAAAATCTACCTTCAGCTATTGGGCAAAGTCTCACAGTGAGCCAGAGAAATGGAGTCACCAAAATCTGACCTCAACCCTTTGTGGAAAAGCACCACATTTTACATTTCACAGCATACTTTCTTATTTATTACTGTATGCAATGGCAGATTGCCAAAAGAGCAGTTTGGAGGCAAGGAGGCTTTTGATCCTGCACATTAGAGTCTATGTGTTTTCTTTTTAGAGACATTTTGACTTCTTTTCCTGTACCGGCTTCTGGCATTCAGGTCACTCTGCAGTTCTGTAGTTTGTTAAACTGTCACCCTGTTACATTCCTTATCTATCTATCTATCTATCTATCTATCTATCTATCTATCTATCTATCTATCTATCTATCTATCTATCTATACGATATTGTGGCTGAACCCATAGCAGCTGTAAACCCTTCACAAGGGCACTGGATCCATCAGGCAGCATATTATTGTCTAATAAAAATGGGCAAGTTTGCAATACTTTGGAGGTGGGGAACTGTGCTGGAAAGCTGTCACAGAGTCATTGAATTTGACATATCCTACAATTTCTGAAGTCTTGTAACCCTCAAGAAACAATGGTAATCATTAGGTTTGATATTTCCTCCAACTACAAGTCGTGTAATGTAACATCAGCTTTCGTTGTATCCTAATAATGACAGTTAATGACAAGCAGAGTAGACACAGGGCAAATGACACAGAGTATTTAAAATCTATTGCTACTTCACTGTCAGACCCACTAGCATGCTTGTTAGAAAAAAACACCTGAAAATGTGGAATGAAAATAATAATAACCATGCTTGAAATCTTAAAAACCAAGATAAAAAACATGATCCCCATGTAACATACATAAGTGCCTGCTACATTCCAATTAACATTAGCAAAACTAGCTTTAAAATTTAATACACCTAAACATAAAAACATAAATATACTGTAAAAGTCAGCCTAATTAAGGTGCAGGTCCAGTTACAACAGAAGTTATGATAAAAACCTCCAGCACAGGGGTCCCCCAGGACTGAACTTGGAATCCACTGGTGAAGAGTCTGCAAGATCTCCATACATCTGCTTGGGTTTTCCTCCAGGTCCTCATTTTTTATAGGTAAACCGGTGTCTTCAAATTGTCCCCCGTGTGTGTGTGTGTGCCCTTTGATGGACTGGCTGTTTCCTGCCTTGTACCCAGTGCTTCCAGGATAGGCTCCAGCCCTCATAACACTACATTAGGCAGGGCATGTTTAGGTATGGTATGGTGTTTTAGTAATGTAATTATAATTACGTTCAATTATATTTTACAATTTGTTCCAGTTCATTTGTTAAACCATTCGTGTTTTGGGGGTCGTCTCATTGTTGCCCCTCTAGTGCACCCGTTGTTAATTTCATTAACACCAAAGCAGCTGAATCTGATTAACAGGCCCCTCTGCTACTTAACTGACCAGATAAATAGCCCAGAAGTTTCATTGACTTGATGCTATACTCTGATTCAAAAGTGTTCCTTTAATTTTTTTGAGCAGTATATATATACTTTATATATATCTCTCTATTATATTAAAAAAATCCTGGGACAAGACAAGACTTTTTAGCCTGGGACGAGACGTGACTTTCTCAGAGAGACACTTTCATGTCCCGCGAGACGAGACTTTGTGCCAAGAGATTTAACCCGCCCGGGGCCAGAAATAAAAGACAAAGAGTAGATGACAAAGTAGAACGTTGTAAAGAATTCAAAAATGTTGGTGCGATACACATGCAGAGCAGGTTAGAGATAATGAAAGTACTAAAATTCGAAAGTCTCAAAAAAATGATAGTAAAGATTGCATTAGTGCAAACAAATGGAAATTATTACTCGGTGAAATAACGGAACAGTGAAAAGAGATCAAATATATTGTCTGGATTTAAACATTAAATCAGAGACTTGGAGATTGTCTAATTCGTGTTGCCATCAGGGAAAAGTAGTGAAGAGGCATATCTGCGAGAATTAAAAGATTTGTTGTTTGGTGAAAGTGAAATCCACATACGCAAGTGGCAGAGACACGAAGTGGCTGGCACGTAACGCAGGCCGGGAGGGTTGGCGAGCGAAGTGAGCAGGGGGCAAAGCCCCCTAGTATATATATATATATATATATATATATATATATATATATATATATATAGAGAGAGAGAGAGAGAGAGAGAGAGAGAGAGTGTAAATAAAATGAAAAGTTGATTCATTCAGTCACTCACTAATCAACAAAAACACTACTTGCCTTTAAGTTAAAAAGCTGAAATATGGCAGGATGACACATCAAGGTCAGTAGCAATCTACTAAGAAAGAACATTTCAGTATATCAATATTTATGGAAAAACCACAAACAGAAAAACTAAATACTGTACCTCCAAATCTCAAAAATGGCTTGATGGATTGGATTCAACTTTGGTGGCATTATAGAAAAAAGACACCTAGCCAAAACATTTTTTATCAATATTTATTCATATTATGCTAATTTGCATGCTCTGTGCTGCTCTGAGAGTGCACTTTATGCAAATGAATGGCGAAGCAGAAACAAATGATGGATCACGCGAGCAAACCAAAAGACAAGACAGGAAAAAAGCATTTTGTCGTTGAAAATGTAAAAACACTTATAATGTGACTCAGCTCCATTTCCCGCCACCTTCATGAGCAGTGCCTCCGTTCATTGGGGAAGGAGACCTTAGTCTTTGTTATTCTCACAGCGCCTGCCTAGGCACATACAGTCAGACTGAAACAATTCAGGTCAGTTTCAGTTCCTTATGTAATGGTTCTGCATTTATTTAGATGTGAAAAGCACTACTGGAAAACATGAACAGTTCTAGAGTGGCAAAGTTGTTCCTTGCATAGCGTTGCCACTTCCAGTGTCCTGAGTTTGAATCCCACAAGTAGCTGTTGCCCACTTGGAGTTTCATATTATCCCTGTGCCTCTGTCGGCCATTCTCCTGGTGCTAAGGCTTTCTTCCCAGATTTCTAAAGATATGCAGGTTAGGGTAAAACTGATGACCCTAAATTGGCCCAAGTGTGTGGGTTTGTGTGTTCGAGTGGACCCTCTGATGGACCTTCCAGGAGAGGCTTCATGCCTGATGGCTCCAAATTGGATTAGGCAGGCTTCAGAATGTTATGCTAAAGCAGTCTGAGTTTTAGAAAGTCATAATCCATAAGAGCAGCACGTTGGCGAAATTAATCAATTAATATCCCACCAATTTCTTTATTTCATTGCCTGTAAATTCAAGAGCCACAAGTGCAGCAGCTTTCAGAACAATGTCATCCTTTCTTGTGTCCAGTCCACCAAATTTGAGAAACTTACTTACTTATAAAGCCATGTGGATTTATTGAACTTTGTTTTGTTTCCCACGTAAACACCATTGTCACTGTATTTTTTACTAAATCTTGGCTATAAACACAGAAAGACTTATTAAGTTTTAGGAATTTTTCACAAAGGAAATGCAGAGGACCTATTGTCCATTTTTATTTGCATTTTTTAAATAGTTAGGCTCTTAAGGAACGTCTAAACAAGAATGCCAAATATAAAAGTACCGATTTCAGAGTTATAACTTGGGATTATCATTTAAGAAATTGGTGCAAATCTTGAAAACACCCAATGTTTCTATATTATTCAAGTTGGAATTCAAAGACAAGTGATTAATGTTTAAGATGTAAGCCTAGTGCGGTGTATTAGCAATCTGAAAAGTATTTCCTGTGTTGCTTGTTTCAATCCAAGTCCCCGTGTTTTAACATAAATTAAGCCTTGAGATAAAAAGAGCACCGATATGTACTTCACATCCCCAAGGACAGGCATGCTAGAGTAATACAACTGCAAACTGGCCCTGCATGGGTGAGAGAACTCTGTCTGACACTCTGCCCACTGCCATTGCCTGCTTGGACCCAGTGTTGTTGGGAGGGGTTGAGGCCCCTGTGGCCAAGAATTGGATTTGGCAGGTTTGAGAATGTTATGTTATGTTGTGTTACGTGAAAAGCTTCAGTATTACAAGACCACTTTGCATTTCTGAAGAGCATAATTACAGTCAGTCAGTCATTCTCCAACCCAGTATATACTAACTACAGGGCCATGGGGGTCTGCTGGAGCCAATCCCAGCCAACACAGGGCATAAGGCAGGAACCAATCCCGGGCAGGGCGCCAACCCACCAAGCACATACTAGGGACAATTTAGGATGTCCAATGCACCTAACCTGCATGTCTTTGGACTGTGGGAGGAAACCAACGCAGACACGGAGAGAACATGCAAACTCCACGGAGGGAGGACCCGGGAAGTGAACCCGGGTCTCCTAACTGCGAGGCAGCAGCAATACCACTGCGCCACCCCAGCATAATTACACTTGTGTCTAATTTGTTAAACAATAATTGATTAATATATATATAGAAATACTATGAAAAAACACAGACACTTTGGAATGTTAGACAGTATTATTTCTTACAGCTAATGTAAGGTGAAGAGATTATAATCTATTGACATCTTGTTTAGCGCTTTCGCATGGCATTAATTCTCTGAGATTTTTCATGTACAGAAAACCAATGTTAAGAGGAAAGGCAGTTATTACTAATCATGGCCCCAAAGAGTGGTGACATGGTGAATATTTATTATTATATGAAAGCAAGATTTTCACAGTACTCCATACATGTGACAATAATGACTCTTGTGACCTGTAGGGGGCGTCTCACAACTCCAAACACCAATGCAAGAATCCCAAATTGACAGAAAAAACAAAAAAAAGCTTTAATAATAAAGCCTAAATAAATAATACAAATTAAAAGCAAAGTACAACAAAAGGCTGTTTCAACTGCTCACCTTCCACTACTTTGACCAGTGGAGCTCTTGTTGTCAGCTGCATCCCAACTCCAAGCTTATTGATCAAAATGTTGTGCCCCAGCCACCTTCTGGGTACCCTCCTATAAGCACTGCCAAGGTCCCGGCTGACAGCATCAGTCTCTGGTGTTGTATGGGTAGAAATTCCCTTAGCAGCACCAGAGGTTTCTGCACATTAGCCTTACTACAGATTAACAGTACGCCTGTGAGGGATTGTCCCCTAGCAGTCCAGGGACCCTCAAACTCTATAATAGGGCTTTTATCATGACCTATAGGGTCTTGAAACAAATGCAAATAACATA
This sequence comes from Erpetoichthys calabaricus, assembly GCF_900747795.2. Lineage (NCBI taxonomy): Eukaryota > Metazoa > Chordata > Cladistia > Polypteriformes > Polypteridae > Erpetoichthys > Erpetoichthys calabaricus. The sequence goes on from NC_041404.2 coordinate 28,353,398, forward strand.
AATAATATAAGTTAAACAATATACATTATAAACTTCTGCAAAGTATTTCATGTTGCATGAGGTGTCACTCAAATAAATAAATGAAGAAATAATTCAATAAATACATAAAGAAATAAGCAATACAAATCATTTCATGACACATTTAGTTACTTATTTTCACATATCTGATTATTATTTTTTATTGTCACATTTCATAATGCACTTATTTATTTAATTTATGTTGTCCAAAATATTCCTATATAGTAGTCAGGCAAATTATAATGGGAGTTCTAAAACTATTTTTTAATATGTTGTTGTTTATCTAACCTATAACTAGATGGCGCTGTGGCCTCTGTTTTGTATTATAGCTCTCCTCTGTAAGAAGCTACAGAATAAATGTAATGATTTACAATGATCTATCCATCCATCCATTTTCCAACCCGCTGAATCCGAACACAGGGTCACGGGGGTCTGCTGGAGCCAATCCCAGCCAACACAGGGCACAAGGCAGGAACCAATCCTGGGCAGGGTGCCAACCCACCACAGGACCCACACAAACACATCCACACACCAAGCACACACTAGGGCCAATTTAGAATCGCCAATCCACCTAACCTGCATGTCTTTGGACTGTGGGAGGAAACCGGAGCACCCTATTGATGTTTAATTTTAAAGTAACAAAAATAGATTTAATAAAAAATAATGGAACATTTAGAATTGACAGCCCATTTCCTCACCTGTTGAATGACAATATGCAAAAATGGTCTTCTCACAAGCTCCACTGACAAGGCATCACAGCCTGCTTTGCTTTGAACAATGCTTTATGAATGCACATTGAATGTATTGTGTATTTTCCAGTGGTAGTAGTGCATTAGTAGACAAATCAGAGAACAGCAAAGCATGTAAACCAATGAAGCAAGCATACCAACTTAGACACGAGCTCAACTGGCTGTTCAATGAATGACAGCATTACATGTGTAGACAATTTCAAGACAGCTACCAATGGACTGAGTGTGCATGGAATTTGAAGGGAAAGTCAGTAAGGCTACAGACTTAAGTGGCCTCGAACTCGTTGTGATTCGGATAACTGCCCCTAGTGGTTCACTTTTACTCACCCAGACATGCAGAGGTGCACTTCTGTTTTCAGACTTTGCTTGGAGGTTTTCCCCTTCCTGTGTAGCCACTGCCAGTGATAATCCTGGCAACTCCTTAAACATTAGGCCTCCTTCTAAATAGGGCATTTACAGTTTGGATTCAGCATTTTTCACTTAATTTGCCACTTTCCTGTTAAACATCCATCCATCCATCCATTTTCCAACCCGCTGAATCCGAACTCAGGGTCACGGGGGTCTGCTGGAGCCAATCCCAGCCAACACAGGGCACAAGGCAGGGAACCAATCCAGGGCAGGGTGCCAACCCACCGCAGCCTGTTAAACATGACATTTGTAATTTATACTAAATATGGTATTTAACATTAAACACTTTTATCATTTAATGTAAAGAGAACAGTTCAAAGAAGAACATTATTTGTACATTTATCATCCTCTAAATTAGGAAAAAAATTACACCAGGAAAAGAACACATCCTTCTACATATGGCACTCAATATAGAGGGTTTCAACATGTTCTCTGGCTTCAGCTGACATTGTAAAGATACGCATGTTATGTGAATTGATGTCCCTAAGTTCTCCCAGTATGAATTACTTTAGTTATAGCTAAGTGTGCCTTCCTATTTAGAGTTCGGCTCTGCCTTGCACCATCTTCTCCTGGTGTACACCATGATTTGGGCAGCCCTTCAATGGACGAAGCAGGTTCATCTATACTGATCTCATGTTGTTTTAAGGTGCAATAATGGTATCTTCCTTCACTAACTAGACTTAATTTTGGCTTATACAGTAGTCTTTTCCTTAACAAATGTGTGAACCTGATTTTCAGGGTTTAATCCCAGGTTAAGTCAATAAGTCACAGAGAACACTAAGGTAAAAACTGATCTCAATTTTAATAATCTATTTATCCTATACATTTTTTGAGCCTACCTCACCTAATATATGGTTACAATTTTAATCGATACACATACTATAATGTTCAGATGTTCATGACAAATAGAGTCATGCACAAAGGTGGCGCTAGGGGAGCTTTTAATGGCCTAGGTGGATTCAGACAATAAGAGATTAATTTAAGCTTATTTATAACACTTATTCTAGAGCTAATACTCGATGCTGTAAGGTCTATGATAAGTTCTTTGCTGACTAAGACCAGAGCTAATGTCTGATAATGAGAAGTGCTGTCAATTCTTATTGGAAAAAATAAACATGGTAAAAATGGGCAAGAGCAGCCCATCTACTAAAAAAGTTTACATTTCTGTAAAGAAAAGTATGAACCATCTTTACAGCAGCTGTTAATTTTAATGGCCTGAACAAATTATTAAAAAAATAGTAATATCATTGTTGAAACTGTCACTAGACATATAGAAAGTTCACATATGCTGTTAAAAAATAAATCATCATTTTGAAATATGTGTAGTGCAATGTAATCAACCAATAATCAGTTTTATTTTTATTTTTTTATTTTATTGATTTTATTGAAATCACATAACATTCCATACAAATAGATCAGTTTTACAAGAATAGGATTGAAAACAAATCAACCCCCACCCCTGAGAAAGAGAGCATGGGCAGCAGAATAAAACTTAAACCTAGTAAAAATAAGTAAATGGATAAATTAATATGTGAATATAGATAAATGGAGAAGAAAAAGAAAATGGGGAGAGAATCTGCTTCCTCGGTGCTTTAAAAGCTTATTCTAAAATGTTATTGATTAGATCCTGCCAGATTTTGAAAAATTTCTGCACAGATCCTCTAAGTGAGAATTTTATTTTTGCCAACTTCAAATAATATAAAGCATCAGTTACCCACTGACTTAAAAAGAGAGAGTTAGGATTCTTCCAGTTTAGCAAGATATGTCTGCGTGCCAATAGTGAAGTGAAGGCAATCACAGTTTGTTTGTCCTTCTCCACTTCAATCTAGAAGAACACCACAAACAGCTGTTAGTGGATTTGGAGGGATTGGGACACCAAGGCTGTCTGAAAGGCATTTAAAGATTTTGGTCCAGAATGATGTTAATTTGGTGCAGGCCCAAAACGTGACCCAGTGAGGCTGGAACTTGATTTCAATGTTCGCAGGTTGGATCTTGCCCTGGGAACATTTTGGACAATTTTAAGCGAGACAGATGTGCTCAATAGATGATTTTGAGTTAAGTAACTGTATGCTTTGCACATATGGAGCTCGAGTGAATTTTCTGCATTGCTGCCTTCCACTCCTTTTCTGATATGTTGAGGGAGAGATCCTTTTCCCACTTACCTCTTGGATCTTTGAAAGGGAGGGACTGTAAAATGGTTTTATATATTGCAGAGATGCTGTCTAAGTCCTTGAAACTGATCAATATTTTTTCCAGCATAGAGGGAGGTGGGAGATGAGGAAAATTGGGCAGGTTCTGTTTAACAAAGTTTCTAATTTGAAGATAGTGAAAGAAATGTGTTGCTGGAAAGTTAAATTTAGAATGTAATTGTTCAAAGGATGCAAAGACATTGTCTATGTACAGATCTCTAAGTGATTTAATCCCAAATGTTTTCCAGACATTAAAAACTGCATATGTTTGCGAGGGTTGAAAAAGGTGATTCTCGTGCAGTGGTGCCACCGATAAAAGATTCTCTATCTTAAAATGCTTCCTACATTGGTTCCCTATTCTGAGTGAGTGAAGCACAATTGGGTTATTAGTATATTGGCAATAACTTGTATTTATAGGGACACAAAGCAAGGAATATAAAGAAGTACTGCAAGATTTTCTTTCTATTGCAGACCAAGCCTGCATATGTTCATCTATTTGTGTCCATGTCCAGGTTTTCATAGTTTGTATGTTTGCTGCCCAGTAGTAAAATTGAAAGTTAGGTAAAGCCATGCCACCTTCTGCCTTTGTAGGGTCGCTCTTTGGATTCCAAATAAATGTGGTTATAGTTGAATCTAATTTCTTAAAAAATGATTTATTGATGTATATTGGGATGTTTTGAAATAAAAAGAGAAGCTAACCAATAATCAATTTTAAACCTGCTTTTTCTATTAAATCAGGGCTATCTGATATAGAGTGGTTATAGTGGCTTTCATCTTAGCCATTTTCTTCATGAGTAAACAATTACTACTGTTAACATCTTTGCTTTAATTTTAAATTAAATGATATTTTAAAGATTCAGAACCTTAATTGTTTCATTTTCCTTTACCAGCATCCAAACAAAAAAGAAATACAAAATGAGAGAATACCGGCTGATTTGGGGGTCTTAACTCATTACCTGGAAGATCACCATTTTCACTCCAAGCTGTTTGTTAATCCTTGGCCAATTCCTGCTGTTAATAAAACTGGTAATTTAATTCTACAAAGAATTGACAATCTGACTATTTAAGTAAAAATGTTTAAGACTTTACACATGCAGGGTAAAGCTGTTCTTTCCTAGTACATCATAGATGACAGCATTTGAAGTTGAACCGGGAGACTTGGCTGTGATAAAGGTCTGCAGATAAACAAATCATCTGACTCCAAAAAAACCCCCAGCCATACCAGAGAGGGGATCAAGTCGTGGATCAGGCCATTGACTGTTTGACTACTGGACAATGTATCTAAATTCCAGTCCAAGGCATCCCAGGTTCTGGCTGCTAAGAACTCAATTGTGCTGGTGAGGGTTGACACCAAAAGATCATCGTGGGTCATGAATTGTAGATGGCATCCAACCACTTTGGACCAAGAATTCTAGATATTGTCTCATTTGCCTTGGGGTATTGGACCCCAAGACCTGCTTTAATCCTGACCAGAGAAGAAATTTGTCACACTTCTACTCCACAAGGCTCATCATTCTTTGCTGGAGCCCACTTTAACTGTCCACAGTTCATCCACGTGTTTGACAATGAGGTACTTGAGCTCTCATTTCTGCAGCAATATCTTTCAAAGAGGATTTGAAGGTATGGAAGTAAAAAGCTAATTATCTGCAAGCAAAGCCGAGTAGAAGAACTTGTTTCATAAGCATCATGTATTCATTGAATATTTGTATCAATAGGAATACTGGATGATTATTATGAATTCAAAGTGTTTAGGGTTTCACTGGTATAGAAATTGGAATAATATAATTAAATAATTTTAAAATGTGATTAATATGTGTACCTTTAAGGACCAATGATTTATGTAATCCGGAGCTAATCAAAATCTGATCTAACACAGCATAAAATGCCTATTTGGGATTATGTTAAGTGACTATCATCACAGAGGCATTCCAGCATTAATAGTTATGGCCAGTTCATTATTCTTGGTCATTGAACATCCATAACCATTAGGATAGAATGATACAGTTTAGGACAACATGTTGATGGCGATACAAGACAAATGTTATGGTATATTGACCATAAGCATTATAAAAGATAACAAAACAAAGTAATAATTTGGTACATAGGAGATGGAGTGTCTTATGCATGTAGTGGTGAATGTGTAGTTTGTGAATTGAAAATCCCAGATGCAATTTGGAGATCCCAGCTGGTGACAGAAGATTTTACCCTTAATGAGAAGCTTGGTTATAACCCTTGCAATTTAAATACAACCTCAGAGAACAGCCAGTGACTTGTATTTCAGGTAGTAGTGCTTACATCGCCCGAAGGGAGGATTGACACCTACTGTCAGCAAAATAATTGTTTACACTAATGTGATAAAGGTGGTCCAAGTTTAAGACCACAGCTGGGTGTTAATTTGGGCAACTTTATGGATGAAAGTGTCAGGATGTGAGCATGGTTATGTGTATAAGAACTTTATCTCTGATTATTGTTGTGTACATCAGTGCCAAAATACAACTGGGAACGTTTGAATTTTTAAGATAAATATTTGTGATGTCTGTGTTGCCACCAACAGTATTATTAAAGGTCTGACTGCAGAGCTAGGTACATTAAACAGTTACTTTAGAAGAAGGGAAACTATGACATTGATTAATTCCAATGTTATTTCACCTTATTTAGGAGCTGGGTGGTTATGGGATAATTCTGATATGATGTATTTAGTGTAAATCAACTTTAGAAACAAAAGGCAAGATCATCACACTTAGGATTGGCCCCATTTGAACCTATGAACATGTAGAGCAATGTTTACTGAAGCAGGAATTATTCTCTTGATTACATTGTTGTGTCCTTGAATGGTATTTTGCTGCCTATTGTTATTTTTCAGATCATTTATTACCATTCATCTGTCAGACAGATGAATATCCAGGTCGTCGAGCCACAAGCATCTTTAACTTCAGATTTTGATTTTCTTCTTAATGACATTGTGGATGAGGAAGTGGTAACAGCTTCCCAAGAAGAGGACACTCTATGCTGCGCAAAGTACCTGGGTTAAAGCAAATGTTGCAATGTAATTCAATGGAAAATCCGCACTAAATTGGAAAAGCCACTGGACTGAGTACACTGGCTCAAGAACACTGGACTTTGCCATTATCTGATGATGTTGTTTTATACTGTTGTTATTCTATGTAACCCTATATTTTTATACTTTCATAATATCTACAGTATATTATTGATTTTATACTATTGTACGATATAACCTCTACTTATTTTTAAATACTCTTATACTTTATATTACTGTAAGCCTAAGCTATTGCCAAATATAAGTGCCTCCTTTAATTCGGCTGACCAGAGGTCTTTTACTCCTCTCTAGTCTGTGAAAGGGGGGAGATGTTTAGCCTCTGTGTCACCAGAAGGAGAGAACAGTGAGCCAGGGGTTGTGAAGACTGATGGTGGTCTTGGGTTCAAGACCTAAAAGAAGATTGAAACCTGGCTCCTCTTCTCACTTTCTGGGTTGCAGATTGGTTGGAGTTTTAGTGAACCCCAAAAAGAGGGGAAAATATAGAAAATTGTATTCCTAAAATTGGTAATTTACATGTACTAGAAAAGTATTATAAGCACATGAGAAAGTAAGCATTGTTTCATACTAAGCATTAAGACTTATGCCTACATATTCTTTATTATTTTGTATGAGCCAGAAAACACTAGTTTTTCATAAACCAAAGGTCAGATGCGCCAGAGAGCTGAAGAATGGGCCCCTTGCTTAGAGAAGGGAATGTGAACTCTTTGGTTGTAAATCATGGTAGCAAGTGCTGAGATAGTAGGGGGAGAGAATAGCCCTTATCAAACAGATAAGATGGAGAGAGCAGGGATTTGACACCCTCACAACTAAGAATTATTGGTGGAGTTAAAGGAGTTAGAGGCAGGACCAGTGCAATGGAATGCTGGAAGTCAGATGAGGAAGAATAATGGCTGAAATGATCAAAAATGTAATAAAAGTAAAAGGTGCTCTTTCTGGGGGCTCATTGCTCCGAGTTTAATCTGTATGTGCGCCATATAATAAAGCTTAATTCTGCTGTCTGTCCTGAGTCTCCGAGCGCCTTCACTGGGGCTGAGGGTGCCCCTGCCATGTCTGCCTGCTTCAACAGTACCAGAGCACCTCGATATTTCTCTGGCATTCACTTTTTTATTTTTAAATGGTGTATTTTTTTCTTTTATAAATTATTTTATTTTCAAATAGCAAAACATTACAATGTAATGCTATTTAATCAAAATTAATAGTAACATATCAGACGCAACCATTTACTTCAGAATACAGAAAAAGCAAAGGAAAAATTGGATTACAAAGGGAAAGAAGCAAAATAAGTATGAACCTCCATCTAAGAAAAAGAGAAAAAGAAGAGAGACAGAAGTGCAGAAAAAAAAAGATTAAAATAAACATATACCCTTTTAAATATAACAGAACCATTAATAACACAAGAGAGACAATCACAGGCCCAGCATGCTTATTTCCATAATAATTTTAAAGAATTAATGCCTTTATTTTAAAAATGTTTTTGACATATGTTCTAAGAGAGAATTAGATTAATCCTAATTTCCATCCACACATTGTCCAACCCGCTGAATCCGAACACAGGGCCACGGGGGTCTGCTGGAGCCAATCCCAGCCAACACAGGGCACAAGGCAGGAACCAATCCTGGGCAGGGTGCCAACCCACCGCAGTAATCCTAATTTGAAATGATAAAAAACTTTGCTTACCTACTGCTTTATAGAAGGTGGGTTGTGATTTTTCATTTCAGCTGGATAAGCCTGTGTGCCAGTAGTGTGGTATAGGCTCTTAAATCCACTTCTCCATATGCACTTTAATGCCACCTCAGGGTATGCCAAATATTGCCGTTAATGGATTAGGAGATATTGTGACACCAAGGCTATCTGAGAAGTATGGAGAGATTTTTATCCAAAATGATATTAATTTAGTGCATTCCCTAAACATATGGTCTAGTGATGCTGGGGCTAGATGGCAATGCTCACAGACTGGATCTTGCCATAATAGTACATAATAAGATACTTTCAAATGAAATAAATGTGATTGATGAATGACCTTTAGTTGAATTATGGAATGCTTGGCACATATAGAACTGGAGTGTTTTCTTTGTATGGCTGAGATTCACTCCTCTTCTGAGATATTAATTGAAATGTCCCTTGCCCACCATTTTCTAAGATTACTGAATGGTATATTCTTTGAAATATTTTTGTATATTATTGAAAGACCATCCATGTCTTCATCAAGACTAACTAGTGTGGCCTCTGGGATTGATATGGGTGCAATAAATGTAAAGTTAGGTAGGTTTCTGTTAACAAAATTTCTACTTTGTATATGAAAAAAGGTGTGATTCTGGAAAGTTAAATGTGGAATGTAATTGTTCTTAAGATACAAATACATCTCTCGACTATATAAAAAAATCTTGGGATGAGACGAGACCTGTTCAGAGAGATGAGACGTAGTTTTCTCAGAAAGATACTTTCACGTCCTGTGAGGCGAGTCTTTGTGCCAAGAGATTTAACCACACCCGGGGCCGGAAAAAGACAAAGAGTAGATGACAAAGTAGAACATCTATATTACTAACCGAGAATGGTAAACCGGATATGGAAGCAGGTACATGGCCGTGGACGCAGGAGACATAGTGTGCAGGCGCCACACAAAGCCCCCCTCCCCAGAGTGAAACAGGAGAGACTACGAACGACACGCAGGTGCCACACAAAGCCCCCCACCCCAGAGTGAAACGGGAGATAACAAAGTAATATAAAGTAATATGGAAGCAGGTACATGCCCATGGACACAGGAGACATAGTAGAACAAGAGGAGTCAACGCCCCGCCCCAGAGTAAAACGGGACACACTACGGACTCCACAAAGGTTCACATATCAAACCCGAGATAGTACGGACACGCGTCTGAAACCGCGGAAGCAAAACTGTCTCAGCTCCAAAACCAAACAGCTCAACAACTAACACTGCTACAACAAAAATGAGCCCGCATGGACAGATATAATGAACGTAGACGCCTACAACGCGCGTCTCAAACTGCGGAGGCAAAGCAGGCATGGGTTCAAAACGAAAGAGCTCGAGTGACCGAGATACAAAAACGAGCCCGCCTGGATATAATTAATGAACGCAGACGCCTACAACGCGCGTCTGAAATGCCGCAAACCAGGCAGGCATGGCTCCAAAAAGAAAGAGCTCGACTGACCGAGATACAAAGTGAAACGGGAAACACTACGGAGTCCGCAGTGGTCCACAATGCACCGCATAATAGTACAGAAGGAGCTCCGTATTAACAGTGGGGGGCCCCAGAGTAACACGGGCGAACGCTCCGTATTAAATGTACATCATCCTCACACATCCAAACTATACAGCATAGGTGAATCACATTACAGTGATGCATTATTGACAGTACAGTAACAATCACAAGATCGCAAACAAATGGAAATTATTACTTGAAAAGGCAAAATATAATCACCATGGACCAGGTGTCATTGAAACAAAAGCAGGATAAAGCGAGGTCAGAAATAAAAGACTGAGTAGAAAACAAAGTAAAACGTCATACAGAGGTTAAAAAAGAGGGCCAAACACATGGAGAGCAGGTTAGAGATAATGAAAACTGGAATTCAAAAGCTTCAAAAAAAACGTAGGCACAAAACACATGCAGAGCAAGATACAGAATTATGAAAGCAGAAAACAACGACAGTGTCAAAACAAAGAAAGTAAACATTGCATTAGCGCAAAGAAAGAGAAATTATTACTCGGAGAAATAACGAAATGTCGAATAGAGATCGAATATATGGACACAGGTGATATGTTAGAAGTATGTAAATATCGTAAGGCTTTGAAGTTTAAGTCAAGAGAATTTCAAAAACGGAGTTTACCTCACATGCATTTATTGGTTACTTTGCAAAAAACATTATTAACTGCTGATGATGTGGATTGTTTTGTCTGTGCTGAAATTCTAAACAGAGAAACCTATCCTGAATGATTGGTACAAAGTCATTAAACACATGTCTCACGGACCTCATTTAATAGATTCAGCACATTGGGACTCGAAAGATTCCAAATATTGTTTTTACAGAGGTTCAGAAATAAAAGTGAAACTAATGAAATAGCAACAATTCAAAGAAACAAAACTCTTAAACGTGTGTATCTGGAAAAACAAAAAACGGGGGTTGGCGAACGAAGCGAGCAGGGGGCGAAGCCCCCTAGTCGTAAAGAATTCAAAAACTCTGCCGCGGTACACATGCAGAGCAGGTTAGAGATAATGGAAGTAGAAGAATTTGAAAGTCTCAAAAAAAGGATAGTAAAGATCACATTAGTGCAAACAAACAGAAATTATTTTTCGGTGAACAATGGAACAGCAAAAATATTGCTGTTATATTGTTTGGATTTAAACTTTAAGTTGGAGGCTTATAGATCGTCTAATTCGTGTTGCCAGGAGGGGACAGTTCCGTCTTTTAATTAAAAGAATAGAAAATCTTCCTCTTCATAGGGGCACGCCTCGGGCGCTTGACCCCCAACAGGAGCAGAGGATGTCTGGGGGAGAAGAGAGACAAGGCAGTGAGACAAAAGGACAGCTGCTGTACAGGCTTTTAAATGTTCGAAACACCGCACGAGGTGCAGATCACGCAGCACGGCAGCAGCAGCAAGCCAGCAGCTGATCAAGCAAAGAGGAGGTTAAAAAAAACTATTTGTTTCCCATTGTATCACTGTTTAAGAGGGGGTTTCGGAGGAGTGACCACATCTCCTTGGGGTGCGTTCAGCACCCCTCTTCACAACGCGAGCGGCAGGCTGGTTTGGGTCAAAGCCCCCTAGTTATCTATATAAAGATTTCTAAGTGTCATAATCCCTCACATTATCCATAGGTTAAACACTGACTGGGTCTGAGAAGGTGGAAAAAGGTGATTCATTTTTATTAGTACAACAAATATGAGCTTTTCTACCTTGAAATGAGTCCTATGTTGGTTTCTTATTTTAAGTTATTGGTAGATGTCTAGGTTACGGATAAATTGACAATAGTATTGATTTGAGCACAAAACGGTATACAAAGAAGATTTACACACTTCTAAAAGTATAGGTTTTCCTTTACTGAAATAATCATCAAAATGTTTTGTAGATCAGAGCATATTAGTACTTCACTTTTTTTTTCTCCAAAATATCTTATTGATAAAGATTTGATGATCATTTCAGTTGCAAATAAAGCTAGCTGTTGGCTTCCTTAACTTCAGCATCTTATTGTTAAATTGGCAGTTGGTTAAAGAAGGAGCAGCATTTAAGTTGTCTGAATATTAAAAGGTGAGTGAACTAAACTTAGGTTATAACCAAAAGATTGTTCCATTAGCAGTAATAATTGACTCCTTATTAAGTAAGTGGCTAGAAAACTGTAGGCACAGTGGTCATCCAATGGGCTAATACTCAACTCTTGATAGAGAATTAGATTATGCAATATTTTAAGATTTTATTAGCAATACAATTCAATAAAATAAAAATTCAATCAAAGATACTGAGCAGTGACATTATCCAACATAAAGAAACTTCTGCTTCTGCTTTATTCATTATAATCATGCCATTGTTTTCTGTCCCTGTACTTCTTGTTTCTGGCGTATCAGTTTTCCGCATACTTTTTTAGCATGTAAATATGTAATTCAAGGCAAGCACAGACAGTACATTTGACACATTTGAATCTTCAAGAGAGACAAATACAAAGAAAATCAAGCAAAAATGGACTGGTACTCTTCGTTCAAGGCAGCTGTATTCTTCTCACTTGCAATAATTGGCACACCAGCCAACATTGCCATTTTGGTAGCTTTGGGATCTCTTTGGGTTTCTGGAGTCAAGTTCGGTCCAAATGAGAAGATCTTATCAGCACTGGCGCTTACTAACACGATCCTGATAATGACTCGAGGGCTTCCATATAGTCTCTTTGTTGTCGGAGCAGCTACATTTTTCAATGACACTGCATGCAGTGTTATTGTCTACATTTCTAGACTCTCTCGGACCATGACTTTCAGTTTAAGTTCCTTGCTCAGTGGTTACCAATTTCTGGTGATGAAATCACCACATCCTACTTGGACTGCATGTCGTCTGAAAGTCTCTAAAATGCTGGGACTCATTATGTTCACCATGATCCTTCCAAATCTTGGAATTTGTTTTTGTTCAGTTCTGTACAGCAGGCATGCTAGTAACACAACTGGACTGGAATACACATACAATTTGGGCTACTGCATTGTACACTTCCCTGATCGGGCTACTTACCTTGGCTTTGGAATTGCCATTGTCATTCGTGATCTGGTGTTTGTCATCTTCATGGCTACAACAAGTACTGCAATTCTGCTGCTACTGTACAGACATCAAAGAAAAATTAAACAGATGTCTGTGTCCGGTTTCAACACGTCAAGAGAGATTAAAGCAGCTAAAATTGTTGTTGCCTTGGTTGTCAGTGACATCCTATTTCTAGGCGTTGAAAACACAATATTCCTGTACATACTAACCTGCAAGATAGTAAACCCTTATGCTGTAGATGTGAGATTTTTCTTTTCAACTTGCTATGCTACTGTTTTTCCCATTATTATTCTCAAAACTAACAACAATATCAAAGAAATTTCGACTTGCAAAAAAAAAAGTGAAAATAGCTCTCCAGAAAGCACTGAAACGAGACTGTAAGTACTTTTGTTTCAAATTGCATTTTTGCTTAATGCATGTGTCTCTGACAAAAGTGACATTACAAAAAAGACAAAATATAATTTCCATCCTTATTATGCATATGCAATTATGTATAAAATAATGTCTCATAAAATCTGATAAAGCAGTAGCTTCCATTATTTATTTTTGTGTTGACAAGCATGTCTCAAAATAATAATAATAAAATTAAGCAATAGTGTAAAAGTTTCTGATTTATTATAAGCAAATAAGATGTGGGATGTGCAAGTGAAATAATATAAGCAACAACTATGACATATGGAGCCATCCTGACATAAGAATAAAAAAGTATTCATCCTGGGCTTTTGCAAAAATCTCCCAGTAGCCATGGAGTTTGATGATACAAAAAGAGCTTCAAGGCTCAAAGCCAACTTAAAGGTTCAACAGGTTAAAGTATACCCAGTAAAGTTCATTTGAATGGTTTTAATAAAGAGTTGTTAATGGTAAAACTACCAAACAGATATTAATTTGTACCTATGGAGACATAATGTCATAATGTAGTTCTAATAAACAAGACGGATGAAGATATAGTCTGAGAAAGCAACAGTCGATGGTCTTAATAGACATAAGGTAATGGTCCCAATATTCATGGTGGTGTATTCTTAATTGCCATAATCCTATTGTCTACATATTTCTGGGTCAATGGTTATATTATCTCTATAAACATGGGTGTAACAAGAAGGGCAGTGCTGTGAGGCTGAGAAAGAGCCTGCTGTGAAACATGAGACTCCTGTGTAATTAGTACTCTGATCACCTGTTGGGCAGAAAGATGTCTCCTTCAGTGCAATAGCAGAAAATGATGCCATGTGATTAAGTGACTTGCGTTCAAGCCTGACTGCTTGCCGCACCAACCACACAACAAAATAGCTTGGGATCCTAGTTGTCAACCCCCCAGGCAGACACATGGTCCAGTCACCACTCTCCTGAAATGACCCTCTATCTGCTGCAGCCAGGTGTTACATGGGCATCCCCTTGGCCTTGTCCAGCCACTTGTGTCCTCAACAATAAGGATCCTGCAAGCCGGATCACCCCCTGGGAATCGCGCCATATGACCGTACTGCCGCAACTGATGCTCCCTCTCAATGCAGGTAATGTACCTCATTTGGGACTCCGTGAGAAACCGCTCATTCAACACAAAGTCAAACCAGAGGTACACAAGGATTCTCTGAAGAGTTACAGTACCAAAGGAGCCCAGTCTTCATCTCAGGTCATTGGATAGCGTCCATGTTCACAAACTATATAGCAAGACAGGAAGCCAGGACTCTAAATACTTGAACCTTTGTACTTTTGCATAGATATTGGGAGCAGCAGCAACCTCATGACCGCCGATGCTGTCCCAATCTGTCTACTGACTTCATAGGAAGACTCACCAGAGACATGAATGTCACTGCCAAGGTAAGTAAACCTCTCAACAAGGTTGACACTCTCTCCGCAAACAGACACACTGCTGATGGCTGTGCCCAAGAGGTCAGTAAAGGCCTGGAGCTTGGTTTTTATCCAGGACACTTGCAAGCCCAGACACTCAGATTCCTCACTCAGTCTCTCATCAGCAAAGTCAAGATCCGTGAACCTTTCTTCACCAACAGATGCCCCACAGCCGCTGGACCCCACGACCTTGCCCAATACCCAGTCCGTACAAGCCTTAAACAGAGTAGGAGCAAGAACACACCCCTGATGAACCCCAGAATCAACTGGAAAAAACGCAAAGGTCCTGCCTCCACTCTGCACAGCACTCACAGTACCAGTGTACAGGCCGGCCATGATATCCTGCAACCTCGAGAGGATCCCGCGAATCCTCAGGATGTCCCACAGGGCAACTCGATCAACTGAGTCGAACGCTTTGCGAAAATGGCTGCAAAGAAACTCTGCCGATATTCAAGTTTGCGCTTCATGAGATCTCTCAGTGCTAGGATGCGGTCAGTGGTAGACTTCTCAGGCATAATACCAGACTGTTTCGGTCACTGGTAGGTGAGCAAATGATCACAGATCTTATTGAGGATGACCCTAGCAAGGACCTTACCCAGCACCGAGAGCAGTGTTATCACCCTGTAGTTGCAGCAATCCAGGCGATCACCCATCTCTTTCCAGTTGGGATGATGCCAGTCTTCCAAATGAAAGCAAAGATTGCTTGCAATTCCAGGAGGACAGCCTTACCTGGCATTGCAAGAAGAAGAAGTGGAGAAGTTCACCTTGGATACCACAGATCCCTGCAGCCTTCCCTGCCCTCAGCTGGTCCATCACCTGTGCAATCTCAGTGAGATTGGGTGGTTCACAGCTAATTGGAGAATCAGCCTCAAGGACCGTGGACCCAGAGATATCCAACATCCTAGCTGGAGGATCAGCTTTGAACAGCTGCTCAAAGTAGCCAGCCCAGCGGGTCACAACTGCAGTGTCATCCGTAAGGACCATTCCATCAGCCACCCCAACTCTCCGAGGAAGAGATTCGGATGTGCGTAATGCTTCAATTCCTCTGTAAGCAGGATGTGGGTCGCTAGACCCCAGATGGTGTGTTACTTGCTCACAGATTCCTCTAACAAACACCTCCTTATCTGAACTCAGAGCCCTCGCAGCTGTCCTTCTCAGTTCCCGGTACAGACCAGAGTTGTCATTGAGCCGTGTGCTGCGATTCCTTTCGATGATATCCAGGGTGCCCTGCGAGATGAAACACCTCCTTCTGGGAACTCCGGTAACACAACCCTCAGCAGCCTTCAGGGTCTTGTCACAGAAGGTCTCCCACATCACATTAGGATCGGCAGTCGCACCCAATTCTGCAAGTTCCTCACACAAACTGTGTGCAAACTCATTAGAAACAGTCTGATCTTGAAGTCTGGCCAAGTCCAGACTCATTTTCCTAGTAGGTGATAAACTACTGGACCTAAGCTGGATCCTAAGAGTAGCAACAAGTCTGTGGTCAGAATTCACAGACTGGGCACTTCTGTAGACCCTGCAGTTTTGCAGCCTTCCCTTAAATCAGCGAGAGACTGCAGATTAAACAACAACTTTTTTCTGAATCAGAGAATTTAAGTGGCATAGGGTTATTTTGTCTTCAAAAGTAAATCAGTCCTGCTGCTTAAACAAAGACAGAAAAAAAGTTATGTGGTTGTACCCTATGGCCAGGCACGAAGCCACCCTTTTTACTGCTCTACCTGACAAATTCAGAAGATGGGACTTAATCACCAGCTGGGAGAACTTCAGTGTCTGCTCTCTTTATAACAGATAAGCGAGTTTGAAAATGGACAGACGGAAAGCTTAGCAGAGAACCTCCTGTAATAAGTTTCAGCTGCAGTGTAACTAGAACCATATGCTGTATATATAGGGGGGGGGTAAGAAGCAATGCGCTGATACATGCACACACCACATGACAAACCAACACAGGATCCCAGTTTTGGACCTGAGTGCAGCCATACAACGGGTGACACCTCAGCACCACACTAGTTCAAATAGAATGGAACCAATGTGAGGTTTTTTTATGGTGGCTGGAGTGCCAATTCTGCCACCAACGATAGTGCCTTTAATAGTCAGAACAAAACACAATACGTATTTATTAACGTTACAGTATAGGTCGAATAGAACAATGTGTACAATGGCACAATCAAGATTAACAATGTGATAAAGACAGAAACGTCACATTTACATCGCAATGCAGAAAATATGGATGAGCGTTCATAATGCTGAGAAAGCTACATGTCGCTACATGTGAAGATGTAGTTCTGAGTCCGTTTTTATTAACATGTTAAGAAACTAA
Organism: Erpetoichthys calabaricus; assembly: GCF_900747795.2. NCBI lineage: Eukaryota > Metazoa > Chordata > Cladistia > Polypteriformes > Polypteridae > Erpetoichthys > Erpetoichthys calabaricus. Next base: position 28,370,229 of record NC_041404.2, read on the forward strand.
GGCGTGCTGAACCTGCAGTGCACAACACACCCTCTGCATGATGTACCTACTTATCTTTTCAAACCGATAAATTGAGGCCATCCACGGCTAAAGGGCACACACATTAAACGCCCGTTCCGGCAGCTCTGCAATCACGCGACACCGAGCTGTTGGCCGCGTGACGTCACGTCCCTGGTACAAAGCGAGTGCTGTTTTCCTCACAGCGACGGACTACACAGCGTTGGATCCGCCGAGGAGGACACAGCTTTTGCAAGTAAGGCGTCTTCTCCCATGTTTACTTTGAAGTTTAATGTCACGAACTTAAAATAAATTAGGACATTACAGGGACTTTGGAAAATGCCACTTTTTTCTTGACAGGCTTGGCAACCTTTTAAAAGCTACGAAAGCGGCTCAAAAAGAAAAAAAAAACGTAACAGTTGGCTCATTTTAAAGGATAGTTAATCGTTGTTTCTTACAAACAGTTGTCGTAAGTTTTATTTCGAACTCGAGCACTTTCTTCTTAAATAGAAATTTGTCATTCTTGCCAACCCGATCAGAAGAGTTAACTTACAGGAACAGAGGAAGAGAGTGTGCACAAACACATTGGCTAGCGAAACGGTGCAAAAACGATGAAAGCCAACACGCAGAGAGAACAAATTAATTTCTTAGGGTGGAAACTAAACAATGGATTACATTTCAGACAGTCATCAGCTGGCATCAGCTAATTTAAGAGTAGATAGAGGATCGGCAGGTTGTTTTTTTCTTTATATTTTGTTTGATATTCTCTTCAATGGACCTTTTTCTGGACACTGACGCCCCTAATAAAGTTAGGTGTTTCTCACTCATTTTAAGAGGAACTGTGCTCTATGAACAGTATCCAAGACTGAAATGAAAAGCCCTATAATTGACTGTCACTACACTGTGCACATTCTGTACGTTGCATTGTTGCAAGTTGCATCAGACTAGGGACAAGACACCAGCAGTATTAGCTGCCATTCCCTCATGCCAGGGAGCCTAGAGGAACAGCAAGCCTGCCAAAGCCATATTAAGAATTGTGTGAAAACAGTGAGCATGAGCTACCGAAAAGATAGATTTAAAAGAGCAAGGATTCTTTAGCACTTGTATGCACCACAGTGACCCGCTGCGTAGAGACTGTACTTGTGTGATGACGTGTTAAAGCAGTATGATTTCTAAACAATTTAACATGCAGATGAGCTGCATATAATTTAAATTGGTAGTTTGATAGCATAGTGAACATAATAAAATAGTAACTCTTTATTTTTTTTTGTGGACTGGTAGAAGACCCTTCAGCCCAGTGTCTGAGAACCCCTATAAATGTTCCCATAGTGCTTCTTGCTGGTTCCGTCAGGGTAGGGTCATACCCCAAAACCCTACACTAGATGAAGAGGATAGAAAATGGATGGACAGATGGATAGTAACAAAATAAAACTGATGACTTACATGGAAGACCTACACAAATTGGGAGGTGGTTATCATAGCTAAAGATGTACTAGGGGTCCAGTATTTTTACGAATAACATGAATGCTGTTTTGGAATTAAAGTTATGTGTGTCCAAACTTGGTTCCTGCCTTGCTCCCATGATATTGCTTTAAGGTTTCTCAATAAACAAATCTAAGTGGAAAGCATTATTTTGACATAAAAACTTCTGAAAAAAGTTTATGACTAGTAGTTATTTTAGTGGGTCCAGTATGTGACAAAATCCCTGCTCTAACACCCTAATGTCAAAACAGAGATTCATATCAGCTGTTGTTATGGAAAAAAAAACATTTTTTCCATAATTTATCTAAGATGCAAACCTTCTGCCCCTAACTCTATTGTTTTAACAAACACAAATTGTCACTACTTTTTAAGTAGCTTCAAATCATTTTAATCATTTTAAACATCATAGATCTCAAGCAACAGCTAGCACCTGCAATTATGTTCCTCTCTTACCCTGTGTCTACAGTTAACCAAAAGCATGTTAGTGCCGAGTGCTGTGACATATGTTCGCTTTACTCTTGTGTTAGTCCTTTTGTTTTGTATTGCTTCATATGTAAATACTCTTAATTGCTACTTTAATAATTGGCAGTGTTAACATATTTGTGACTGCTGTTGCAGCAATGGAACAGTTAAAGTGGCTTGTCATATTATGCTACTTGTAATATGAAATGGTGTTTTAAAGTATTACTATGAGCAACAAAACAAGTACAAATTAAATACTTGTACTGTTGCAGAATGATAACAGTACAGATGTACCAGGCTAATGCTGATTTCTCTTTTGTTTCCATTATGTGTTCTCCACACATTAGTGAAATTCTGCTGCTTGAATTTGTGTTGAGCTTATTGATGCCATGGTGAGGGTTTCAGCCTTTGTTGACATTCTGATGAAAAGCAAATAACAGAAGCATTATAGATCTTATTATCTATTTCTGCCATTTTTAACCAGCTAATTTAATTGTTTATATTTATTTTGTTCTTTGTAATATTAACTTTTTTTAAAACTAGGGGTCTTTGCCCCCTGCTCGCTTTGCTCAGCAAACCCGGGGCACGCTACGTGCCAGCCGCTTCACATCTCTGCTGCTCACGTTGTGAAGAGTGGGGCTGAATGCATGCTAAGGAGATGTGGTCGCTCCTCTGAAACCCCCCCTTAAACGGTGATATAATGGGAAACAAATGGTTTTTTATTTTCCTCCTCTTTGTTCAATCAGCTGCTATCTTGCTGCTGCTGCTGCCATGCTGCGTGATCTGCATGTCGCACAGCGCTTCGAATGTTTAAAAGCCTGTACAGCAGCTGTCTTTTTGTTTCACTGCCTTGTCTCGCGGGACGTTAAAGTGTCTCCGAGAAAATCGCATCTCGTCTCCTTCCAAGCCTTCCAAGAATTTTTTTTTATAATAGAGAGAAATGGAGTAACCAGTGTACAGGACTGATTACAAAGTGCAAGCATTTATAGACTCTAAAACTTTGACCAATAATGACTCATATAATATATGTGTATATTAAGGATTTTGTCCCAAAACAGGAATCTAGTGCAGGGTTAAACAACTGAGAAAAAAATAAAAACTCAGTCTGATTATAAAAAGCAAAAAGGGAGATAGTACCATAGTAATTTTTTCTCATATCCAGTGTGGTTATGTAGACAAATTGCTGTCATTTACATTTGTTTTCAGTGCTCAAGTGACATCTTCTTTAGAGTTTCTGCTTTTATTGGAAAAAATATCAGAATCTGTACAATCAGTTTCTAGAAGCAGACTGAATGGACATGAATTTCTTTACACAGTGAAGCATTAGCTGAAGAAAACTACTATGACATGAAACAGTAATGGATAATTTTAGATAAACCAGCTTGCAGTTTTCAGAATTGTATCAGCAGTTCCATCTTTTTGAATATATGCCTGCTAATATCACTATTGTAAAATAATCATTATTGCCTTAAAAGAAGGAGTGTACGCTTTTTAATACATGATCCATGGGACTATATATACAGTATAATACAGCATGAAAATACTAAGTAAACTAACAGTTGAAGTTAAAAATTTAAAGAAAATGGTCAAAGGTGGTAAACATCAGGAACAATTTTATTTGTAGAAGCAATGATTGTGGAGTGTGTACTTTAAACACATCATGAAATGTCATAACATGTGCCTTCAGACATTGTGTGTACAGCCAGGTGTTTACTTACTGCTGTGTTCTCTGCTCTGTAATATGCTTCGTTATGTAAGGCATACACTGCAATTTGGTTAAAGTCTATTGTATAACTATTGTTTTTGAGCTGCACTGTGTGATTCTTCAAACTTCAACTATAACTCCAGACTGTAAAGATTTTTTTTTTGAGCTATTAAGTTCCTGCCATTAAACATGCAGCCATACAACATTAAACTTATTGTCCATTTACATTACTCATTGCAGTTACATTAATATATATATAAGGACCAGGAGCAGGTGCCATTGCATAGTCATGTTTCATTGAGAAGGGACCTGCTCTGCTCTTTTCCACCATTGCAGACTCTCAAACATTAACTCTGAGACAATCATTTGCTCTTTCAAAAAGCAATGTCCGTGTTAGTACGACACCAACGTTGTTCCAGTTAAAAATGGAAAAGTATCAGTCTTAAGGCTTTGTGTAAACTTTATGTATTAATCATATTTAAATTGGTGGCCACAAGTATAAGCTCTCCCATTACATATAAAAAGTGTAGTCCTTTGTCTCTTTTGATTGTTTGGTTCCATTTTCTTCTCTTCATCAGTGGGAAAACTATTGAAACCCGGGTAAGGATGTTTTTGTTTAGAATTTGAACACAAAGGGTCACTACAGAAGCCGTTTCTTTATTCTTCCACTGTTTAAGATAACCAACCAGTAGAGAATTCACCTGTCAACAATGACTTCCAAAAAAGAAATACCAGAAGTGTAAAAAGGGCCAATTGACTATGAAATTGAAAGAATTCTGCCAGATTTACTTTTATGCTTACGATAATTTTGAAGATACTTGTTTTAGTTTTTCAGCCTGCTAGACTGTTGGCAGTGCTCCATATGCTAGCACATTATTTGCTTTAAGTGTAGCTTTCTTTGATTTGTGTTTAACAGGTTTTGTCCATCTAGATGTGTGTATGAGTGTTTCCAGCGATGGACTGGAACTGGAACACCACCAAGTATTAATTTCTGCCTTGTGCTCACTACTTGCTGGGATAAGCTGCAGTACCTTAGGAGCCTGAATGGTTTTTATAATTAACTCAACATTTTTAATTGATTCATCACAGTTTCTGGATGGTAAATGTTCCATCAACATAATCTCTAAATGATCATCAGAGTTTTTGTTTTTCTTGTAAGCATCTGCTGTTTATGATTAATGTTTCTTTTAATTGTATGAAATATGTCACATTTGTCTACACTGTACAAGTATGGACCCGGATTTTATGAATCCCTATATCTTTCTAAACCGTTTTTATTTTCACCCAAGTATTTGCCATTCTTATCTAATCCTATTTGTTTCTCCCTACCCAGATATGCGGAAAGAAGCTACAGCAGTATCTCAGCCTGCACAGCTGCACAGAGTAGTAAGCACTTTAATCTTCACTTTACTGTTCATAATTGTAAATAGTTGTGCTCTATTTGTAGTTCAAGTAGCTTGATGAGGTTGAAGCCTGACAGAAAACTTATAATTCTGCTATTTATAGTGTGTATTAGAAAGCTGGTAAGTTTTTGGCAATTTGCACCTGTAATTTTCATTCATGAAAAATAGAACAATTACAAAAACATTTTTGTGGTTGAACATCAGCAACAAGAAAATGCAATGGGCCAATTGAGTATCAGAATTTTGCTTGACTTGAGCAAAGGTTTTTTATTTATGTATCATAAAATGTTTCTTCTGATCATTCCATCTGAAGTTATATTTGCTGTTTCTTGAAATGGCAACATTTAAGAGGTCCATCCCTTTTGAATGAAATTGCTGTGTATTTTGAATTATGTGTGACATGATTGTAAACTGGTTAATGGTTCATTTAATTAATACCTATAACATAAGAATGGACTTATCAGCATATATCTCTTTTGACTAATCTGATTGTCACCATCACTCTACAGCCAATAAACTATCAGTCTTCAATGGCCTACACTGTAATAAAAATGTTTGAAAACCGAATCACTTATCACAAAACATTTTGATGCTGTCAGGTCCAAAATTTTGAAGGTAAAATAGTGAAGCATCTACAGAGACTTTTCATTTTTTTCTTTAGGCAACCAAGTACCACTTATAAGAACAAGAAGACAGATAATATAGCAAACAACCATATAATATAATATAAATTCAATTATGCTCAATGTAAGGGATAATTTACAAGCGAAGATGATTTCAGATCACTGGCAGTTTATCAAAAACTCAGTCTCATTAAATGCAGTCCACAAGGTTTCAAAAAGATTTTTAACAAATTCTGTAAGGGACCCAGAAAGTGACAAGTGACTTCAACCTTGGATATTGAAGTTTGAAGTGTAAAAATAATTCAAGTTAATGCAGATACTAAAAAATAAAATCACTAATATCACAGGAGCTGTGATGTACTTCCATTTCAGGCAGAGCAAAACTAAGATATCAAAGTAAACTACAATTAAATGTAATAGTGTGGTAAAGATATGGCAGTAATATTGTAAATAAGACGAGTAACTTAATACAATACCTGAACAGAAATTTGAATATTTATTTATGCAATATACAATTGTATCCAGAGATTAGAATAATCAATTCATGCTTTTGTCTATGACCCTAATTGTCCTTATCACAGTACATGCAGAGTGTAATTGCTATACATTTAACTTGGTATAGAAATAAACAAATTAATTAAAGCCGAACACTGTGTAAGACAGCAGAAAAGGAAATAGTCATCAGGAGAACATCAGACATCAGGAGAAATTATGTGATTTCAAGTGTGACAGAATGGTTATATTAAAGCTTACAACCAATGAAAAGAGAAAAAAATGCCTTTTTAATCAGATTAGTATATAATTTCTGAAAATGTTTTCTAACCTGATTGGAATTACTTTTAAAAAGAAAGAATGTAAAAAAAATTATAAACAGCTTTCATGCTCTTTAAAATTTAATTCTGCATGCACCACAATTATTATAAAAAAGCCTCACCTCCACTCTTGTTGTTGTGCTTAAGAAGACTGCATCCTACTTTTGAGCAGGTCATAGATGATTGTCAGTCTTGTTGTTTTGTAGTGATGTTTCCCCATGGGCTTCCTATAGCTGTATTAGTGGGTGCAAACAAGCTTTAGAATGACCTGCTAAGTGTATCATTTGATTAGTGTTTTATTCCTTTCTTTACCATGGCCACTGGTGGCAAAAAGGGTTTCAGTAAAGTCTATAGTTCTAAAAGAACAAATTGCACATGGAGTGTATGCCACCAGCTGAATCCAAGAACATTATGGATTGCAGTTATTTGTTCACATACAGGCAGACAGTAAAAGATCAATTATGAAGGAATTCCAAATTCCATAGGAATTCTAAATTCCTATGTAAAATATTTTATTGCCCATCACTTGTATTCAAAAGCTTGCAGATTAACATAAACCTCTTAGATAGATAGATAGATAGATAGATAGATAGATAGATAGATAGATAGATAGATAGATAGATAGATAGATAGATAGATAGATAGATAGATAGATAGATAGATAGATAGATAGATAGATGTACACGCACTATAGCCTGAACACAAACCAGAATGACAGAAAAGGAAAAAAATTGAAAAGAAAGAAAGGCACAGGTGAGGTATTATGCAGACGTATTGCTGTTGGTATGAAGGAACCCCAGTAGTGTTTCTTGACACAATAGAGCTGAATGATTTGTGGCCTGAAAGTACTCAGTGTTTGTGTGTTAGAGACAGGATGTGCAGCATTGTTCATAATTTGTTTTAATTCTCCCCTTTGCTATGACCTCCAGGGGTCCCAGAGTGTGTTCCATTACTGAGCCTGCCTGTGAAACATGAATTGGTGAATCCGTATAGTGCATACATATAAATAATATATTTTTCTTAAGTAATAAATTTTCCTTGGTATTTTTGAGGACATATAGTAATGCAGCATATTTTGTTATTTGCTGTCATAGGACTACATTTTGTAAATTATGTGATATGCAATATCCTCAATCAAACCTGCTTGCAGGTTTCTAGTGTGAACATATTGTGAACAGTATTAAAATTTCATATTGTGAACAGTATTAAAATTTCGAAATTTTAAATATATCCTTACTTGAATCTAAAATAAAAAGAGACCCTACAGTGTGTTTGATTTGCCCATGATCATCTTGGGCAGACAAAAAGGTTTTTAAAGTTAATTTATGAGTAGGTACAAGGCTAAAAATATCTCCTTCCTGAATTGATTTCAGCATTTTAGAGTGAGGGTTTGAGCATATTTCTCTTAACAATTAAATAAAGCAATAAACATTTTCTTTTATGTGTTGACATACTCATATTACAGCATAAATGTAAGTGCTATAGGCATTTATTTCATGGAATGAGTAAGTAGTCACTAAGTGAATAAACAGCAATTTGGCAATGATAAAAGCGGGCTGTTCAAGTTGAAGGATAAAGGCAGTGGCCTCAGCAGGGAACAAAAAGAGCTAGGGGCCAACTTGGGGAGGAACAAAGAACAAAAGATCCTACTGAGAAAAAAAAGAGCAACATAATTAGAGCAACACAACTGAAATCAGTATGCTCACTATATTCACTGAGCTTTACAAACTGTTCTGTCAAATAAATAGCATTTAAAACAGATTTTCTATTAAGGAATTTAGTAGTAGCACAAACCATAAACCCACCATCTAAATCAGTGTATAACCTTTAGTGAAGCCAGTTGTTCATTTTTGCAATTATGGAAACAAAATACTGTTCCTCTTTAGTACTTCTTCTTCTTTCGGCTGCTCCTGTTAGGGGTTGCCACAGCAGATCATCTTCTTCCATATCTTTCTGTCGTCTGCATCTTGTTCTGTTACACGCATCACCTGCATGTCCTCTCTCACCACATCCATAAATCTTTGCTTAGGCCTTCCTCTTTTCCTCTTCCCTGGCAGCTCTATCCTTAGCATCTCTCCTTTGCACATGTCCAAACCAACACAATCTCGCCTCTCTGACTTTGTCTCCCAACCGTCCAACCTGAGCTGACCCTCTAATGTACTCATTTCTAATCCTATCCATCGTCATCACACCCAGTGCAAATCTTAGCATCTTTAACTCTGCTACCTCCAGCTCTGTCTCCTGCTTTCTGGTCAGTGCCACCGTCTCCAAACCATATAACATAGCTGGTCTCACTACCGTCCTGTAGACCTTCCCTTTCACTCTTGCTGATATCCGTCTGTCACAAATTACTCCTGACACTCTTCTCCACCCATTCCACCCTGCCTGCACTCTCTTTTTCACCTCTCTTCCACAATCCCCATTACTCTGTACTGTTGATCCCAAGTATTTAAACTCATCCACCTTCGCTAACTCTACTCCCTGCATCCTCACCATTCCACTGACCTCCCTCTCATTTACACACATGTATTCTGTCTTGTTCCTACTGACCTTCATTCCTCTCCTCTCTAGAGCATATCTCCACCTCTCCAGGGTTTCCTCAACCTGCTCCCTACTATCGCTACAGATCACAATGTCATCAGCAAACATCATAGTCCACGGGGACTCCTGTCTAATCTTGTCTGTCAACCTGTCCATCACCATTGTAAATAAGAAAGGGCTCAGAGCCGAACCCTGATGTAATCCCACCTCCAACTTGAATGCATCCATCACTCCTACTGCAGACCTCACCACTGTTACACTTCCCTCGTACATATCCTGTACAACTCTTACGTACTTCTCTGCCACTCCCGACTTCCTCATACAATACCACAGCTCCTCTTGAGGCACCCTGTCATATGCTTTCTCCAGGTCCACAAAGACGCAATGCAACTCCTTCTGGCCTTCTCTAAACTTCTCCATCAACATCCTCAGAGCAAACATTGCATCTGTGGTGCTCTTTCTTGGCATGAAACCATACTGCTGCTCACTAATCATCACCTCACTTCTTAACCTAGCGTCTACTACTCTTTTCCATAACTTCATGCTGTGGCTCACCTCCTTGTGAGTATGTTTCCATCTTTATCCTTTATCACCCTAACCTGCTGCACATCTTTCCCAGCTCAGTTCTTCTGTCTAGCCAATTGGTACAGGTCCTTTTCTCCCTACTTAGTGTCCAACCTCTCATACAACTCATCATATGCCTTTTCTTTAGCCTTCACCACCTCTCTCTTCACCTTGCGCCTTATCTCCTTGTACTCTTGCCTACTTTCTGCATCTCTCTGACTATCCCACTTCTTCTTTGCCAACCTCTTCCTCTGTATACTCTCCTGTATTTCCTCATTCCACCAACAGGTTTCCTTTTCCTCCTTCCTCTTTCCAGATGTCACGCCAAGCAACCTTCTTGCTGTCACCCTTACTACATCTGCTGTAGTTTCCCAGCTGTCTGGTAACTCTTCACTGTCACCCAGTGCTTGCCTCACCTCCTCCCTAAACTCAAACTTGCAGTCGACCTTTTTCAACTTCCACCATTTGATCCTTGGCTCTGCCCTCACTCTCTTCCTCTTCTTGATCTCCAATGTTATCCTACAGACCACCATCCTATGCTTCTTAACTATACTTTCCCCTACCACCACTTTGCAGGCTTCAATCTCCTTCAGATCAACTCTTCTGCATAGGATGTAATCTACCTGTGTGCATCTTCCTCCAATCTTGTACTTAACCCTATGTTCCTCCCTCTTCTTAAAATTCGTATTCACCACAGCAATGCCCATCCTTAACGCCTGTGTAAAGCCTGTGTATCCAGAGGACTTAACAGCTTTATTTATCTGCTACCACAGCTTTCCATTTCCCAGATAACTAGCATTCTCTGCATGCTAAGTCCTTCTATACCTCATCCATCCATCTTAGTGTCAGCTTTCCTGTATTTCTCACTCATTTTTCTTATTTCTCACTCATATTTCTCATTTTTGTTTCCCCCAATTTCAGGTCATGATGACAAAAAAAAAGGAAAGTTAAAATCTGGATGACCACATGAGAAGCGCTGTAGTGCCTGTGAAATAGCTGGTCCACAGCTGAACAAGCTGGAGCTTGTTTTAAATAAATAAATAAATAAAAGGCGGGCTTGATCTCTTTGGGTGTGCGTGCTCACGCAGCTACAGGAGGTTGGTGACGTAATTGGGGCAAGACACACCTGCACGTGAGCATGCAGTCTATCTCAGTTGCTTTATAGGCTTTCTGCCATGTGTGATTTAGGAGTTGCACCAACAGAGGCATGTAAGGGGGAGCCAGGACGAAAAAAGGGGTCCGAGAAAGATAGGAGTCTGTATTGGATGCATTTGAGTCTATGTATCAATACAAGATGCTAAGGCAACTTCAGAGTGCAGCTAAAAGTGACTTAGTTCTGATTGTTGACTCATATGCGTTTTTTTAAGCAGCAAGTGAACTGCTTTAAATTTGATTTTCAGTTAATGGTGTGCAGAAATATTCTTCACAAATAAGGGATTAAAATCCAGATTAATAAACATCATGCAGATGGCTGAGTTTTCTAAAAAGAGTACTTGAACCCTATAGATTCATCAAGGGGTGGGATTCCAAGTGACAGTGTGTCATTTTGCAGGTGCTCATTGCCTTCTTCTCTTCATTTTCAAGGATGGACATTTGTGGGACTCAGTGAAGAAAGCAACTTTTGTTCTGGGTTCAGGATTGTTCTTCTTCGCAGCATTTCGGAACTCTGTAACATGGTAAGGGGGAAGTAGATGACCACTTTTCTGTCAACACTTGTTTGAATGGAAAATTGTTCATTGTATGTTTTATTTGCAACCTGATTTAAAAACAAATTAACTATTAAGGCTTTGTGTCTTAAATTGTGAAAGTAGTAATTGTAGTTAGATGACACGTTCTATTCATTTGTAGAGTTGCAGAATATAACCTAAACAGAATGGAAAGTAGCATGGCCAGCCAAGAGGGTTCCAGAAGGAAAAGGAGATTGTGTTATACTGTGTACTTCTGTTGCTGGTCCACACAGGAGGTAACTGCTAGTGAATGGTAGCCTTGTTTCTTTTATGTAGGGATAGTGAATTAGATTAGTTCATTAGGGTTCAGACTCTGAGCATGATTGACATTAATTTAAAGTACTTTACTATCTATCTGGTTACCAAACCTGTTTTATCCAATAGTAAGACTGAAGAAGCTGGAACCTATACTGGCAGCAATAGGTGCTTGGCAGAAACTACCAATAGGATGTGATACTAGTTGATTGCAGCGCATACTATGCTCCCTCATTTTGGAAAAATGTCAAGTCACCACACAAAAGAAAGAACATTGCAAACTATAGTGACCTCAGCCATAAAAAAAAAAGATACCATCTGGTACCAGCATATTTCTTGATGTTTGTGAACCCAAACAGAAAAGTGAAAGCAAAAAGAAGGGTATTGTAGTTGTATACATGTGATTTAAGTGATTTGTTTAATAAAACTAACTGATTACCATTTCATACTTTAATTGAGCAAAACCAGTTTAAACTTGGAAGTGGCAGCAGAATACTTCTTCAGAACAGGTAGTTTATGGAATAATTAAAATATTACATTTAAATTCAACGTCATTTTGTGAAAGAAACTTTATAACACATACCTGAATGATAATGTATACCGTGTGTGTGTTTTTGTATGTATGTTGTGGATGCTTTTGTGTTTTAATTTATCTGCATTTTATGTATTAATGAATACCACAAGATAATGGTAATTGCGCCATATAAATAATTATTGAATTTGATCATTGTGTTGAGAAATATGTTCTGCCCCAAATGTATTCCTTGCACAGTTTCCTGTTCACAATGGATGTTTTAATTCTACAGGCTTTAAGTTAGTAGACTCCATGCAGTGGCTTTCTTAGATCATCTGCTGTAACCTCTCCAGACATAAGGAATCATACTGTATGGCAGTTTTAAGTTGCGGTCATGGAAACCCAGCTAATATCACATTCCTCCCTTTAAGGCGCATAAAAGTCCACGACAAGTAAACAACCAGTAAGACGACAGGTTTGGCAATCGGCAAGGAAGGAAGTGTAGGTAGAATTTAAAGGAAAGACAAGTTTAAAGAACATATGAGGCCATGCAGTTGACACCAAGGAAGTTGATTGCATTTTTTCATTTTTCACTAGTTTACTTATTCATTGTGGGCTGAAGCACAAGCCATGTGCCAAAAAAAATCTTAGAAAAATGTTCTGATTTTCTCCATTCTGTAGACCTGAGTTCCTGGAGGCCAGCCCTGGCTGCCATGGCACTCTGTGGCACAATAGTAGAACAGTACTCTGTACATAATTTATTGAGAGGGTTAATTTGGATAGTTAAGGAATGAACAACTAAATTTAGCCTAAAAGCTTTAGTCTTACCAACAAAATTATTATATTTTTTCTGGGTAGGTATAACGTGCAAGTATGGAAGTGTAATTGTCATTCTGAGTTTATATAATTATCTTTCAAAATCTAAACCAAAAAATACGGTATATGCTTTTAAAATTATTTTTCCAGTCTTAAAGCCTTTAAAATCTTTTGACTATTTGCACTTAAGATTTCAGTCATATTTGTGGTGTACCTGTCCTATAGTACTATTTTCATTTTTTTTAAATCTAGAATTGCCATATATACCCTTTGTAACTGACTTAGATAAGTAGGTCAGAACATAGATATATGGACATTTTTTAAGCTGTACAGTATTTGTGATATAAGTCCTTGACATTTACCAAGACAAGCGGCCTAAAAGAACGAGGTGGAAGGGTCATGAGGTAATATTTTGTGTGTTAAACTAATTGCAGTTTTCCCAAGTTTTATTTTAGTAAAAACATCCAAATGTGTTGTGCAAGATAACGTGGCCCTGTTACAGATATACAGTGGCACAACAGCATACATGTTTGTTTTCTTATTTTTTTTTTATTTTTTTTGTTGTTGTTGTTGTTGTCCAGGCACTTTCAGAGGTTTTGGGGAGCATCTGGTGATTTTTGGCAGACTCTGTGGGGTATGCTGTACAGCTATTTTGGTGGAAATGAATGGGTCCTGTTTTTTTTAGGTAAGATCAATAAGCTGTTTGCCATAGAAATAATTCTGGGTCATTATGCACAGGAGCAAAAAGAAAAAAGATAAAGCTCTGGGAAACACCTGTTTAAACACTGAAAGGACTTTTAGCTCACTACATGTTTAGTAATACACTCAAGCTTTTGTAACCATTTAGGAGCTGCCACTTGAGAGAGCAGATGCATTACTGGTGGTACCTGCATCTTACCTGTCAGTTGCACCATCATCGATGAGAAACATGTCCGTATTTGTGGACATTTGTTTGTGGCTATAGGTAAAATGCATTAATAATACCAAAGGTGACATTAAGCAGAAATTGTTTTTTGAGACACAATGATTTATTCTCGGACATGGCATTTTATAAATTGACACTACTAACTGTAGAGTATTAACTTTTCAAAGGCATTGTGCTTGTAGCACTTTTTGCATCACTCATTTTACCTTCCTAGTTGATGGCTAGACAGTGTCAGCTGTTATATTGTGATTTAAAAGTGACTTGAGTCATTCTGCTAATCTGAGTAGTAGTGAAGCAAGTAACCAATTGTGTCCTGCTTTGAATTCAGCCATTTGTTGTTTAGTATGTTCCACTCAAAACATATATTTTCAGGAAAACAAAAAACAACTACAGGAGTCAAACACAGGGTATTACTACCTGTAAAATTACTACCTGTGTACATTTTCAGCTATAGTTAATAAAAACATACCTTTATGAGGAATCCTAACTCGCTTAAAATTTGTATTCTTGAATCCTGAAATAGCGTAACACTCTTTCCCCACTTCAATTCCTGCTGTCACAAGACCTTTTAACATCTTTGAAACGTTAAACTTTCACAAGAAACATGTTCTTGCAACTGCCAGAAAGCACAATTTTTATTTTACCTATGGCTTAGTGACCTTGCATAACATGATAACAGCTGGTTTACTAAATGCTGAGATTGTGAAACTGTATTTTTTAAAAGTATTGTGGAATCTGCCAACTCCAAGTTGTAATGTCAAGGAGTTCCTAGGCTTCACATACATATTACAATCACTCAGGCATTGAACAACTGTTAAACATTTAATAAATGTCCTATTAAGACAAAGCATAATCAAAAATGACGTGCCAAGTACACAACAAAAACGAAGGCTTTCAATAAGTTGTAAGTGAATGAATGACCTTCTTTAATAGTCACAATCTCTCGTAAGTCAGGTACGGTAATAGTTTTAGCATCAAGTAAGCTAATAGTGAAGGAAGGCTAAATCTATGTAATACAGCTATTATTTAGTGTGACTGCCCAGGTCAGTATTATTCTGATTTTTTAATTGATTCATATTATTTGTTTAGTTTGCTATTTTTCTGTTATAAATTGTAAGCATTTTTGGTGATTATAATTTGTGTTATTGACTGTATTATCTTTTTTATTTCTTTATTTTATTTTTACCTTTATTTTGCATGCTTTTTAGTGAATGTCATGCCAAAGCCCTATGCAAATTTAGAGATAAAGTATCATTATACAATTGAAGAGGTCTATCACAAAATTCTATATACCCTCCCATATTCATTTTCTAAACCAATGTTTTCAGATCAGGGGTGGCACAGTGGTAGCACATCTACCTTGCAGTAAGGAGACCAGGGTTTCTGACCCGGGTCCACCCTGTGTGGAGTTTGCATGTTCTCCCCGTGTCTGCATGTGTTGTTTCCAGGTGCACTGGTTTCCTCCCACTGTTCAAAGACATGCAGGTTAGGTGAATTGGCAACACTAGATTGGCCTAGTGTGTGTTTGGTGTGTGTTGTGTGTATTCTCCCTACGAGGGACTGACACCCTCCAGGTTTGTTCCTGCCTTGTGCCATTGCAGGGTGAAAACACAAGAACACACACATCAGGGGCGAATTTAGTTACACCAGCCCACCTGTTTTAGGGAAAATACTTCTTTTGCTGTGTTACCAAATGCATTGGGAATACTGACAATGTAAAGTTTTATAAATGTATGAATTCTGTATTGAAACATTGTATTTTCAAAAGTAAAAAGTAATAAAATTTTTCAAGAAAAGATGATTTTTGATTTTTGAGAAAAAGCAACATATTTGTTCACAAAATGCTACAATTAAGAATAAGCAATGAGCAAAAGCAATACATCTAAATAATAGGTAATTAATTAAAATAAATAAAATATATTTAATTATAAAAAAGAATAAAAATGGCATACCTAAAACAAAAACTCAGGATAACAAGACAGCAAAAGTAAAGTGGGACATTTAAGCAAGAACAAAAACATTTTCAGAAACATGCATTATCATGTAGACAGTGTAAAGTCTTTCCCGTAAAAAGATGAAGGAAAAGCTTACAAAGTACTGTTTAGAGCATAAATAATTCTTTACAATACATAAGGTATGAAATGAGAAGCTGCTCTAAAAAGTGTACCACATTTTTAAGCACATAAGGGCAAAGAGTATATATGTTTCGCTTTATAGTGTATTTCAGTGCACACTGTATGCATTTCAGTATGGTGTATACTTACTGTATGTACTGTTAAGAGTGAACTAAATTCTAAATGACAAGTCATAAAAGCTGACAACTCACCTGCCTTTTTCCAACCTCAGCTGCTGCTGACAAGGTGGACGCACAAGCCTCACAGCAGGTGCAAATTCCAAACTATTGTGGTGATACAAATAAACATGGAGTTAGGGGCAATAGGCTGGTGCCTGCAGAGTACAGTGATTAACAATAAATAAATAACGTGACTAACCTCACCTACTATAATTATTATGTTTAATGATTTTAAGGTGCCAAAAATATACAGATTTTTCTATGGAAAGAGAAGTGGCACTTACCACATTCTGACATGAAATGATACATCTTAACATGCTGCAGACTAAAATATTTCTTTTTTAATATATGATTTCAGTATAAGGCATGGGACTGTGAGTAAATTTATTTTCTACAGTAGTGGTCTAATGACATATTTCAGTTTTTCAGTTGGAGCACAAGCAAGGTTAATTATCCTACTCAGTATCATGCAGTACGTATGAGGCAGGAATTGAACTAGTGGCCTTTGGGATTTAAAGTCCAGTCCCTTAACCACTTGACCACTCTGCCCTCTGGCTATCTATATACAAAACAAATGGATGAACCTGCTGAGCTTATTCAGTGTTTCAGCTAACAATAGTATATATATACTATATATATATATGGAAGTGAAGGTCTGTGATACGGTTTGCATATTTGCAGCTGGAGATCCACAAAGGGAGAAGATGAATCACGTATCATAAAGTAGTTTTATTCCTGAGCTTTCAGACCCTACCAGGAGCCGTCATCAGAGGGTAATGCTTAGACATACAAGAATCAAAGGCAATATATAACTAAAATTAAGTGGTGTGTGTGAGTGGGGTGGGGGGTGGGGGGGTAATGAACTGGGGGTTGAGAGGAGTATTGGTTGTAAATTTTATTTATTATGAACATGTTCCTTTTACACCCTGCGGTGGGCTGGTGCCCTGCCCGGGATTTGTTTCCTGACTTGCGCCCTGTGTTGGCTGGGAGTGGCTCCAGCAACAACAACAACATTTATTTATATAGCACATTTTCATACAAAAAGTAGCTCAAAGTGCTTTACATAATGAAGAGAAGAAAAATAAAAGACAAAATAAGAAATTAAAATAAGACAACATTAATTAACATAGAAAGGAGTAAGGTCCGATGGCCAGGGTGGACAGAAAAAACAAAAAAAAACTCCAGAAGGCTGGAGAAAAAAATAAAATCTGTAGGGGTTCCAGGCCACAAGACCACCCAGTCCCCTTTGGGCATTCTAACATAAATGAAATAGTCCTCTTTGTAGTTCGGGTTTTTCACGGAGTCACTTGATGCTGATGGTCATACAGACTTCTGGCTTTTAATCCATCCATCATTGTTGGAACATCATGGTGCTTTGGGTAGATGGTGGTGGCGCACGCAGACCCCCGTGACCCTGTAGTTAGGATATAGCGGGTTGGATAATGGATGGGTGGATGGATGGATGTTCTTCTTAAGTTTGTATATGCCGTGTTTATGTCCAAATGACTGTTAATGGCGTTTTCGTTTGATAGCCAAGATCCAGCCAGCTCTCTGGCACTTTTAGTACTGGCCTTAAATCTTACTTATACATTGTCCCAGTTAAATGTATGTCTGGTTGATTTTGTATGCATATAAATCAGTGATCGTGAGTCCTTCCTTCTGACAGCATTGCAATGCTCCTGTATACGTGTTGCGATTCTTTTTGACATTTGTCCTATGTATGCCGCTGGACAAAAACTGCATGGAAGGCTATAAACTGCGTTTCGTGTTTCTCCTGCCGATTTCTTGTTTTTGGCATTGAAAAGGGCAGTGTGCAGATTGTTCGAAAGCTTGTATGCTATGCTGACACCTACCTGATTTGGACAGGATGCGTGCCGTGGCTTCTGACAATCGGTGATGATAAGGAAGTGTGCGCCAGGTGAGATGGGGGATCTGATTCGAGTCGACTGTTTGCTGGGTTCTCTGGTGTCTCTTGTGTAGGCATTGTTTAATGAATGTCTTTGAGTATCCGTTTGAAGTGAAAAGATGGAAAAGATAGTGTCTCTCGTTCATTGTTGTCTCCTTTGTATTACAATGGGTGTGGACTCTTCTGAATAAAGCTTTAATACAGCTTCATTTATGAGATGCCGATGATTGCTGGAGAAGTGTAATATCTTGTCTGCATAACATTCTTTATGGTAAACACTTGTGGTCAGGGTGGCGTTGTTTCTTCTTTCAATGGAGATGTCCAGGAAACTGATGCGTCGGTTTATTTCTTTTACATTTACATTTACATCATTTAGCAGACGCTCTTATCCAGAGCGACTTACAACAGTGTTTGTTAGTTTTTTCGCATACTCCTTGGGGTCAGAGCGCAGGGTCAGCCATTGTACAGTGCCCCTGGAGCAATTACAGGTTAAGGGCCTTGCTCAAGGGCCCAGCAGAGCAGGATCTCTTTTGGCAGTGACAGGGATTCGAACCGGCAACCTTCGGGATACCAGCGCTTTTTCCATGGTGATTTGGATTGCAGGGAATATTGTGTTGATGTGATTGTAGAACTTGTTCAACTGGCCATTTTTTAATATGACGAATGTGTCGTTAACGTAGCGTATCCAAATTTTGAGTGCGAACTGGGATAGAGCCACGTTTTCAAATCGCTGCATTACCAGTTCCGCTGGAATATATATATATATTGTGGGAACCAGCCTGGACACAGACTGGTAGACATGTTGTTTCACCACACACACGTTTATTTACACTAATTATATTTACAATAGTGAGCACACCCCAGTGCCTCAGCACCAATCACCCCTTCAAGTCCTGGCCAACACACACAATGCCTTTACTCTTCAGACCACCTCCACTCCTCTCCTGTGAGCTCCGTCCACTTCCACCCGACTCCAGCCTTGAATGGAGGGAGGCGGCCCCTTTTATTCACCCCCGGATGGGCTCCAGGTGCTTCCTGATAAGCCTCCGTTGACACACCCCCGTGTGGCGGAAGCACCGGCTGTGTACCCAGCAGCCCTGATCCTCTTCCCCCCAGCACTTCGGGTGTGGCGGAAGTGCTGAGGTCCAGTGCTCCCAAGGCATCGGGGCGCCCCCTGGCAGTGACCACGGGCCCCTACAGGGTTGAACTTCCCAGCTCTGTACCCATGGCCCCCAACACAACCAGGGCGGTCGCCCCCTCGTGGTCTGGAGGAGGCACAAGCCCTCCTCCGGTCCTCCTAGGCGTCCCGGCTGGGTACCACCCCCAGCCGCATGCCACAATATATATATATATATATATATATATATATATATATATATATATATATATATGGTTGAAATAGTTTACTGTCAAATAAATGCAAAGAGTACACAACACGTGTTTCGCCCTCATTCTGGGCTCATCAGGCGTACAAACTCCACTGCACTCCCTCTCAGGAATCGAACCTCGGACGTCAGCGCCAGAGGCGATGCCCCTAACGTTGCACCACGGCGTGTGGTTCGTTTATTTGACAGCATGTAGATCGGGGTAATTACATTCACGGCATTCGTAGTCTGAATCACAATCTGATTATATGGGTGGTTACCTACCAGGTAACGCTTGTGGTTGGTCAGCAAGTCGGCTAACATCCGCCACGGTGCCCACTTCCAGTTGTGAGAAGCAGATCATAGAATAGCTGAATAGTTTACTGTCAAATAATGCAGAGTATGTGACACATGTTTCCCCCTAATTCTGGGCTCATCAGGTGCACACACTCACATTGTGATTCAGACGGTACGTAGAAAACAAGGAAGAGCCCCAAAGAGCGCTGAAGAAAACATTCATTACACAATTGAAAAACTGCGGACAGGCTGTGTAAAGGCAGCTTCACAAAAAAAACAGATCTTTAACAAATTGTTATTGGTATATTTTTCCCTCAATTTAAAAGGGTTTTCTTTTCTTCTTAATTAAAATTTAAAAGCAATACTTCACCGCTGTGAAGCGCGGGAATTTGGCTATATATTTGCATGGCTTCTTTAATTGCTGCAGAACATCTGTAGGTTGTAACCTATTAGTTGTTCCCTGTTTTCAGTTTTCGCAAACCTAAACTTTAAATGTACACTTCTGGCAGTTTACTGCTTACTTTTTCACCATTTTTGGTCATTCATTGCATTGCAACTGATTAAATTTGTAGAAAAACTAAGGTGTTCTAAATCTTTTGACCAGTAGTGAACAATATATATATATTGTTCATTGATTAAACAATGCTTTATTTCTAGTTTTTGTAAATGTCTGTTGCAGATATGGAGGTACATATTTTTCTTGTGATCAACTTCTGTCCTATGTATAAATGATAAAACAGTACATAGTGAGTTTTGCATAACATTCATCCTTTGAATTTTGCTTAGTTTAGAGTCCTCTTCTCTGCTCTTGGTCTCCTTTATCTTTGAATTTGTCCTTCTTCCAGAGAGCTGTCTCCTGTGTTTCTCGACTGACCTTGCTCTAAACCTTGAACAGCTTTTGTAATATTGTCATGCTTTCTCTCATGAGTTGCTCTATGTTTATTTTACTTTAACCTTTGTAATGGCTGAATTTATTTGCATTTGTAGCGTTATATTAGAACAAAAACCCTTGAAGCTTTAGAAATAACAATTGGTAAAAGCTGGCATTGAACCACTTATGACCATTACAATTTCTGTGTTATTTCCTTTGCCTCAAATAATATTAATTCACAACACAGGTTACCCTTTAATTATTCATCCAAGTAATCATGTTTGTTTACATATTAATATTTAAAGGACAGCACAGTTGTAGAGAGGTCAGTACTTTTCAGAGTTATGGATTCAAACACTATGCCTGGCATGTACACATTTTTCCTGAGTTTGCATTTACTTATTTGGCTGATGCCTTTATCCAAGGTGACTCGCAATGTTTATGATACAACTGGTTAGATTTGTGTTTGGTTTTTCCAATTTTCCACAAAGCCTTAGCCACTACACCATACTGCCTGTGAAATGTTTTTTTTCGTACTGCAGTTTCCTCATACAGACTGCAAGCAGATCAGGTGAACTGATGGCATTTAAGATGTCCCAGTGGGAATGATTGTGCGTCACAATAGACTAGTGTCCAGTCCGTGGTTGCTTTCTGCATTATATCTGTTGCTGCTTACATAAGTCTTATACCCTGTGACCCTATATTGAAGCAGACATGTCTAAAAAGTGTTATTTCATTTACCACACCAGTTTGGTTTGTTGCTTCTTTTTTCTTGATTAACACTTGCGGTTCTTCTACCTTGTGTATGTTTACTTGCATTCCTCATCGTTTAAGTAAGACTGTTGAAAACATTTTTTAGATTGTGTGGTTTATTACAATGTTTGTATTAAACTTTACAGTGTATATATAGGCAGAATTGATTATAACTTAAGTAACTGTACAGGAAATGAAAAGCCTGCAGGTTGATTCCCACCACTGACCTTCTGTATGTTCTGTGTAAGTACCTTCATATGTCTGCACTCAAGCTTAAGTACTGGATAAAACAAATGGGGAGAATATATAAACATCACAAAGAGTGTAAATGAAAAAGCAATATCCATCTATCTATTTCCCAAGCTACTCTGACCAATGTGTGGCTAAGGATGTTCAGTGCCCTTTTCCCAAGCAACACAGCGCATAAGGCAGGAAATAACATAGGACAGTGTGCCAGTTTATTGCAGGGTATACTGGGCCTCAGAGTCACCAGTCAAACACACACAAATGTGCTGGAGGAGAAAAAAGGAAAAATAGACGGGGCAAGGGCATGCAAACTCCACAATAGATTGTGCTCAGGCAAGGATTGTACAGCAGTGTTTAGGAGCACCTACCCATATAGTATGTGAAATAAAAGTATTTTGAATACAGGACAAACATTGTTCAGTTAATTTCCTTTACTTGTATTATATATATTTTTTCTCTTTTCAAGGCACAATGATTATTCCTACTGCTGTCTTTTGGGCTTTTAATGGAATATTGATGTTTGCGGATACAACTGGAAAACCATCGTTTATCACTCGATACCGGATTCAAGTGGATAAAAATAATCCGGTATGTAAAACTGAGGCTACCGTAAAAATTTATGTTGATGTAGGTCTTTTATGCACAACTGGTAGGCGTTAAAATATTTGAAAACACCCAAATAAGAAATAAAAATAAATACTATGAAGTGCCAAAGAGGATGCTTCACTTGAGAAATAGCCATTAAAAAGATCAGGTTTATACACCATTTGCCTTTTTGTCAAACTCTCATCCTGTTAAAAATGGCATTCTTTAATTAAAGTGATCAAAACAAGTAATTTTACATTTACATTGTTTTAATTAAGTGTTGGTGCAGTAGTTAGCAGTCTGTTACAGACAAGGAAAAGCATGGATATGCAAAAAAATAGTTTTAAATCATTGCAAATGATGTAAATCATAAAATGCTCTATGTATAATATATATATGTACATGTGCTATGCTGTGTGATTAGTGTGGTAATGAGCTTTGTCTTTCCTTATATAAAAAGATAGAGGAGCAGCGTTTACTGACTGGCAGACACAGATGCCAGCAAAGCAATCATGGTGTTGCACGCAATACATACAGTGGAAATTCAAATATATGTAAAGGAGATATAAAGCAAAAATAGCTGGAAAAACATGTCAGATTTGCACAGATTGTTTCTTTGAGGTAGAGCTATTCATGAAACTTTTCAATTTTCCTTTGGTAACATTTCACATTATAATTGTGACAAAATATACCAGGTTTTGAATTCTGTACAGACAGCATGTAGCATGTATAGACAAGTCTCTATGGTGCTGATCTTAAATCCTTAAGGTATTTTGGGAATATATCAAGAAAAATTGAATATACATATTTGGTCAAAATAATTGCGATATCAATTGAACTCCATATTGCCAAGTCCTACTGCTGACTCAGTTCCCAACATCCTTTCCAGTGTAGATGAATATGTGGTCTGCATCTTGCTTCTTTAAGTCTATTACTGGCTATTTGTTATAATGTAATACAACTAGTAAGTAACAAGTGACTGAAAGTGAAAGGAAAAAAGCATTTATATTTACATTGTCACAGAACAGAAGAACAAGATCTCTATGAATACCTGTTTTTTGTGAGATAAGAAAATGCAACTTCTTTATCTTAAACAGACGATTACTCCGTAATTGGCACTTTGTTGTACACGTGATGCTGATGGAATGAATTACACAGATTAAGAACTGTCACGTTATTCCTGAAAATCAGTACACATTGTAATGGCCCATGCCCTTTGGATTACTTTTTATCTTCATTTATACAGCTGATTATAATCAGTCAAAGTGCAAGTGTTTCTGAAAACATCATGTACCCTGTACTCAATTTAAAAAGTTTACCTTTCCCCCTGTTTAACTACTAGAAAAATAAGGATTTCAAATAATCTAACAACCTGCATCATTTAGCTCACAGCTCCTGAGTTCAAATATCATGTTCTGTTTCTGTGGAAGCTACATACATTCTCAGCATTTGGGTCTTGTAAAGGCGGGCAGATTAACCAATTGGTAGAATGTGGGAGTATGCGTGAGTGTGCCCTGTTTAAAGTAGGTTTTCACTCCTCACACTTAATTCTGGCAGGATAGCCAATGGTTTAATCGTGTCGTTGGTTAAGCAACAATCATATATATGTGCAAGAAAAGTGCGAGGACTGTTAATATTTACCTGCATCTGGTGTCATTAGCTGCATTCAGTTATGGGCAGTTTAGTTAAAACTTAGATAGATACTTTATTAATCCTAAGGGGAAATTCACATACTCCAGCAGCAGTATACTGATAAAAAACAATATTAAATTAAAGAGTGATAAAAATGCAGGTAAAACAGACAATAACTTTGTATAATGTTAACGTTTACTCCCCGGGTGGAATTGAATAGATAGATAGATAGATAGATAGATAGATAGATAGATAGATAGATAGATAGATAGATAGATAGATAGATACTTTATTAATCGCAAGGGGAAATTCACATAGTCGCATAGTGTGGGGGAGGAACGATCTCCTCAGTCTGTCAGTAGAGCAGGACAGTGACAGCAGTCTGTCGCTGAAGCTGCTCCTCTGTCTGGAGATGACACTGTTTAGTGGATGCAGTGGATTCTCCATAATTGATAGGAGCCTGCTGAGCGCCCGTCACTCTGCCACAGATGTCAAACTGTCCAGCTCTGTGCCTACAATAGAGTCTGCCTTCTAGTTTGTCCAGGCGTGAGGCATCCTTCTTCTTTATGCTGCCTCCCCAGCACATCACCGCGTAGAAGAGGGCACTCGCCACAAATGTCTGATAGAACATCTGCAGCATCTTATTGCAGATGTTGAAGGATGCCAGCCTTCTAAGGAAGTATAGTCGGCTCTGTCCTTTCTTACACAGAGCATCAGTATTGGCAGTCCAGTCCAATTTATCATCCAGCTGCACTCCCAGATATTTATAGGTCTGCACCCTCTGCACACAGTCACCTCTGATGATCACGGGGTCCATGAGAGGCCTGGTCCTCCTAAAATCCACCACCAGCTCTTTAGTTTTGCTGGTGTTCAATTGTAGGTGGTTTGAGTCGCACCATTTAACAAAGTCCTTGATTAGGTCCCTATATTCCTCCTCCTGCCCACTCCTGATGCAGCCCATGATAGCAGTGTTGTCAGCGAACTTTTGCACGTGGCAGGACTCTGAGTTGTATTGGAAGTCCGATGTATATAGGCTGAACAGGACCGGAGAAAGTACAGTCCCCTGCGACGCTCCTGTGTTGCTGACCACAATGTCAGACCTGCAGTTCCCGAGATGCACATATTGAGGTCTCACGATCCATGCCACCAGGTATGAATCTACTCCCATCTCTGTCAGCTTGTCCCTAAGGAGCAGAGGTTGGATGGTGTTGAAGGCGCTAGAGAAGTCCAGAAACATAATTCTTACAGCACCACTGCCTCTGTCCAAGTGGGAGAGGGATTGGTGTAGCATATAGATGATGGCATCCTCCGCTCCCACCTTCTCCTGGTATGCGAACTGCAGAGGGTCGAGGGCGTGGTGGACCTGTGGCCTCAGATGGTGAAGCAGTAGCCGCTCCATGGTCTTCATCACATATGACATCAGAGCGACAGGCCGGAAGTCATTCAGCTCACTAGGACGTGATACCTTTGGGACTGGGGTGATACAAGATGTTTTCCAAAGCCTCGGGACTCTCCCCTGTTCCAGGCTCAGGTTGAAGATGCACTGTAGAGGACTCTCCAGCTCCAATGCACAGGCCTTCAACAGTTGTGGCGATTCTCCATCTGGACCCTCTGCTTTGCTGGCACGGTCTCCTCAGCAATCTGCATACCTGGGCTGCTGTAATCGTGGGTGTGCACCCATCCATCTGCTGATACCAGCATAGGAGTTTCCCCCCATCCATAATTACAGCAGCCCAGGTAAGAAATCCCAGGTGACTGATGGAGAAAGCAACATTCAAAGCTATGCACAAGGTTTGACCCTTCATTTTGATTGTTGATTAAAGTTTAAATGAATTCTAGATAGTTAGCTAAAGCTAAATCCAGAACAATGCAGTTGATAGAGGCCGCTTACACCTTGCTTTTGTAAAGACATTGTTGTTTTGTTATAGCTCTGTTAATGGATCAATGATACTAATGTGTCCTCCCCACACAGGTGGATCCTGCAAAGCTGCGCCAGGCCGTCAAAAAAGTTTTGTTCAATCAGCTTTTCCTTTCTGTGCCCATGGTGATAGTTATGTACCCTGTGATGAAATGGCGTGGCAATCCCTGCGGCCCTGAGCTGCCCACATTCCACTGGGTGTTACTGGAATTCTTCGTTTTTGGATTGATTGAGGAAGTTCTGTTTTACTATTCACACAGGTAAAACCATTTTGGGCAAATATGAAAAGAAAATCTTTGCTTGTGAAACCTTTTGCTTATTACATTTAATTCATCTTAAAAAAGCACTGCATAGTAATCTTTTAGACAGTTCTATTTCTTTGTGTGTGTCTATATGTGTAAGGATGATCGTTAAATTTATTAAATTTCAAATTTGAACTTTGTTATCAGATGCAGCTGAGACATTTAAGGCATCTGATGGCCTGTATTATTTGTATATTTCAATACTATAGTACTGTTTATCATTCATTATCCCAACTTAAATTTTATCAGTTATACAAAGAACTGAAGCCTGATTTAACACCAGTAACCTTAAAGACAGTACATCAAATTAGTCTGTAATATTTACACTTTCGATTCAAGAAGAATACTGGTATGTATATAAATACAGAAAACAATTAAAATGAAACTATAATGCAATGTTGACTTCATATCATCAGTTAATATGAATCAGTTATAAGTCTATCCCAGCACTTGGACATATAAAGAAAACATCAACCCTTTTAACTAATCACAGGCCATCATCTCAGAAAACCACAACAGTTACTTCAGTACATTCACATGAACACAAGAACGTAGGAGCATGATTGGAAAGTTGTGTTAGAAATATTTGTGCAAAGCAGCTGCTGCCCTTCTCTCCATCTCTCATCCAGACCACCATCCTTTGGTGTTCGTCAGTACACTCAGAGCTTGGACCTCCATCTTCCATGCACCCTCACTGGCATGTGCAGGATCTCTAGGAGTCCCCAGATCACTCCCTGCTCCTTCATAATTGCGCTCAATGGGAGACTGTCCATCCCTGGTACATCATTCCCCTCACCACTTCACTAACCCACACTCCCAATTTCTCCTTTCTTCATACTTGGTTTCTTTTGATCCCCCTTCTAACCTACTCCTGCTCCTTTTCTACTACCGTGTTTCCCCCGAAAATAAGACAGGGTCTTATATTAATTTATCCTCCAACAGATGCGCTAGGGCTTATTTTCAGGGGACGTCTAGTTATTCCATGAACAACAATCTACATTTGTCTCTATTATAAAAAAAAAATCTTGGAAGGCTTGGAAGGAGACAACACGTGATTTTCTCTGAGACACTTTAACAACCCGCAAGACAAGGCAGCGAGACAAAAGGACAGGCTTTTAAATGATCAACACACAGCACAACAAGCAGAAGACGCAGCTCGGCAGCAGTAAAGACAGCAGCTGATCCGACCACATAGCGTGCATTCAGCCGCAACTTTTACAACGCAAAAATCTGCATTTATTCAAATACAGTCATGTCATTTTCTTCTGGAACATCATCATAACTGTCCAATCCCCGAATTCCATTATGAATTTCTTGTGACTCCATATCCTTTACAACAATTGGCCCCAAGCTCTCATGTCTAGCAACAGAGCTTTC
This sequence comes from Erpetoichthys calabaricus, assembly GCF_900747795.2. Lineage (NCBI taxonomy): Eukaryota > Metazoa > Chordata > Cladistia > Polypteriformes > Polypteridae > Erpetoichthys > Erpetoichthys calabaricus. The sequence goes on from NC_041404.2 coordinate 28,397,599, forward strand.
CTTAAATGAGCACCTCTTGTCCACGTGGCCTGCTTGTAGTGCATTCGGATATCCAACTTCTTCTCTTTGCAGTAAGATTTTTGCCCTGGGACTCCTGCACAATTCCTTTCTTGTACTCGACAGAATAGCTTTGTTTTTGCACTCATCTTGTTGGGGGGTCAAAATACCGGTATTATTTCCTGTTCATCTTTGTACATACGGTAGCGGTAGGCATTTATCGCTCATCCAAAGGAACCTGCACCAGATCACAACTAGGGCTTATTTTCGGAGTAGGGCTTATATTATGAGCAGCCTGAAAAATCATGCTAGGTCTTATTTTCGGGGAAACACAGTATTATGGGCACATAATGGTATATAATGGTACTCCGCAGATTGTCAGGGAGGAGATTGGCTCAACCAATCCCCTTATTGGCCTCTCTGGAATCACTTTTCTTTACTGATGCATTGAGCCCAGCTGTACTATTTTTATTTTTAAAATTCCAGACGCAAAGGACCCCTTAATGTGTTGTACCACAAGCCTGTGTGGAAATAGCAATCAGATAAACTCTTTAGGACGTGTGAGTTAAAGTCCATGCAGAAACACAGACAACATCTAAACTCCTCATAGACAATGTGTTCTTTACTTTAACATTATTATTACACTATTCACTAAAAATTGAAATAAAGAATTTTACTTTCCTAAAAACATGTAACCTATATTTAAAGCGTACCAACTCTGCCAAAGTAAATGCATGGAACAAGGGATGCAGCGGGTTATGCTGTGGCCGTTACAGCACCCCTCAACACCTCTATCTCTCAAGTGTTTTGCCCGAATGTGAAATAGAAGATAAAATTGATTCTTCTTGCTTAATCCCAGGTTGCTGTTTACCAAATATGTACAAGGTATATGCACACATCAATGCTGCTGTATATTCGCAGGCTTGGTAATAAATAACTGAATGTATGTTTCTTACCTGCCACCAGGCTGTTCCACCACCCAGCTATCTACAGGTATGTTCACAAAGTTCACCATGAATGGACAGCACCAATTGGGGTGGTCTCCTTGTACGCCCATCCTCTTGAGCATATAGTAAGTACCATTATGTTTTGGGTGTTCAGATCCCAAATTTCAGGTATAAATCTGCTTACTGTATATATGCAAAGCATTGAGTTATTACAGAAAGCAAGTTGCCATTACGTGTTGGAATACAAGTAATTAAAAGTCTGCACTCTTCTTGTTACATTTGAAAAAACAGTGATTACAGCTATTGTTCAAGAAAATATTGTGAATGTTGATAACATTTTTGACTAATGCTGTTCAGCATTACACGGGCATAGAGCAACATGTTTGTATTTAAGAGTTACCATTTTGCTTTAACATTTTTCTCTTCACATCTTGCAGCTAGCCAACATGTTGCCACCAATTGTTGGGCCAGTACTCATGGGCTCCCATGTTGCCACCACAATGCTGTGGTTCTGCATGGCACTCTTAACAACTACAATCTCTCACTGTGGATACCATCTGCCATTCCTCCCATCCCCTGAATTCCATGATTTTCATCATCTAAAGTAAGTTGTGGATACATTTGAAACATCACTGAGTAAAACAAACCATACATTCCAGTGCATTTATTTTCATTACTATATGTACCAAGTAGAACTCTTATTTTTATTCTGATTGGTCTATTCACATATGCTGTGTATACAATGCCTGTAAAACATTTTTACCACATTGGGAGATCACATTTTGCTGTTTTACAATATTGAATCCCAGTGAATAAAATTGTAAATTCCCTTGACTTTCTTTATCAGTTCCCTAAATTGTGTTTATCTTTGTAGGTTCAATCAGTGTTTTGGAGTACTGGGGGTCCTGGATCGCCTGCATGGAACTGATGCCATCTTTAAGACCACAAAGGCCAATGAGCGCCATATATTGCTGCTAAATTTTACTCCCCTATCAGAGAGTGTGCCTGACCCTCCAAAGCAGAAGAAATGATGAAATGTGTTTAATGGAATTAACATAATCTCAAATTGACCAAAACAACTTAAAAAGCACTTTAATTGAAATATACAGAGCTGATTGCGTGCCATTTACGAATAGGCCAGACCTTTATCTTATTGACCAACTCAGTTATTTTACACAATGCCTTCCCACTTAAGAAGGCTGAGCAGTTAGAAACACGGGAGGGAAAATAAGACGCACTTTAAATATCTGAGACCATTTTTAAAACTTACACGATTATAACAAATTGTAATCTTTCATTGAATAATATTAACATACAAAAAACTGTTGATTTACAAAAATGAAGCCAATAAAGTTTTAGATTTTTCCACAAAATTGGGACACCCCTCCATTAGAGTAGTACTGCTGTAAGAGTAGAAGGTGAGGCTAGCTGTGGAGGTCTCTAGAAAGGCCCACCCAGACTACTGTAATTAGTTTCAAGTTCTTGTCACAAACTTCAGTTTTTTGGTATTTTTCTCATGGAGTAAAGATATGAAAGGGCACATTTGCCAAACAGTTGAGATCACCTTAAGCCAGTGTCACATTACACAACTTCTTGTCACTTGGAAATGTCAAACCTTTGACAAGTGCAGTTGCTGACGTCATTGGCTGAGTATGTCATATGACGTGACTAAAAATAGAAGGGTATGACATATTACAGCTCTCAGCAATGAATTCCCAGCACAGTTTTACAATGCCAAGATATTGCAAGCTGGACCCCTTTTCTGATTGCCAATAACACGCTGCTTGACTGTGCCGATGCCATACAAACACTTTCCTTTAGGGTTAGGGTTAGATTACAACCACAATCTCCATCTTCAAACCCACCCAGACACCACTTCTGTCTGCAAGGTCCACCACACCCATGTTTCTTATTGCTTGTAGCTGAATTATACGTGTCGTGTTTGTGGCCGAGTGCTCACTGGCTGTCACTCTCGCTTTCACACAAGTCTGCACCAGACAACTTCAGGTAAACCTGCCTGATGTTATTGTGGCGAGTCGGAGAGCGGTTTAACCGAGTCACTGGGGATGTTGGACTACACGATTGGTTGCAACTGCCTCTTACTCGCAGTTTATATAAATGAAGTCTAGGACTAAAAATTGCTAGAAAAAAACTGTGTAATGTGACGGAGCGTTTAGCAGGAGTATTTCTTGACTGATTGTACTTGCATCTCAGTGATTGATAACTAAAGGTATAACAGCACACAACATCACATTATTGTGTAAGAAAACTGACATTTATAATCTGCATGTATCCAGTGTCAAAGCAATCATTTATTATTAATTTTTTTTACACTATTATAAATCATGTAAACTTCCAATCAAAATGCACCATAATCACAGTAATTAAGTGCACTACTAACCAAATTAATAGGACGGTTTTGCACACTGCAGTCAAGGGTTGCTCCAGCCTCTGTGACTGAAAAGTTAGTGAGTTCAAAAAAGAAAGGATGTCTCAAAAAGATATTAATTACACTGAAGTAAACCTAATGAAATATGAAAAGGTACATACACAGTATCAGTAAATACACTAAAGGCAAAAAAGCACTCAAGGAAAATAAAGCTTTTGTATGACTAAGTTTCCTTTTATTAGATTTCTCAGTAGTGGGAACACAGCTGTAAACATGTTAAAATGGATATGAAAAGAATATACTGTAGGTCTTCAACGTCTAATTGTGCACTTAACATAACTTGATTGTTTTTAGCCAAAATAAATAAGTTGACCTTTACAGAACTGTCTGTGGCCTCCTCTTTGTTATGTCAGCTACAGTATTTACTACACACTGGTCTGTGTATTTCACAAAATGGAATTACTCACCTGCAAATAGGTTTAATTTTCTTGGATTAAAAATGAAGAGGGAGGCATCGTAACGCAGCAGGAGGTGCTGCTTCTTCAAGGATCTAACATCCAGCCTTTGAATCCTGTGCTTGATTGTTGAGTTTGGACATCCTCAAACTTTAAACTTAAAACTTGGTAACTTTAAATTGGTCTGAATGTGGGTCGTATGATGGACTCACTCACCCCTGTCAGGTACCTGCTGAAAAGACGAAATGCACTGAACTGGGCAGAATCCTCTGTGTAAATTGTCCACACTTGCTCTTTTTTTTGGCATTCATATGGCGAGTAATATCTCTGCATCATTCATGGGGAAATAACATTCTTCTACATCAGGCTAGTAGTTTGTTTGTTTTTTTTTAACTGTATTTGAAAACAAAACAAATACATTTTTTTCTCAGAAATTTTAAATCTTTCTGAACTTCTTTGTTAAAAAGGCACAAACACATTGTCATATTTAAGCATATGGCAAAAGTGAGCTGCCTCAGAACTTGAACAGGATGAAGAGCTTCACTTCATCCTATAAAGAATGTCTGACTGGTCTGATACTGCCTGTTTTGTGTAGAATTGACATGATTGGTGATTTTTCTTTTTGTGCATTAAAAATATACACTCCAAAGTGTTCTTTTGACAATGTGCATACTATTCTGTCGATGAATGGAGTCCTATTTAAACTACGGGGTAAGTGAGGATTAAAAAAAACCAAAATAAATCGGGACATCAGAATTGGGCAAGAATGCATCTAGCGACCGTACTAAGAATATCAACATAGAGCTCAAGCAATACAAAGTAACTTGTTCCCACCGCTTAACTTTTTGCTTAATTCTGTTGACAAGTACATGGTCTCCCATTGAGAAAATGCTGAACACACAGGAAGATAACCATTTTCTGTTTGACCCCGTTTTATATATTTGAAGGAAATTGTCTTGTGCATAACTGCACTGAAGATGTCTGGCATGGACAATGATGGGTGAAAAAAGTCAAACTGATCCTGACATGTTTGTGAAATGTAAGAAAATCTCATTTTTCTTTTGTTACCTTGTTCAGGACTTGCTGAATCCTCATATACTGTATTTAACAACTGCGCCTGCTGCAAGCAACTAGAGCTACCGCCATTACACATTCTGATGCATTTCATTAGCACAAGCCAACATATTAGTGGGTGAAGGTACTGCAGAGGTCAGTGATTTTTTTTATGTATTGTATGTAGATTTTACAGTCTCGCTATTTTCTTGTCAATGCTGTTCCATCAACTAAAAGTTTAAGGTGGAATGAAGGTAATATATTTGTGTGTGTATGTATGTATATATCTACATACATATATACACTACATACGTACATACACATACACACACATACATACATATACTGTATATAAATATACACACACACACACATGGACTAATAATATTTATTTGTCCCAAGGGAGAAATTTGGCTTTTTACAGATTATGTTATACTTTGTAGCATTATTTTTCTTTTTTAATATCATAAAGTGCAACAAAATACCATTCACTACCTTAAAAAGCCCGTCTCTCCTGATGGCCAATCCGCTACCACTATGGCTGTGCCCTCTTTTGGATAATGCCACCACAACCAAGTCCAAATGCAGCAAAAGAAATCAAAACAAAAAATACAATGTGTGTTTAGATTTCTGGAATGCCTTGCTTCTTTATTAATTCATATTCACAAAGGAATATGTTCACGTGAACATCCTATAGGCGTTTCTGTTTAGATTTCACTAAAGCTGATGTCACACTCAACAGTTTCTAGTTGTGGGAGATGTCAGTTTTGCTGAGCACGGTTGCCAATTCTGTTGCCAGACCATGTCAGTTTAGATGACTGAAAAATCGCTGTCCTTGTGTCACATTTACCAAACTGAGTACGGACCTACTGCAGTCATGCTTGCCAATTTTTCTGATACCCAGTAGCGTGTTGCCTGATGGAGCTGGTACTGTACAAAGGGTAGGGTTAAATGCTACAGTGGGTTTAGCAACAGTCTGTCTTTTTCTGTTCTGTTGTGGTACGTAACACACATCAGACAGAGAAGTTTCTCTTCTGCTTGTGAGGACCACAGTCCTTGGACTGCCGAATGGGGCCAGCGCTGCATGAAATGGTTAAAATACCTAAGGTGTGTTTAGCTGCAGTCTCTGCCTTTTCCCCCCCCCATTCTGTCTTAGTATTGTATTTAAAGCATCAGACAGATGATCTTCCCTTTTATATGTGAGGTTCAAAACATGCATGCTCCATAGTTGTCATCAACGCATTCTATGCATTATACTTCCAGATGAACATTCATTGTTTGTCAAATCTCATGCACACACACACAGTCCTCCTTTCTGACTAGAGAGGAAATCAAACCAGTCGGTCTCAGTCATTGGGTACGTCACATTAGGTGATCAGCTACCTCTAACTCGCTAAGATTGTGTAAATGAAGGCTACAACTAAAAATCACCGAAAAAGTAATGTAATGTGACAATGGCTGACAATGAGGAGCTTTGGCTTTTTGACATTCAGTGTTGTTAGCCTTTGAGTGTCCTCAGTTTGTGGCCAATTATCATGATGATGAGAAAATTAAGCAGAAAAAGTGAATACGATGACCAAAGAAAAAGTGAAGTAATTGGATGACCAAAGAGTTAAGCCCTATGGACTTGGCTCGAGTGTGATCAGCGTTAATGGACAGGGTGTTTGTCAGTTCCCAGCAGGACGGTATATTATGGGAGCACCCAGAGAGAAGAGTAGACAAGCAGCTGGCCAAAGGTCTCAAGGGTTATGAAAATTTGGTGTTTCTGCTTTGTTACCTGTTTATCATTGCTTTCAATTTTTATTAAAGTAATACTACACCCAACATTTTTGATATGTTACCTCAATGTAGTCTGTAGTGATGACAGTTTAAGGTGGAATGAAGGTAGTATATTTGTGTGTGTGTGTGTGTATGTATGTACACACATTATATATATATATATATATATATATATATATATATATATATATATATATATATATTTACACACACACACATACATACATACACATACAGATGTGATGACAGAGAAAAAAAACCTCACATTTTCATGAAAAACCTAGATAGTATTTCTGACATGATGGGCATCTATGGTGACAGTGGACAACAGCAAAAAAAAAAAAAAAAAAAAAAATTAACTTTCCTTGTGTTGCATCATCCACATATCAAGGTATCCAGTCCTATGTTCACATTGTCCCAAACACTTGTACTTTTTATTAAAATATTATTAAATAAACCACTTCTGGGAAATGTTCTTGTGAATGAAAATGTAACTGAAGACCCAACTCTGCCTCATTCAGTGGTCAGGATTCCAACCCTGAACCAGCCTATCCATGGGCTAACCCGGCAAGTCACATAGTAATAAAAAAACGTGTGTTTTATCATTTTTAACTATCTGGCACTGACTTTTTGAGGGCTAGGACTACCAGTAAAGAATCAAATATTAAAAACATCAATGATCAGGAACCTCCAAACAGCCTGCAATGACACCTCACATACCTGCCTAGGTCATCAATCTCGCTTCCCCCCCCCCAAAGTTGAGTGAAAATGAGCAACTTTTACAGCTCTCATCCCATTAGGGGGTGAACTCCTGGTGTTGCTTGATGCTGCAGGTGCAAATTCAAGTCCTTCTTACCATTTTTGCTTAAGACAACTATTGATTTATTCTTTTAACAAAACATCCACAAAACATGGTCCAAATAAGAGCCTAATCCTTGGTAACTTTCATAAGCAGACATCAAGATGAGTCAAACGGTAGTACCGGACCAAAAAAAAAAAAAATTCAAAGCGTTTGTGAGCAATTCTTAGGAATACAAGACAATGATGGAAGGCAAGTCTACAATTCAAAAGCTCAGGTACATCTGAGCAGGTTACATTTTTTTTCCCCCACGACAGCACTTTCAACATATGGTTCATTTAACAATATTTTTGTCAAGCATAAAAATGCATTTGAAACATTGTTAGCATAAAACTGGACTAGCTGATATGTGCATTATGCAACGACTAACATGACATTTGTTCATTTATATTTTGATATGGTTCACTGTTGCCCAGTGTTGGTCACCTTAGACTTCCACACTATCAAAAACTTTACCTCCATTTTGCATGAAAGCACAAGTCAAAATTTTTCTTGCCCATCACTATAAACCACATGGGGTAAAGTAACATATAAAAAATATTTTTGGATGAAGTATTAATTTAAGAGTGGATTAAGTGATCTTAACAAAAGATGGATGGATTATGTAAACAACATAAGTACCATGGAGAAGCATTCAGGAATATTACTCTAAAAGTGGAAGGATTACTACTCATTTACCACAGACTCACATGCTCAAGAAAATGCCCATTTATCAGATGTCAAATATTAAAAATGTAAAACAAAACTTTACTACTTATTTTATCTTTTGAAAATACACCCCCCTACACAGGCCTATTCACTGAGAAAAGTGCCAATGAATAGATTTTTAGAACACTAAAGGAAAAAAAAAAAAACCTTCCACTCTCCAAATTTTTAAATAAGGGTTTTTGCATATTTTATGTTTTTATTTAAAGGAAAAGCAGAATTACTACAAATTACAAATAACACTACTAGAGGAGCAAATCACATCAGCCTACAAAGCAGGTATAATGAATAATAAATGTTATAATACAAGTTCTCATTCAAGTATTTTACACATTTTTCTATTATTTCTTGAATTATGTTTAACTGACTACCAGGATATTACAATGAAAATGATTTATTAACATTACATGAATCATATACAGCTATTTATATGGCTTTATGGAATTTGTCCTGCATTGTCTTCAGGCATTTAACGGCCTACCTCAAAGGTCTTGGAAAGATGTACAAACAGCAGTCATTTTATGATTTTAACAAGAACCTCAACCTTCTCCTTTATGACACAAAAATAATGAGCCATACCAGCTGAACAGAAAAAGAAAAAGGATTAAAGCATCAAATCAAAGAAAATGACAAATAAGATTGCATTCAAAAGGCTTCAGCACACTCTAAATTCCTTACACCTACTCAACTTCCCGTTGTGCCCACAGAGCAGATGACCCCAAAAAAGAGAGACATAAATCCTCCTTTGACAATGAAAGAGAATAAAAGTTACATACATCTGCAGAATTCAGCTTTTTTTCTTTTCTTTTTTTTAAGTGAAAGCTAAAAGAAAACAAAACCATCTGAACGAAAAATAAAAACTAAAACACAGTTAAAATTGAAGTCACTCTTGAGCTTTCATTCAAGTAAACTAAAAATCAGATTGAAAATCAAAAAAGTGAACCAAAAAAAAAGGCCTAAAGGATTGTGCATAAACTTGAGCCCATTTGAAAAATCCACTGGACCTCTGCAGCTGCTTAAAAGAAAAACAAATTATCACACAGGCTCTAAAACCGAGGCTTTCTTAATAATTTAACTAATTTTAATTACAAAAGTAACAGACCTGAGGAGAACAAGGTTGACTAAATTGTGTCTCTGAGCACTGATGTATGGGAACGGACAAAACAAAAATGGAGTATATCTGAGAGACAGAAAAATTTTATAAAAATGGGAAAGCTGTTGCAGGGCCTTACTTTTGAACTAGGAACCTGCAATCTCCAAATCAAATCAATGTAACCGAGAATGGCTTCTGTAAATGTGTACTTATTTTTTTTAGGAATTTACTGTGACTTGACCACTGCCCAGCTCCAATATGACAAAATAACTCAAATTTCTTTATAAATGGTAATTCTTGTAATTGAAATCTAAATTGAAAAATATTTAACTCAAACTGTTCCACACAAACAATTTTAGATTGGAACATTAGGCCTAAATTGCAATTAGCATTTAAATTTAATATAAGCTTATGAGAAAGAAAAAAAAAAAAAAAGAATTAAGAAAAAAAATGGTCTTTCAGCTGTTGGCTGCAAGCTGAATGTGCAAAACTATTCACTTTTTTTTTGTTTGTTTTCAATTAAATCCTTTTAACTCAATATGAAAATACCAGAGACTTAAACGCTTCCTGTGGTGTATTCAAAGGAAAGGATTACTTACCAAATTAAATATGAAAGAGAGGGAGGGAATAAGTCAGATGTATGTCTGTCAGGGCAAAGAGTTCATGCACTGAGCACAGTGGCAAAATAGTGCTTTGCTGCTTGTGGAAATGTCTTGGTTATGCATGTATGTAAGCAGGCATCTTGGCAACATGTTGATTGGCTCATGTCCCAAATAGACAAAGACAGATTTACAGTTTTTTTAACATGCATTTTGTAGATGTGTCTGTCCGACCTTTAATAAGACACACTGGTCACACTAGCTAGTAGCAACCATTCAGCTTTTTGTCTTAGAAGCAGCATTTCTATGCCTTTTTTCTCATGATACTCTGTTAAGCATGTTAAATATATACAATCAAAAGCACCTACAACATTTAAGGTGTATTATGACAATTTTTTCAAGTATTCAGTCTGCAGTTCCAGTTGTCTTGAGCTCATTAATGATATAAATCAATGCATTCTCCTTGAGAGTAACTTCGGCAGAAGAGTCTGCTGCAAATGGATCCAACAATGATTTGCAACAGACCAGTTGATACTTGGAAGACGGCAGCCAGAAGAGGAGACAATCTGGTGGACAATCTGACTATTTCCAGTGAAGCATGGCTGAAGTATTGTTTCATTGCGATTACATTTTGTACAATCAGCTATAACATTAAGGGTGATGGGTGTTAACGAAGCACAAGTAAGTGAAAATAAGGCAACTTTCAAAGATTCTGCTCATCATGATATTTAAATGTCTTTTAAGTTTTTTGTTTTTTTTGTACTGTTTGTCTTTTTTCCAGCCTCAAACCCGTCAAGTAAAACTCTCCTTTCAAAACAGCAGTCTCTTAAATGAGTCTTAATAAAGCAAATTGAAAAGGTACAAGTTTTAAAGTTAGATGAGGATGACTAGTGTCTCCTGATTGGTTCATGAACAGCATAAGTCTGCAATAAAGGAGGTCCAAAAAAATTAAAACGTCTCTGCGCTTCATGAATGATAAAATAATTGCAAAACATATTTCTCCAAAACTGATTGTCTTTGAAAAAGGTGTGGGTTTATAAGAGAAATTAAAACAGGCATTCAGCATTTCTTTCTTTTAGTAGTCCATGTCAGTCTTCTCTCAGAGATGAAGTTAAAATAAAACAAAACTTGTGTACAATAAGAATCACTCTCCAATAAAAGAAAAATGTCTTATGCTTCAAATGTTGGACCCCCTGTATTAAAAGCAAAAAAATCAAATTGTTAAAAACCCACACCTCCATTGCATTAGTTTTGCTCTGGTTTTAACTCTGAAGCAGCAGTTTTCTGATTCAGATTTTTGGCACCCTCTCTGGAGGCTGCCTGTGCACTCTGAGCTTGGCTCTGTCCTGGCTGGCTGGGCGGCCGACTAGAGGACTGGGATGGGTAGCGTCGCCTTCCATCTCCAGCAGAAGGATGTCTTCTTCGACCTCCATCTTCACCCATTGGAGGCTGGAAAAAAACAAAGAAAAATTAATATTCTTAAAACAGAAAAGTAATAGATAAACAAAAGCTAAGGAAAACTTTAATTTTATTATGTGGTATTGCAATGCTGAAGTATTACATGTACAGTGCATCCGGAAAGTATTCACAGCGCAACATTTTTTACACATTTTGTTATGTTACAGCCTTATTCCAAAATGGATTAAATTCATTTTTTCCCTCAGAATTCTACACACAACACCTCATAATGACAACGTGAAAAAAGTTTACTTGAGGTTTTTGCAAATTTATTAAAAATAAAAAAACTAAGAAATCACATGTACATAAGTATTCACAGCCTTTGCTCAATACTTTGTTGATGCACCTTTGGCAGCAATTCCAGCCTCAAGTGTTTTTGAATATGATGCCACAAGCTTGGCACACCTATCCTTGGCCAGTTTCGCCCATTCCTCTTTGCAGCACCTCTCACGCTCCATTAGGTTGGATGGGAAGCGTCGGTGCACAGCCATTTTAAGATCTCTCCAGAGATGTTCGATCGGATTCAAGTCTGGGCTCTGGCTGGGCCACTCAAGGACATTCACAGAGTTGTCCTGAAGCCACTCCTTTGATATCTTGGCTGTGTGCTTAGGGTCGTTGTCCTGCTGAAAGATGAACCGTCGCCCCAGTCTGAGGTCAAGAGCGCTCTGGAGCAGGTTTTCATCCAGGATGTCTCTGTACATTGCTGCAGTCATCTTTCCCTTTATCCTGACTAGTCTCCCAGTCCCTGCCGCTGAAAAACATCCCCACAGCATGATGCTGCCACCACCATGCTTCACTGTAGGGATGGTATTGGCCTGGTGATAAGCGGTGCCTGGTTTCCTCCAAACGTGACGCCTGGCGATTAAAACCAAAGAGTTCAATCTTTGTCTCATCAGACCAGAGAATTTTCTTTCTCATGGTCTGAGAGTCCTTCAGGTGCCTTTTGGCAAACTCCAGGCAGCTGCCATGTGCCTTTTACTAATGAGTGGCTTCCAGCTGGCCACTCTACCATACAGGCCTGATTGGTGGATTGCTGCAGAGATGGTTGTCCTTCTGGAAGGATCTCCTCTCTCCACAGAGGACCTCTGACAGAGTGACCATCGGGTTCTTGGTCACCTCCCTGAATAAGGCCCTTCTCCCCCGATCACTCAGTTTAGATGGCCGGCCAGCCAGCTCTAGGAAGAGTCCTGGTGGTTTCAAACTTCTTCCACTACAGATGATGGAGGCCACTGTGCTCATTGGGACCTTCAAAGCAGCAGAAATTTTTCTGTAACCTTCCCCAGATTTGTGCCTCGAGACAATCCTGTCTCGGAGGTCTACAGACAACTCCTTTGACTTCATGTCAGAGCACAAACCAAGCATGAACTGTCAACTGTGGGACCTTATATAGACAAGTGTGTGCCTTCCCAAATCATGTCCAATCAACTGAATTTACCACAGGTGGACTCCAATTAAGCTGCAGAAACATCTCAAGGATAATCAGGGGAAACAGGATGTACCAGAGCTCAATTTTGAGCTTCATGGCAAAGGCTGTGAATACTTATGTACATGTGCTTTCTCAATTTTTTTATTTTTAATAAATATGCAAAAATCTCAAAACTTTTTTCACGTTGTCATTATGGGGTGCTGTGTGTAGAATTCTGGGGAAAAAAAATAATTTAATCCATTTTGGAATAAGGCTGTAACATAACAAAATATGGAAAAAGTGATGCGCTGCAAATACTTTCCGGATGCACTGTACTTAGCTGATGTCTTTGTCCAAGGCAGCTTACAACATTTGAGATGTAGTTGGTTACATTTCTCACAGGCAGGTGATGTGACTTGCTCAGGGTCACACAGTTTCAGTAGCAGGATTTGAACCCACAACCAAGAACACGGCCGTTACTATCTTTAGCACTTACTAGGAGGCTTCACACCCCGTGCTAATATCATCAGTACTACAAAAATGTTACAAGGAAAAGGGGTGTCTTCTGTTGAGTTTCACACACTTGAAGAGTGGGGGGTAAACAGTAGGTTGGGGGCTGGTCTCCCTTCAGTTATAATGCTGTAGAAAAGCTGGGGGAGGTGGGGTCCCATAAGGATCCATGCATGTCAGAAAGCACATCGGAGGGATTTAGGGGCAGGGGGGCAACGGCTCTCAATGATTGGGGCTGTCACACCACAAGATGAGGTGGAGGAGTTCCCACGAAGGTCCAGGGCTAAGGCATCGAAAGCCCCCCACTAACACCACCACTGGTTCACAGCCTTAACCACTACGCCACATTGCCTATTAATTAGTACTTTTTTTTTTTTTTTTACATCTGTGTGATAATGAAAAAGTTCCATTAAAGGTTGAAAGTACTTTACGACGACAGTAGGCTGCCCAAAAGTAAAGAGCCACTGAGGACTACGTTTGATCACTCCTGGTTTAAACTGTCAAGTTTTACTAGGGCATGTGTCAGAAATATAAGAATGAATTTTTAAGGCCAAATTTGTGGTTATGAGGGAGGGGATCAACCCAATATCCAATATTGTTAACCATGCAGACATCTACAGTCTAACTACTTGTATTTTAAGACTTGAAGATTGTAAGACTTCACTGTCATAGATGTGTACATAAACATAGACACACAATTATATTATAATAATAATAAACAAGAAATTGGTTTTGCAGTCATTCAGTATTTTGTGGGATGACTTCTTGCAGTTATCATTGATTTACACCACTTGTGCATTTATCACATAAACCTCTGAATCCCCAACTGCAGGAGTTTATCCCCATTCATGCAGAAGGATCTGACTAAAGGTGTTACATGAATGCTTTCCAGATATGGCAAGTTGGGCTGCAACTCGACCCCCTTTATCTTTTTTCTATTCTGTCATGTAAAATGTAAAACATCAGACAAATGAGGCTCTTTTCTGTTTGTCATGTCATAACAACCAGGTTTCTTATTCCTTGTAGTTGCATCATATTCATTGTACTTCAGGGTCAAGCGCTCACTGATCTGTCAGCCTTAAAATGCATATTAGCCCTCCTCTATGACTTAAGACAACATCAAACCAATCATGTTTAATTTTGTTGGGGCAAGTCATAGAATAGCTGTAGTGAGCAGCTGGAGATGTGCATATGACTCAAAAATGAATTCAGTGACTGAAAAATTGCTGGATAAATCATGTGATGCAACATGGCCTAAAGTTGCTGACCATTTTGAGTCAAAGGACCGTATCTGTAGACATTGGTAAGTCAAGGCATCACTTGCACACTAGCATTTCACCAGATAGTCGTGAATGCAACCATGTGTGTGGAAAAGCACTGTCCTACCATATGGTCAGATATCTAGGCAGTGTAAGCAGAAGACCTCTGATAGGTCTTGCTTTAAGGCCAGCACAGCATGCAGCCTATCCCAGATGCACAGGCTATGTCTGTGAGGCAGATCTGAAAAAAAACTCTGTCCTCTCTGATAGACTAAGATAATATATAGCTCCTGTTCTGGTAGGTTCACAGTGAGCAAAAAGGACAGTCACCCATCCTGCAATCAGGTGAAATATTCCCTGTTGTTGAGTCACAGTGGAGTGGCTTTATTCACACTGTCTGGCAACATTGACACATGCCAGCACACCAATCACCTTCTCCCTTACTTCTTGTGGCATCTGAGACACTATAGAATGCATAGAAATCCTGACAAGTGTGGTCTTTGGCTTGCTATGACCTAAGATTTAAACTAAAGCTTTTTAAAGGGTAACATGGTCAGACATTCTTTCTAGACCTCTTTAAATAAAAGTGTACCTATCTAGCTTTGTGTATTTGGTAAGATGCAATAACTCAAAATGTAACCTGTTTTGCAGTAAAATAAATGAAGAGCCTTTTGTTAAAGCACACAATATATAACTACAGTTTTCTAATTCCAGAAAATGCCCCCCCCCCCCTAAAATAGTAATCTTTCATTTTCTGGTAGGCATCATATGCCACAATCATTAGTATAAAAACCCTAACATTTTCTAGCTTAATCCATTTCAGAGTTGTGCCTACTCTTGACAGCACTGGTCAGATGGCAGCAAACTACCCATTAGAAGGCACCAGTTCAACTCACACTCATTGACTGACTTTGTGTTAATGCAACCAGAACAGAATGACACCGCACTGACATTATCTCAAGGTCTGTGTATCTGCACGAACATGGCAGTTTAGAAATAATTGTGTGTTAGAAATAGTAATTATGTGCAAAATTTAAATGACACATAAACCGATAAATTTGTCTAATCAAAAGACCCTGCATTTTGCATTTATTACCAGTGAACAAAGACAATAAATGAATTATTAAAAATGAGTGAAGTTGTCACTCTGCCATCATAATAAAAATTTTTCACCCTCAACATGATGGCTGAAACCCCTTGTAATGGTCGAATAAATACTGGGTGAACTTCATATGTTTTGCTGAGTTCTAAGTTATCAAACACTAGAATTTACAGTCAAGAAATGAAGTGTTTTAAAGAATGTGAAACAGACTTAAAATATTGTTAATATAATACAGGACAGGCACATCTCAAAATTTGAAATTAGTAGGAAATAAAAAAATCTTGCTGTGGTTTGTTTGATGAGGAGTTGAAAAAGAAGCTGCAAAGGAAAAAAAATATTAGACTTATATGCCTTGTGTAACTCCTATGTAAATATTAGGGCAACCATCAAGAAGGATCTTCTTGAAGATGAAAGGCAGCTAGAGAGCATAATAGCAGATAAGGCAAAAAAACATGGCCCAAAAAGCTTCTTTTGGTATCTTATTAGTAAAAGAACAGTCAGGTAGATGGTGAAGTGTATCGGGAATAGTCAAGAGGAATTAAAATATACAGACAATGAAACAGCAGGATAGGGGTGAAACTAAAAGAAATGGGAGTTCTGGGTGAAGTGTGTACATATGTTTCAGACAATTCTGCCCCCAAGAAGCAGAAGGTTATGGTACAGATGATACCAAGATAGGTGGACAGGCACAATTGAATTAAATCATTACAGAGGGATTTGGACAGCATACAGGCTTGGGTACATTAAATTTAATGCAAGTAAAAGAATTAGACATATGAAGTAAAACGGTCAGATTTGAATACAAAATGGGAGGTCTGAAATTTGAAAGTATTGCACAGAAGAAGTCATCAGTATCAACGTACAGACCGTATCTCAAAAGCAACTAAGAAGGCTAATAGAATGTTAGGTTATATAGCACAAAGTGTAAGTCAAAGGTGGTTATGCTTAAGATTTTCTACACACTGGTGAGGCCTCACCTGCAGTACTATGCACAGTACTGGCCTCCAGGCTACAGAAAAAGACATAGAAGCACTAGAAAAGGTTCAGAGAAGAGCAATAAGGCTAATTCCAGGACTGTAGGGGATGAGTTGTGAGGAAAGAATAAACAGTGGATCGTGGCTGTTATTTTAAAATGAGTTCAACAAAAACACATTAAAACTTACATAACACTGCTTTGAGGCAGATAAATTACATTCATCCACTTATAAAACACATCTAGGAGGTATATACTTACATCTACCCTGAAATCTTCAAGACGCTTGAATTTACTCAAATACTCTTGCAATTTTGTATCAATATCCAGATTTTTAGCTTTTGAGTACTTGAGATAAGCCCAAAATTTTTCAAGTCCATATAACTGTCCTATAAAAAGCACAAAAGAAAAATAAGTTAAAAACCAAATCTAAAAATATATGCTTCCAAACTAAACATAATTAATGCATCTGAAAAATGTTTCCGAAATCTAAGTCACATATCCTTTTCAAATCAATGTCTAAAATTGTAATAATGTTGGACTCTTCCTTAGCAGTAAACCAAATGTAACTAAATAAACTGAATATATCATATAGTACTATGCAAATGCTTTAGGCACTTCAGAAACTTACAAAATAATTATTTACATCGTTAATTTATGTATTCTCAATTATTGTGACAATAGAAAGAAAGAAGAAAAAAAAACACAAGAACCATGGCGTATAAAAATGGCAGCAGGTGCTTTGGAGAGATTAGTAAAAATTTGCCATTTTTTGCCCATAACAGAAGGCAGTTAGTCCACCAAATGCCAGGAGAATGATACACTGATGAATATCCAAAGGCAACAGAGGCAGATTCTTATTCATCCAAGAGTTGTCTGACTGGTCCTAAGTTTAATCTCTACAACATGACAATGACCTCAAACAAATACACATGGCCAAAAACATAAATCTATCTGCACTGAAATGCAGTACAGGGAGTCAAGCAACTGAACATATGGCCCCCACAGAACCCTGATCTCAGTATCACTGAACCTACATACATTATATACAGTCACGGAGCAAATTATTAAGAAGAACTATATACCTGCTTATCCATGCAATTATCTGTTTAGGCACTCATTTGGTGGCACAACAGCACAATGCATAAAATCATGCAAGTATACTGTGGGTCAGGAGCTTCAGTTAATGTTCTCAGAAATTTTGACTGTGGTATGACTATTGGTGCCAGACGGGCTAGTTTGAGTATTTTTGTAACTGCTGATTTTCCTGGGATTTTTAAGCATAATAGTCTCTAGAGCTTAAACAAAATTGTATAAAAAAAACAAACAAAAAAAAATAACATTCAACAACAAATAGCAGCAGCAGTTCAGTGCACAGAATTATCTTGTTGCTGAGAGAGGTCGGAGGAGAATGGCCAGAAGGGTACAAGCTGACAAAAAGGCTAAGGGTAAAGTCAGATACCCACTATGTACAACTGACATGTGAAGAAAAGCATGTCCTAATGCACAAAACACTGAACACTGAGGAAGGACATGTTGTGCTCCACTTTTGCCAGCCAAGAACAGAAACCCGAGGCTGAAGCGGACATAAGCTCACCACATCTGGCCAGATATGATGAAGCATGATTTCTGTAGTGGCATACAAATGGCAGGGTGAGAATTTGACACGAACAGCACAAATCTGTGCACCCAACCTTTTTCGTGTCAACATTCTGGACTGCTGAAGGTAGTGGTATAATGGTGTAGAGAATGCTTTCTTGGAACATTTTGGACCTGTTGATACCAATCTATAATCGTTTGAAAGACACAGCTTATTTGAGTATTGTTACTGGCCATAGACATCCCTTCATGGCCACAGTTTACTCATCTTTTCTGGCAACTTCCAGCAGAATAATGCACCATATCACAAAGCAAAAGTCTTCTTAAATTAGTTTCATGAACATGACAACTTCCATATTCTTCAATGGTCTTCACAGTCAGCAGACCTGAATCCAACAGAATACTTTGTGATGTGGCAAAACGTTAGATTTGCAGAATGAACGTGCATATGACAAAACTGCAGAAATTGTATGATGCATAAGACTAGACAAGAATCTCAAAGAATGTTTCCAATATCTTAAGAATGATACAAAGAACTGTTTTCAGAGTAAAATGAGGCCTTACCAGTATTGTGCTCTAAATAATTTGCTCAGTGAAGTTATATATTCATACATACACACAAACATACCAAAAGCAGTATTTTTTTTTTTTTTTTACTCCTGGAAGATACCAGTTTTTTAATTAAAAAAACAAACAAATGTAAACTACATTGTTCATTATTCACTTTTGGCATCAAAAAAATCCAACTACATATATACAAGAAACTTACCAGCCTCATAATCTTTAACAGTTTCTTCCTGAAAATCTTTAAATATATCAGGTCTAAATTTTCTTTCTAGACCATAGCTGTAGTATCTGAAGAGACACTCCAATCCATACCTTGTAGAGGAAAAGATTTATTAAAAAAAAACACATTAAAATGTATTTTGTTGAACAGAAATGCATCAGCACGATTTATGCACAGTAAAAGTAATTATTTAGTATTAAATATATATATAATGAATTCTTTATTTAAATATTATACATTTAATTTACCTGTAACCCTCTTTTCCATCCTCAACTGCAAGGTACCTAAATTCTTCATACATCTTTCTGTTAAAGTGATCCCGTAAGAAAAAGGACCAAAACCTAAATAATGTGTTCATTTCTTGTGATTGACCAATTCCCAGTCTCTTTCGTTCTGGAAGAGAACAGACACACTTTCTTAGAAGACAAATAATTCCAACAGTAGTAGGAGATTTTGATAAATGGCAAAAATTAAGATTACTGCTTTCTTAAATTAACTGTCTGGAAATCCAAATGCTTTTAGAACATTCTCAAATATGCTTTACGGACAAGATGAAAGCAAAACTGCCAATGGGTTTTATTCAGATTACTGCTAAAGAGTTAATAAACATGACAGTTCCATAAAAAGAATGCTATTTCTGTATATTACCAATTCTTTTACCAATACTTTTAAGGCCAATTTCACAGTTGATACATAGGAGACTACAAATTTTCGGTATGTCGACTTAATATATTACACAGGAATGGAGATTATTATACTTTTCCAATATGTCTTAAAGACCAGTTAGAGTTGTGGGATATTAACTAATATTAATAGATTAAAATTTCTAAACGTTCACCAGCTTATTTAATACTTGGGAGAAGATATTTTTTTTCTCCCCAAGTCAAAATACTTTAAATACCATTAAAAACAATGTAGTAATAAGCCACACAGGAGTCCGAGTGAGTGACAGGAGTGTCCAACTACGTGAACGCGAAAGTGCTGCAATTGTCCAGACTCACTAAGATTATATAAAGGTCTGTGACTGAAAACCGTTGGGAAAATTGTACATTGCAACAAGGCCTCAAGTCAACAGTAATGATGTTCCAGATGAAAATCAACTGATTTTCAATATATAAGAATGAATAGGTGATTGGTAATTTGGTAGGTCACATTTTTTTCAGCTTCTAACCTTTACAGTAATTTAGTTAGAATGCTCTCTTAAGCGGTAGCTGAAGTAACACACCTATCTTGATTCTAGTCTAGAAGATTAGAATATTATTAGTCTTTTCATTAAAGAGTAATAAGCTGAGAAAATCGAATCAGAAGAGTCAACCTGTGCAATTAGCCAAACGACAAGAAAAGCTGCTTTAATGAATCCAGACCTTTTAATTTTGTCCTTTAATTAAAAAATGACACTTCTTGTCTGAGTTTGGACAATGACTGAGCTTGCTCCAAGTACAGCAGCTCACATTTTCAACAAGGAAAAGAAGCTACAAAGAAGAATTTGAAATTGGTACTTGGTAAACAATAGGCTTGTTAGCGTAACAGCACATTTTGTCAATTTTACTTGTAAAACTTACACATGTTAGCCTTGCATCTTCTTGATAAACATCTTGTGAACGTTTAGTAGATTTGTGGCTTTTTAAAGATTTGTATTTTGTTTATTTTTTGTTTATGAAGTGTTATACAGTAGGAAAAGTATTGCATAATTAAAATGGTAATCTTAATATAGTATTTTTATGGTTTCTAAATAATATGCCTACATAGTTTAAATTTTGTCAAACGACGAACAGGTACCAGTTTTGGTCTATAGTTTAACTATCAAAGTACCCAAGTTAACACTTTAATAACAGAACTTCTACATGTCTGGTTATGCTGGAGCTTAAAGTAAAACATTTTTTAAAGGAATAAAGCGGAAAAGAATTTGGAATCTACATAGGAATCTGCCCATTCAGTGAAATGAAATCAATATCTACTCAAACAGCACCCCTGGTCAACAGAAGAAAACTGAAAAGTCTGTCCTAATCAAAATTATAAAAAGAGCTATAAAAATGTGGAAGGTTATGATCCAAAAGAATATAACTAATAAAAGCATGAAACTAATAATGTAAAAAAGAAAACGAAAACACCCTCTCTACTAAAGTGACAGTACTATAGGCTAGGAAGAAAAAAAAAAAAAATAATAAAAAAAAATATATATATATATATATTAAAAAATATATATTCAGTGCACATTAGAACTAATTAATTTAAAAGCATTCTTTATAAACATTCTGTTACTGCTCTGACCCTTTTTAGTAATCCTGGAAAAGCTGTGTGGAGTTTTCATCTGTTAACATGACAAAGAGCACTATAAAAATTAATATGGCTTATCTATATATTTCAGTGTCACTTGTTCTTTAAAATAACAATTCTGAATGTAGTTTTCCTTTTGAAAAAACTGTTACCATAAAAATAAAATCTTGTATATGCAGATATTTTTCTTTCAAAATTTTAATGAAATAAAAGATTCAATAATGGCGTAGAAAACAACAATAGGTCAAATCAAATTTCAAGCTGTTTGGTAAATAGAATACACACCATTTAGGCAACGTCTGCGATATTTGTGATATACATGTTGCGTAAAGCCATTCTCCTTTAGAAGCTCATGTGACGGATGCTGAAACTTTGGCAAGGACTGAGGGGTGCAGCCAAAGTTTCCAAGTGCAGGTGTACCTTCCGATGGGCTGGCATTTGAGCTGAAAAAAGAAAAAGAAAAAAAAGGAGACAATTTAAAAACACTAAGAAAGGTGTTTAACATTAATATCAATTTCTTCTTATGAGTTTAACCATCGTTTATTTTATATAGTGCCTCACATAACACACTATCATAAGAAGCTATAAAAATAAGAAAAACAAGCTCAGTTGTTTGTGGGATAATATCATGCGATATCTTCTCCTTGTAATTAACCATAAAATTTTTAAAACTGGCAGGTGACTTCATGATACAGATAGTCAACCTGATATTAGAATTGTACTCAACTAATGTATGTCAAAAGGAAACAGTAAAAAAAAAAAAAAATATATATATATATATATATATATATATATATATATATATATATATATATATATATATATATATATATATATGCTACAGAAAATGCATTATTCAAAATGCTATAAATTCTGTGCTTCAGGCTTCCTTCATGAATTTGGAGTTGTTATGCATTAATCCAAAGTCCAATAGCAAAGACTACCTTTAATATGTATATACACATGTACAACTAGTCAACAATATTCACCACCACCATTCATGATCAAACAGGAGTGTCCAATATTTTGTATGTGCCAACATGCTGGGGGTGGAAAATCAGAAACAACAAAATTTCACCTTTTCAAGGAATAAAAGACTACACAAAAGAAGGCTAAATATCACATAAGTGATTAACAAATCTGATTACAAGTGTCAAGTAATCGGAGCATCCATTAATTAGTCTTTTCATGGGTGTTTCAAGAAAGGGAAAGAGGTTTATATCTTAGGTCTGCAGAATCGAGAACTGTAACTACAATAGGGAGGAACCAAGGACATTAAATGATTACCAACAACCTCTAGACAAGCATTGATAATGAAGCATTGATAATGATGCACTAACAGATTTCTATACAGTTTCAGGGAGAAGTACAGTACTATTTTTTTAAGCAGCTAGTGGTTCCTTCGAGTAGTCTCTCATCCCAACATCCTCAAAACAATGATAATATGCTCAAAGTCAAGTTGAAAAAAAATATTCTGTGAAGAATAACAAAGTCCAGGGAAAGGAAATAGCACGCTAATGAGGAAGTAAGATGTGCACAGGAGCAGAACAGGATATGCTCCCAACATGCATTAAGAATTCTGAAAATGCAGTCACTAGAAGTGTTACTGTAAACACACTCATCACGTTTCTTTTTTCAAATATTTAGTTCCTTCTGGAGTATATCCTTTATGAAATTAAACTTTAAATCATGAAATTAAACTTTTCTCCACTCCCAAGTCCCAAGCAGTTATACCATCATCCACAACAGTTAAAACTGATGCAACTAATTTAGAGCATCAGTAACCATTTATGTAACAGCAGTTAACAACACCAACAAGCCATTTTACATATTTTAACAGTCTGTTTACAAATAGTACAAATAAGTTCTAGTGCATTCATTTATACAACACATCAAATGTAGAGTATATTACTTTTAATACTGCAGTACTGTGTTCATGTAATAACCATAAATGTCTCGCCTTGTTAACTTCATATTTAATTGACTTTACATGTTCACTAAGTATCAAGCATCAACTCACAGTTTAGATGACAAATTCTGAAGAAAAAAAAAATGCTACTCTATTTTACCTAACAGAGGCAGTTCTCGGCCTGTGCTCTCTGGAGTCCATAACCCAGCCAACGTGGCACTCCATTGGAGGATTGGAACTGTGTCTGGTTTTCCTTTTTCTTGGTGTCTGAAAGAGGGAGACACCAAAAACACATTACAATCATTCCTGTACATAATAAAAAAAAATAGGTGCCAATTCAGTAGAAATAGTAAATTCAAACCAGAAAATGTTACCTTGGCATCTACTGGCCGTCCTTCTTTAACAACTGGGTAAAACCGGGGTGTCTGAGTAGGATCTTTTAACCGTGGTGTACGAGGCGTGCGTGGTGTTCTGGCATTACGGTAATTTGGAGACTCTGGCACAGTCGTTGGCAAAGATCGAGCAATGGAGGATGGCTCAGGAGCACCAAACAACTTATTGGCTAAATCATCCATAGGTACTAATGTAATTATTAAGGTAAAAAAGGACATAGTGTAAATAATTTGAATTTTATACGTTTCATTAAACACTGCCTAGCAATTAGGTTTTACAACAAAATTTATTAAAATTATGTGAAATATTTTAATAGGCAAACAAACCTTACAAACGCAAGTTTACAGAACCATATTTACAATTTTATCTATTGTTAAATGTTTAGTTCTCGTTTATAACTTGATGAACTGCTAGGACAAAATTAAAATTAAAACTCACTTTGTTGTAACCTTGGTGGCCCTGGGGGCACTTCTTGATTTGGATCTACTGGGGGTTCTGGTGTTAAGCAATCAAATTGTTCACGGCTGATCAGATGTACCTTCTTGAAGTTTTCAACTTCTTGCTGTAAAGATAAGACCATTATAAAAATGCAAAGAAATTAAAAAAAAAAACATTTGGTACAGTTTTATTTAAAAGCAACTACTTTAATGAAATGACCACTCTGAAACTATTAGTCAATGCTATAGTATTCATTAAAAACATTTTTCTATACTGTTTTAACAAAAGGTGTGCAATTATGCTGTTACCAATAGCAACGGATCCCTCAAATTGAGTTTCATTATTATTTAAAGTTTAATGTTTAATAAAATGGTTCAAACACAAAATAAATAATTCTTAAAAAGAGTGCACAAGTCTGTTGACAAAATAAAAGACTGTTTCTGAAAATTACCTGAGATTCAAAAACAAACATCTTTTCCAAACACCTAACAAGTCATCCAAGCTCTAAAGCCTATTTTAGTAACTAATGTGTTTTCAAATACTGATTGAGAGCAGGCCATGTGAACACTACACACAAAGGTTGATCCCATAATAGATTCATTCAGGAAGCACACTCCCACTGAATCCCATTCATAGGCCTGACATATCCAGAAACAGTCAGGTCTTTATTGCTAAAGGCATAATGCAAAAACAAGCCTTAAAATGTTAGAGAATGGTAGAAAAGACTTGAAACCTACAGAACAAAATTAAGTATCAACTAGCTTGAAAAAGAACAAGTAGACTTCAAAATAAAAACCGTTTTGTGTTTTAGAAGTCAAAAGTTATTTGATCACATAATTAAATTATGACTGATTTAAAAACTGACACAAAAACTGGTAAATCGTAAAAACAAAAGGAAATAGTTTTAATTTTTTTCACAAAATTCTTCTGAATCCAGCTTGACAAGGCATCACATTATTTAAGGTACCTAAAATATACAATAATAAAAAAACTGAAAATTAAGTCATATAAACTGAGCTATCACTATAACACTAATGATTTAACGGAGAGGCATCAATGTAGGTAGGGAGAGGCCCTCCCTCTAGTAATTTCTCTACTGTCTAGCTCATAGAGTTCCAGATATCGAGTTAAACAAACTTAATGATAGTTTATTATGAATGAATCCTTCTTAAAATCTGGTAAGACTAAGCTCATTGTTTTTATCAAATTATCTATGCTGCAAACATACAAATGGACACTTAGTTTTAAAACTCACCAATTTGACTAGAACAAAGCAGCAAACTTTCAGTTTAACAAATCAAGACTTCTATATTTTGGTTATGTTTGTAATAAAAAAATGCAGCTATGAGAATTGGTAAACATGAAAAAAAAGCACATTTATGAATTCAGATATCCAGGATGTAAAGGTAATATGGAACTAGGGCTATGCAATGCCCTAAAAATTCCCATTATTACATCATCATTTCAGCACATTGACAACACAAATATTATCCCCAGGGTGGGGAAAGAAAGATGCTTGTGGATTCCAAATAATTAGCTGCTCTACCCATGTAACCTGGAAAGAGGCTGCACAGGGTGGTGGGGATTTGGTGTGCAGTGTTTTAGCTTGGGAAGCAGTACTTTCGTTGTCTGATAAGACTGCGGCAAGTCAGCACACATGGCTATATTCAACAGTGTTATTACTTGGATTCAAAGGCAATTTGTTCCAAGTTCATTTAAAACTGTTACTAACCATGATGCCATACTAGCATGAAACTCTCAAGTCAGATATGAATATACTGAATCCTGGAAAGAAGCGCACGGGAAATATCCGCACAGAACAAAGCGCACAGTCATAAGCGCATGGGAAATAACCGCACATAGAAAAGTGTGCACACGGAAAAAAGCACACGGCGGCGACATATACCTATTACAAATATAAAATATACTCCACCTACAATGCGAGACATTTTTTATTATAATAAAACAATGACTGATTTGCTCTTGCACAATGTGTCTGTTCTTCATTTTCATTAAGGAGTGGCACGTTGTTGATTGATTCTCATGGCACCTCCAAGTATCTATTCCATTTGTTGTGTGAAAACACAGATACTCAAATTCCTTGTAACCGAGAATTTGCTCGTCTTTCTGACTGATTGAAAACTCCATCTTGCTTACTCACAAAAAAAAAAAAAAAAAAAAAAAAAAAAATGTCGACTTGCCTTGCTCGAAAGTTTGGGAAGATTAAAGAAAACTAACTGTGTGGCCTATTTATAGGACGACCTTTACTTGCCGTAATCAAAACTATAAAACCCTAATTTGCCTAC
Organism: Erpetoichthys calabaricus; assembly: GCF_900747795.2. Classification (NCBI taxonomy): domain Eukaryota; kingdom Metazoa; phylum Chordata; class Cladistia; order Polypteriformes; family Polypteridae; genus Erpetoichthys; species Erpetoichthys calabaricus. The sequence goes on from NC_041404.2 coordinate 28,423,891, forward strand.
CTGTGGAATAAGAAGGTATAATATAAATTCTGAAAACTATTGTAAAGAATAATGCTACTTTTACATGACCCATGGGGAGGTGATCCCCCTTGGATGTTGAAGCATGTGTATTTTAGTATAATAATATTGAAGGGGGCAGTCCTCTTGAATCTACGAGCACCTCAAAACTCACATTCAATTTAAGGTTGCTGGTCCTTTCTTTTAATAATATCCAAATAAAGCTCAGCTATGGTTATTAAGCACTTCATGTTATCAAGATGAACAAAATTACTAAAATACAGCTTGAATCAAATCAAATGAATGTAGGACACTATCATGAAAAAGAAAACATTAACTTTATAAACACCTAACTTGCTCCTTCAAGTGACTTCAAAATGTACAAAGTAAGTCTATGGGGTTTGAACATGGAATCTTGTGGCTTCCAGGTCAGTTTCTAAAGTCCATAAGCATAACAGCTGCATACATAATTTTTTTTTTTTTTTTTTTTTTTTTTTAAGAGATAATTATGCACCAGAACATTTATTAATGAGGATTCTCCTACAGAACCTGCTCATTTCATCTTGCATAAATGAACTATTACTTCCAGCTAAATAAATTGGTGAATACACCTGTATTGCACATACTAGTACACAAAAATATTGGGTAATTACTGTATATGCAATTGAACTTTAATTGTAAAGTTTGTTATTGCATTTTAAAGTCCAAACATGAAAACACTACTGTACAGTGGGGCAAAAAAGTATTTAGTCAGCCACCAATTGTGCAAGTTCTCCCACTTAAAAAGATGAGAGAGGCCTGTAATTTTCATCATAGGTACAGTAATCCCTCGCTATATCGCGCTTCGCCTTTTGCGGCTTCACTCTATCGCGGATTTTATATGTAAGCATATTTAAATATATATCGCAGATTTTTTGCTGGTTCGCGGATTTCTGCGGACAAGGGGTCTTTTAATTTCTGGTACATGCTTCCTCAGTTGGTTTGCCCAGTTGATTTCATACAAGGGACGCTATTGGCAGATAGCTGAAAAGCTACCCAACTTAGTTTTCTCTCTCTCTCTCTTGCTCTGACATTCTCTGCACCTGACGGAGGGGGTGTGAGCAGGGGGGCTGTTCGCACACCTAGACGATATGGACGCTCGTCTGAAAATGCTGAAAGATTACCTTCACGTTGCTCCCTTCTGTGCAGCTGCTTCGTGAAGCGACATGCTGCTTCGCATACTTAAAAGCTCGAAGGGCACGTATTGATTTTTGATTGTTTGTTTTTATCTGTCTCTCTCTCTGACATTCTCTGCTCCTGACGCTTACTCCCTTGAAGAGGAAGATATGTTTGCATTCTTTTAATTGTGAGACGGAACTGTCATCTCTGTCTTGTCATGGAGCACAGTTTAAACTTTTGAAAAAGAGACAAATGTTTGTTTGCAGTGTTTGAATAAAGTTCCTGTCTCTCTACAAGTTCCTGTGTTTCTGTGCAAATCTGTGACCCAAGCATGACAATATAAAAATAACCATATAAACATATGGTTTCTACTTCGCGGATTTTCACCTTTCGCGGGGGGTTCTGGAATGCAACCCCTGAAATCAATTAGGGACTACTGTATACCTCAACTATGAGAGACAAAATGAGAAAAAAAATCCAGAAAATCACATTGTCTGATTTTTGAAGAATTTATTTGCAAATTATGGTGGAAAAAAAAAAGTATTTGGTCAATAACAAAAGTTCATCTCAATACTTTGTTATATACCATTTGTTGGCAATGACAGAGGTCAAACGTTTTCTGTAAGTCTTCACAAGGTTTTCACACACTGTTGCTGGTATTTTGGCCCATTCCTCCATGCAGATCTCCTCTAGAGCAGTGATGTTTTGGGGCTGTCGCTGGGCAACACGGACTTTCAACTCCCTCCAAAGATTTTCTATGGGGTTGAGATCTGGAGACTGGCTAGGCCACTCCAGGACCTTGAAATGTTTCTTACGAAGCCACTCCTTCGTTACCCGGGCGGTGTGTTTGGGATCATTGTCATGCTGAAAGACCCAGCCACGTTTCACCTTCAATGCCCTTGCTGATGGAAGGATGTTTTCACTCAAAATCTGACGATACATGGCCCCATTCATTCTTTCCTTTACACGGATCAGTCGTGTCCTGGTCACTTTGCAGAAAAACAGCCCCAAAGCATGATGTTTCTTTCCACCCCCATGCTTTACAGTAGGTATGGTGTTCTTTAGATGCAACTCAGCATTCTTTCTCCACCAAACACAACGAGTAGAGTTTTACCAAAAACTTCTACTTTGGTTTCATCTGACCATATGACATTCTCCCAATCCTCTTCTGGATCATCCAAATGCTCTCTAGCAAACTTCAGACGGGCCCGCACATGTACTGGCTTAAGCAGGGGGATACGTCTGGCACTGCAGGATTTGAGTCCCTGGCGGCATAGTGTGTTACTGATGGTAGCCTTTGTTACTTTGGTCCCAGCTCTCTGCAGGTCATTCACTAGGTCCCCCCATGTGGTTCTGGGATATTTGCTCACCGTTCTTGTGATCATTTTGACCCCACGGGGTGAGATCTTGCGTGGAGCCCCGGATCGAGGGAGATTATCAGTGGTCTTGTATGTCTTCCATTTTCTAATAATTGCTCCCACAGTTGATTTCTTCACACCAAGCTGCTTACCTATTGCAGATTCAGTCTTCCCAGCCTGGTGCAGATCTACAATTTTGTTTCTGGTGTCCTTTGACAGCTCGTTGGTCTTGGCCATAGTGGAGTTTGGAGTGTGACTGTTTGAGGTTGTGGACAGGTGTCTTTTATATTGATAACGAGTTCAAACAGGTGCCATTAATACAGGTAACGAGTGGAGGACAGAGGAGCCTCTTACAGGTCTGTGAAAACCAGAAATCTTGCTTGTTTGTAGGTGACCAAATACTTATTTTCCACCATAATTTGCAAATAAATTCTTTAAAATCTGACAATGTGATTTTCTGGATTTTTTTTCTCATTTTGTCTTTCATAGTTGAGGTATACCTATGATGAAAATTACAGGCCTCTCTCATCTTTTTAAGTGGGAGAACTTGCACAATTGGTGGCTGACTAAATACTTTTTTGCCCCACTGTATATACTCGCGTATGTCGGGTCTTGAAACCCAAAAAATCAATCACAAAATCAGACTCCGACTTATACACCCGTTCAAAAAATACAACACTTAATTTTTATTATTTTTTTTACATCTTCTTGCTTCTTCCAATCTCGCACCAGTTTCTCAGACACATCGATTTTTGTTGCAGTAGTGCAGTTACCATTTTTTTTTCACCACTTCAACAACTTTTAAGTTAAAACCAGCTTCATATTTTCTTCTAAACGCTCCATTGTAGATAAGGGATGCTTGTATGATAAAAGTATATGAGGGTGTGAGATACAAAAAACCACAAACAGTGCACTCACAGTGTGGTCACGCGGGCACAATACATAGAAAAAAAAGGCAGTGTGCTCCATGGTTACTCTCTCAGGTGGGCATTAGCATATCATAATCTCTTGGATCAATAGCGTTAATTTTCCGCATTCTACTTATATGACTGACATTATAAAATACCGGTAATTATATGGTAAAATCAAGCCTCGACTTACTGTATCTGCAGGAGAACATAAACACGAGTATATATGGTAATTCAAAGCACAAAGTTTCAAAAGGGATGTCAAAAGAAATATTCAGCTTTTTCACATTAAGTGGTAGTAATGCATTTTCAAAATGTACAAGAGATTTAACAGTCTTATCACCACATTGCCATTTGAAAGGCCCTACCTCACCTTGATAGTTGCATATTCAGGCTCATATGTGTCATCCCAGAGGTCTTGTTCATAGTAATAAAGTCCATCATTGATAACTTTAACCAATTCTGAAGTAAGTTTAGCCCGTGAAGTGTGGTTGCCTGTGCGGTCACCTCCTGGATGTTTGCGCAGGTATGGGGGCGTCTGAGTAACAATTAGGATTTTATTTACATCTCTGTCATCAATCTCACAATCAGAGTCCTCATCTAACCAATCAGTGAAGGTATTTCTACGGCCATCAATCTGCTCCATTTCCTCATCAAACATGAAGTCTAATTCTTCTGGCTCATCTTGGTCCTCTTTCGGCGCTGGTTGCTGTGAAGATGGCTTTAAATCTTCTTGTTTCTGTTAAAGATACAATATTCATATAAAACTTACAAAAATATAACTTCACAAATAAAAATTTTACATGGAACTTTAAATGAAGGCAGTAAGATAACATAAGCAACTTAATTGCATATTGAAAGCATAAATGAAGTATGAAAACTACTTTTTACCATTTTAACAGCATGAAGATGATAAGGCGCACAGTACTATAATTTCAGTTGAACTTGTTAGCTTGGCAAAGAACAGTTAAAATAAATCCAAAATACACAAACATTGTTCATAAAAATGCAAACAATTCAACAAAACCTTACAGAATTCTTCAAGAATATCTGAAAATGTATTCAAGTCATTTAACTCACACAAAGATATCTGAAGTTCATACAGAGGAGATTAGCAATCACTTCACACATTGGTCACAAATTACTAATAGTGGCTGAAATGTCACAATTTACAAGTGACTCATGTGCTTCAAGAAGGCCTAATTTCAGATTTGAACCGAATACTGCTAGGAGAGGTTCTGGATTCTGAAAAGTGCATTAAAGCAGGTTAAATAAAGAAGCAAATTTCATTCACCCATTAATTTCAAACTTCAAAAAGAAATACTGGCTCTTCGTCATGTCAAAAAAAAAGAACAAAGAGTTCATCTACTGTATGAATTAATACTAAGACATATATGGAAAACGAGGACAGATAACATGCTACTAGGCTAAGTCTTGAAATTTTAATATACAGTAGAGTCTCGCTTATCCAACCTTCGCTTATCTGACATTCCGTATTATCCGAAGTCCCACCGCAAAAAAAAAAAAAAAAACGCATCAATCGGCAACAAGAACTGCAAGTTGCGAGTGTAAGCGTAGTCTATTTTTTGTTGCTCCTGACTCTACTGCAGCTAATTACAGTGGAACCTCGGTTTGCGAGCATAATTCATTCCGGAAACGTGCTCGTAATCCAAACCACTCGTATATCAAAGCGAATTTCCCCCATAAGAAATAATGGAAACTATGATGATTCGTTTCACAACCCAAAACTATTCATATAAAAATGATTAATACAAAATATAAAGTAAAAATACATAAAACAAATGAACCTGCACTTTACCTTTGAAAAGAATCATGGCTGGTGTGAGTTTCTAAACTCTTGTGGGATTCCACCCAATGGGACGACATGCGGAAGAGCGTCCCAAAGCAATCGCAGTCTCCCAGCGCTGTAGCAGTACACAGTAAAAGCGAATCCGAAAAGATCGCGGACATGCTATAAGCGCCTGCCATCGATGGGTGATACAAGGAACAAGGAACATTATAAATGTGCAGGGTACAGTATTACTTGGCCACGACCCTGCCCGACTGCTGTGTCTGTGTATAGGAGAGTGGCAGATCCCGCTACAATAAATAACAGCGCTGTTGCTGTTTCAAGTTGAATAAAGCTGGTGTTGCTAAAGTACTGAGACTCAGCTTCGTGTTTTCGGGTGCAAGACGGGGACTTGCACGTCACAGCACAAACACACACGCACGCAGTCAAAATGCTGTAGTAAACAGTATATGCTCGTACGGATGTTGACTATATGAGTGACGGAGTTAAGGCTCTAGAAACTGCAATTAAATACATTGAGCAACAAGAAGAAGCTACAGGAATCGACATAATGAAGCTGCAAAGATGGCAAGACTTGGCAGCGAAGAAATGGCACTCGTCAGGAAAGCAGACTATGATCAAAAATTTCTTTAAATCATCACAGGACTGAACATTTTTATTTTTTATTTATTTATTTTTTTAAGTACTGTACATACTGTATTTAGCTTCAGACAATTCTGTAACTGTAAGTTCATTTTTTCAGTTACTTTTTTCTGTTTTGTTGTAAAAACATCATTATTAGATTCGTAATGTGTAAAATTGTAACAGTTTGACGTTTAATAGGCTTTTTCTTAACTCCTCCCATAATCCAACATTTCGCTTATCCGACGTTCCGCCGGCCAGTTTATGTCTGATAAGCAAGACTACTGTACTTAAAAATATGAAAACAAATATATATACAGTTTGTACCATACTGCTATATAAATTTGATATTAACAGAAATGTTTTACTAAATACAATTTATAAACAGTTGGTAAGGAGCAAAATGAATTTAAATACATCTGTTCTAAAGTGAAAAGGATTCTATTTAGATTACATTATCACAAAAATGTTTGCACGATCGTAAGTTATGAGAAGCTAAATGCTGTGAATTGCAAGCCTTCTTAAAAACTAGTTTTACTACCTTATAACTAAATAACTTCTGAACAGACTCTAATTTAAAAGCGATATCCTATAGCTCAATCATTCCCAGGTACATTCCAGCTGGTTTCACAATCACAAAAGTATTGTTACTATTACGTAGTCTCATTGTTTCTTGAGTTGCCTTATTTGTATTCCCTTGCTTTGAGAAATTGTCAAATATTTGTATATTTACTGAACTTTATATACACTTAAGCTTCATTTTCCATTTTCTTCACAAATCACTGTTTTCTGTAGTATTTGCTCAGACAACTGAAAACTTAAAAGAAAACCACAAAAACAGTATACTACTGCACAAAACCTTTTACAGAAATGTTGGGACCATTAAAGGTAGTATACTCAAGTTTACTTCTTAAAAATTTTATGCTTTGATGCTGTTGTAACATGACTAAACAGTTTTAAAAAAATCCCATGAATATTTAAAGTCATTATTACTTTAGGTCTAGCAGGTGATGGTCTAGGCCGTTTCTTGACTTCTATCCAAGTATCAGAATCCAAGTCAGGCAGACTTGCAGAAAGCCCCTTGGGCATGGTTTTCAAGTTGCTTGCTTCCTCACTCTTGGATTCCTCTGGAGTAACAGCCCTTGGAGATCCAGGTGCAGACTCTTCAATTAAAGAAAAGCAGGATTAAAGAGCATAAACATACAGAGACCCAGTGAAAACATTATAAAATGCAAATGACAGGCTACATAAAGAACAATGGTGATAATTTGCAATATGGCAGTGACCTTTATGTAAAAAGAGAGGCAAGAGACTTGAGACACCATTGATAAGAACATATACAAATAATTGATTTGCTTTTACTCCATTTTAATTAATATGAGTAATAAAATACATTTTCTGCATAATACCCACCAAATCTATAATTCAATATCTCAAACAATTTTTGTTATAAAAAAAAAAAAAAAAAAAAAAAAAAAAAAAATCGGAATGCAAATTAAAGTACATTAAAAAAAATAATCTGAAATCACTATTGTACTGTTATTCGTCTACTTTAAACAACAGTAAGAAAAGTTATGACTTCAAATGAAACTACTTATAGACATTTTTTCTGCTTTTAACTAGGAAAACTACTTATAGATTTTAACTGGGCACTTACTCATTGTGCTGCACTGCCCTTTGAGCTTTTGGACAAATATTTAGGTAATGCAAAAAACATTTTACATAGGATTTCTTTCTGGAGGCATTAACTGCTTCTAGTTTTATTCACTAAAATCAGCCACATCAATTGGTTCAGCAGCAACTCTCCATCCATCCATCCATCCTCTTCTGCTTATCCGAGATTAGGTCGCAGGGGCAGCAGCTTGAGCAGAGATGCCCAGACTTCCCTCTCCCCAGCCACTTCTACTAGCTCTTCCAGGAGAATCCCAAGGCGTTCCCAGGCCAGCCGAGAGACATAGTCCCTCCAGCGTGTCCTGGGTCTTCCCCAGGGCCTCCTCCCGGTTAGACGTGCCCGGAACACCTCACCAGGAAGGCATCCTGATCACATGCCCGAGCCACCTCATCTGACTCCTCTCGATGCGGAGGAGCAGCAGTTCTACTCTGAGCCCCTCCCGGATGACTGAGCTTCTCACCCTATCTTTAAAGGAAAGCCCAGACAGCCTGCGGAGGAAACTAATTTCAGCCGCTTGTATTCGCCATCTCGTTCTTTCGGTCACTACCCACAGCTCATGACCAAAGGTGACGGTGGGAATGTAGATCGACCGGTAAATTGAGAGCTTTGCCTTACGGCTCAGCTCCTTTTTCATCACAACAGACCGATGCAGAGCCCGCATTACTGCGGATGCCACACTGATCTGCCTGTCGATCTCCCGGTCCATTCTTCCCTCACTCGTGAATGAGACCCCGAGATACTTGAACTCCTCCACTTGGGGCAAGATCTTACTCCCAACCCTGAGAGGGCACTCCACCCCTTCCCGGTTGAGGACCATGGTCTCGGATTTGGAGGTGCCGTTTTCCATCCCAGTCACTTCACACTCGGCTGCGAACCGATCCAGAGAGAGCTGAAGATCACGGCCTGATGAAGCAAACAGGACATCATCATCTGCAAAAAGCAGCGACCCAATCCTGAGCCCACCAAACCGGACTCCCTCAACGCCCTGGCTGCGCCTAGAAATGTTGTCCATAAAAGTTAACAGAATTGGTGACAAAGGGCAGCCCTGGTGGAGTCCAACTCTCACCGGAAACAGGTTCGACTTACTGCCGGCAATGTGGACCAAGCTCTGACACCGGTTGTACAGGGACTGAACAACCCTTATCAGGGGGTGCGGTACCCCATACTCCCCGAGCACCCCCCACAGGATTCCCCGAGGGATACCGTCAAATGCCTTTTCCAAGTCAACAAAACACATGTAGACTGAGTGGGTAAACTCCAATGCACCCTCCAGGACCCTGCCAAGGGTGTAGAACTGGTCCACTGTTCCGCAACTAGGACGAAAACCACACTGTTCCTCCTGAATCCGAGGTTCGACTATCCGAAGGACCCTCCTCTCTCCAGGACCCCCGAATAGACTTTTCCAGGGAGGCTGAGGAGTGTGTCCCTCTGTAATTCGAACACACCCTCAGGTCCCCTTTCTTAAAGAGGGGGACCACCACCCTGGTCTGCCAATCCAGAGGCACTGTCCCTGATGTCCATGCGATGTTGCAGAGGCGTGTCAACCAAGAGTCCTACAACATCCAGGGCCTTGAGGAAATCCGGGCGTATCGTATCCCCCCTGGGGCCCTGCCATCAAGGAGTTTTTTTGACTACCTCGGTGACCTCAGTCCCAGAGATGGGAGAGCCCACTTCCGAGTCCCCAGACTCTCCTTCCTCATTGGAAGGCATGTTATTGGGATTGAGGAGGTCTTTGAAGTACTCCCCCCACCGACCCACAACGTCCCGAGTTGAGGTCAGCAGCGCACCATCCCCACTATATACAGCGTTGACACTGCACTGCTTCCCCCTCCTGAGACACCGGATGGTGTACCAGAATCTCCTCGAAGCCGTCCAGAAGTCGTTCTCCATGTCCTCCCCAAACTCCTCCCACACCCGAGTTTCTGTCTCTGCAACCACCAAAGCCGCATTCCGCTTGGCCTGCCGGTACCTATTAGCTGACTCCGGAGTCCCACAGGACAAAAAGGCAGCAACTCTTACATGTACAAATAAAAACAATAACCTAAAACTGGTTTGTGTACAACAATGTATAATTAAAAAAAAAAAAAAAGAACTAATGGCATGTGACAGTGCTTCCATTAAACGCTTAACCAGGTATTACATAAACTAAATTAGATTAAAAGAAAATACAGTTTTGGAACTGTCGTGCAAGCAATGTGGCATATTGGATAATGCTCTAAATTTCAACTGGGTTCAAATCTCACTACTAATGTAGTGCGACTACGAGCGAATCACTTCACCTGCCTTCCAACTGGTAAAAAGGGGGCTTCAAAAGCAATTGTCTTTCTCAAATGTTGCAGCATCAGCCAAAAAAGAAATAAAATTCATTATCCTTGTGCGATCTATTTGAAAAGATGTAGTTTTTGAGTGATAAAAGATTTATCAAGCCTGCACAAACAGAATTTTCACATGTCAGATACAACACTGAAAAATACACTTTTTTCCTAAACAGTGATGTGAAGTTCTATGCCAAATGTTATTTTTTTTCTTAACTGTTGCATGTAAAAGGCACACTGAAGTCAGCAAGTTTAAACCTGTACAAGTACTAATGTGTGTTACGTTAAGAAAGTTTTCAGCTATAAAACAAGCTTCACATCACCATACTATAACAGTGTGATCAAGATTTCCCAAATCAAGGGAATGATGCGCCTTCATTTTTTGAGGTCTAAATGTACCTGTTTGTTTCTCAGAGGATTGTCTGGGCACAAATTCTGGGCAATTGATAAGTTGTGAGAAATCCGTCTGTGTGTGATCAGGAACAGACAGGCTAAGCAATGGCCATTTTTGTGGTTCCTTTCTTGTACGAATCTTCAAGTTCACTATCTCCACTTCTTTGCTGTCTTTCAATGCCTGTTTAAAATCACATTCAGAAAAGCAAGGTATTTTTATGCTCACATAAAAAATAAGCACAAATTAACTGTGGCCTAAATTTAAATCAAAGATTAAAATGTTACACTGAATATTCCAGAAAGAGTTTAAATTGCATTAAGAAAGTCATAAACTGAGCATAACTTTTGAAAACTGATTTTTATGAAATTATAGGCAAAAAAAATTAAAGATAACACACATTCTTAAAGAATACAATAAAACTTTGTACTTTCCTGTGTTTAGTAAACTGTAAAATTAAGAGTACAGAAAAAGACAAGGACCTAAAAAAACAGCAAGATAATAGACAACACTGTATAAATGGTACCTGACAGAACAAATCTGAAAGACACAAGGGGTTTTAAATATGTACCTACCACTAAAATGTTACATCAGCAAAAATTCTTTTGACAAAGATGATCATATTATTCCATCATATACAACTAAATATTGCTTACAAATAACTAAGCAATGTCTAAAAATGTTAAAGACTAAATATCTGTTCTCTCCCTCTCTCTGCTTGTTTCATTTTTCTTGGTTCACCCAGATAGGCCAGTTTCTTTCTCAAACATTTAGCTTTTTTAAGAAGTCACATAAGGGACAGGGACCTTAACCTAATCCTAAATCAAAGGGATTTTATAAATTTTTAATACTGTAAAAAGAACACACTTGTCAGCTTCAAGTAAACTTAAATAGCACCTGAATATCAACAAAATTACACATCTAGGGTAAAATATTTGTATCACAGAGAAAATTACCTGAACGATAAGGTTAACATCTGTGGTCAGTGCTTGGACTCTGTGGAAACTGGCAATTAATGAAATTGGAAGAAAACCCTCTGAATCCATTTTTCGTCGTAGGAAAAAGTCCCTTTGCAAATTGTCAATGCTGAAGTAGTATTCTCTGAAAAAGCAGAATCACAAGTATTTCAAAGAATAAGGACTAATAAATATGCACAAGTGGTTAAGACGGACACAAAAGCATTTAATGCAAGAATGTCTAAAATTAATTGGGGCAAAATATTTTTAATCTTTACTGAATCAGTGAGCAATTAACCCTCCACCAAAAGGTCAAGACATTAAAATAAACAAATAAAATGCAATATTTAGACCAGAAAAATAAATAAAGCCAAATAACTTATAATTTTATCAATGCTTTTCAACTTATATTTTGTTGCAGAGTTTAAATTGAGACTAGGGTAGTTGTCAAAGGGTTAAAAAAAACATGCACCTAAAATTTCAGAATCATTTTCATGTGTTTCGAAGTATCTGTTTATTAGAAAATAACATTAAAAACACATACCAATATAAAATAAGTCAATGGTCCAGATATTGATATAACCCAAGAAAAAAACTGTACATGTTAATAAATGGAAAATACAGTATATTAATAACATCTAAAATTTTAAATATTTTTGAAGATGCAAGTAGTTACTGTTCATGTCCAAACAAGCAGAATCTATGGAGGAGTATTATGGTTTGTTTGGCATGGATTTACACAGCACATACTTATGATATATAATGTCCTGAATATAGGCATTATTAAGCTATAAAACAGATATTATTGCCTTAAGTATGTCACAAAACCTCCATCATACATACAGCTGTGTTTAAGGGACCTATTTTATAATAGGATTGTTACCAACTTGAAACCATTATCAACATTAACTCTTATTCCTTGCAACAATTTAGCAATACTCAAGCATTCACCACTTTAAAATTGTATAAGCTAAGCATTTAATGACACCTACAATAAAAAAAAACGTAGAAAATGATTAATTTAACAAGCAGGAATAGAACACAAAAAGCACATATTTTCAGATATTTCACATTCTAAAATATTCACAACAGATTTAACAGATAAAACCATAACTACATTATATCTATTATGCAGGGCAAGTTTTAAGCAATAAAGGCAAAAATACCAATTTATAATGCAACACTTTAAAATAAAGACACACAAGTGTACTGTATACAGGACCAGAAGCAATTAATTTTATAACCTCTTAAATTTGAACATGAAGTAGTGGTTCTGCTTAAAAGTGTAATAAAAATGAAATTCTCTGCTTACATTTGTCTCTTAATATAGTCTTTCAGCAACTCTTGATCCACAGTATACAACTCATTGCTACTGATATTGTCATAATAGTATGTGACAGTACTGTTGTATTTCTGGTTGTACCCTCCATCTTTACCATCAAAGTTTTTATAGGCATACTGGTAATCAAAATGACCTAAAAGAAAAAAAAAAAAACATTAGTTTTATCCTTGTCAAATAAACAGAAGTGCTCTTTTTAAATTTTTATATTGTTGATATTGCTCTATAGGGTGCTTCTAACAGCTCAAATGTTTATGTAGTCTCTCTGACAAAACAAAATTTTGATATGAAAAATTATATATTTTGTACATATTCATATACACAGTGGAACCTTGGTTCACAAACGTCTCGGTACACGTACAAATCGGTTTACAACCAAAAAGTTCGCCAAACTTTTGCCTTGGTTCACGACCACACACTCGGTATATGAACAAGCCAGTTTCCCTTTCGGTTTGTGCGCGCCGATGACTTCCGCACGTGTTGCATTGTTCTTGGTCAGACATGCGTGCTTGCACGTGCGTGTGTGCTTTCGCTGTGAACTCTTTGTGCTCTATTTCATTTCTCTTTCTGTTCGTACGCGCCGATTACTGTATTTAAGCACGTGTTCAGCCTCTCCCTGTTCATTGTTCTCAGTCAGACGTGCGTGCTTTACCTGTGAACTCTTTGTGCTCTACAGTATTTCGTGTACTTTTGCAGTTAACCACGGCTTCTAAGCAAGTGAAGAGTGGTAAGAAGAAAGTTTTGAAGAAAGTTGAAATCGAAGTAAAGAAAGAAATTATTGAAAAGTATGAGAGTGGTGTTCGTGTTACTGATCTTGCCGCTGAGTACAAGAACTCAAAATCTACAATTTCGACTATTCTAAAGCAGAGTCTATTAAAGCAGCTGATGTTGCAAAAGGAGTTACAGTGTTAACCAGGCAGAGGCCACAAGTGCTAGAAGAGGTGGAAAAACTGTTGCTAGTGTGGCTGAACGAGAAGCAACTTGCAGGAGACAGCGTAAGCGAGGCGATGTTATGCGAGAAAGCCAGGAAGATTCATGGCGATTTGCTGCAAAACTATCCTTCTACGAGTGGCAAAAGTGAGGAATTTCTCCACTCAGATCCTCCTCACTTCCTTCATGTCAGAACTCGACTCATGCAAGGTGAGTTTTCTTGGTGGTTTATGGTTAGTTTTTATATTACGGATTTTTCAAATGTTAATTTTTCAGTTTGTAGCGTGAATTGTTGCAATGTTACTTTTCTTGGTTGTTTATTAAATTTCTGATTTTTCAAATGTTCATTTATTTTCCCTGTGCTTAAAACTCATTTCAGTGTTTACAGCGATCGGGTTGTTAGGCTATTAGCGTGAACTCCTGCAATGTTACTTTCTTGGTTGCTTATGGTTGGCTTTTAAATAAAGTTTGGATTTGTTCAAATGTTCCTTTTTTCCCCTGTGCTTAAAACTCATTTAAACAGTGTTTACAGCAATTGGGTCATAAGGCTACAGTATAGCGCGAACTCTTGCAGTGTTCGTTTTCTCTGTTGTTCAAGGTTTTCTCAGTGTTATTCAATGTTTTTACATTTAGTTTACTATTCCGCTGTGCATTCTATGGTTTAATTAACTATATTTGTGCTTAAAAACTTAAAAAAATCTATATTTACATACAGTTCGTATGGTCTGGAACGGATTAATTGTATTTACATACAATCCTTTGGGGGAAATTGCTTCGGTTCACGACCAAATCGGTTTACGACCAGAGTTTTGGAACGAATTATGGTCGTGAACCAAGGTTCCACTGTGTGTGTGTATATATATATATATATATATATATATATATATATATATATATATATATATATATACACACACACACACACACACACACACACACACACACACACACACACATTAGACAAAGAGCCCATTTCGACAGCATAAGATGAAACGGACACAAGTTTGTGTCAGCAGTGTATGAAGAACAAATGATAAGTAATGAAGAAGTTGTTTTGTAATGATTGTAGTCCGCTTTATTCATTACTGTACAGGCTTGTACTGTTAGTTGATGAATTTTCCAGGCCTATAGTATAATATTGAATGATGAATGTTCCAGTACAATATGGAATAGTAATAAGTATAAGCACCACAAACCTGATATAGGTGTATTGAATGAATGCGTAACTAATCAGAATGCGTAATTAGGCCTCGAGTTGTAGTCGAAATCGCCTTTCAGGCCTCTAGAGCTTTAATCGAAGTCGCCTTTCTCTTTGAATTTTTGCAGCCGTAAATCTGATGCCTGCCGCGATGTTGGGGTTGGATGTCGGTCTCGTAAGGTTTTTCGGGCAGCTGCGCAGAAGGCGACTGCGCATTTGGCTTCGGACGGACGTGAGTGAGTGGGTGAGGAGGCAGGCGAATTATGTATTAAGATTATATATATATATATTACATACACACATAGTTGCGTTGGAGGTATTCGTTGTTATACGTTTTCGTTCTGTTTGAAATTAACATGAAAATACTTTTTAAACTTTCACTTTTACAGTAAAACTTCAGTAAAAACAATATTTGGAATTCATTTTTCATCAATATCGCACTGAATTTTGATTCCGTGTTTGGACTTACATAGTGGCAAAGCAACGTATAACTGCCCATGACTGAATATTATTTCTCTCTAATAAATAAACGACTTTTTCGAATGTTTGTCCCTGTGATTTGTTAATTGTCAAGGCAAAAGATATTCTAACGGGAAACTGTAAAGGTCTTAATATGAATAGCATATCAAGATATCCTTTGGTGTCTAATGTTATCCGCGGAAGATGTATTACAATCCTTTTCTTTTCGCCTGTTAAAATTTTACATGTCAGAACTTTTCAACCAATTCTGAATACAACTAATCTTATCCTATTGCATAGCCCATCACTCATACATAAATTACGCAATAACATTACAATACATCCTTCTTTCAACAGTAAATCAGCCAGTGGAAGACAGGATGGTGTTAACGGTTGTAGATATATTCTCTGGGATATTGCAAGTTGATGTTTTCATTTTCTGCACCATCACCACCAACTGTTTCAGCATAGTCTATTGCAGGGGTCTCCAACACTTCGCTCGTGAGCTACTGGTAGCTCGCAACCCCTTTCCAAGTAGCTCGCCAAAGGGTTAATGAATCCTACATAAATTTGAAAACTTGATTAGTCAAATTAGGGGTGGGTGATCTTTCCAAAAAATCATATCGCAATCCTTTTAACACAAAATCACGATCCACAATCTGAATTGTAATCTATCTTTTCAATGTGACATACGCTTAAGAGAATATCTGGACTCAGACTCATCAAGACCTTATTTTAAATATCAAAGTTAAATTCAATTGTTCTCTTGTTCGCTAGCTAACCAGAGTTAAGGAACACGCCCCGAAGCTGGGGAGTGAGTGATGAGGACCCCTCCCTCCGGCCTATTGTGTGGATACATACACACACACACATACACACATACATAAATACATACATACATACATACATACACACACACACACACACACACACACACATACACACATACACACATACACACATACATACATATATATATATTACATACATTTATACATACACATACAGTGGGTATAGAAAAGAATCACTCCCTTCGAAATATTCCAATTTTTTTTGCTTTACAGCCTTAAAAACACACACAAAAAATATTTCTTCCCAGCTTTACTTACTCAATGCAATCTAGAACATCCAAGGGAAAGATATGACAGCTACAGTTCAGAAAAATGTAAAAAAAAAAAAATCAAAAACAAGACATACTGAGATTAATAAAGGATCACCCACCAATGTCGATATTTTGTTGAACCACCTTTTGCTTTAATGACAGCCTTGAGTCTCGATAAGTAAAATGCTAAGGATTGTCTGTCTGTTGCACAAAAACTTGCGAACCACTGGGCCTTGAACATTGATCTTGGTCAGAAACCAGAGCTTATGTAGTGATAACATCTAACAAGACCAATTAATTGGTCATGCAGACAGTCTCGGGCACAAAATCAGGTTTTGGGTCCACTTCTCATGGCATGTGGCAACATGGCCATGTATAATAGAAAAACAGCAGTAGTGCCGGTATGTGCCATTGGTGACAGAAAAAGAACTGTGACAAGCTCCTCTGACATTACTCCTGTAAGTACATTACCCAGGCCGACTGATCGTTTCTCATCACAAAAGGCACCTATACATTTTACATTCCAAGCGCAACAGATACTCACACACAACCAAGGAATTGGAAGTATGGGATTTCTCACTAGTCTCGGGCACAAAATCAGGTTTTGGGTCCACTTCTCATGGCATGTGGCAACATGGCCATGTATAATAGAAAAACAGCAGTAGTGCCGGTATGTGCCATTGGTGACAGAAAAAGAACTGTGACAAGCTCCTCTGACATTACTCCTGTAAGTACATTACCCAGGCCAACTGATCGTTTCTCATCACAAAAGGCACCTATACATTTTACATTCCAAGCGCAACAGATACTCACACACAACCAAGGAATTGGAAGTATGGGATTTCTCACTAGTCTCGGGCACAAAATCAGGTTTTGGGTCCACTTCTCATGGCATGTGGCAACATGGCCATGTATAATAGAAAAACAGCAGTAGTGCCGGTATGTGCCATTGGTGACAGAAAAAGAACTGTGACAAGCTCCTCTGACATTACTCCTGTAAGTACATTACCCAGGCCAACTGATCGTTTCTCATCACAAAAGGCACCTATACATTTTACATTCCAAGCGCAACAGATACTCACACACAACCAAGGAATTGGAAGTATGGGATTTCTCACTATGTTACTAGGTTTGGGGTCCTTCACATTGTGCATGATGGCAAGGCAACGGGATATAGCTGACAAGAAACGAACAGCCTCATGAATTGTCAGGAAAACCACTACACCAGTATCCTAGCCATGAAACAACTTGCTTTTCTTGCACATGTATTGTTTTTGTAAGAGTTTGTAAAGTCAAAATTTGTGTGCTTGGTAGACTTGGAAAAGGTTTATGCAAAGTACCCCAGTTTTTGCTGTGGAGGGTGCTCTAAGAGTATGGGATTCTAGGGCCGATACTGCATCTGTGCGAGTGTTGCATCTTTATGCTTGCCATTAATCTGAATATATTCACTAGAATGTAATGGAACAGTTTGTATCAGAGTGTGATGCAGTTGCGGTGACCACTCCCAGATCTAGGTTAAGTGGTGAGCAGCTAACTTAACTGGAGGAGTTCAAGTTATTTGATGTCTTATTCACAAGTTAGCATAGATAAGATCATGAGATTGACAAACAGTACAGCAGATGTTCTGCTGTCATTTTACCAGAACACAATGGTGAAGCAAGAGGTAAATACTTAAAATGAATGTTCATAGTTTACCAGTTAAATGTACATGCTCATTACCAATTAGTCTACATGCCCATTCTCACCTATGTTCAAAAAGTCTAGGCAGAAACTAGTAAGAATAAAAATGTCACAGCACAAGTGACCGAAAAAAAAAGTTATAGGGCAAGTTAACAAGCTCAGGAGGAGAAGCTTGGACTGCAGCATTTTCTAATCAAGTGGAGCTGGTGGTGGTGATCCAGGTATGTTATTAAGGAAGCCACATCGAATGATACTACGTACAAACTAATGGGAGAAGACCAAGGACATGTTCTTTCATGACGGTAGAAAAAGTTGTTAGGGTGGTTGGATTTGTCTAGTTATTCAGGTGACCCTTGCCAGCAAAAAGCAAACCAATAGAAAAGTGTAAAAGGCAAATTGTTAACTAAATATAAAAACCAATATCCTCCACTCTTATTATTTCTTTTACACAATGGAATAATATACATTCGAATTAGAAAATTTTAATAAAGTAATTCCAACTTGATATATTGGTATAACACCAGTAAAAGAACACTTAGCCAAGGCCTATTAAACATTCTGATAGCTGCAAGAACATTTTGCTTTATAAAATATAGAAAAAACAAATACATTATCAGTGACTAGAAGACATTAAATAAAAACAACAGTTATCAAGCATGTTTTGTAGCCATCTTCAAGTTTTCAGCCACATGCCTTACTAACCTCTTCCAGCACCCCTGCCACGACCCCTTCCTCTGCCTCGCCCTCGTCCTCTTCCTCTATATCCTCCACGGAAAGGTGCCCCCTCACTCTTTACGCTGGAAACTTCATCATGATCATCTCTCCACTCACGTTCATGCTTGGTAGTAGTTTGCCAGTCTACAGATTTAAATAAGGAAAGAATTCAGTACCTATCAGCTAACAAATATTTACCCTAATACTGAAAAGCAGAATACTGGAGACTTCACATTTTATATCAAAGCTTATTAACAACTACCTGGTATACTTATTAAAAACATGCAGGATTAAGCTTCAAATGAATCAAAATTTGTATTTCTCAATAAAATCAAACAAAGTAAGCTTCACGTATTTAGTTCATATTTTAGGAATACATTTCTGCAATTACAAATTAATATCTATAGGTTAAATACAATTTAAGTAATTTGGTTACAGCTGTGTGTACATCTTCATAAAACATATATAGATATATATTGAAGATTTCAGTAAATAGCATTTAAAATTACACTAATGCATTTTTAATAAGATATTTAGACATAAAAAGCTGAAAAGGGGAAAAAGCACAGAAAGTACTAACCTCTCAAATCATTCCTACTGTTTGAAGGCAGTCTGTTTGTTTCATTCTGACGACTGTTGTTTCTGGATGCTGATCTTTCTCTTGGACCTTCCGATTTTACTTCAATTGGAAATGGTACCCACTTATGCTTATTTCCTAATAATAAAGGAGTAAAAACATAAGGCAAAATAAACAATACATTTTACTTCAATTGGAAATGGTACCCACTTATGCTTATTTCCTAATAATAAAGAAGGAGTAAAAACATAAGGCAAAATGAACAATACTCATTTTCTCACCTCCCAATTTCAACACCCACTGTTTTCCTGGTCAAGGCCACAAAAAAACCCATTTTACACCAGCAGCACTTGGTTCAGCACCCAACACTGGACTTGATATCAATCAATAATAGGCCAAAGGTACATTTCCAATCAACAATTTGAATAAAAATCAAGATCGTCTTTGAAAATTTACCAAAATAAATATTACATGAGGCATGGACTTATTTTGCCATTAGCATGTAACATTAAAAATAAACAATTAACCAAATTGGTTTCAAATACTTTTTTTTTAGATGGTCAAGAGTGTATTATTGCATTCTAATCACACTAGTTTTACTGATGAAATCCAATAAAAAAATCTAAAATATCATGAAATATCTTAATTCGCCACTAGATGGTGCATAGCACAAAGTTTAGAGTAAGGAGCAACCATTAATGAAGTTGTTAATCAAGAGACGTTGTGCTCATAGGATTAAATTGAAAATGTACATACACACTTGGTATGTAAAAGGTAAATTGCATGTCAAAAAGAAAACAAAGATACTCATAAGAGAAAAGATCTGAAAATATAGACTGTTTAATAATCAGAAAAACGGAAAAATTATATTTGCAGTTTCTTTTAAAGAAACACATTTATAACAGCACAAAGATGATATTAAAAGGTTTTTAAAATTCATCCAAAAGACCATTCATTTATTCTTCCAAACTAAAACCAGAGTTCTCCTACAGATTTATATGATATGGAGTTATGCAGAATCTATGAAATTCCTTCCAGGGCTTTCCTGAAAACAAAGTTCCAAGTTTTCAATTCTCTATTATTAAAAAAAAAAAAAAAAAAGTGTCCATATATCTAACTTGCCATCCATATAAACATTAGTTAATGGGTCTGTAAAAATGCATTTATTAAGAAACTAAAGCAAAATAGTTTTAAATTAGATGTTTTTATATGGTTTATTCCACCTCACTATGAGGGATGCCCATAAAAGTAAGCAAGACAACTTTTTATCACTAATAAATTAGAAACTTATTGCTTGAACATATTCACAGGTTAACTAGATACATTTTGTAAACTACTCTTTTTTTTTTTTTACATTATCCCCATCAACTTCAAAAGCCTCAAGTCAGTGAGGGTATGTTCCCCTTCTCATATCATTCTAAATTTTGCATTCATAACACCTCTTCATTTCTTTAATGATATCATGAATGCTTCTGTCCTCTGCAATTATCAATGACAAAAAGTTTTCAACCTAAGCCTCAGACAGATTTGTCATGGAAGATTAGCCTTCATGGAACCCAAGATGGCTAACAACTATTTTGATAACTGATAGTTATCTGTCAATAGTCTGTCAATGACATCAAGATGAAGGAGGCTGAAACTATTTTAGGTATCCACAAAAGTTTCCTAGAGTGTATGGTCTTATTTTATGTGCTAAATATTAGCAGGAGACCATGAGATGAACTGAGTGTTGAGTATGTGAAGTGTCCTTTTTCTTTTGGGTATGGCATCAAATACTGGCTGTCACCATCATCAAAAGAATCACTGTTGAGGGCTCACGATTCAGCACTCTTAGATAAGAATTTTGACCTACCAGAAGAAACAGAAGGAAATTTCAATGAGTGTGTGTTGTTGGATTATCACCAAGCATGACTGTGGGAGAGTGAAGACCATTGGACTGATGTGTTCTATTTTTAGATGCATTTACATCACTGTTGTGCTCTCATACCAAGCAAGCTAATTTCTAAAGATTTTTGCAAGATATGGATTTCTTAATAGTTGTTAAGTTGAAATTATACCAGACATTTGGGTTCTTTGCTCTCTGACCACCTTATCTAAATTCTTGATGTGCACCATACCTCAGAATATGGTGAGGAAGGCAGGCTCTATTGTAGGCATAGAGCTGGACAGTTTGACATCCGTGGCAGAGCAATGGCCACTCAGCAGGCTCCTGTCAATCATGGAGAATCCACTGCATCCACTAAACAGGATCATCTCCAGACAGAGGAGCAGCTTCAGCGACAGACTGCTGTCACCGTCCTGCTCCACTGACAGACTGAGGAGATCGTTCCTCCCCCACACTATGCGACTCTGCAATTCCACTCGGGGGGTGGGGGGGTAAACATTAACATTATTCAAAGTTATTGTCTGTTTTTACCTGCATTTTTATTACTCTTTAATATTGTTTTTGTATCAGTATGCTGCTGTTGAAGTATGTGAGTTTCCCATTGGGATTAATAAAGTATCTATCTATCTATCTAATGTTACTTTTGATCAATAATGAGCTTGGTCCGCATTGCCGGCAGTAAGTCTAACCCGTTTCCAGTGAGAGTTGGACTCCGCCAGGGCTGCCCTTTGTCACCGATTCTGTTCATAACTTTTATGGACAGAATTTCTAGGCGCAGCCAGGGTGTTGAGGGGGTCCGGTTTGGTGGGCTCAGGATTGGGTCACTGCTTTTTGCAGATGATGTTGTCCTGTTTGCTTCATCAGGCCGTGATCTTCATCTCTCTCTGGATCGGTTCGCAGCCGAGTGTGAAGCGGCTGGGATGAGAATCAGCACCTCCAAATCCGAGACCATGGTCCTCAACCGGAAAAGGGTGGAGTGCCCTCTCAGGGTTGGTAGCGAGATCCTGCCCCAAGTGGAGGAGTTCAAGTATCTCGGGGTCTTGTTCACGAGTGAGGGAAGAATGGAGCGTGAGATCGACAGGCGGATCGGTGCGGCATCCGCAGTAATGCGGGCGTTGCATTGGTCTGTCGTGGTGAAAAAGGAGCTGAGCCGCAAGGCGAAGCTCTCAATTTACCAGTCGATCTATGTTCCTACCCTCACCTATGGTCATGAGCTATGGGTAGTGACCGAAAGAACGAGATCGCGAATACAAGCGGCTGAAATGAGTTTCCTCCGCAGGGTGTCTGGGCTTTCCCTTAAAGATAGGGTGAGAAGCTCAGTCATCCGGGAGGGGCTCAGAGTAGAGCCGCTGCTCCTCCGCATCGAGAGGAGTCAGATGAGGTGGCTCGGGCATCTGATCAGGATGCCTCCTGGACGCCTCCCTGGTGAGGTGTTCCGGGCACGTCCAACCGGGAGGAGGCCCCGGGGAAGACCCAGGACACGCTGGCGGGACTATGTCTCTCGACTGGCCTGGGAACGCCTTGGGATTCTCCCGGAAGAGCTAGAAGAAGTGGCCGGGGAGAGGGAAGTCTGGGCATCTCTGCTCAAGCTGCTGCCCCCGCGACCCGACCTCGGATAAGCGGGAGACAATGGATGGATGGATGGATGGATGTGATGTATGCCATGTGTAACAATAAAACTATAAAAATACAATTTTGTTGACAAATATTTTCATTGTTTTTGTCATTGATTATTTGTTGCATATCTACAATGGATTATTAAATCTCACTAAAAAGCTCACCTTTTCTCTCTTGCATTCCAATCAGTCAATGTTTATTAATCCAATTTCTGGACTAATCCTTAAACCCTAACCAGGAGTTGTAAAGTGTTATTTAAAGTTGATTTATTGCAACTTTCAGCACTACCTGGCCATATAACTTGCTTTGATCTCTTTTCCTTTATTTAGCTTTTAAATTATACACTGGAGATAATTTTATTTATATCAATATAACCAAATGGTGTATTACAATTCTGAGTACTTAGGTATAAATGCTTTTATGAGATTTTTTTTTTACTCTCTTACTTGACTGAAACCCTTCATTTCATCAATACTGTGGAAAAAGATATGCAAGTCAGATAAACACTTGCAATTGAAGAACACAAAAACAATAATCTGTTTTCAAAATGTACACTTAAAAATGAAGGTACCTTCTTAGGTTAGATGTTCTGCAATTCATCAGTTAAAATAAGACCTTAGGCTAACCTCAAGATTTAAAAACATTTTACCTTTTTTCTTCTGACCATATCTCTGAGAGTCTTTATCACCATTCTTCTCCTCTCCAGAATCATCTGATTTTGCCTTTTGATTTTCCTTGCATTCTTCATCCTGTTTATCCTTTGATTCTTTTTTTGGGACAGTTTTCTTCGGCAACTGAGGTTTGCCAACTAGTGGTTGCTGAAAGCAGTTTACACATTCAATAGTAAGATACTTTGGGAATTTAAAAAAAGGGAAATACTGCATTGCCCAAAAAAATGAAACCTTTGGCTAAAAACTCTGAAATGTTAAGGGTGGTAATTTGAATGTCTATACCCTTAAATTACTATATGCAAACTGTAATCAAATATATCCTAATTTGCAGTTCCTTCATAAGTTGTACAAAAGACACAGCACCCGATCTGAAAGTTCCTTTAAACTTAGTAAAAAATTAAGTCAGTGAAAAGAACACTTGTAAAGATATAAAAATGCAAATGAAAACACCAAGAATGTACAAATAGCAGTAACTGAGCAATAAAAAAAAAAAAAAAAAAAAAAAAAAAAAAAACACAACCACATGAAGGACTGGCAAACCATAAAGACTAGGGTTGTCAGATCAAATGTCACAATTTGAATACAATACAATTTGAATACAATATTATAATGTATTATAAGAACATCTTATTCAAACAGAAAAACTGATGTATGAATGTTAAGTAATGGTTGTTTGCTTTAGCCCCTACTAATTTTGGCAGTTTGTTACTCCAGGCATGCAATGCAATATTCCTGTATATTACGGATCTGTTTTACTGTTTTTTCTTCTCTGTTTCAAGATTAGCATTTTTGTAATTTTCAGTCATTAGCTTATATTGTCTTTAGTAAAATGAACAACCTCTGTTTCTTAAACACATCCCTTTTCAAAACATTTAGGACAGATTTGGTTTTCCCTCACTTCAATGCTCAATCTCCAGCACCCTTAAGGTATAGTTCTGCCGATTCTATTCAAAATAATTCACCAGATAACACCAGATCCACGATTTACTGCTGCATTTTGACAGAACTGCTAATCATTCACCACACCAATCAAAAGCTTGTTCATTCCGTCATCAATAAAAATAGGAAAAATGTAAAAAAATTTTTTACTGTAGATTTAAAATTAGCACTTTAAAGCGCCTTTTAGCGTCAGCAATGCTCATTTTGCTACCTCACATAATGTATAGCATCACACACAGTCTGTTGGCTTCTGACATGACGTACATTGCTTAAAACAATGATAGGATTTAAAAATATACCAGTTATTACTGTAAAGTAGGAGGAACAAAGAAACTCTGCTTAGTCATCTGTATTACATTTTTGTTTTAACTGAAATGGGAGGGAAAAAAATGTTTAATTCCATTTGCTTTGCATTTTTTGCTCCAGTCGGCAACACTCAAATGGTGTGAACAGAAATATCAAGTCAAACCTGGTCCTGCATACTTGATCTTTTACTGAAAATGAACACCTTTGCGCAATCTCAAGTGATTGTCTATATTTTTGTGTACAAACTGCACTTTTCCTTGATCACATGACTTTGTGCCCATTGACACAAAATTTCACAAATCTCATGAGGTATGTAAAGGACTGCTTTCAAGTTCATGCGTCAAGCAAAAAGTAAACATATGAATACGAAATATTTAAAAAGTAAATTTGGTACTAACAAATATGCAGTACCCAGAATATTTAGGCAACATTAAAATATATTTGAATAATTACTTTGTTTTAATTTCAATATTCAAATCTCAATTTCTGGCTAATTTGACAGTCCTAGTAAAGAATGGTTAATTTGGCAAATTATTAATAATTTAATTATTACACCTAAATTATGCAACTGAGGTATAAAAAAAATAAAATAAAAAAAAAAAGTTACCATTTATATGTTATAGTTAAATGAATGTCAAATGTTGGCCAAGCTGTCAGTGGCATTGAATATTAAAATAAAGACCATGAGTGCCTAAAATGGATGTTTTATGCAGGTTGCTCAATAGATCAACACAAGCTACACTTGTACAAAATGTTTTTACTACCGATTCCAAAATGAAAGTGCTAACCTCCATCAATCAAAATATCTCAAGCCCAAAATAGCAACAGAGTATAATGTTGTAGAAATCCCTAAAAGGGCATCCTTTCTATAATGATCCAACACTGGTTATTCTTGGACCAGACATGACCTAAATTACACATTTGACTGAGCAAAGAAATGTGTTTGCTCGGGTATTTCAATGAAAAAAGAAATAAGCAAATGAAGTACTAAGTAAAATCAATAGCCGCAAACTGATGACAAAACAATTTAAAATGATTTCAAAATTAAAGTAGGCGAGTCTAAACAAAATAATAATTGAATAAGTTACAAAGAAATTTAAGAATCTTAAAAAAAAAAAAAATCCCAAAATTCAGAAAGCAGAATTTGATAAAAAAAAAAAAAAAAAGTTTCTATTCTCAAAACATGCAGCAACTTTAAACTACAGCAGAGATACTACTTTCAGATGTCAAGTTGTAAGGCTAAAGCTATTTTTACCCTTGATTTCTACTCTAAAAGAAAACCTGAAAAAAGTGTAAGCCACCATGTGTTTTAATCAAAAAATTATTAGCATTACTTAAGAATTTGCTGCAAGCATTTTAATTTTAATAACTAAATATTTAAAAGTTTGAAGCAAAACATTACTCTAGTTTTCCTAAGCAAAAATATAATGCAAAAGCTCTTTTTGGGCACTGCTTTGTCAAAGCTGGTTAGAATAATGGACAAGATCATAACTAACATGGATGAAACGTACAAAGCATGTTTCTACAGTCCAGTGCTTCACATACTAGTTCCTGTGGACCACCTTTGGCTGCAGTTTTATCCCTACCAAATGCACAATCAGTAATAATATTTTGTAATATTTTATCTCATTTATTCAGCTGGTGTATATTTATTCTCTTCTTATTTATATCAGAAAAGCACAGCAGTATGATTTTTACATTTTCAAGACAATTAAGAAATATTTTTTATTTCTGCTATAGCTTTAAATGCTCAACTCTCTTTTGATGTTTTCCTATTATTTTGCTCTTTTTCTGTGCAGTTTGCTTCCTTCATTGTTAATTGTCATTATCAGGATACAACAAGTAAAGCAGACAACTGGGCAAACACTGAATTAATGAAAGGGTGAAACTACTTTGGCATCACTTGCTAATTAGTAAATAATTAAATCACTGGAAAGCATGGAAAAAAAAAAAAGACAAAAATCAGAATAAAAATATTGTTAAAAAAAAAAAAACAACACTACATTATCACCATAAAACTGCTTAGTATATTGTAATAATTTACCAAAAACTTGGCCTGAGTTGCCTCGAAAGCTTGCATAATGTAATCTTTTTAGTTAGCTAATAAAAGGTGTCATTTTGCTTGACTTTTCACTATATTCATAATGGCTAACACTGTACAACACCCTAGTACTTCATTGACCCCAAAATACAGAAAATGGAAAACAACATCTCCCTTAATTAGGCTAGGAGTCCAATTAAAAACAGAAGTTGGAACAAAAACCTGCAACCAGAGTGGGCTCCCAAGACTGAGTTTGGGAACCACCGCTATACTTAATACCATGACAAGTCACTTTAATAGTACCGAGGTATAGTATAATTGTTTCCACATATTTTCTACAACTACAGCACAAACTGGTTAACTAATTTGCTTAGGGCAACAGAGTCTGCAAGCAGGGACTAAACTGAAAAGCCTGTGTAGAACTACAAACACTATTCCCCTCTACCTACATGTAAAATTAAAATTAAATTAATGCACAAAATTCTTAAAAGGTAATTATTTTATCATTGTAAAATAAATACAAAAATATGCACACACTTTTTCTGCAATCCTGTAGGATGATATACAGTTAAGATTTCATTTTTCAAGCACAAATTCTAAGCAGTTAATTCTTTTGATTTGCAGACTACCATATGCCTTAACTGTTCTGTTCTCACTCCCTGCCAGTTTTTCTGTCACTTGAGCTGAAACACCTATCTGTATACAAGTCTATTCCCACAAACTACAAAAGCACAAATTTACCAGAACCCAGTACAAAAAGAAATACATAGTGATAACCATTCATAATACCAGTAAATAAAATTGATCCCCATTTATATTTTGGCAGGCAAAAAAAACCAAATAGTTAAAATTACAGTTCAACTGTTGTCCATCCATCCATCCATTTTCCAACCCGCTGAATCCGAACACAGGGTCACGGGGGTCTGCTGGAGCCAATCCCAGCCAACACAGGGCACAAGGCAGGAAACAATCCTGGGCAGGGTGCCAACCCACCGCAGGACACACACAAACACACCCACACACCAAGCACACACTAGGGCCAATTTAGAATCGCCAATCCACCTAACCTGCATGTCTTTGGAATGTGGGAGGAAACCGGAGCGCCCGGAGGAAACCCACACAGACACGGGGAGAACATGCAAACTCCACGCAGGGAGGACCCGGGAATCGAACCCAGGTCCCCAGATCTCCCAACTGCGAGGCAGCAGCGCTACCCACTGCGCCACCGTGCCGCCCTCAACTGTTGTTTCAATGTTAATTTTTTTCAAAGGTGTTGCTTCCCGAAACATTTTGGTGGTGACAGACAGCTTCAAGCTGAACACAAATACAAATTCAGATTGATTACAATAAGTAGGAATTTGGAGTAACTACATGACCTTTTATTGAATTTAGTGTGTTTAATCATGTTATGACACTGACACACTGCATTAGTTAAACTAAGCTAAAAATATTTTGCTGCTGATTTTGTTTGTATTTGGTCATCTGATGTCTCTTATTTCAATGTCCAACAATAGTCAGCCAACACTGATGGGATTCTACTTGCTCAGTTACTGCTTTTAAATCATTGCAATTTTCTGCTTTAACTTTTCACCATGTTCATTGACTTAACCAACATTATAAAAAGTCCAAAAGTGAAGGCAGATTGTCAACCAGTTGGACATAGTTTGGTGCTCTGTAGTTGCCAAGAAAATACAACACCTGTGATTGCAATTTTCTTTGGAACAATTTGCATATCTTTAAACAGCTTGTCATTGATGACCTGCTTGATTTGCAGACCAATAAAAAGTCATCCTTAACCTTAGCATCAAATATTCAAGAAAACTTCTGTTTCAAATATCAAAATTCCTCACTTTCCTTTATTTGTTCATCACTTATCACTAAGCTTTTTTTTTTTTTTTTTTTTAATTAAAAAAATCAGTTCAAGTTTTATATCAAGAGTTGGTAAAAATGAAGAGGAGGCAAGTGGTTTATATGCCACACTTTTGTGCCTCTGATCAAGCTGCTTAAGGAGCAGCCAGTTCTTTATAAATGTAACAAGACTCTAGCATATCTTTCTTGTTCACAAATTAAATAACAGTACTTGGAATAGCCAGGTTGCATTCCTAGTATCGCTGCCATTAGATGCTGTAGTGGTTATACCATGTATGTAAAAATTCATTGGTATCAAATACTAAAATTCTGGAATTGCAATATCCCTATAGTACACTACATTAGATATATCCTTGTTAACAGTACTTTACAGCTGCAGCTAGTTAAAAACATAGGCTTGTGGTGGCTCAAACGTTTTCACAGACAACCCTAATTGTTAGTTGTTGGTTGTGAAGTGTCTGTAGCCAACTGTAATTCACATTTCTTAAAACTAAATCTCTACTGTGGTCTCAAGGTAAACTTTTTGGCTACTTGGAAACATGGGAGTGTAGGCCTGGAGCTTTTCCGATCAATTACATTGTCAGAGAAATGGTGAATCATTATAAAGTGCAGATAATGCAGACGTGAGGTTATTTTCAGTGTAAAATAAAAACTTAGTACATATTTTTTCAGTCTATGCATGCAGAGATATGCTGACATAATTCATTCCCCCTTATATACATTTCTAGATAAGCAACTTTACTTTTAAACTTTATGCAGCAGCAAGTGATCTGGTGTACCAAACATCTGGCTTCCATGCACATTTCCTGGCATTTTACTAACTTGTATTGAGGATACATTTTTTCAGGATCAGCTTTCAGAGTAGTAGAAAAGGAAAATATGCAAAATACACAGGCTGCAGTTGCCTGTCTCAAGGAAAATCTGAAACAATGATTGCAAATTCACCAATGTTTTTGAATAGATTTTGAAATAAAAACTTTTACAGCATTTTCTACTTAAGATATCTCAACGAAAATTCAATTTTCCAACAAAATTTGCAGAAGAACGAATATGTCAAATTTTAATGAAATTGGTACAATGGAAGCAGAATTGTTTCATGCAGGCAGATGGGATAGACAAAGCAACTGTAGTAGGTGCTTTTGACATTATGTGTGAACAAACCAAAATGAACAGCAATTGTGAAATAAGTTTGAGTAAGACTTAATATATTTTAAATTCTCAAAATAACTGGAAAAGGGGATTTAGATACAGACAAAACAGGAGGATAACTGCAAACAACTGAACAAAAAAAGGCAAAGTTATGAATCCAATAGGATTTATTTTTCCAGGCTGTCAGGCTACAAAACATACATTTCCATAACAGAGAAATGCAAAAAATATAACCTACACAGCAATTAAATGAAAATACAATGTACATGAGCATGGACTATATATATAAAACTTATTTATCCCTTAAAACAAATAAGGGTCAAATGTTAAAAGTAATAATTTGTAAATGACAGACTTTATCCCAAACATAAATTCTTTCTAGAACTTGCATGTGAGTATTTTAAATAGACCCCAGCTACACCACAAAAACAGCATTCTACTTTGAGGGGCTTGTGCTACTGCACACACTATTGCATGAAACAACCCTAAACTCCATGAATAAAAGCACCAGCAGTTTAGCATTTGCGTGTTTCCAGTTAAGAAATTGGTGTACCAGGATCTCACTACTGAAAAAGGTCCTTTTTAGTGACAGATTTCGGAAAAGAGATGATCAGACAAAATAAGATAAGGATGCATGCCAAAATCTACCACAGAGATATTTACATGGTAGTCAACTTTGGCTCTTCATGCATTGTGAAAGTGACCATTTTGGTCAGGCTATTACAGTATCTTCCTAATGACACTTTTGTTATCTTACTTTTATTTCTCAATGGCAAGAAAAGTTTACTATGCACTAACTTAACAACTAACTTGTGCATATATTTCAACTAGTACACCACTTTCCCTTTTTACTGATGAGCACTTTGCAGATATTGGTTAAACAGACACTAGGTCATATGATATTTAAAATGTTGCTGCAAAGCTAAATATTGTTTTCATTATTAACATAACTGCATTAAGTAGACAGCCACTCTTGAACCAGAGTGAACAAAACCTTTCAGTTTTAGTGTAGTCTTACTTATTGTTAGTTCATAAGCAATTGATATGTTACAAAGAAACACAAAGTAACACTGTTTACCTGAACTTCCTTGTTTGCGATTTCACCAGGAGTTGGCCAATTCATTGCATCTCCAAAATCACCAACCTAAAAAAGGGTTAAAATTAAACAAATATTTGTTATCTTTAAGTACAGAAATAAACTTGACTTCATATAATGTCTTTCAAATATAACATGTTCAGTGACATACAATGTGTTTAATGGATATTAAAGCCGGAACCTAATGTAACAGTCATTACACTTGTAAATTACAAGTTTGGTACTTTTCAAATGAAACTTATCTGTTCACACTCATGACACACATTAATGTTCCACAGTGAATTGTGTTCTTAATTGCAGAACTATGCATAAAATTAAAAAAATACCATGCCTGTTCTTAAGGTTTAAAATGGGGCTTCCAATATGACAACAAAAACCTTAAAACGTACCAAACACATTCAGTGTTAAAAGGAAAAAAAATCCAACACATGGATAAATTCCTTTCCATGCCACATACCTACATATGGAGTGGAAAATGAACTAATGCAAAATGGTGATGCCCAATCACAAGAATAGTGACAGAAATCATCAGCAAGAAGATCAAGACAGCTACAACACAAAGTCAAAGAAAATAGCATTGTCCACAAAGAAAACAGAGATAGTGCCATTATGACCTTCACTATCTTATATATAAACGTCTACGGGTGGAAGTAAGTCTGTCTGGCCCGGAAGGGAGAGGTGGAGTTGGGGTAAGGGCTCCACCTCCAAGGAAACAGAAAACTTGCTTAGCCGCTAATAACACAAGCAGGGCCAGCATGTCAGCAAAAAGAAACCTCAGAAGAAAGACAAAGTCACTTAACCGCTAACAATAGCAAAACGGTACCCTTTTTACGTTTCTACACGCCACTAATACACAAGCAAGGTGAGTACGTCTGCAAAACAAAAACTCTGAAGAAAGATGAAGTTGCTTAGCTGCTAACATTGGTAAAACAGTATCCCTTTGACTTTTCCTCCTGCCGCTAATGTGAGCATGTCAGCAAAACGAATCCTCCTAGGAGAGAGATGACCAGAGTAGTTCCTTTCAATTACCTGATATCTCTACATTTCAATTTTTTTCTGATGATTTCAATAGTTTCTAGGACCCCCAGCTTTTTACAGCATGGGCTTATACAGCTAGTTATAAATATATAACTTGGAGTGCAAAAATCATTCTACCTTGTACAAATCCACTGAAAGTGCAAAAATGGGAAACAACGACTCAGTAACTGAAATTACAATAGCAAGAAACATATCACTGGTATAAAACTATAGCTTATGTCAACTTATAGAAATAAGTTGAAGAATGGCTGAAGATGATCATCAACAAGTCTGGCCTGCCTAGAAATTTCAAGTGTTGGATCTACCAACATGGCCAGTTTCCAAGACTCATGTTTCCCTTTACTGTGTACAAAGTACCTATAACATCTGCGGAAGAGTGGAGAGAAAGATTATTAAGCACTTTCATGGAAGGCTGGTAATACCCCAGAGTTTTACATCCATCAGGCTCTACATTTACAGTCAGGACAGCCCCAGCTTCCATTATCTTCAGTTATAGAGGAGTTCAAATTTGCCAAGTGCAGACAATGTTTGTCATATAGAGACTACCAACACCATTTTGTCAGAGAAGCTGGTATAAGAACAAGATCAGGGAGTGAGCTGACCACCAGTACGGCCTTGTATCAGCACTGATGTCCCGATTTGATTTGATCCTGATTCCGATTCACAATGCCCCAATTCGATATAAATTTTATCTCGACTGAATTAGGGTGCACTGATATATTTGAAATGGTGGCTTTTTTTTAGAAATTACTTAAATCATGCATAGACAACAATAATAACATTAATACAACGTGACAAATTCCAGTAATACTTTATTTGAAGGGTGTTTATGTAATACCTTCATAACATATGCATAAGCATGGAATGATATTTAAGAAGAAATACTTTATCAGTAATGAACATTTCAAATCACAAACCTTTCTCACAGCATTGCACTCATTCAAAATTAATGTATCAGTACATCAGAGTCATATGGGGGGAGGGGGTTCCTTGTTTTAATACAATGGCATCTAATTTATAAAATATTTTCATAATCTTGTGATTATTATAAAATAAAATATTGCTTCTTACATAATAAATGTTATTCAATAACCTATTCATGTGTTATGAATCTCCATGTAGACGCCCTTCAACTTAACTGTTAGTCAAATTTATTCCCCTATTGGACATTTAAAATAATCTTGAATTAGTCAAAATTAAAGATACAGGGGGAAGACTCACATCTTTCTATAATTCTACAAGTTACACATATCTTCAGTTACTCACTTGTAGCAGTCACTTTAATTAGTCTCAAAAATGTGTCCTGACAGTCCTCAAACAAAAAGGAAGCATTTTAAAATGAGGACCTAGAGCTAATGCTTTTTGACAGCAGCACTGAATGAATGGGTCATAAAAGAAAAAGAACCAGTCATTATGACTGATAACGCCGCTATTATGGTGCTACTTCAAGTTGGCTGCCTTAGTGCACATGCTCACTTTTGTATTGCAGGCTGTTCTGAAAATTCAAGCAATTGCCCGATTGCTTTGCCAGCTCAGGTGCATTACAAACTTTTTCCACCATTGCAATGCAGCTTCCCATGTGCTTAAAGAGAAGCAACACTTATTGGACTTGGCAATAACACAAACTTCTGATTGATGTGGTCATGCAATGAACAGTGCATTGAAAATGAAAGGTTTTTGGAACAACGAGTCATCTCAATAGCTCCGTATATAGGCAGCAAGTTTGCTCCCTGTGTTACCGGCATGCAGCTCACTTGTCTGTAATACATCCACCACAGGTGCCCAGTTGTTTATAATGTAGTCACGTGATTGCTACACAAGAATCTGCTGTCCTGGATGTTCAGCTGTCGCAAGGTAGGGCTATTCTTTCCACTGGTCCGAGAGACATAGCGATTCTTTGCTTAAGACATTCCTAAAGCCTCGGTACAATAACTTCACTCAATTGCTTTTTCTGTAGAAACCCTTAACAGTCGCATTAGCAGCATCTACTGGTTCGGACACCAAAAACAAGGTAATTGAGCAGGACAGAGATTCAGAGGATCGATCTCAACACTATAAGAACCAATACCAAATCATTTAAATGTAAAATAACAATTAATCAGAAAACCTATATTTATACCCAGGCCTAGACACCAGCATGGCAATACATTCTCTCAAGACCAGAGACATTATTGGGAACTCCTGTGTTGGAAGACAAGATCTAGGAACATTACATCTTGAACAGTGGTCAACATCCACTGGGAGGGGAAAGAAAAACTCTAAAGCCTTGAGAAGGAAGGAAGAAGAGCTAAATCCATCTAGTTTAGAAGGAATGAATGAAGGAAGGCCCTCTCTGCAAGCTTTGTAGGAGTAGAGAAACCATGGCACACATCCTGCCAGGGTGCAAAACAGCGTTGACCCTAGGGAGTGTAACGATGAGGTGTTAAGAACACTCATGGACATCTTTGAGTGATGTACTACATCTGATGTAGTCAACCCAAGGGTGGGAAATGAAGGTTGAACTGGGGAGAAAACTCCAGTTGCCAGAGGCAGTACTGTCCACATCTCTACCAAATGTCAGCATGTGCGCTTCAGAGGGAAAGAAAATTATCTTGGTCAATTTAACAGTCTTGTGGGAGGAGGCCTGTGAGGAAGTGGCAGAGAGGGGAGGGAAAAAAAAAAAAAAAAAGCATGAACACTTTGTCCAGCACTAATGGGACAAAGGTTAAACATGGCTGTCTACAGTTAAAGTATGATGTCAGGGATTCCCAGCCCAATCTGTATGGAATCTGCTGATGAAAGTTGGAGTGAGAAGCTATGAGAGGAGAACAGCTGAGAGAAGTAGCAGATAGGGCCTGGAGGAAAGGGGTAGTGATTAGGCCATCACTGCTGACCCAGTAAGAGTGGAGTGTGTTGTGGTGAAGGGTCGAAACACTCAAGAGAAGGTGGAGCACCTGTCATTCCAGCCACAGCTACATCCATATAAAATGGTGTAATAATTGTACCCTTTATGCTCAAATTCCTGTAATATAAAGGATGCTGAGCAATACTCTAAGAACATTCATGTCTTAAAAATATACACTTTATGTCTTTTGATTCCACTGAATTGAGTAATTTTTTGGACTGGTGTTTCATAGACCCCATAAACAAAGTATCTATCTATCTAACTAACTGTATAAGAAATTGATTTGAAATATACATTGTCCTTTAACTGGGTCATACAGGGGCTAATAATTAACTAGCTTCTCAGATTCATGGATTTCAAAGCCTACCAGATTTATTACAGTTTAAATAGTTCCAACAATTAAAAACAAAGTAAAAAAAGGATATACTGGAAAAAGAATAGTTTACCTTGCTTCCTTTTCTGGGTTTTGGGTTTCCCGCTTTCACTACCTTGGTGGGAATTGGTTGATCTAAAACAAAAACAAAAAAAAAAAAAAAAAAAAAAAAACCAAACATGAAAATCCAAAAAAATAATGCTATAATGGTTGTATCACTTGTTATTCAGTACACTGCCATACCAGTGCAATAGGATTTAAAGAGAAGGTAAAATCTACTGCCACGGAAGTAAGAAACACTTGAGTACCATCATTCAGCCAAATGCAGCTTGTCAACTCCATTTCACCTAAGATGCTTTATCACACTTACATGGAAGTGCACATTTTTACTCCTAAATCTTTAAAAAGAGCTCACATCACATTCACTTAAGTTGCACCAATGAAATTTCAGCATACCCACAAACACTGATAAATACGAAATTGTAGTAAAACTGCTGTATACAGAGGTCTTGCAGTCAGTCTAAAGCAAACTATGAATGGCATACAAGAAAAGGACTTCAGCTCCATGTTCAGCTGGAACGGCGGTCTCCATTTTCTAACTAAAAAATACAAGACTACGGGAACGAAAAAAGAAAGACCTAAGTATTTATACAGTTAAAAAATAATTTGATCACAA
This sequence comes from Erpetoichthys calabaricus, assembly GCF_900747795.2. Classification (NCBI taxonomy): domain Eukaryota; kingdom Metazoa; phylum Chordata; class Cladistia; order Polypteriformes; family Polypteridae; genus Erpetoichthys; species Erpetoichthys calabaricus. Next base: position 28,459,620 of record NC_041404.2, read on the forward strand.
CTCATTAAACGCTTCTCCCTTTGTTGAAGATGTTGTGAAACATCTGAAACATATGTTATGCTATCTCAACCACACTTTTGAAAAAGCATTTAATAAAATCTATTGAACATTAACTTGCAAGTTTTTGTTTTTTCCTACTCCGCTTTTGGTATATATTTTTAGTAAAGCTTCACAGATTACTGCTGTGTAAGGAACAAGGTTAAATTAAATAACACTACAAAGAAATATATTCTACTGCATGTGTGCACTATTTTGCAACAGGCAAATTAAATGTTGACAATTGCCCAAATTACATTTTTCAGAAAGTTAGGAAACTTGAGTACCCAGAGGAAAAAAAAAAACAAAAAACACTATTATGGGAATTAAACTGCAGGGCACCAGAATAACATCCTGAAGATGAAGCTGCATTATTTATAATAATGAAAATAACAGAACTGCACAAGATGCAATGTTCTCTTCTATAATAATTAAATAATCTTAAGTGTTTTAACATGGTTTCTGACATTTGTAGCCAGAGAGAGAAAAATTATATAATAAATGGTCTTGGGTTGGGGATAGCCATACTCTTTTTACAAATATTGTTTCATTTCACGTATTTTAGAAGGTAAGGCAAAAAACACTACTTGAAAAAGTGGCAGAGAAATGTGCCTGCTTCACTTACACCAGAGCTGCTTGGATGGTGAGCAATATTACAGCTGTACAGGTATAAAATCATAGTCTTCAGATGGTAGTTAACATTAGAATTACCGAAGCCTATGAAAAAACTCGTAATCCCAGCCCACCTTAAACCTCTTCGCACCTCTCCGTCAGTGTCTTTTGTGTTGTAAACGTGTCTATCATCACAAGCAGCCTGCTATCCTATCCTCCCAGCTCAATTCGCAAAGAAGGTTCTCAGTGCTCAGTGTTTATCTTGGAGTGAAGTGCCTGGAGCTGTACAAGGTAAATAATATATCATCATTTGGAATATATTTGATTTTGTACTTTATAAATGGAGGTGAATTGTACCAGAGTCCCATTATAAAAACAAGCCTTCTGCAGGTGCAGTTAACAAAAGATTTTATAATAGGGTTTAATTAATTACTTCATCAAAAATGTTCAAGTAAGGAGGCATAAAATTACAGAACACAAAGTAATCAAATTAGTTAAATCTCTCCCATACACAAACTTGTCCTGCTGCACTGGAATGCCTATTAGACTACTCAAGAGATATTTTGTTCATTTAAATATACACAATATTTAAGCTATAAAGCAGATTGTACATTTGTACATATAATGGACACTTTGAGCAAAAATAATGAACTAACCATAGATCAGTTTGAGAGCATTTCACACAAATGTGGGACAAAGTTATCTGCAAAGTATGTAATTCTATGATGAAATAAAGCGGTACATCTATAATTCATTACCACAGATGAAATAAGCTTGCCTCTTAAAAGGTTGAACATTACTAAGGAAAAATTGTAATGATAGGTGATCACAGGAAATCATACAGTATGTCTATAATGATACAATGTTACCAATAAACATGATAACGTCTTATAGCAGCTAATCAGTTGAACGTTATCATGAGATGTACAGAAATACAATTTAGGAGACAATAAAATATGATGCAGTAAAGCTGCACTTACAACTGACATGTTGGACTGTGCCAAGAATTAACAGAGATACATCACAATAATATGACACTACAAAGATGAAGCATAACAGTATGACAAGCATTAATAGTAGATGAACAACAGAGTAGATCCACCATGGTAATACAGAAGAAGTACCCTTTTGAACAACCTAATTATACTATGTCACACACATGAAAAACACTAACCAAAGATCAAATTAAAAAATAATGCACCAAGATGATGTCAGACTTGTTCTCCTGTTATACTGCAAATCTTATAGGGAAACTTCTCATTATGTAAAATCACTGGGGATGAATCAACAATACATCTCTTTGAACCCAGAAGGCAAGACAGTCAATAAGCCAAAAATGTAGTAAATGCATTTAGTTATTCATGAGTATTTTAAAACAATTCTGTAATAAATTACTAGCTATAAAAAAGTGCTGAAAACTTTACGTATTCCTCTTAATCCTGAGAAAGTTAAGAGCCTTTAATATGAATAAATGTGATTCAAGATTAATCATTAGCGCTTGTTAATCTTTTTTAAGCAATACTAGTGAAACAAAATTGATTTTTTTTTTTTTAAATGAGTTACCAAAGACCTTGCAAAACATTGTGAACAAAGTGTAGATCTTAAAATTCTCATTTATAAGTACAACACAGACACATTTTCTAAACTAATAAAATATAATATACATTATAATTAGCATACCTCCTGCAATTCGAAAACAGCTGACTGTTAACTGTAGCATGTTTTGGATGAACTCCAGACTACGTTGTAACAAATTCAGCAGCTCCTAAGCTGGACAATCTTATCTCACGGGTAAGGGTTTGGGGGTGGCTCGCATGCTAGAAGAAACTTTAGCCGAATCAGCTTTACTCCCACACTCAAGACAATGACGATGAACAGAATTTGAGAGTATCGGCAATACAAGTAGGGGCTCAACATCACCACTCATTATCGGAGATTCAATTGTGCACAACCTAACCGCAAAATTTGTGCACAGGGGAAAAACAAGACACAAGTTCATGAAATTAAAAGAAGAGCTCCAACAGTCATCAGGAATAGAATTAACAGGACTATTGGGATGACAGAGTTTCATTGGCACCAGCATTTAGTGCTATTTCAACAGTAAAAGTTCTGAAGACGGACTTTGCATCCCTTGCTCAAGCCACAAAGGAGACAATCCCAAATGTGAGAATCATTTCCGGACCACTATTCATGTTAAGCCTATAGCCAATTTCTGGCCTTGAACATCTGAATGAGAGCCTCCTGCAAGCATCCACTTGGCTTCATGTACAACTGAAATCTTTTTAGGGAAAGGTATGATGGTTTGTACCCGAACAGATCTGGCCCCAGTGTCCTCCCTGAATATGTCTCTAAGGTACTGCATCATTCATGACTACCTAATGTTGGCAATAAACCCATGTTAGGATATGATCATTTTGCAGTGGGTTTAATATAGACATGCGATATATTAGCACTACAACAACGGATCATAGTTTAGCTAAAAAAAAAAATTTAAAAAAAATGAACAGACTGGTTTGTGAATAACTTTATTGCCATCTCCAACTGCCCTAAAACTTAAATGCAGCTGTATTCTTCAAAGACCCTTTATATGGCCTTACATAATATCAGAGTTAACCAGCAAGATATCACTAAGTAAATTAAACTTATCACTGACAGGAAAATAGACTAACATTGAGTGAAATGTGACTTAGCAGTGATGGTGGCACAGTATTAATTGAATAACCACAAAAGTTCAGGTAGTCGTTGACTTGCAACCGTGTTCAGTTCCGACTGACCAGGCCTAAGTAGATCTGGTTGTAAGATGGACCGGTACATGTATTCAAACCTGACCACATGTATATTAAGTCCCTTAAGTTATATCAACTGTTTTATAATCTTTTTATCATCCTTCTTGGCACACTGTGTAGATTTTCTCTCTTTTTATATGCAAATTATTTTTATTATTTTGTTTCAATACTGTTGCTCACATGGGTTCTGAACCTTTAACAGCTTCACAAATCCTTTCTGTCTGTGGTATATTAACATTATTAACAAGAGCCTCTCAGTGTTCATTCTGTTAACTGTGAGGAGGATTTGAACCAGGAGAATGTGAGCACTTATATTTTTTCCGTTTTAACATTTCAGACTATTAATAATAAACATTAATAGATAAAGGAGTTCAGTGTGGTTTCATTATACCTTTGTGGCGGTTCGCACGAAGAACAGCATTGTGAGTCACAACACAGAAGCTTCAGAGGTTAACCAGATTCAAAACCAGAGCACAGCAGTACAATGCTGCAATGAACACCAGATACAATATCTTAAAATCACATGCAATCTCATTCACCTTTTTCCGCCCTCATACTGCTTGATTACCTTCATTTGTGTCAAGATCAATTGCCTTTTTTCCTGTAATCGTAACACAATTGTAACTGAATGTAGCCGAACCTGCAGCAGGTAATAAACTGAAATCAAGATGATTGAATCATTGGTATACGGAGCTAATGTGGCCAAAACTGTCATTTGCCCATGAGACAGTCGTAAGTCGAATGGTCTTAAAATGGACAGGTTGCAAGTCGACAACTACATGGTATAGCAGGTCCGCAGTTTCTTGCCAGATGGTTTTTAACCTCATTTTTTAATGGATTTATTTGAATTTGAACTTCTACAGCTCACTTTTTAAAATCTGATTAATTACTGAACTTTGCACTGCACTTATTGAGCACTTTGTTTTTGATGGACTATTTCAATAAAAGCACTGAGCATTGTTTCACCTTCCACTTGCTTTGTGTTGTGTCCCCTCGTTTGCTTGGCTCATCCCTAAGAAACATAACTGGCGGTGGCGGGTTCAGCACACTCTGTAGAGTGGGGCTGACCTACACCATCACAAACTACATGTATGATTTTGTTCATTCTGTTCTCCAAGGTTAAGAGAGGCAGTGACTGCAAGTATGTGCCATTTAAACTACAAAGACTCCAGTTTTGATACTTTCCCATCCTTCAAGTATATTTGTTGTAGTTATTCAAGGAGTATTGTAGTCTTTCATATTGTCCTTTAACCCTTTAACCGCCAACTCCCTAAATATTCCCCACGCCAGGCGAAATCTGAACAATTTTCGTTTTTTTACTTTTTTACATTTTTTTTACATTTTTTACATTTATTCAAGCAGTATTGACCACTAAATGTTGTGCAAGTTGCCAGTGTATACACGAAATCTATAAATGTAACCTGAATTCTCAGCTAAGCAAAACATCTTGATACCAAACCGTGCCCTTTTCAATGGTAGATACTGTCGAAACTGTAAGCGGCCCTTCCACGACAATAAACTTTCATCAACTGCAACTGACGGTCCTGGCATGTAGGGCAACTGAAATGCTTCAAATAAATGATCAATCAAAGGACGTAGCTTGAACAAGTGGTCGCGGTTTGGATCTTTCTTATCTGGCTCGTTTCTGTTGTCATTCAAATGAAAGAATTTCAGCAGCAAAGAGAATCGGTTATGTGTCATGACAGCTGCAAAAATAGGTGTTGCATACATAGGATCTGTAGACCAGTACATCTCAATATCTGGTTTTCTGATTATTCCCATCAACATCAAAATCCCAATGAATTTTTTCATTTCGTTTTCATCAGTGTCAAACCAAGCACGAACACGGGAATGTGGAGGTAAATTGGGATTTTTCTCAATAAACTGTGCTGCATACAGATTTGTCTGATGAACAAAATGTCTGATCAAATCAGGTGACACAAACAGCTCATAAAACTGCTCAGCAGTGTAATTGTTTACATCAACAATAAAGCCACACGTTCCCTCAAATGAATGCAGAAAAGGTAGTTCACCACGGGCAGCAGCCCAGCTGAGATGCTGGGGATACACCCACTCAGCGCCGTCATCCGATGCGTCTTCATTCACAGTATCATGCAGCGCACGTTGCTGCTCATCACTGTCGCTAAAATCTTCTTCAGAACTGCTACAATCATGATCAGAACTGTCCAAAATCGCCTGCAAAGCCTCACTTGAAGTCAGTTTACGTTTCGCCATATTCACAGCTGTTACATGCGAATCACGTCACATGACCGGCCAAAACAACCACAGACTTGTCGAAATACAACGTAGTAATAATACCCACGCCAAACCGTCAGTTATACTACTTGCCAGGCATTAATATAACCACAGGCAAATGTGCCGGATAATTCCGGCAGTATGGCATTAGCAATAAAACAACGGTGCCGGATATATCCGGCAGAGGGCGGTTAAGGGGTTAATCAACCTTCAAAATGCATCTTTTCCAAAATAGTTCTCAGTCTTATTATCTACAACAACTAATTATGATAGGTGCTAATAGAAGGCAATTTAAATTTTCATGTAGATATCCAGTGAGATCCTAAAGCAAAAGAATTTATCAACTTGCTGCATTATTTTGTCTTAGCAGATCAGACACACTACACACAAGGGAAGACACAAGATGGATTTAGTAATTTCAAAAGGATTAAAAATGACCATTTCTGCATTTTATATGATATAAAAACAGTGGTGACTAGAAGATCAGTATATTTTAATAAAACTTTAACACCATAGCAGCTTCCAGGTTTGCTAATATCCTGAATAATTGGTCTGAATTAGCTGCTTGTCCTAACACAGCCAGCAATTTAACCAATAAGGTGATAGCTACAGCTGCCATAGTAGCTGATAAAAAATTAAATCATCTACTAGTAAAATACTGTGGAAGACTCAGTGTCTAAACATAACAGACACATCAGAAGGTTGAGCATAAAGGTAGGAAACCTAAATTAAAAGTCCATTGTGAAATACTGAAAGCTAATACAGTTCAATGCAACACAGCACTCTGTTTTAGAGGCAGTCCTATTTTTGTAAAATTATGAGGTGGTAAAGTCCAAGTATTGCTTGCAACCACTGATCGACTTCTAAACCCAGCTGAATCAATGCAATTCCTACTGAAAAGTTCAAGTTCAACATTTGCAGCATTTTTTTTTTTTATATATATACAGTGGAACCTCATTTTGCGAGCCTAATTCGTTCCGGAAACGTGCTCGTAGTCCAAAGCACTCGTATATCAAAGTGAATTTCCCCATAAGAAATAATGGAAACTCAGATGATTTGTTCCACAACCCAAAACTATTCAAATAAAAATGATTAATACAAAATATAAAGTAAAAATACATAAAACAAATTAACTTGCACTTTACCTTTGAAAAGAATCATGGCTGGTGTGAGTGAGTTTCTAAACTCTAGTGGGATTGCACCCAACGGGATGACACGCTGAAGAGCATCCCAAAGCAATCGCAGTCTCCCAGTGCTGTAGCAGTTCTCCATAAAAGCGAATTCGAAAAGATCGCGGACATGCTATAAGCGCCTGCCATCAATGGGTGATACAAGAAACAAGGAACATTATAAATGTGCAGGGCCCTGCCTGACTGCTGTGTCTGTGTATGAATAACCGCGCTGTTGCTGTTTCAAGCTGAATAAAGCTTGTGATGCTAAAGTACTGCGACTCAGCTTCGTGTTTTAGGGTGCAAAACGGGGACGTGCGCGCGCGCGCACACACACACACACACACACGAGTGCGCGCACACACACAGTCACAATGCTAATGCTGTAGTAAACACTATACGCTCGTACGGATGTTGACTATATAAGTGAGGCACGCCGACTCAGAAGGAGAATAGGAGACGATTGCCCACAATCCCGCACTGAGAGAGAGAGAGAGAGAGAGAACCATCAGCTCAGTTGTGATCACATGACGCTCAGCAGACAAACTACTCGTACTGCAAGACCTCGCTCGTTTATCAAGTGAAAATTTATTTAAAATTTTTGCTCGTCTTGCAAAACACTCGTAAACCAAGTTACTCGCAAACCGAGGTTCCACTGTATACATAAACAATATTAGATGTAATATAATATACCAGTAAGCACACGATTCTCGAAAGAATAGCAAATCCAAGAATGGCAATCAGTTTCTGTTCCCTCCGATATTTGGATGGATGATATATCATGGAGGGTGGGTGCGTTCGGGGAAATGTCATTTAATTAAATAAGCATATCTGTACTAAAGCGGTTTCGTTTTGTGGAGCCGTGATTTGTTTGCCTCTGCTGACACCGACTGCTGGCACAGTGGATTACAGCAAGTTTAGTTTACAGGTTGTGTTGTTCGGGTGCTACCCACTGACTCTGGGAAGCCGCTGGGTTTGACTCTGGGGTGCTGAGGGGCTGGGCGCATGCGCCTCGGTGCTTCCTGCGTCCGGAATGAAAAGTGATGGGAGGGTGGGAGCGTCCTGGTAAAGTTTTTATTGAATTAAATATAGATATTTGTACCAACATAAACCAATTTATTAAAACAAAAATGGAATTGTAATTGTCACATCATGTAAGTCCAAAATGTCTTTGAGTTGATGCACTTATAAGTAAAACCAATGTCCACGCGTTGGAATTTAGGTTGGTTGGTTCCATCAGGACGTAAATGCATGACAATATCGCGGTGAAACGGAGGCTCACCGTCTTTACTTTGAAACACAATTGCCACTTCATTAACGATGGGAACATTGTATCATCTCGGATCGTGTTCTTTGTTCTTTATTAGCACTAAGGCAATTTTAGTTGGTGCCACACCGTCCACCTGTGCTTTTGAATTGGCTTCTTTTTCAACCTCATGTAGCATCTTTATAGAGTTTGCTAATGGGTGATTGTTTAAGACTTCAGCTACGTTTCTCATTATGAGCTCTGTGCATTGCTTGTTTTCAGGAAGGTTCATTCGTTGATAAACTGCATCATCTAGATCTAACACGTACATTTGGGCAAATTTGCGTTGGTGATTTGGCTCAGGGTGCACTGTTCCAATCCGATGCAATATTTGTCCACACACGCAAAAGCAGTATGGGCCATTCCCAGGTGGTGGCTTGATATTTACCCCGGTAGATGCAAAAGCAGATGAACTATTGTAGGATCTAATGCATTCCATAAAGCTTTTACTTTCAGGTACATTGTTTGTCAAAAGCATATGTAAATATTCAGGATATTCATCCAAAGCAGGCAGCTTAACTTGACCTTTTTGACAACAACGTGTAAAATCATTAGTTGTACTGCCAGTTTTTTCTTCAAGGAAATTAAGTGAATGACAATGACTGCAAATGACAGTCATTAATCCCAATGAATTTTCATGAACAGTGGACTCATTATAGAATGCGTTCTCAGCTAACTGGTGGAATTGTTCAGCGTCTGTTCGTCGTTCCTGTCTTTGTCTTTTTCTTTGTTGGAATACTGAACGACTTTGTAGCCCTTGTGCAGTTTCTTTTTGGATCCGTGCCTCTCTCGCATGTAGTGTTTCAGAAATGCGTTGTAGGTGCCTTCGTTCATTGTTTTCTTCCGTACGGGCTCGGTTTTGTATTTGTAACCGTTGAGCTCTTTGTTTTTGTAGCCGTGACTCCTTTGCATGTGTTGTTTTAGAGGTGCGTTGTAGGCGCCTTCGTTCATTGTTTTTATCCATACGGGCTCGTTTTTGTATTTCCGTTAGTTGAGGTGTTTCGTTTTGGAGCCGTAAATTCTTTGCTTCTGGTGTTTGTGAAGCGCGTTGTAGGAGCCTCCGTTTATTGTTTTTATCAATGCGGTCTCGTTTTTGTTTCTCTGTTACTGAATGACCGTTAAGTAATTCAAACATGCCACACAGACTGCTGGCACAGTGGATTAGAGCAAGTTTAGTTTACAGGTTGTGTTGTTTGGGCGCCACCTACTGACTCTGGGAAGCCGCTGCGTTTGACTCTGGGGCGCCACGGCGCAGTGCGCATGCGCTTCAGTGCGTCCGCCGTGCATAAATTAAACTGTGGTTTAGTAATATAGATTCTACAAAAGCAAACCTTGTTGATCCCAAGCTTGATCATTACACTGCATTCATTTTGTGCACTAAAATATGTTTACCTGAACTTTGTAGAATGATTACTCAACTGAAGCCTTCCACCAGTGTTTTTGACCCAGTGCCAATGATGTTTCTGGTGTGATGAGAGCGTACTTGACATAATTAATTCTTCAAAATACTGGGATCTTCCCAGATTCTTTGTAGACTGTAGTAGTTAAACACCTGATCAAGAAAAGTAATCTTGACTCCTCTGTCTTTAAGTAAAATTCTAGGAAAGGCACCTTCACATTAGTTAAATGATTACTTGAATAAACATTCAATTTTAATAGGTTTTAGAACAAATTATACAACAGAAACTGCACTGGTAATAAATGACTTGCAGGTTAATGCTGACACCAAACAACCTATCTGTTCTACTCTTAGGCCTGAGCACAGCATTTGATAGCACAGACCACAGAGTTCTCATTAATCTCCTTGGCCAATGGGTGATTTCCAGTGGTGGTGTTTTAAATTGGTTTCACTGTTGTGGCAAATGTAGTTTGGGGATACATGGTCTGTTACATGGGGTACCACAAGTTTTATTCTAAGCCCACTCTTTTTTTCTATCTATACGCTCCTGTCTTTCTTGCATTTCAGAATGGATGAGTCGTAGATCTTATATCTTAGAAAAAAAACAGAAAAAAAATCTTAACGTAATCACTTGGCATTAAAGCTCAAGGCGAAAGTAAACAAGTTTATGGACTCTGACCCATACTTCAGATAGCGCATTAACCATACTACTAGAACTGCATTTTTTCATTAAAACCGTAAGGGGTTTATTACTGTACCTAAATTACATACCCAAAAATAAACGGCTTCTATTATGGTTATGTAATAAAGAAGGTGCAAATGCCTGAAGAATAGTGACTAAAACACTCCAAATTAAAAAAAAAAAAAGTATTGGCATGAATAAAAACATGTTTCACACTGATTAACTAAACACATAAATTAGCCATTTTAGGACTTTACCCAAAAAACTATATTTTACAGTACATACGCTAAACTCTCACATAATCAATTTATAAAATGTGTTTTACAAACAGCTGAGATATGTAATATGAATGATCATAGACAACACATAGATGGGATTTAAATAAAATCAGGTTCACTCAGCTGCGACACACTGCTTGCCTTAGCAAATAAATGTGCAAATTGCATATTTCAGTAATTAAAAAGCAGAAAACATGGAAACATTTGAAAGACACCCATTGAAATGTAAAAATATAGCCATGCATTAAGTAGCTAAAGCGAAAAGAAATAAAGAGTGGCATCAATATAGGGTGAACATTTCAGTATCAGTATTAGAAAGGAAAAAGTGATTGTCTAATCTCTACCTAAAACTACATTCATAATATGACATGCCATAATCCAATGTGAGGCACACATCAATTATTCACTTTAAACTTTAAGTGGTAATGAAAGGTGTTAAACTTAAATGCAAGAACAACAAAGCTTAAAAAAAAAAAAAAAAAAAAAAAGTACATAAACAAAGAGGTAGCTTTTGTTGCTCTAGATTTTTTGAGAGAAAACCCGACATTTACTTCTGGTATGGAAAATCCTAAAACCGCTTTAAAATTTTATACTATGCAGTATCAGTATACTGAACAACCCTAGTACAAGCACTACATCTATACACACACACACACACACACACACACACACACACACACACACACACACACAGTTAGGTCCATAAATATTTGGACAGAGACAACTATTTTCTAATTTTGGTCCTGTACATTACCACAATGAATTTTAAATGAAACAACTCAGATGCAGTTGAAGTGCAGACTTTCAGCTTTAATTCAGTGGGGTGAACAAAACGATTGCATAAAAATGTGAGGCAACTAAAGCATTTTTTTAACACAATCCCTTCATTTCAGGGGCTCAAAAGTAATTGGACAAATTAAATAACTAGAAATAAAATGTTCATTTCTAATACTTGGTTGAAAACCCTTTGCTGGCAATGACAGCCTGAAGTCTTGAACTCATGGAAATCACCAGATGCTGGGTTTCCTCCTTTTTAATGCTCTGCCAGGCCTTTACTGCAGCGGCTTTCAGTTGCTGTTTGTATGTGGGCCTCTCTGTCCAAGTTTAGTCTGCAACAAGTGAAATGCATGCTCAATTGGGTTAAGATCAGGCCATTCAAGAATTTTCCACTTCTTTGTTTTAATAAACTCCTGGGTTGCATTGGCTGTATGTTTTGGGTCATTGTCCATCTGTATCATGAAACGCCACCCAATCAATTTGACTGCATTTAGCTTGATTTGAGCAGACAGTATGTCTCTGAACACCTCAGAATTCATTTGGCTGCTTCTGTCCTGTATCACATCATCAACACACACTAGTGTCCGAGTGCCACTGGCAGCCATGCACGCCCAAGCCATTACACTGCCTCCATCGTGTTTTACAGATGATGTGGTATGCTTTGGATAATGAGTTGTTCCACGCCTTCTCCATACTATTTTCTTGCCATCATTCTGGTAGAGGTTGATCTTGGTTTCATCTGTCCAAAGAATGTTTTTCCAGTACTGTGCTGGCTTTTTTATATGTTCTTTAACAAAGTCCAATCTAGCCTTTCTATTCTTGAGGCTTGTGAGTGGCTTGCACCTTGCAACGCACCCTCTGTATTTACTTTCATGCAGTCTTCTCTTTATGGTAGACTTGAATATCGATACGCCGACCCTCTGGAGAGTGTTTTTCACTTGGTTGGCTGTTGTGAAGGGGTTTCTCTTCACCATGGAAATGATTCTGCGATCTTCCACCACTGTTATCTTCTGTGGATGTCCAGGTCTTTTTGCGTTGCAGAGTTCACCAGTGCTTGCTTTCTTTCTCAGGATGTACCAAACTGTAGATTTTGCCACTTGTAATATTGTAGCAATTTCTCGGATGGGTTTTTTCTGTTTTCGCAGCTTAAGGATGGCTTCTTTCAACTGCATGGAGAGCTCCTTTGACCGCATGTTGTCTGTTCACAGCAAAATCTTCCACATGCAAGCACCACACCTCAAATCAACTCCAGGCCTTTTATCTGCTTAATTGATAATGACACAACGACGGACTTGCCCACACCTGCCCATGAAATAGCCTTTGAGTCAATTGTCCAATTACTTTTGAGCCCCTGAAATGAAAGGATTGTGTTAAAAAATGCTTTAGTTGCCTCACATGTTTATGCAATTGTTTTGTTCACCCCACTCAATTAAAGCTGAGAGTCTGCACTTCAACTGCATCTGAGTTGTTTCATTTAAAATTCATTGTGGTAATGTACAGAACCAAAATTAGAAAAAAGTTGTCTGTCCAAATATTTATGGACCCAACTGTGTATCTCAATAATATTATATATATATATATATATATATATATATATATATATATATATATCAATATCCATATTACTAAACGAGAATGGTAAACCGGATATGGACCTGCCCGTGGACGCAGGTGACATAGTGCGCAGGCGCCACACAAAGCCCCCCTCCCCAGAGTGAAACGGGAGAGACTACGAACGTGTGCAGGCACCACACAAAGCCGCCCAGCCCCAGAGCAAAACGGGAGAGACTACGAACCGTCTGACATGCCGCAAGCAGGATAAAGCGAGGTCAGAAATAAAAAACAGAGTAGGAAACAAAGTAAAACGTCATAAAGAGGTTAAAGAACAGGGCCAAACACATGGAGAGCAGGTTACAGATGATGAAAACTGGAATGCAACAGCTTCAAAAAAACCTAGGCACGAAACACATGCACAGCGAGGGACAGAATATAAAGGTGGAAACAACGACAGTTAAATGTCCACACCACACAGCGGAGGCAGACCCAGAAGGTGCAGGCGCCTACATCGCGCGTCGGAAGGCGCAGGAAAGTATGAAAGGCAAAGGCGCCTACACAGCATGGTGAAACCCGACATAATACGGAAGGCGCAGGCGTTGCCGCCATATTGTGAGTGGCACTAATGCGTAGTGAGGGCGCAGGCGTAACCGCCATATTGTGCTTGCCACTACTGCTGAGTAAAGTTAGGAATAATGTGCTGCTTGGCGTGCCACACAAACCCCCCCACAGACTACGGAGTCCATGGAGACTACAAACGGCATAACCACACAAACAACAGGAGTCAGCGCCCAACCCCACTGTAAAACGGGACAGAATACGGAGTCGAGAAAGGTTCACAAATCAAACCCGACATGATACGCCACCCCAAAGTAAAACGGGACAGACTATGGAGTCCAGAAAGGGTCACAAATCAATTGGAGTACGGAAAGCACCAGACAGTACGCAAACACACTACACATGCATGATCCACGCACCTCTAATAACCCGCATACTACAGAAACCCCACAAATACGGACTCCACAACATATTTGAATCACATTACAGTGATACAATATTAACAGTGCAACCACACAAGACACAGGCACAACACCTGATGGTTAATAAGAATAAACGAACACTCCATATTAAAGGTTCGTCATCCTCACACGTGAAGACTATACAGCATAACTTAATCATCACATTACCGTCATACATTTTTAACAATTCAACCACAGAAAACGCTACGTATTAACAGTAAGTGCAATCCATTATCCATATTACTAACGCTAAACAAGGAAGAACTAATGGAGTTGCGCTCACGCCTCCAAAACAATAGACCAGATACCACTGTTAACGCGACGGGCTATATTATGTCCAAAGAATATTGATGTTTATCACATAAATAACCAAGTCATTGCATTACTTCCTGGAGAAAGCCGCCTCTTTCTAAGTACTGACAAAATTGATTCTGAAGATGACATTGAACATCTTAATTTCCGTTTACAATATCTGAACACTATTAACCCAGCCAGATTGCCACAACACAATCTTAACCTTAAAATCGGACCAATTGTCATGCTATTAAGAAAACTTAATACTAAACGGGGTTTATGCAACGGTACACGTTTAGTCATCAACACTATGACAAACAATGTTATTGAAG